>NC_044323.1:209562681-210198306 GCF_007399415.2 Gopherus evgoodei
AATAGTGAAATAATTGTTATCAGAACAAAGGACAACAATGGCTGTCTACACAGCAAAGAAAAGCCCACTGCTGGCCTGAGCCCGCCCACTTGGAGTCATGGGACTTGGACTGCAGGGCTATTTCATTGCTGTGTAGACTTCTGGGCTCGGGCTGCCACCTGGGCCCTAGCATCCTGCACAGTGGGAGATTCCCAGAGGTCGGGCTCCAGCCTAAGCCCAGAAGTCTATGTACAGCAATGAAACAACACCTCAGCCCAAGCCCTCCAAGTCTGAGTTGGCTGGCATGGGCCAGCCATGAGCTTTTCTTAGCTGTATCAGTGCACATATTTAACCAAAAACAGTATCACCTATGTGAACCAGTTTTATTTGTCATGTTCAGACTACCACCTACTGTAATAGGAATTACTGTGCATTCACAGTAACCTCAGGAGTGTTTGTAATAGCCGCTGGGAACTGGGTCAGTTTGCTGACCTCTACTACTAATGACAAGTCTGCTCCATTTCAAGTGTGCAGAAAAGCTCCTATACTTCATTCTACTGCCTGTTGCAGGATGTTCATTTAATTGTATGATTTAAAATGAAGAACATTTGACTAATTAGCAGGCAGCTATTCACTTATGACTCATACAGAGATATTTATGGTGCATAACTATTTTTCAAGCCTGTAGAAACTTAAAAAGAAAAATGAAGACAGAAAAGGAGATGTTTTTGCTGCTGTGTCCATGAAAAATGTTGAAGACTGAACCCTGTTCTTATTTAACAGTTTATCTTTCAAAACTGAATGATAAGTAGGTAAATCTGAATCTTAACAAGTATTTCTTAGAGAATAATAATGTAATGTAGCACTGCAAAAGAAATTGCTCCATTTTGCATATACTTTATTTCATAAAGAATGACTGATTTGCAACCAATTAAAGCATGAGGTGGCATAAAATGTACTGTAGTTGGGACCTTAGCTGAGGATCAGAGGAGTCATCTGTAATCTTTTCTTCTTATGAGATGCTATATAAATATATTGCAAATGCAAAAAGAAAAAGTAGAGAAACATTTTAATCTGCCTTCTACATGGAATAGATTCCATTTAGAAATACCATTATAAGATTTCAGAAGTATCATATTCATATAATTGTAAGAGCCAATCCTCAGCTGGTGTAAATCAACTATACTAATTGATATCAGCTAGGATTTGGACCTTGAGTCTGGTATGGATAATATAGACAGTAGTGTTCGGACTTGTAAATTTATGGGATTATTCCACTGAATCTATGTTGCCGCATGTTTTGCTGCATTTCTTTTGGTTATTTGTTAGCTAGCTGAGCACTGCAAGGCATCTTCTAGGTTTCTTTTAACCCACTCTGCTGTCCCCAGCTGTGAAACAGACTAAATGTGTCTCTCCTGCTCTCAGGTACTACTCATCAGTTCTTACTCACTCTCTCCTGCCTAGATTAGCACAAACTCTTCTGGGTGTTAGATTAGTGGCCCGTACCCGGGATACATAGATTATAAACATAACAGGGAAATATATTCAGATCAAAGGAGAAAATTGAAGAGAAATATTTTTGTTGCTTTTGTTCTCTGTTTCTGTCTCTTCACATATTTTAAATTGTGTAGTGCAAACAGTGCCTGCTTCTTTAAGATTTGTAGGACCTTTAGTGCCACTTTGTGCAAAGTAGCACTCTAAGGGATTAGGCAATTGAGCAGTTCTCTTTAATTCTGCACTCATCATATTCGAGAATCCTGCTTTTCAACTCGCTTTTAGAATATTTCTAAAAGCTGTTGTTTAAAATATGTAACCTTTAAATGCTTCAAGCGCTACAACAGCTGTTTCCAGTAAGTGTCTGAAAGGACCCAGGCTTCTCTTATATGTAAATAAGGTAAATTTATGTTCAGAAGAAATTACATGGATACATTCTACCACTGCCTGCTATTTTTCTACTTCATCGGTGTAGAGAGCAGATAAGGGCTTTTCTGTTAAATAATCAGAACACAATTTAAAGTCTCTTAAAAATACTCTTGAATTGGAAGGAGACCAGGGTCAGTTGTTAGATAGTGTTCAGATGCTTAAACAGAAATACTGAGGTGAATTGGTGTCTTGTCATTAATAGAAAAACTATGGACATGACAAGACCTAGTACAGTTTATAAGGTTATTGAATAAAGAATAATGAAGAATAACTTTGGGCTAGATTTTCAGTTCAGCAGAGGACTGTAACCGGTTCCCAATTCTCTGCCTGATCTTGGAACGAGTGTAAGTTAAAGACTGGGGGGCTGCTGTAAATTGTGCTAGCTGTCAATGCTTTCTAATGGATCATCTGGGGATGGCAAAGGGACATCACACTCCAGCCACACCTCTGTAGGCCCCTATTCCAGTGGCCATTGCATGGTCATGTACAAACCAGCTGTAAACTCACAGGGAGTTCCCTCAGACCAGGAGATTGCCTCCTAGAGAGTAGGAATGTGGAGTGTACAGTTTCCATTCTTTTACATTACCTGAACTACGTGAGAGAGTGAAGTGGGGCTGTGAATTTGGCCCTGTATTATTGTTTTGTTTTTTTAAGTGCTTTCAACTATAGGCTGAGCAAAGAAAATAGAAAATCAAGTTCAGAGAAATAAACACACACACTTTTAAAACTTTTATTTGAATTTAACTGGAATTGTCAGGTGAAATGTCAGTTCTTTTCAGTGTAAATTGCACTCCTCGTTCATATAGTACAATAGGTTATTGCTTCAGAGGTGAACCGAACATGTATGCATTAGAAATCCATGTGCTTTAAAGGAAAAATAAATAAATAGACCAGGAGTGGGGAAAGTGAGAGAAAAGTACTGTTGTCCTAGGATAAGTGTTATGCTTTGTTCTATTTTGAACCTATTCCTGCTCCTATTGGAGTCAATGGGAATTTTGACTGAAATGGGAACGAGCAAGCTCTTCATCTATTTTTTTTTAAATCTGTTCACACTTTACTGTAGATCTTTATGCTGTGCAGTTCTCTGAATCATGAGTAAACTACACTTGAGATGGTCACATCATGTGGTGCTTGTCCTGCTACTTAAAACCTAAAAGATCATCCTTCAGACGCCCTTCTGTGTGTATTTTATATTTAATTTAGTATTTTATGCAATGCTCTTGGAGAAAAAAGTTATATGCATTTAAAAATAGAGATAACAGGCTGGTTTGGGAAAATAGGCTCATCCACAAACATGGAGCAATATAGAGAGGTTTGTTACTATTTGATTGCCTAGGAGTACATATTGTCTACTTACACACTGGCCTAATTCTCTCTCATTTGGTTTGATTCTCCATTTTACAGATCCAGTCACTATATCAGGCCATGTCATGCTTAGTTACTCTAGGCTTATAGACAAATTACCCTGATAATCAAAATAAAAGGGAAAAAGGCCATGAGAAGTTGAAAAAATATTGGTGGAAAGTCTGTACTGTATTTAGAATATAAACATATATTCTATATCAGCAAGATTTCACCAGCATAAAAAAATGGATAACCAAGCTAAAGGACAGTTGCAGCTACTTGTAAAATACAAAATTGAATTTGCCCAGCATGCAGTAGCTGTCCATCTCCAGCTAATAGTAGTTGATTTAGAGAATTGCTCCAGGTGAAACAGTATTCAAATTGGTAGGTACAGGAATAAAATATTTTAATTAGAATATGTTTACATGAGTTGCTGGATCTAATTAATCTTCTCTTTCCTTAACACTTCATGTAGACTCCATCACTCTCTGGAGCATGCCAGCAGTAGAGGATTTCCTCCGGCACATTATAGCCCATCTTGTCAATTTGTACAGAGAACAAAACTCTCAGTACTAGGCAAAAAGAGGAAGTTGTCAGACAGACAATTTAGCTAAAATCACTCTAACTATATTTCACCCAGATAGCAAACGGTAACAAGATACTTAAAGTATCCTAGTTACAAAGCAACTGGAAGTTCTCCACGCCCCCTGTGGAATACTGTACCAGCAAACTACTAAGCAGAATAAATAGGAGAAGTAAAATTCTTCTTCTGATCTGCAATGAAAATAATGCATTTTATAAAGGTGTCTCTTGCTCTTGTTGTAGTGTCAAAGGAATTAAGAGCAGCCAAAGAACACATATACAGCACAGGAGTTCCGAGGGAGTTAAAAAGAATTTTGAACACTGTATTTGAATTGCACCTCAGTCTCCTAAAGTGTCATCTCAGTAAGGATGTAGAGTGAATAAACATCTACATAGACGGAGTTAGCTTTTTATTAGTATTTATTTTTGTATATATCATCTCTTTGTAGTGTCTATGTGAGTGTGTAATACATATATTGTGTTAATATAATCTTTCAGAAATGTGAATTTACTAATTCTGAGGAGTGTCCTTGAGTCTTGAAATTATCTATCAACCAGGCCAGCATGGGCAGTCGCAGTACAAATTCCCCACAATGCCTTGCTGACGTGCCTTAAACGTGCCAAGAAATTTGTCAGCTGAGGTGGTGGCTTTCCGATGTGAACATCTCTGCTGTAACCAGACTAAAGACCACTATGCTCATTTTACATAGGCCAGAGATTATCAACTTTGTCAGTACAAAATTTGGCAGAATTTGAAATGGTAAAGAGGCGAGAGGTTCTGCAACCTACTGCTTTTTCCTTGAACATCTCCTCTGTTTTCCTGTGACATGAATAAAATGTAAGTATTTTTGTTTTCTGCTATCAGTTTAATTGGGGTCATACAAGCTAAAACTCAATTATTAGGAATAGCGTAATTGAATCTTGTTCAGCTAAACATTGCTCATTTAAAAAGAGAATGCTGACCAATGCCTTGCATGGGTAAAACACTGACTGAAAGAACACTAGTCTCCAAACAATTCTTTAAAATGTGTGTGGCTAAACCGATCTTTCAGGTGGATGTGATACTGCTGGAAAAGTGTATTTGTGGTCTGCAAACCTATCCCAATTGTGAATTGTAGTACTCAGTCTTAAAATCTTTTCAATGTTGACTTAAATGACTAGGTAGCATTTCCTCCCAATTGACAGTATTTTTGAATTAGTTATCTGAGTCATTGAAATGTTTTTTAACAATTGCCACTCTATATCCTTCAGAGGTACCAGCTGATTCTTATCAGACACATTATTAAATGTTGCCAACTTCCTAGCATGGACTATGATTACTGGAAATATTTAAATCTCTAGGATTTAATATTGAATAAAGTCTTAATAATCCAAACCATAATCTTCTATTAATAATTTCTGACAATGAGTATTAGTAATCGTTTTCTTGGAGGTTCAGAGGATAAAACATCCAGAAGAGAGTGACTATTATTTTTCCATCTTAGCTAATTATATTCAATTAACCTGCCTGTTTTTCTGTATAACATGGGAATTTATTCACTGAGCTGACTATGTAGAGTGTTTGGGTAGAGCCCTCTCAGTTCCCTTTGCATTATTAATGAAAATAGATTGGATTTTGGAAAGAGGGCAACTTGAACTATGGAGACTGAGTACATCTTCAATTGATGTCTGATAAAATTTATGTAATGTTTTTTCATCATGTAAACTTGTATTTGAAGGAAAATTCCTCTTCTGGTTCATTATTTTAGCCTTCTGTAGGAGGCATGATGATGATTACTGTTCAACTTAGCAACTGATGTTGCTGCTATTTTTGTTGAAAATCATTTTCACGCTTACGCAAAATCAAAGAGGAAGATGATAAATTTAACAGGAAAAACAAGGATATGTTTGAGATAAGGAAAAATCAGTGGCTTCTGGTTTCATAGATGGTATAAAATATAATTACTTCACTTCTGGATTTGAATCCAGACAAATAATGTATAATTAGATGTAACCCAGGGATCTAGATATGTAGAACATAAGATTACAAAATGGCTAACCTGGTTGATTGGGAAAGAAAAGAATGAAAATTATTTGACCACTTGTTGGGGAAATGAGCTGTAAAAACTGCTTTAAAAGTAAACCTGACATTCTAAAAATATAAATTAAAATCAGGAAATGATCCTTGCAAGTTGCATGGTTTGATCACAAAAGTCATAGCTTCTATGACTTTCATCATACAGTTGTGATGAGAATAAGAGAGTGTATGTGTGGGGAGGTGTCTAACAAACTGGATTTTCATAATTAAAACTTAAAAACAAATTAAAGACTCAGATCTGAAACGGTCCTAAGTAAAATGGGAGATGAACTCTGGGTCTCTTATCCAAGGGACATGTGGTGGAGTTTGCGGGCAGGGGCTTGATAAAATATGTATTTTAAGAAAGATCAGATCTGGGCCCATGATTTTCCATTATCCTCCCCCACAATTTCATTATTTTCATTACTATTGCATGCTGGTAGACCTTTGGTTCCAAAACCCACAAGCATTTGTCACTTGAGTTAGAGGACAATCTCTGTTAGTTATAGTATTATTAAGACTTATTATGAATAAAGTTAGTTACTCGGTAATAAGGCTTATTAAGTTTATTCTTAATATTATAAAACAGTGTAAGACGAGCAGTAGAGAGCAACATAGTCACTAACATTGGTGCAGGTCTGACATTTTAAGCAACAAAGGTAGGCTTGGAAGGATTAGAATTTTATAAATAAATATTGATTTCACACAGTCCTATCAATAATAGTTGAAATTTACAGACAGGTAAAGTAAGAAAAATGCAAACACATTCGAGTTTGATTTAAGAATATTTACTTTGCATATTTTGATGGGATGTTGACAATTTGTGTTTTAATAGTTATAAAGCTTTAATGACAGGACACATTGAGATTCTAAAAGTTAAATAATTGTCTGACAGCTCCTCCCCATTGCCTGACCATCCCTCCACAGTTTCCCACAACTGCAAAATTTAAATAAATAAAAATAGAAAAAAATGCCCCCATAATTTTACACAATTGAAAATTAGCATCAATATCCATTGAAATTATAAAAAATAAAAACTGAATTCTGCCAAACCTAAGTAAAGGGCAGCAGTACATATACACAGTGCATTATGCCAGCTTTAAATGTGTTATCCATTCTCATGAACTGAATCTTTTGAATACATGTAATCTACATGACAGTCTCAAAACAGTAAAAAACACTTTTAGGAAGAGGTGTTAAATCTCTGCAAAACTCTGCATAGATGGAAAACAGGTTTAGTTGACCCATTCAAGAAATTTTGCAAAACATTTACAGCTTTGCTAATGCATTCTACATTTAGACTGCATAATTTCTCGTTAATAAAAAGAATTCCTAAGAATACATTTCAACAATGCTAATTACCTATAGAGAATTCTACTAAATGTAGACCACAGAGTTAAATTTAGCTGGGTTTACACCGTTGACAAGGCTTTGGTAGCAGAAAAGGATCCAAAGGAAGGTTGCTGCAGTAGAAAGCAGCTGCAATTTCCCATCTCTGAGAGAGGGATTATAGATGTCCAGCTGTTGAGCTAGGTTGGAAATTGCTAGGTTGGCCAGGAAGAGTGAGATGGCCAAAGCGAATCAACTCATCCTTTCAGTATCATTATTTAGTGGAGCTACTTTAGAAGTTTGACAGTAACCTAAAACTGCTTTCCCCTGCTAAGAAAACTCAAACAGTAGTTAGTGGCAATACTGCCACCTGCTCCCTACTAGGATCAATCCCATTGAGTGAGCAGGTGTATGGAGGTGCAACAGCTCTTCTCTGCATCAGCTTGAGTGAAGCTGACCTACAGATTTTTTTATTATTATTTGTATTTGACATGATCTTCAAGATACTAAAGTTCTGCAAAATGATTTAAATAAAACCTATAAAGCATATAATTCACCTTAACCACATGATTCTAAAGCCGAAGCTGTGTCAATTTCCATTAATAAATGTCCTTAAACAATGTTCTGAGTTGTTAAAGTGGCGCAGAAGGATTTAGCTGTCTGATCCTCCAGTCATTGAATAATAATTGAATGGCTATGTTTCTCTCCCTCTTTCTTATACCTCTCCACTGTATCTCCCATTCTGAAGATGGAAAAATTACACCCATAGATTTCCATTACACCATTCAATTGCAACATTGCTTGATACAGGAAAATCTGTTGATTTGGTGGACTAGGTATATTGAATGTATTCTTCATGCTACGTAAACTTTTACCAGTGACATTAACATCAGAAACTGGAACATAGTATTTGCCGTAATGTATCAGATGGTTGTATGACATAAAGTATGCGAATCTGGTTCTGGCAGTATCCATTATCTGATATCTCAGATGGATTAAAAAAGGCCATAGTGCACTAGGTTGTCAGCTTACATCTCAAAGCCCAAGTTTTAATTTGGTTGTAATATTCTGCCCTTTTTTTAAAAAGTAGCCACACTATTTGACTTAGCCTGCTGAAATGTTTATTTCTACAGATTGTCCCATTTTCTTCTATGTATTCTAAGTTTTGCTGCCATTGAATTATTGATCAGTTTTCACTACAGATGGGCCCACATCATCAAAATTTGATCTGGACTTCAAATACCCAAATCTCAGGGGTTTAAATCTGTAGTATTGCTTCTGCCCAATAAAAAGGGGGCCAGCGCAAAAATTGGATCTAAATCAAGGTTTAGATTCCAACCCTCTCTTATGCCTTCATGGCACGTATGTAATATTCGCTGTACTTTTCTGAGTGTCTCACACTCAAGTTATTTTCCTCTTTCCAAGCTGAATATTCCCAGGTTTTGCAATCTCTTGTTGAATAAGCTTCAGTCTTACCATGTCTTTAGACTTCTTCCTTGGACACCCTGAGAGCTGAAACTGCTGGTCTTGGAAGAAGTTAAAAAGGGTTATACTAATTGTCAGCAATGTGTAATACCTCCCTTTGAACTGCGAAATTCCTTCTCCCTGTGGTGAGCTGCATAGGAGAATGATTTCAACACAGGTTAGATTTTCGTGCTACAGTAATTCTTGATTCAAGGGCACATGGTGAGAAGTGAGGTTTGAAACAGTCCTGAACAGGAACTGTTAAGAATACAAAATGAGCTCTTCAGAGATTCCATAACTTGAAATTGTGGATGAGTTACTTATTTTATAAGGGGGTGCTAAGGCAGGGGAGGATTTTGATGACAAGCTGATCTTTCTGCTGGATAGGCCAGATTCCCAGAGCCAGGATGTGCAGCAGAGGTCATGAGTATTTTCAGCTAGGCGGGGCCCTTAGGACATGTATACACATCTCATTCTTTGTTAGTCAGATTCTATGAACATGTGGTGTTATCCACAAACACCATTTCAAGAAGAAAATACATATTTTAACTGAGAGAATACAAACCTTATAAGTATTTTTATGTAAAATAACACTCAATGACAGATGGGTAAGTAGCCCTTGATGACTAAATTCACAACTCGCTCTAAAAATAACCAATAAACAGATGCAGTTGGGGAACTTTACTAAGGCCTGACTGTTATATAGACTATATTATTTTATCATGTGTAAATTCAGATGCTTCAGAGTTTTGTACGAGGCATACATCTTAATATTTCTGTGTTTATAATTGTTTGCTGTAGCTTTACAAGCAATGCTTCTAAAGGCAGCAGGTGAAACATGCAGGGATTGAACCAGGGAAATACAGAGTTGAAAGTACAGTATCAGTCTTTACAGCCTGAGATGGAGAACCAGACTTTGTAGCTGTGGGCTGTAATTGCCATGCGTCCTGTATGGATCAGGCACAGGATGGAGGGACAGGCAGAACACACTGACCATAGTTTACACATACACCCACTAGCGCACTTGAAATAGTTTTGTGGATGCATATTTTCCAGACCTGGCTATTTTTGAAGACATTTGAAAACACCTTTGAAAGTACCAAGAAGAGAAGTCCTGTTAAGGTGATGGCCACTGACTTAAAGCAATTCCTGCTTGGGGCCATAGCATGGACTGACTTTCCTTTGTATTGCATATGTTATCTGAGAATAGGGTGACCAGATATCCTGATTTTATAGGGACAGTACTGATTTTTGGGTCTTTCTTATATAAGCTCCTATTGCTCCCCAGCCCCATCCCGATTTTTTTTGCTGTCTGTTCACCTTATCTGAGAAGGATGACATTTCTAATCATTTCAGAATGACAGTATTGTCCCACCAGTGATTTTTTTCTTAACTGAATTTTGATATGTCATATCTGCTGTTTGAGAAGGAAATACTTAGGGACCTGACCCAGTGCCCACTGAAGTCAGTTGGAAAGCTCGACATTGGATTAAATTAACTTCACAAAAGCAGAGATATGATCTCAGTCATGTGTTGTTCTTATTATGCTGTTAGAACAAACGTAAATTCACTTGAAACCTACAGATCAGTGTAGCAGATAATAAAGCCCTTCCTGTACAGAATTTGGATATTTGTAGGCAAATAAATTCTGTATTTTTCATTAGGTTTAGTAGCAGATATAAATGACTTTTGCTTTAACTTTTGAATAATAAATGCCACTCTCTCACTTTACCTGGTATTTCAACACTGCCATGGAGAAGTTGAGAAACTCTTGCTGTATGAATTACAAATCCAGATATGTACCCATTACCCATTTATTGTTGTTTTTTTCCCAGAAAATCAGAACACAGTGATACGCTCACTACCATTCAAGTGGTGGTGTTTTTAAAGAGACAGAACATGTTGACCATGGTGCTGCTTCAGCCTGAGTAATCTGTGTGGATTATGAGAATTATTTAAATGTTGAACATGGCAGTTACTAACTCTCTTCAAAAAATCACATTGTTTTTCTTAATAAAAGTCCATTTAACTAGATGGAGTATTTCAGTCTTATCAGTCTGAGGCAAATCCAGTTGATTCCCAGCCAAGCATAAGACTTAAGAGGAGGTTACCCTTCTTGCTAAATCAAGATGAGATCCCAGCCACTGAGATAAAATCAGAGAAAGCAGGTAAATGCTCCCTAAATCAAACCACCTGTGTGCTAATATGCAAAAACTCACACTGTACCATGGTATAATGAGGGGAAAATCCTTCCTTGCACCTGAGAGACTGCTGGTAGAAGCCAGAGCACACATGTCCAGCAGTAATAAAGAAATTGCAGCAATTAACAAAATCCCAGGGAAATGAAAGCAGGAGGCTTTAAAGGCCACTCATTTCAGTTTCTTTATTGCTACTATATACCTCTGCTCTGGATGCTACCAGCAGCCTGTCGGGGTAGGAAGGATTTTTCCCTCGTTGTAAACGTGCAACAGGGTTGTCACATTAAGGCAACCATTGGCTAATTGGGGCATGGGGGAAGCAAGTCAGATGTGACACCAAGCCTGCCTTGGCTGCATGAGGCCATCATAGGAAGGAGGGCTGCAATCAATCAGGCTGACTAGGAACACAGGAGTCTCCCATGCTGGTTCAGTCAGCCCCTTCTCCCCAGCAAGCAAAGAGACTGCATTCTAGCATTTGGTGAATGTTGAGTTAGATAGAAGAAGAAACGTATGAGCTTTTAATACCCTTTTAAGAACTAAAATGGCAAGATTTCTTTTTATTGCTTCGCTGATTACATTAATAATTTCAAAGATGCACCATTGTTTCATGTATACATTCCTTCAGATTTTGCATAAGGTCAAGACTAGTATCTGCAGTGGACTTCTAAAATGATGGGGGAGGGGAAGCTGTTAGAAAATTGTGTTTCAGCCTTGTAAATGTCCCCTGGTTCCATTTCATGCCTTAAGATTCCACACAAGTTCAGGGCATATCCTGGTGGGTAACAAGTACTTAAAAATGAAGGTTGCATTTTGACAACTTGTCCAGTTACCAATTTGCAATCAATTTCTCACTAGAAAGTAAAGAAAGTAAAACAACCTGTCCGTCAGGCAGTTTTAACACCAAGCTTGTCTCCAAATGCCATTGGGTGGCAACTGGATCTTTATTTCTGACTCCTAACTTTACACTCTGGATTTTCTGAAATGTGCATTTGGGATTTCCTTTTATTTTCTTCTCGTATTTGTGTATTTATGGACAGATTGGTTACACTAGCTGTTTTGTGTTCATCATTGTAACTAAATTGATAGGAAATTTTCTTTTGGAGTATTGATGTTCTCTCTTCAAGAAGCGTTCTCTAAACATTTTTTCAAATTTCACATAGCTTAATTGTGCAAATGGGTGGCCAATTTAAATAATGTCTTTTGGATGCACTTGTTATTAAAAATGCCTTAGTGAGTTTAGCCGGCCTGGTAGCATAGCCAAATTCAAATTGTGCAATTGTTTTCTGCCTACCTAAATTCTCTTGGTAGAAATACTCATTCCGATGAGAGATTCTTTATTTTCTCTAACTGTTGCATATTATCACTTTCAAAAAACAAAAATTGGAATAGGAAGCCAAATATTACGAACCCTCAGAAATGTTCCTTTTACATTTTCAGTGAATCTTAAGGTCTTTTCTTATCTTTCTGAACCAGTTCATCCATCTCCATAATATATATTCAGCTTCCCAATACTGGTGCAATAGTTGCTATTGGGATGGGTTGATGCTTTCATTCCAATGCCCTGTTCTAGTGCCTCTGAATGTTAACTTAGTTTAAACAATAACTGTGGAGACGTAATTTTCTTATGCTTCATCTGATCGCAGAAATTACATTTAAAGATATTTTAGAACTAACTGGTCATTTTTAGATATCCAATTGTTTAATCCTAAAGAATTTAGAAGTAGGTTGGGCAGAACTCAATTTTTATAATTTTGTTGGATAATATTGATTATTTTTAGCATTTTTTCTGATCTTTATCACTTTTAATGTTTATAGTTGTTGTGCAAAATTATGTAGTTAAATCATCTGTTTTCTATTTTTATTGGTTTTAAATGTTCCCAGTTAGGGAAATTATAGGAGGGGAGTCAGACAATTATTAGATGATAGATGTTGATATTCAAAAAGTTTAAGGTTAGTAACCATTAAAACACAAATTGTCCACATCATGACACAATATGCAAACTAAATATCTTTAGTTTGATTTAAATTTTCAAGCAGTGTTTTTCTTTCTTTGCCCATCTGTCAGTTTTGATTATTTCGCTGGAATATGTTGTCAGTTTGTGTGTGCGCGGAGAAATCAACATTCACAATATAAATCTAATTCTTCTAAACCTATTTATATGTCATTTTAAGCCACAGCCAATAATAAGGCAAGTTGTAGAAAAACGCCTCCCCTGCAAGAGCTTCTATAGTCATTTTGCCCAGCTGCCAGTGTTACAGAAGTGCAGCTGCTTCCACTCCTCTCTTGCTCCTCCTCTGTATCGGTACAAAAGGGTAGGAAAGCTCCTACCTCCACCATCTTTTAGTGGGCTGCACACAAACTGGCTTAGAGGAAGACATGATCCATGTCCCAAGGAGCGTGCATCTAAATTAAATGTTAGCTTGATAGCAAGTGTTTGAGGAGCCCTCTTTACAATTGAATAACTAAAAAAACACAAACGTACAAACAAATGTTAGTTTTAAAATTTCTAATTTCACACACTTGTGTGCTTCAGAGAGGACAACTGGGAGTTGTTTGAACAAAGGTACATACACCTCTACCTCAATATAACGCTGTCCTAGGGAGCCAAAAAATCTTACTGTATTATAGGTGAAACCGTGTTATATTGAACTTGCTTTGATCCACCAGAGTACGCAGCCCCGCCCCTGTGAGGCACTGCTTTACATTGTTATATCCAAATTCATGTTATATTGGGTGGCGTTATATCGAGGTAGTGGTGTATAATTCTCTGGCTTTGCACAAAACTGATACACCTGGAAGTTCATGCACAGAATGAAAGTAGATTGACTTTTAGTTTCCAAATGAAATATATAGTAGCTTCATAGAATCCTGCAGCAATTCAGTGCTGTGCTTTAGCTCTTATTTCCCTGGCTTCAACATAACACTTTGTTACAAGGTTTTAACTATTCAGTACTACAGAGAATACATTTTTGTATGATTGGTAAAATGCTTCAAGTGACATTAAAGGGCATCACTTGAACTCACTTTTCTCACCACCAGTGGACAATATATTTTTAAGAAAAGGGTAATTTATTATGCAGATATATATGAATTTTATTTAACACATTTTAGTTGGCAAGGTGTTTATCTTCTTGAACGTGTTTTCATGTAAATTATTAAATCGCTTCCACCTGGAAAAGAAAATTGCATATTTGGAATCAGCAGTGTTGTTTTTTTCTGTACGGTATTTTTTATGTCTTGCACATTAATGGGTGTCTGTGTATAACCACTTCCAAGATTGTTCTGAGCCAGGTTCAATAATGTGTATAGCACCAAGCTTAAACGCTTGGCTGAATTCTGCCCCCACTGTAGTCAATGGCAAAATTCCCACTCCTTTCAATAGGGCCAGAATTTGTCCTTTGTATGGGCCAAAGGTAGGACTCATTAGGAATGGAAAACAAAAGACTCCTCTGATCTTTTACATACTATGGTACCTATGGAGTTAAGACTTGATCCAAAATCTTTCGAAGTCAATTAGTCTTTTTTCATAATGAATGGAAACTGTTACCATAGTTTTCTTATATTAAAAGTATCAGTATTCTATAACATTGGGGGGAGGTGTAACTTTAAGTCCCGGGTTTTTTAAGTATGAAGAATGTTTTACGCCTCCAGGAATATGGGGTGCATGTTTTTATTGACTTTATAAGAGAGACTTTTGAGGCTTATATAGAGTATTTTTATTATTTAGAGTACTCCTCTATTAGTATTTTCAACTGTCTCTTCAGAACTGTAACAATAAAAAGGCAGTATTATTAAATACTGATGATTGGAACTGGAAATAGAACAACACTTTTAATTATTCATTTGAGTATATCTCATTTCAAATTAAAATGAGGCACCCAGTCTCCATTATGTTGGAATAATGTCATCTCTTGAAGTCAGTCTGTGAGTTTGGCTGGAGAGGGAATTGGAAAGGGGCAGGGGAGAAATCTGTGCAGTGGAGGGGTGACCTCAGTGGTAGCAGAGTGGATCAGACCGTTTGGGAACTGGTGAGATTGTCCAGCTCTGAATTATCTGCAGGGTAAAAGCTCCTTTCAGCACAGCTTTTTTATATCCTGCAGGTCAGTTTAGCTGGAAGCTTATCATGATTAGGAAGCATTAGCTGGCTGGGGTGTGAAACTGTTATGCAAGTCTGTCTGCCCTCTGACCTTACTATTCTTGAACTGGCCCAGACACTCCTGCTTAATGACAATTTCTTTGTCATAGTTGTTTCCACAAACCCAGTGTCTACATCCAGTGTTTTTAAACACAGTATCTACAATAGGCTGCAATATTTGTAAATAAGCATATTTTGCGTGTGCTCCTTATTAGAATACTGGGACTATAAATAGCAAGAGCCATCACAAGAATATCTGTTATGCACTTTGAGAATTAATAGAAGTGCAAGTGTTAATATATAAAGATTCAGCTCGTGTGTACTTATACTTACCTGCCACTTGCTTTCATGCAGACTACTTGGCCCCATTGTGTTCCCAATTTAGAGAGGAGAAACAAAACAATGGAGTGGTTGCTAAGACACCTAGGAAATGGGAGCAGGATTCTCCTCCACTCATCCTTTGGGGTATTTAACTTTAAGACCCATTGGAGCAGAATCAGAATTGGATAAGTTAAGATGTGCATTGGATACAGCTATTATAAAGGTCCAGGTGAGGAGAGGAATTTTTTTGCCCGTTAAGGGAGCCTCGACTCATTGACTTTCCATGCTCCCACCCCTGGCTTCTGTTACACAAGTAACACTACATACTCTGACACAAATATATAGAATTCTGATAGTTAAAATATCTTTACACTGCAGGGAAGGCTGCACTTACCTGACCACCCCCCAAGGCATAGTATCTGAGGAAGGCACAGTGCCTTCAGTCATCCAGTTTTGCTAGCTGATGTAAAGAAGGGGCATGGCCATCACCCTTACCCATTTATTTCTTACCCACTCTGAGAAATCTAGAGCCAGGTTCCTCCAGTTCTTGAGCACCAGGGGCCTTGGTCCAAAGTCCACTGACGTCAGTGGAAAGACTCTCATTGACTTCAGTAGGCTTTGAATCAGACCCTAGGAGCATAAGGACTAGGATTGTGCTTAGCCTGTGTGGCAGGCTGGAAGACTTCTTGCTCTAAAACTCCCACAGTCCATTCCCCACACCTTCCACTGTGTAATTCTAGAAAAAGTCTATTCTGTTCTATTTAGCTTCATCTTCCATACCCATCACCATTGTACGTGAGCACCTAACCTGTTACTCTGTGTGCAGTTTTAGACCTTATGCTTGTGTTGCAGGATTAAATGTGATCATAAACTGTCTCTGAAAATCCATTCTGAGATTAAAAGTGTATTGTGCAGTGAAATGAGATCGCAGAAGGACTAGGGTGTGGAGAAGACCTGGATGTTGATTTTGCAGTGTAGTAACAGGTTCAACTTTCCCCCGCTGTGATTTGTCAACTGATTGCACATCCAAACAAAGCTGATGGATTTTCATGTAAATTTAATTATGATTTAGTTAAAAGCACTCTGTTTGTGGTACTCTGTGTTCCATTTCATACATTGCTAATTGCTGAGGATGAGATTCAGTTGTTGAAATGTTTATGAAAATTTTTGAAAAATGTTTTCATTAGCTGTACCTTTTTAAAAAGTGGTGAAAGAGTGTTTTCAACAAAAATTTTCATGAAAGAAATCTCCTTTCCTTGGAAATTATATATCTTTTGACAAAAAAATTAACATTCAAAAACTGAAAAGGTTTTGGTTTTCAGCTGAAATATTTTAGCTAAAACCCAAAATATTTCAGTTCACATATGCTGCCATGGAGGCCTCATGGGAATTGTAGTTTGGATGCCTCAGGTCCCAATTCTTCACTGTGGGACAGGTTCCTCAGCCAAACTACATCTCCCATAATGTACCAAAGCCAGGGATTCTCATGATACATCACCAAGAGGCGATACCATAGTGCATCATGGGAGATGTCGCCCAAGCATAGAGCCCAACTTATAGAGGAGAATGAAAGCATGAAGAACCAAAAGTACAACTCAAAGTGGTGGCACTTACAATTCAAGGCATTTTGTTTTATGGCCAAAATGTTTAGGGTTCTTCCCTCCCTCCGCGCCCCCCACCAAATCAATAGAAAATTGACATATTTTTTCCTTTTTGATATTTTCTGTAGGAGAAAATAAAATTTTCAACCAGCTGTAGTTTTCACCTTGCTAGTAGATTATTCAGGCAATGGGAAGATGTTTTGATCAAACAGAAATCAATTTTCAGCAAATTGAAAAGTAAAAAAAAATGTCAAACAAAACATTTGTTGTGTCTACAAAATCAAAATATTTTGTTTTCATTTTTATCATTTTAAATGTTTCCAAAATATCAAAGTGAAATGTTTGTTTTCAGAATAATTTTTTAGTTGTTTTTTTTCCTACAGCCACAATGATTTGGCAAAATCAGCATGAGTTTGCTGAATGTTTCAGTATAGCTGAATCTGCAGTTTTTTGCCAAAAAACGTTTCAGCCAAAACGTTTCACCCAGCTCTAATAAGGAGTCAGGCTGTGTGAAAGCCCTGCCTAGAGCTCTGAATTCTTAATTTTACAAATTGATAAATTAAGTGATTTACCAGTGAGTCAGTATCAAGGAAGGAAACTCAAGTTTCCTGACTCCCAATTCTGGATCCTATCCACTGGACAATTATAGGAAAAAGTTGGTGTTTTCAATCCATTAATCTGTGTAGGTTTGATACTTTGTTCATTCTTTAAATATAAATCTCATGTAGTCAATAGACCTTTGTACTAAACGGGGGTGAGGGGGAAGGCGGAAGGTTCAGACTAGTGGCTAATGTTACAGTTAATGTTTTTAATAAAACCTTTAGGCATTCAGGGGATTCTTCAAATGTTATAAAATATTGGGTGAAACTCTGGTTCCATTGAAGTAAATGGGAGTTTTGCCATTGACTTCATTGGGCCAGGATTTCATCTGTTTCTGGAGTGAGTAATCTTACCTGTTGGTCTAAACAGAATACTGTCAATTTGGAGTTGAGAAACTTTGAGGGTGCAGATACCCACTAAACATGCAATTCAACAAATGTAAACATATTGGACCAGATCCTCAGCACATGTAAATCAGTACAGCTCCACTGAAGTCTATGAAGCTGCTGTCAGAATCCCGGGCAAAGCTAGGCAGGACTAGTGGCAGGAGTTTGGGATTCCAGAACTGAAGCTAGAGATCAGAGCTAGTATCAAGGTCAAGAGTCAAGCTGCGAGTCAAGTCAGAGTCAGGAGTTAAGCCAAGGGTCAGAGGCAGAGACAGGAATCAGGCCGAGAGTCAGTACTGGGTATCAGGGTCCATGTTGGAGTTCCGGGAGTGAATCAAAAGTCATAATCCAAGTCAGAATGGAGGTCAGTACCAGGAGTTCAGGAACAAAGAAACAGTACAGTCATGGCAGCTAGCTAGAAGCCACATCATTGCCTGGACACTTCCTGGTATGCCCCAGGGGTTTATATAGGGCCAAGGAGCTAATTAGGGATCACTAAGACCATTGTCAGTCAGGTCACTTTAGGTGGAACTTCCTGTGGCACTGAACCTCTGCAAATTGTGAGTCTCAAAGAGTGACTAGGTTATAGCTGCTGCTGGGTGGTAGTATGAGGATGTTGGTTGCCTAGTAGCCCTGTAGGCCCAGGTTCTAGTCTCACAGATCCTTACAGCTATGCAAATATTATACCACTGAGGAGCTGTCCTACTGTTTTCTCCAATTTTTTAACTAAAAAAACCAAAGCTGCTTGATCATGTCAGCAGGGGACCATTCAGACTGGTGCAGTGTCCCCATATAACTGACTGGATAAGAAAGCAAGCTGAATGAGGTATGGAAAGCTCATTCTTACTCTACCTTGATTGATCCTATGACTGTTTTCTAGGCCAAAGGTAAAGCAAACTTACACTGTGGGCAAAAATTCTCAGGAAGGCATATATTGTTGGTTATACTCAAACTGAGGGAGACTAGCAGTTTGCCCTGAAGTTTTGTTCCGAATAGCTGGTTTTGTGAGAAATGAGTTATCTCTAAATAAATGAAAATACAGATCAGCCTCAATTTTCCCAAATGCCATTTTATTAAAGGCAGTGGTTGTATTAAATCTGAATTCCTAACAGTGCTAGACTCTGAAGTGGTCTTCCCATAGCTTGAGCAGATTCAAATTGAACTGAAAGCAGCATGTACTAAGAATATACTGGAGGGCCAAGGAGCTAAACAGGTATCACTAAGACCGCTGTCAGTCTAACACCCCTGTCCAGAATATACTTTCCATTCTATTACCCTGGCAAGGGAATGAACAACATGAAAAGCTGTGTGAAACTTAGCACCTTTGCTTCATGGGGGACCATGGGCATATATTCTTTGGTTTCAGTCTGGATGGGCTCGCCATTGTTGCCGGTTTCACTTGCAGTTTCACATCTGTGCAAACACAGAAAAAATCTAAGCAAAATTTGGACAGAATGAGCCAAGGTCACTTAATAGGAATAGTATTTGAAAGGTTGCAGTTCAGAAGTTAGGAGATTGTTGTTGTTCGTACAGCTGGTCTTCTAACAGGTTGCACCCTTCATTGAGCTTTTCTCAGCTATCTCAAGCACAGATTACCATGGCACAGGTATCTTATCGGTGCACTGTAAATGTAAACCCTAAAGGCTTGAAAAACAGAAGGCAAATAAAAAGCACACAAAATGTGTTGATTTTAAAAATCTCATCATTTTGGGGGGGAAGAGACCTGAGTCATGCTATTTGAACACTTGAGGCTGGTAATACAGCAGTTCTTCTCTCACTGCTTAACATTGCCATTGCTGAGAATGAGCCAACATACTCTAACCCTACAAAAATTAGTGTGAAGAAGAGGCGAGGATCATTCCTCACAAAATATTCCCAGTCCCTCTAGGGGGTTCCCCTTCAGTAGCTTTCTAACTGGAAGGTATTCTGACAGCAATTTTCATATGAAAACAAGAGACTTTGTAGCTTTTAGTCATGAAAGAGCTAAGAAATCTGAATCATTTTATGGTTTTGCCCTCTCATATGTCTGACTTTTTGCATTCAAGAATATAGAAGCTGTTTAAAAAAAAATGAGGCTAGAGTAAACTGAAAGCAAAAATGGCATTTAGTATGTACTGCATGTGAAGTCCATCTGCCCCGTAGCAAAGTCTGAACCTAAGCCAGGCACATTAAGTTTAGTGGGGGAATCTTTGCCTGACCCCAAAAGGATGGCTAACTCCTGTGATTTCATTTAGAATAGAAGTACCAAGAAATGAAAGACAGTGTCTGGATTGCAATAAAGTCTTGCCCTTTACTGTGTTAAGCCATCATGTCACTTGAAATGTCAAGCATGCAGAGGCTTCCTGTCTGTTGCAACTTTAAGAGAAAGTGACTGGGTCCTATGCTAAACACTAGAGATTTATTTTTTTCTGTCTGCCCTTTGATATAGCGAGACTAGCTCTTCAAAATGTGTCAAAAGTTGTTTTACCTCAGGAGTGGACACTGACCAAGAAATCCGATGATCATAGCAACTTTACAAATTTAAACAGAATAGCACTTTCTTTTCACATGAAACTTAGCTCTATTCCTCTTCTTAGCATGGCTTTTCTTCATTTTGGTGTGCTTTAAAGCACTTAATGTTTCTCCTTTGGGAAAAGCATCATCTATTATTTATCTGTAGCCTCAAGCGGCTTCTTTACATGTTTCTTTTTAACACAGCCTGCACTGTTTCAGCAGGAGTGCAAGTTTTATAAGACATAAGTGTGTTCATTAAGATGTTGTGAAAATGACATTTGTCTTTTTGTACAGATTTACTAGAGATTATTTTTCTTGTGCTTGATTCTCATTTTACTTTGCATATAGTAAAACCAGTATACAGTGATTTAAGAGTGCAAATTTGGAAATGCTTTCTCATGCTTTCATTAGTGTGCTTGTTTCCCTTCCTCATACTTGTAAAATGAAGCAACCACATCTCACATGACTTGTGATGAATCAGGCAGGCCCTGGCAATGTAGATGAGTACAGAGAAAAGAGTTTTAGCTGCACTATAAGATTGTCACATCATAGCCTGGAAATAACATTTTGTAGGAAGGATTTTCTTTGTTTTCATAGAGACGTCAAATGAAAAACATGCCAGTACTACAGTATATTTGTCATAGATTGGCAATGTTTGTATGAAACATCCCACCTTGTGTGCAGATGTTGGTCCTGCTGGGGAAAAAGTTAAGTGGGTTCTATTGACTGAGGCTTGATCTACACTACAGAGTTAGGTCCTTATAAGGCAGCTTAAATCAACCTACTTATGTCAGTGTACACACAATAGCCTTTCCCCCGCCAATGTAAGAGCCTTACTACACCAACATCCTAACTCCATCTCCACGAGAGGCATAAGGCTTATGTCAGTGTAGTTAGGGCAACACAATGTCCATGTATATATGCTGCATTACTTACATTGACTGTATCTGGGTGGCGTAATGAGCATAACATTGGCTGTAATTCTTGTCAATTTCATGGTTCCATGCTAGGCTCCACCAACAGAAGGAGGACAGTGTGGACATGAACCGCCGCAGTAATTACTGCAGTGGGTGTAAGTTGACCTAATATAGGTCGACTTATCTGTCTACTGTAGACATGCCCTTAGTGAGGCAAAAGGCTCATTATCCCACGCAGATACCACTCAAAGGAAAGTGAGGATGGCTGTCAAGATAGAGAGGATCTAGACTGTGGGCTTAGCCGTTATGAGGTAAAACACTAAGAACAGCTAATCCTGAAGAAAAGGCAAGTAGACTTGGCAGGCAACTAGCTATTTTTTATTTCTAAAAATGAATAATATAATTATAATAAAATATACATCATATATAATAATCTACACACATCTTGAGAGGTGATAGGCATATGACCATCATGGACCTTTGACTGCATGACTTGTACTCTACTCGCTAATCCATCTCTACTTGGTCTGCTTCCAATTTTCCAAAATTGAATAGGTTCAGATAGCCACCATTTCTTAATTAACTTGCTAGAGAAATATTGCTGGAGAAATATTTTCTCCTTCCCCCTCGTATATGAATTTTCTCCCCAAATTAACACAGAGTCAAAATCCAGAATGGGTCATACTCAGTCTAGCATGATTGACAGGTTTAACTTCTGCTATCTTGTGCTGCTGCTTCAGCATCGGTAATGAGATCTCTGTTACTGTAAAGATGAGATTTACAGTTTAAAAAGCTCTTGCTTCCAGACTTGCGTGGATGATGGCTTGGTGTAGTATAAAAGATTTTAGAAGGAACTGAGTATGTGTAGTTTGGAAAAGAGGAGATTTAAGGGGGACATGATAGTGGTCTTCAAATACTTGAAATGTTGCTATAAAAAAAGATGGAGAAAAGTTGTTCTCTCTTGCCACATAAAGCAGAACAAGAGGCAATGGGTTCAAACTACTGCATAGCAGATTTAGATTAAATCTCAGCAAAAACTTCCTAACTGTAAGAACAGTAGGACAATGGAACAGTCTGCCTCAGGAGGTTGTGGAAGTGCCTTCGCTAGAGATTTTCAAAAGGAGGCTGGGTAACCACCTGCCTTGGATGGTTTAGACACGACAAATCCGGCATCTTGGAAGGGGCTAGACTCTTTGACCCTTGCAGTCCTTTCTGACCCTATGGTTCCATGATTCGGTCCACGCTTGTTTGAGATAAGCTTACATAATTCACTCATGGTTTGCTGCTCATGAGCAAGTATAATGCAAACTTTTCAGTTTATTAATAAAGCCACACCAGAGTCTCATTCATTCCCTCTCTCTCTCTCTCTCTCTCTCTCTCTCTCTCTCACATATAGAGAAAAAGATACACCGTGTTTTAAATTTAAGAAATTATTGTGGCTACACACACACATCTACACAAAATATCTAAAAATGAAGGTCCATTTTGCCATTACTAATTTAGTTCCTGTTGTACAGATAACATGCTTTAAAATGTTACATTGTCAAAAATGTATGTCAGTTCAGTAAGGAGAACACAATTTTGAATGCACTAAATGAGAAATTGTGACCTTTTAAAAAATATATCCATAAAACTATGAAAATGTTTATATCATTTTGCTCTGAGCTATTTAGAATATAATGCTTTCTTTGTTTTACAAATATGATTGTGTGATTTTCTTTAAAATGTGCAACCGTGTTAAGTTCAGCCAGCTAAATCAACTCTCTGTAATGCATCTTTTTGTTTCAGTGATATTTTAATTAAGGGTATATTTTCAATGCCAGTGAAATGTTTGTCTTTCTGGCAGCTCCTAGCTTGATATATGGATTCATCATGTGGACAAAGTATCATTTAGTTAAAGTGCACTTTAGTGCCAGAACCAAGAATTATTTCCCATCAACTTCCATTCTAATTGGGTTTTAGTGTTATAAAACAATGTTCAATCCAATTAAATTATTCTGTAACAAGTGTTAGAAGGGTGCTGCTTAAAGACCTACAGTAAATGTAGGCAGATGTTCAGTGATTAAGGATATCGGCTTTCATCCAGTCAAATATTTTGATATTTTTGTGTGCGCACGCACCCAGTGGAAATGCAGAACTACAGTCTCAGAAATATCCATCAGTAAGAGAATATATTATGACAATGACATTGTGCAAGATAAAGTAATTTGATAAATGTAGATGACTAAGTAACTTGCTGCTAATCATGGGGATTTTGTCTGTTCTTTCCCCCCCCCCCCCCCCCCACTCGTTCTTCAAAGAACCCTCAGAGAATTTGGCAGATTCAGAACCTTGGACAGAGAGAGTGGCTGTAATAAACAGTGTCTGCAAAAGACAGATGCTGAGAATTAACACACGTCCTCTGCTAAAATAGTAGGCTGGGTATTCAGCCTTAATAAGACAAGAGATTCTATGAGCACTAAAGGATTTGTGAGCAGTGGATGTTGTGCAGTAATTGCCGCAAATTGATAAGTAATGTTCTGCTCCGTTGGTTGGTTGGCTGAGAGATTTAGAGTGCATAACATTAATTTCAAAGTACTGATGCTCTTTAGATATTGAAATTGAATGTTCAAAAGATGCTTTCAAAATTATTAATTTTCTAATTAAGGGGAAAATATCCCAGCAAGTCTCTATTAGTTGGTGAAGGCCCACTGCTGCTTTTCAGTAAATTCTTTGGCAAGGAACGAAAATTAAAAGTTAAATACTGCTTTAGGTTTTCAAGGAGGTCTTGATAAGGGTTATTTTCAGAATTGATGCTTAATTTGGTGACTTTTGGTGTTCACGAAAGTGAGACATAGTGATTGTCATGTATTTTAAATCTATGGGGTTTATTTGTAAATAGGTAAAATTTCAAGAGCAACTAAGTGACTTAAGTGCATAAGTCCCATTGATTTTCACTGGATTTTAGGCTCCTGTGTCGCTTGGGTGCTTCTGAAAATTTTACCCCCCAAAATTACTTATATTACAGATATAGCATTGATTCCCATTTGCCTTCTAACTTGCTAATACTTCCGCTATATGTATTGTTATGGCAGGCGTCACCAGGAGGTGGTGGTACGCATAGTCTTCCAAGGTATTTTGCTTAGCATGTGAGCAATTGTACAGTCTTGGGGAGACATGTTGTGGCTAGTTTTGTTGTTTAAGGTGCTAGGTGGAGGAAGCTGTGGCTTGGCAGAGGGGAGATAGCATTTGATTGTTTTCATTAATCATTTTTAAAGTTTTGGCATGATTGTGCCTTGTCCTGCGTGTCCATGCAGGTAAGAAGGGGTTGTAAGGTGCCTCCTTACTCTCCTGCAGCACTGCAGCTATTGTATTGCAGGTAACAGTGTAAGGGAAGAAGCAGCCTCTGCAGAGCTGCTGCTTCCCCTCCCATGCTGGTGAATGGGAAGAGAGTAGGTGGGAGTGGAGACAGGTGGAGTCTTGGGCTTTCTGTGGGGCTATCTCCCACCATCAAGGGAAGGGGGAACTGGGAGACAGGTTAACTGTGAGTCACAATCTCCTTTACAGGCTGTTCCTGATGCAGCACAACAATACCACAATTCAGCCCTTTATTTAAAATTGAATTTATACTGCTGTAAAGCTAGAGATGGGCCCGAGCTGCAAAGTGGGGAAATAAAGATGAGCATTCCATTTCTCCAGATATATCAAGGTCAGCACCTTGGAGTCTCTTGCTTACAACATTTATTTCAAACAGTATGTCATGTCCAACACTAAGCCACACAGAAATGTGAAGTTATGAATATTTCTGGTGAGTCCATTTCTCTCTGCCATTGTTATCCCATGAACAGTTTCTGTCATAGCATTATCCTCTATAATGGCAACTATGGCATCATCTGTCTTCCCAATTTGATGTTTGATAGGCTTTATCACCTCCAGTCAACTTTCCCATTGTATGGTACTCAATGGTTTCAGTGTCAGAGAGGATGGTCCCAAAATTTGCCATCGATGAGTTGATGCAGAGAAAAATACATAAATGCTTTGAATTACATTAAAAAATTCAGCAGTCTCACTAGAAGCTGATGCTGCATCACTGACCACCAAGTTCAATGAATGAGAACTGGATGGGACAAAATAAAGCTTGAGAGTTTAACTCTTGGATCCGTGTCTGCACTCCTCTGTTCTTTCCTCTCATGTTGGCACCATTATCGTAGCCCTGACCTCTTATGTCAGCTATTGCAATTCCCGTATCTTCCAGCTTTTTAAGAAGTACATTTGTTATACCAGCTCCTGTAGGATTATCAATGTCAATAAATTCTAGAAAATGCTCCGACAAATGCAGGGACTTTTTCACTAGGTTCTGTTGTTGTTACAAAACGCACCATTAAAGTCATTTGTTTCGTATAGCTGATGTCAGGTGTGCAGTTCAGAATAACAGAGTAATATCTTGCTGACATCAGATCTGCTACAATCTTCTGTTTGACTTTTGTTGCCAGTAAATGTATGATCACATTTTAAATTGTTTTTACAAGGTAGTGGTGTGTGGATGTTTCTTGAGTGGTGACTCTTCTTAGATGCTCCTGGCGTACAGCATCAAACTTAGCCATCAGCTCCACAATTTTAAGGAAGTTTCCATTGTTTGGCGCATACAGTTGATCTGAAGTCCCACACAGTGCTAGGTTTTGGGTAGCAAGCATTCTCACAATCGCAATGAGCCTTTTCAGAACATTTTGCCAGTAAAGAGACCTTGGTGGGTCCACAGTCCTGGATGATCTAGACTTAAGGAACTACACTCAGCAGCAGCTGTTTCTTGCTCCTCCACCACACTGTTCTCTGATCTACACTTTTCTTCAGGAATGTGCATGGTTACATCCATTTGAGATGGACATATGGATGCTGCAGTAGCTGCCAGGTCATCCGCACTCTTGACTAATTGAAAGATCAAGCATCTCCTCACCACTCACATCCTCACTGGGGCTGGAAGGGTCACCTTGAACATTTGTGTCTATATATCTCAGGAGAGCTCCTTCCTGCTTAGATAGAAAAGCTTCCTTTGTTTTCTTTCTTTTTCTGAATGCTGCCCCAGATCCAATCCTGGGAGGTGATGAGCCCCACTACCTGGCAAACTGAAGTTATTGGGGGGCAAAGGTGCTCAATGCTCCCAATCACATCAGTGTGAGAGTTGCAGGGGCTCACTGATGCCAGGATCAGGGCTTTAGCTGAAAGCTGAAGGTTAATATGGACACACACTGAAGAGAGTGAAAGGTAGGTTTCAGGAGTAACTTGCATAAAAATAATTTTCTGCTGAAACTCAAATTCAAACCCTAGAGGCAGATTAAGAGCACAGTAGTTAAAGGTTTTGGGATCTACAGACGTACAATGCACAATTCTTGGTGAAGTTGAATTTTAATATTGTGCTGGAGGACTGTTGGTGGCTACTAAAAAACATGTCTTTGATCTATAGGCAAACACATACATCCTTGAAACTGAAAGGCATGCTAGCCACCTTTCATTGAGGCCAAATCAAAGAAGCATTTGAGCTTATTTATGGAGCAAGGTAACGGAAACAATAGAGAAGCCACTGCCCAAGGCACAGAGTCACATGAGAAGGCATGAGCAAGAACTCAGGGACAATAAGAGGGGTTTCCTTGGGACTGATGGGAAGAGCTGTGGCGTGCAGCATTGACTGATAGAGCTGTGTGTGTCATAAGTGAAAGTGAGCAGACAGTGTGAGTTTAGCCCTGGAAGGAAGCCAAGAGAGCTTCTTTTGGGAAGAGTGATGGCTGGAGAGGCAGGTATGGAAACTGCGAGCAAGCAAACTGCCTGCTGTTGTTTTTCCCTAGAGCGAAACAAGATTCCAGGTACGTTGTTTGTAAATAAACAGGATTGCACCAAAGAAATATCTGACTCTGTCATCAGTGTCTCTTCCTAACAGTAACAAACCAGCAAGGCCCTGAATATTGTATAACCGCTCTGGCAACAATATGCAGCAGTTCTAAAGTCTATAAGGCTTGATTCTCATTTATACTAAGGCACTATACTGGTCTGACAATGTGTAGGGGGTCTTAAAATGGATATACTGCCAGAGGGGTATAAAGGGACCTTAGCCTAAATGAGAATCCTACCCTATAATGCTACAATATTAAGTTACAATGAGTCTAAATAACAGAAAACAGTACTCGTTTTCTGCCCTTTTACTGGTTTATTGCTATTAGACAGTTAATTGCAATCTGGCTGAGTCCTAATCTGTTTGGATATAGTTTGTTACCTTCAGGACTCTGAGGCTTCATTAGTTATCATATTCTAAATTATTTTACATTCCCAATTATACTATTATGGCCATTCAGTCTCCTGAGTTATCTAACTGCCTAAAAATCCATTAAGCAAAAGGACCTTTAAGAGGGCCTGTATGTTATGAGTCACAAGCCTGTTAGGGGCCCAAACACTCCTTCTGAGTGAAAAACTTTGCTGGAAGGGATCCTGTGAGAGGAAAACTCCATGAGTGCCTCCCAATTGTTTGTGTGCGCGGTGGAAAGATATGATGTCCCTTTAGAACACCCAAGGAGTTCTGCTCTAAGAAACTATGAATCCCTTTCTGAGGACCATTTACACCAGCTCTGTGGTCAACTGTCCTTTCTCTGGCACTCAGCCAGGGCTTTCTCTACCAGCTACTGTGCCTGTCCAGGAAGTCAGGTGCGGAGTATGCAGTGCAAAAATGTGAAACATTAACAGCTGTAGGCTGCTGGATTGTGTGTTGTGTGTGTATTCTGCACAGCACTGGATGGAAAATTCCCTTCTGGACTTGCCCATACTTCCTCTGGTGCCCCAGCCTGCCCCCCTCTCTAACCACAGATCCCTGACTGAAGAGTGTTTAGTGGCATGTAAATAGCTAACCCTCCTACATGAGCAAAGAATGAGATTCGCATATGGTGGTTCCCTCTATACGTCCCAGGGGAATGATCAGGTCCAAAAAAGTGTGCCTATATTCATGTATAATTTGATTTCTCAAAACATAGTTCTGCTTTTTAGGAAAAAGAGTTTAATCTGATAACTAGCCTAGAAACTCACTGGCCATTCAGATTCCTTGTTTTATCCTCCCAGTTTAAAAAGAAAATTTAGATTAATGTATTTTAGGGACTTATACCAGATTGGTGCCAATAAACCTTCTGTGCTGCCATCAAGTCACCACCAAGAACTCCCCTAATCAAAAATCCAGCTTCAGACCCTCACGAGTACAGCTGGGTGGCTAATCCATACCAAAGAATCTATCAGACAAATCTCACCTTTCTTCATGAATTTTCCAAGGACAGTTTGTGAATTTCTGAAACATATTCTTTGTTCAATAAATAATTTCTTTAGCCAACTCTTTGTCTTTAGATTATTTGTGATGTTTGTTGTGTGTATCTAATCAAAAAACCATGCCACTTCACATTTCCTATCGATCTGAGTTTCAGCTGATTTAATGGCTCATCCTGAGATAGAGTGGCTAAGAAGGAGAATCTGATATCTTTTCTTGAACCAATGCAAATGTTAATTTATGGACTGAATCTGTGCTTGGGGGAGGGGAAGCAGTTTCTTCAGGTCAGGAGCACAATCAACAGTGATTTTAACCAACTTGTATAAATACAGTGGATTCAAGCATTTTTTCCCAAATGTTTACAATAAACTAATGAAAAATGCATGAAACAAATTTGCATGAGTAAAGCTGAAAGCATCATAAAACAAGTTGTGTGTCCAAACATCCAAAGTTAGAATTATCACTCCAGTAGAGAACTCCCAGATTGCAATACAGAGACAACCACTATGAGAGAGCAATGGACACAGAAAGGAGTTTATATCTCCATTCCATTCCAAGTTCAAATGACTTAAAACCAACATCATATGTTGTGTTTTTTCTATCAGTTACCATCTGTGTTTTGGATTTTAAGTGAATGTGTTTCCCTGAACAAAAGAAAACAAAACATTTGGTGCCCAAAAATGAGTAGTCAGGTGGTCTTCAAAAAATATATTTTTCCCATTGTGATTTGCACCACCATTTAGTCTAATTATCCCTATCATCTCACTCTTCATATTGTGATGTTTTTCAAAGGAAAGCAAGTGTCAGTATTTCTCTTCAAGAAAAAAGAACTAAGTTGGAAATGATCGAAAAAGCAGCACTGGCTGCCGGTACACTTTCAAAAGCTTGTTGGCAACAAAATAAAAGACATAAAGAGACGCTTAAAATCCAGTCAATGTGAAAAAAAACTAACTCAATTTTTAGGTTCTACTCCTGTCTTTGATCCCACTGCCAATTCATATTAGCTTTTTGTGAGCTTTTGTGCTAGCAGTCTGATAAGAATTACATTGACCTTGTCAGAGAAAAGAATGATGATGAGGATGGTGGTGTTTTAGTTTTTTCCTACTCAAAAATAAGAAATACAGCTCAGATTTCAAGCAGCAAGGCTAAAAATAAACTACCTTCCTGAAAAATTTTGTCAAATACTTTCATGTTGTGAATAGATTCAAGACAATCACAATCTGTCTGTGGACATTCGAAGAACAAAAAAAGATGAAATTATTCATATGAATGGTTTGTTATGAATTACACATCTGTTTCTAATAACTAAGCATGTACTTTATTTCTGTTTGACTTGTACAATGTTTGATGCTAGAGTGTCTGGCTCAAGAACTGTACATGTGAAAGACAGACAATCTATGCTGGGAGACCCTGAGAACTGTTAAAAGGTTTTGTTTTTGTTTTTGTTTTTCATTCATATGGTCTTGTTTGTTTTTTTAATTATGATGGCCCATATGGGGGGAGGGTAATTGTTGTAGAAGGAGTGGATTTTCAAGATGGGTAACAAGGAAGAAAGTAGGACGCCTCTGGGACATTGAACTAAGAAAGTTTGGTGGGAGAGTGGCACTATACACTTCTACCCTGATATAACACTGTCCCCACGTTATAAGTGAAACTGTGTTACATTGAACTTGCTTTGATCCTCTGGCGTGTGCAGACCCCCCCACCCTCCCCCAGAGCACTGCTTTACCATGTTATATCGGGTCATGTTATATTGGGGTAGAGGTGTATGTGAAAGAAAGCAGAGTCAAATATAGCAAAAATCTTAAATGAATCACACTTTACCATAGAATCTCTATGGATTGATATTCTTGCTTAAATAATAAGACTATAGCCATGAGATGCAGAGAGGAAATTTCTAGACACCATTAATGATTACTACTTGGAGCAGCTAGTTCTGGAAACCCACAAGGGGAGAAGCAGTTCTTGATTTAGTCCTAAGTAGAACACAGGTTCTAGTCCAAGAGGTGAATGCAGCTAAACTGCTAGGTAAGAGTGATCATAATACAAATAAATTTAATATCCCTTGACACGGGGGAAATACCAATGAAGACCACCAAAGTAGCATTTAACTTCAAAAGAGGAACTTCACAAAAATGTATACTCCCAAATAAAAACAAAAACAAAACTGTAAGAGGACCAGAAAATGCCACAATGGCTAAACCACAGAGTAAAAGACGATTAGAGATAAAAATTGGAAGTCAAATCTTTTTGAAGAAAATAGAAAGGAACATAAACTCTGGCAAGTCAAGTGTAAAAATATAAGTAGGGAGGCCAAAAAAGATTTTGGAGAGTACTTAGTTTTTTGGGTCTTTTGCTAAGAGCAAAATTTATTTTAAGTACATCAGAAGAAGGAAGCCTGCCAAAGAGTCAGTGTGGCCACTTGACAGTCGAGGTGCTAAAGGAGCATTTAAAAAAGCCTCAGAGAAGATAAAATTCTCTGCATCAGTCTTCACTGCAAGGGATGTGAGGAAGATTCCCACTCCTGAGCCATTCTTTTTAGGTGACAGAGCTAAGGAACTGTCTCTGATTGAGGTGTTATAGCAGAGCGCGGACTCACCAGCGCAGCTGGCCAGTGTCTCACCTGCCTCAGGCCCTGTGTCCCTCCTGGACCCCAGTGCCCTTTATCTCAGGGTTCTGCAGTACCCCCACACTCTGGGTCTCCCCTCCCAGGGAAACCCCCAACCCCTCTCTTCCCACCTTGCCTCAGTGGCTACTGCCAGTCATCATCTAGCCCTTGCCCAGCCTTCCTCCACCAGAGCAGGGTAACTGCCCTGCTACACCCCCTCCCCCAAAAATCCCCACCCCTGGGGATAGGGAGGTCCCTTCCCTTTGGCTTCCCAAAGCTGCGCCTCCAGGGCCGCCCACTTCTTTTCCGCCACCTCTCACCCTTTGGCCATTTCCCACATGTTCATCTCCACCTTTCGGCAGGCCTGCTCCGCTGCCTCCAGCTGTGCCCGCAGGTCTGCATCCGCCTGACTCTCCAATTTTAGGTTCTGGGGTCATTTGTTGGCCTGCTCCTTGACCACCTGAGTCCCGGCCTCATGCTGGGTCTACTCAGTCTCAGTTTCTTTATGTGTGACCAGCTCGGTGACGGTCTGGGTCCCGACTTCCTGCTGCCGCCACCACCTCTCATGGGTGGCCCAATGGTCGGTCAGCCATTATTCCTGCTGTTTCCACTCGTCAGTTTTGTCCCTTCCGGACCTCCAGGCACCGCCTTCAGCCACCCCTCAGTTCCCTTGAGGGGGCAGTGCCTCCTAAGGTGGCCCGGTATATGGCAGTCTCAGCAGGCTCCCTGCCCCTTTGCTGCGCTGGGCCATGGCTTCTTCTGTTGGTCCTTCTCAGGGACAGCCCTCCCTGGGCTGCCCTGGGTCGGACTCCTTGAGACCAGGCACTCCTTCCATAGGTGCCCCCACTGCCCGCAGGCCCAACACTTTTGTTGTCTCCTGACTTCCCTCACCAGGTGGCCTCTCTTCTGGGCTTGTCCCTTCCCCCATTCTGGGTGAGGATCCCTGCCCCCATCCCAGTAGGAACAATCCACCCTTACATGTCTGTGCCGCCCACAGGCATAACAAGCCCTGCAGTCCCCCACCGGCCTCCTGGCCCAGGCTCTGGGCTTTTCCCACCAGTCTCAGCAGTCTCTCTGAAACTTCCTCTGCAGGAGTTTCACCAAGGCCCGCTGCTTCTTTGCCAGCTGCCCCAACTGTGCCTGCAAGACCCACTGTCTCTCCTGGTTTTCCTGGACCACACGGAGCAAGGTCTCATGCCTCTCCTGTGTTCCGTCAGTCTCCTTCTGTCGGGGCCCTGGCACCGGATCCCAGCCAGGAATGGCACAAGAGCCTTTAGTAAAGAACATCTCTGTATATGCTGGGTCCATTGTCCCCTCTTCCTCTAGTCCCTGCCCCTTGTATCAGGGGTGACCATCTATGCCCACAGTCTCCACCACGTATAGCAAAGTCGAAGACTTATCGGTGCGGCACCTCCTACTGGTCATCTTGGGAATTAGCTTTTTAGCCTCAGAGCACCCTCTGCTGGCTAGTGCCTCACCTGCCTCAGGCCCCGTGTCCCTCCTGGACCCCGGTGCCCTTTACCTTTGGGGTTCTGCCCCACAGTACCCCCAGACTCTAGGTCTCCCCTCCCAGAGGAACCCCCAATCCTCTATTCCCATCTTGCTTCAGCAGCTACTGCCAGTCATCATCTAGCCCCTGCTCACTGGGACAGACTGCAATCTGTAATACACTCATCATTGGCCGGGGGGGTCGGACCAGCTGCCTCTGCCTAACCCCGGGCTGCACCTCTGCAATCCCAGTACCTGCTTTGGCCTTTAACAAGGCCTGCAGCCTGGGGATTTGCCAGGCTGGAGCTCCCTAGTTCCTCTTGCCTTTCCCCAGCACTGCTTTACTCCCAGTACCCTGAGCTCCCAGGCAGCCAGATCCTTCTCTCTCCACAGCTAGATAGACTTATCCAGCTCTTCCCTGGGCCTTTATAACAGGGCCAGGTGTGGCCTGATTGGGGCGTGGCCCCAGCTGTGGCTGCCTCCCCAATCAGCCCAGCCTTCCTCCACCAGAGTGGTATAACTGCCCCGCTACAGGTGTCAATAAAGGTATTTTGGAACAGATTGATACATTAAACAGTAATATATCACCAAAACCAGATGGTATTCACCCAAGAGTTCTGAAAGAAAACAAATATGAAATTGCAGAACTACTAAGTATGGTATGTAACCTAGCACTTAAATCAGTCTCTGTACCAGATGACTGGAGGATGGATAATGTGATGCCAGATTTTAATAAAGGCTCCAGAGGTGATCCAAGGAATTACAGGCCAGTAGGCCTAACTTCAGTACCAGGCAAATTGGTTGAAACTATAGTAAAGATCAGGATGATCTGATGCATAGATTAACATGATTTGTTGGAGAAGAATCAACATGGCTTTTGTAAATGAAATCATGCCTCACCAATCTACTAAAATTCTTTGAGGGTGTCAACAAGCATACGGAAAGGGTAATCCTGTGGATATAGGGTAATTGGATTTTTAGAAAGCCCTTGACTGTATCCCACACCAAAGGCTCTTAAGCAAAGTAAGCAGTCATGGGATAAGAGGGAAGTCCACTTATGGGTCAATAATTGGTTAAAAGATAGGAAACAAAGGGTAGGAATAAATGGTCAGTTTTCACAGTGTAGAGAAGTAAATAGCAAGGTTCCCCACAGAGATCTGTATTGGGACAAGTGCTGTTCAACATATTGAAGAAGGGTGAACAGTGAGGTGGCAAAGTTCGCAGACAACACAGAGTTACTCAAGATAGTGAAGTCTAAAGCAGACTGCAAAGAGTCACAAAGGGATCTCACAAAACTGGGTGACCATGCAACAAAATAGCAGATGAAATTCATTGTTGATCATTGCAAAGTAATGCATATAGGAAAACATAATCCCAACTATACATACAAAATGATGGGGTCTAAATTAGCTGTTACCACTCAAGAAAGAGATCTTGGAATATTGTGATTAGTTGTATGAAAACATCTGCTCAATGTGTAGTGGCAGTCAGAAAAGCTAACAATGTGAGTATCCATTAGGAAAGGGATAAATAATAAGAGGAAATGTAATGCCATTATATAAATCCATAGTATACCCATACCTTGAATACTGCATGCAGGTCTTGTCACCCTATCTAAAAAAAGACACATTAGAAATGGAAAATGTACAGAGAAAGGCAAACAAAAATGATTAGGGTATGGAACAGCTTCCATATGAGGAGAGATTAAAAAGACTGAGACTCTTCATCTTGGAAAAGAGGCTGAAGGGGGACATGATAGAGAGTTGTAAATCATGACTGCTGTGGAGAAAGTGAATAAGGGGTCACCCAATGAAATTAACGTGCATCAATGTAAAACAAAGAAAAAAGTATTTCTTCACACGACGCACAGTCAGCCTATAGAACTCATTGCAAGGGGATGTTGTGAAGGCCAAAACTGTAACTGGGTTCAAAAAAGAATTAGGTAAACTCATGGAGGACAGGTTCATCAATGGCTGTTAGCCAAAATGGCCAGGGATGCAACCCCATGGTCTGGGTGTCCCTAAGCCTTGAACTGCCAGATGCTGGTTCTGGATGACAGGGATGGATCTCTTGATAACTGTCCTGTTCGGTTCATTCTCTTTGATGCATCTGGCATTGGCCACTGTCGGAAGACAGGATACTCGTCTGGATGGACCTTTGGTCTGACCTAGTATGGCCGTTCTTATGTATTTATAAATTAAGGAAGAAAACATTGCACAGCAATTCTGGTCACAGGGTAATCAGTCAGTATTGCAATAGTGGACATCTGCTTTAGTGCATATGCTTTGCAAAATATCAATGATCTATTGCAAAGAACATAGGAAGGGGTAGTATGAGAGAGAGATGCTTCCATTATGGGCTTGATATTGAGTCCTTATAGTATGTAACTAAAAATTATGATTATTAATTACAAAGAATCCAAACTTCCTTTGATAATGGATTATGAACAGGATTTGAATTTAAGAAATTAGAGGCCAAATTACCAGCCCAGTTCAAACCAGCCCTTCACATTTGCAGGTATGGATAACGGTGGATGCAAAATTGCACCCCAAAACACTCATTTGCGACTGCAGTATGCAGCTGCAAAAATGGCTATGAGTAGCAGAGAATCTCAGCCTAAGCATAGCTGTCTTGTGAACAGACCCTTTAGTAGTTTTCTATTTCTCAGAAACATTTTATTTAGCTGATGTTACAAAAAAAATGTTGACTAATGATTTCATTAGTTTCTCATCTCCATCAAATTTGGCAAGCTTCAGAATATCTGAACAGATGATATTTCTGGAGATGAAAGGCACTGGAGCAAGAGTCTGAAGAAAGAAGACAGTGAACTAAATAAACAGGAGGAAGTAGTGAAAGTGATGAGAAAGAAGTCAGAAAAAGAGTCAATGCATGCGCTTCCATTCTGTGATTCAGTTTCATATTGTTTTGTTTTTTTCTTAAATGTGTTGGGAAACTATACTAGTTTGCCTGCAGGTTTGATCCAGGCATCTTGTGCCTGGTAAAAGAACAACTGAGAAGTTTGGGGCTAATTATTAATGCGATTGAGTAAATACTTCTCTTGGTAAATGCAAATAGTGGAAAGGCCCATAATCCAAGAAACCATTTTGGGGTATTAATAACTTGGAGGAAGTGTGTCCTAGTGGACTGGAAATCAGGAGACTGAGATTCTAGTCCCATCTCACCCACTGGCTACTGAGTGACATTGAGCAAGTCACATCACCACTCTATGCCTCAGTTTTCCCATTTTTGTTATCTGTGGGTGATGATTTACTCCTAATAATGGACACAAGTAAAATGCTTCTACTGCAGTGTTTCCCAAACTTGGGACGCCCCTGGCAGGCCAGGCCGGTTTGTTTACCTGCCGTGTCCGCAGGTCCAGCCGATCGCGGCTCCCACTGGCTGCGGTTCGCTGCTCCAGGCCAATGGGAGCTGCTGGAAGTTGTGGGCGGCACATCCCTCGGCCCATGCTGCTTGCAGCAGCTCCCATTGGCCTAGAGTATCTTACAACATAACTCTGAGACGACATGATGGCTAAACCAGTATTAAACATTCAGGACCCAATTCTCATTTATATCACAGTTAAGGGGAACTCTACCTGTGTTTCCCCTTAGTGGTCCAGCATGGGCAAACCACCCTTAGGCCTTGGCTACACTACAGAGTTGCAGCGCTGGTGAGGGGGTTACAGTGCTGCAACTTAGGATGTGTACACACTTGCACAGCACGGCCAGCACTGCAACTCCCTGGTTGCAGCGCTGGCTGTACACCTGGTCGAGCCTCAGGTGTAGAGGATCCAGCGCTGGTGATCCAGCGCTGGTCAGCTAGTGGAGACACCCACCAGCGTTTTTATTGACCTCCGTGGCATAAGTAGGTATCCCAGCATACCTTAGAAGCCTCTCTGGTAATCATGCAAACTCCACTGTCCTGGGCTCACCTGACCCCTCCTTTAAATGCCCTGGGAATTTTAAAAATCCCCTTCCTGTTTGCTCAGCCAGGTGTGGAGTGCAATTAATCAATCAATCAATCAGCGACCATGCCTCCACGCACCAAACGAGCCCCAGCATGGACCAATGCAGAGCTGCAGGACCTCATAAGTGTTTGGGGAGAGGAGGCTGTGCAAGCACAGCTGCGCTCCAGAAGGAGAAACCATGATACCTATGGGCAGATATCGCAGTCCTTGATGAGAAGGGGCCATGAACGGGACGCGTTGCAGTGCAGGGTCAAAATAAAAGAGCTGAGGAGTGCTTACTGCAAAGCTCGTGAGGGAAATCGCCGCTCAGGAGCTGCCCCCACAACCTGCCGTTTTTACCACGAGCTGGATGCCATACTTGGGTATGACCCCACTGCCAATCCGAGGACCACGATGGAGAGTTCACAGCAGGGAGAAGTGGGGGAGGGTGTAGAGGAAGGCGACAGTGAGGCTACTGGGGTGGAGGGAGACACCCCGGAGTCCCAGTACACATGCAGCCAGGAGCTCTTCTCAAGCCAGGAGGAGGCTAGCCAGTCACAGCAGCAGGAAGTTGATGGTGAGGAAGAAACTGAGGATCGTGCTCGGGGTAAGCAGATTTTTATGTTTTGGGAGAGGAGGGTTTGGGTTATGGCTGCCTGCATGCATGCCTAAACGTGGAATAGCCCATTGATTTGCTCTATCACGTCTCTGTAATCTGCCTCGGTAATCTCTTGAAAAGTTACAGGCAGAGCGTTTGCAATTTGCTTTCTCAAGTTGATTGGGAGCGCCACTGTGGTCCTTGTCCCGGTCAGGCTAACTCGTCCGATCCACTGTGCAGCGAGGGGTGGGGGGACCAGGGCTGCACACAGGCAAGCTGCATAGGGGCCAGAGCAGTATCCACATTGCTGTAGAAGACCCTCCCTCTCTTCCCAGGTAACACGCAGCAGTGATATGTCTGGCGGTAGGAAGCCCTGTTGAGAATTTAGGGATACTTGAGTGCAGGGCGCCAGGTTCGCGTTTCCCCAGCCCATTGCGCTCTGTTGTTTACCCCCCCCCAAGCACGTAGCCAGCCACGCGGTGCGCTCCGGTATTATGCACCCCCCTCCCAGCAGGCATCCAGCACCGCGGTGCGCTCCGGTGTTCCCCACCCCCCTCCCAGCACGTAGCTAGCCCCGCGGTGCGCTCCGGTGTTATGCACCCCCCTCCCAGCACGTAGCTAGCCCCGCGGTGCGCTCCGGTGTTATGCACCCCCCTCCCAGCACGTAGCTAGCCCCGCGGTGCGCTCCGGTGTTATGCACCCCCCTCCCAGCACGTAGCTAGCCCCGCGGTGCGCTCCGGTGTTATGCACCCCCCTCCAAGCATGTACTTAGCCCCGCGGTGCGCTCCGGTGTTATGCACCCCCCTCCCAGCACGTAGCTAGCCCCGTGGTGCACTCCGGTGTTATGCACCCCCCTCCCAGCACGTAGCTAGCCCCGCGGTGCGCTCCGGTGTTATGCACCCCCCTCCAAGCACGTAGCTAGCCCCGCGGTGTGCTCCGGTGTTATGCACCCCTCTCCAAGCAGGCATCCAGCACCGCGGTGCGTTCCCCCCCCCCTCACCAGCAGGACGGCGTGAACGCGTACCAAAGCCCACCCCCCCCAGCAGCTCGCCACCTTCCTGTTCACTACTGTCCCCTGTTCAGGACACCAGCTACCTCCTGTACCCATTGCAGATAAACCCCAGTGACCCATCGGTCAATTCCCACTCCCAAGGGGAACTCAGGGGAAAACCACTCACCCCATTGCTCGCCATGACTTTAGCTTCCCTGCCCTCTCTGTGTTATGTGAGGTATGTGAGAAGGATGCCACCAAAAGTCTAAAAAGTCCTTCACTGTGTGATAATAAACAATGTAGCCTCTGTGTATTACATGGTTCTATCTCTCTTTTTTCTAGTGACCTTGACTAATGCAGCCGGATCACCGGCCTCACGTAGATTGCAGAACTTGAGATGAAATCCCAGAAAATCAAAAGAGGAATTGATCAAATCAGTTATGAGTCACTACAACAGAGAAAGTAGGAAGACACAGGAATGGAGAGAGAAAATGTATGAATGGAGACAGAGTGTACATGAATGGAGGCAAACAGAAAGCAGGAGAAAGGAATTGTCTGCCAAAAAAACCACAAAGCAGATGATAAGCCTCCTGGCTCGCCAAACTGAGTCTTTCGAGTCTCTCGTAGCCATGCAGACAAATATGTACCGTTGTAACCCACAGCCCTCCCAAAGCCCTCTTTCTTGTTCCCCAGTATTTCCACAAAACAACTTTCTCCAGCAGCCAGTTTCTTATTACCCCCAGCTGCCCCCAACACCTGTACGATCACCTACCAGCCCTGATAACTATAATTCTTACCTTGTTCACTCCACCCCCATTACCCTGCAGCATAGTAATCCTGAAGTGCAGCAGACATTGAATAGTGATCAAAATAGGACATATTCAAACCTGTGAATGTACAGTCCACCACCCCAACCCCCTTGCCTTTTATGTACTGTATGTTGAATAAAGGATTTTTTTTTCACTACGTTATATTATTGCTGGAAGTGGTAAATATTGTACCCCAAGGTACAGCAAAGCACATCAAATGCACCAAACATTACTGTTGGCTCTCAGCATCAAATTGCTCCCTTAAAGCATCCCTAATCCTTGAAGCCCTTTCCTGGGCCTCCCTATTAGCCCTGCTCTCTGGCTGAGCAAACTCATCCTCTAGGCGTCGAACCTCGGAGGTCCATTCCTCACTGAATCTTTCACCCTTCCCTTCACAAATATTATGGAGGGTACAGCACGCGGATATAACAGCGGAGATGCTGCTTTCCCCCAAATCTAGCTTCCTATAAAGACACCTCCAGCGGGCTTTCAAACGGCCAAAAGCACACTCCACAGTCATTCTGCACTGGCTCAGCCTGTAGTTGAACCGGTCCTTGCTCCTGTCAAGCTTCCCTGTATACGGTTTCATGAGCCATGGCATTAAGGGGTAAGCGGGGTCTCCAAGGATCACAGTGGGCATTTCGACGTCCCCTACTGTGATCTTGCGGTCTGGGAAAAAAGTCCCGGCCCTCAGCCTCCTGAACAGGGAACTGTTCCGAAAGATGCGTGCATCGTGCACCTTTCCAGGCCATCCTGAGTAAATGTCAGTGAAACGCCCACGGTGATCCACAAGCGCTTGCAGAACCACGGAGAAATACCCCTTGCGATTAACGTACTCTGATGCCAGGTGGGGTGGTGACAGAATAGGAATATGCGTCCCATCTATTGCCCCTCCACAGTTAGGGAAACCCATTTGTGCAAAGCCATCCACAATGTCCTGCACGTTCCCAAGAGTCACAGTTCTTCTTAGCAGGGTGCGATTAATTGCTGTGCAAACTTGCATCAGCACCATTCCAACGGTAGACTTTCCCACTCCAAACTGGTTCGCCACCGATCGGAAGCAGTCTGGAGTTGCCAGCTTCCAGATTGCAATAGCCACCCGCTTCTCCACTGGCAGGGCAGCTCTCAATCTCGTGTCCCTGCGCCGCAGGGTAGGGGCGAGCTCAGCACACAGTCCCATGAAAGTGGCTTTTCTCATCCGAAAGTTCTGCAGCCACTGCTCGTCATCCCAGGATTGCAGGACGATGTGATCCCACCACTGAGTGCTGGTTTCCCGAGCCCAAAGGCGCCGTTCCACGGAGCTGAGCACGTCTGTTGCTGCCACAAGCAATTTACTGTCTTCACCGTCAGGCGATTCAATATCATCGTCTGACTCCTCACTGTCACTGTCACTCTCACTTTGCAGGTGAAGGAATAGCTCCACTGCCATGCGTGATATGCTGGCAACATTCATCAGCAAGGTCCTCAGCAGCTCAGGCTCCATTTATAACAAAAACTGCAGAAATCGCGCTGCAGAATCACAATGCCGCCAAACTGCTCGGAATGTGTAGCAAAGCACCACGGGGCGTTGGAACAGGAAGCGGAAAGACCCGCACATTTCCTTCCCCTTCCCACAAGCCACAGCACTAAAATGGGACAAGGTGCTCTGTGGGATAGCTGCCCACAATGCACCACTCCCAACAGCGCTGCAAGTGCTGTAAATGTGGCCACACTGCAGCGCTGGTTGCTGTAAGTGTGGCCACTCTGCAGCGCTGGCCCTACACAGCTGTACTAACAGCTGTAACTACCAGCGCTGCAAAACTGTAAGTGTAGCCATACCCTTAGGCTTCCAGCTCCCTAGCTGTTGCCTCTCTTCAGGGGAGGCCTGCATCTCTCTCCTTTCTGACAGGGGTATTTCCAGGCTGTACCACTCCCTGCCTTCACTGTGTATTTCCCAACAAAGACAGTCTGCCTAAGCAGACCTGCCTACTTTCTCTTCAGAGACTAAGGGTATGGCTACACTTACAGTTTTGCAGCGCTGGTAGTTACAGCTGTGTTCGTACAGCTGTGTAGGGCCAGCGCTGCAGTGTGGCCACACTGACAGCTACCAGCGCTGCAGTGTGGCCACATTTGCAGCACTTGCAGCGCTGTTGGGAGTGGTGCATTGTGGGCAGCTATCCCAGCATTCAAGTGGCTGCAACGTGCTTTTCAAAAGAGGGGGGTGGGGTGGAATGTGACAGGGAGCCTGGAGGAGACGGACAGAATGGATTTTTGGAGTTGACACTGTTCTCAGCTCCCTGCCTTGCAAGTTCTAAGGACTGTGCCTACCTTCAATCATTTTAAAAGTTCTAACTCCCTTCCCCCACTCCTCTCTCATTCACTAAATGCAAATTATGTACTGCTAAATACCCGTCAGACCAGATCAGCAACTGCTGAACACGGACTTCCCCCTCCCCCCCTGCCGTGTGAGAGTGCTGTTTCTCTCTTCAAGCAAACAGCTGTGAACATTCCAAAGTAATTCCCCTGCCTGCCTCAGCTCGCTCAGCAAACAGGAGCTGTGTTTGTTTTTTAAATAAGCAGTTTGGCTGAACTCCGAGCTCTCCCTTTCTTCCGGTTTGTTGTGGATAGGAATTCTGGGATACCTCCTTATACCCCGGAGGTCAATAAAAGCGCTGGTGGGCGTCCACACTTGCTGACCAGCGCTGGATCACCAGCGCTGGAATCCCTACACCCGAGGCTCGACCGGGTGTACAGCCAGCGCTGCAACCAGGGAGTTGCAGCGCTGGCCGTGCTTTGCAAGTGTGGCCACATCCTAAGTTGTAGCGCTGTAACCCCCTCACCAGCGCTGCAACTCTCTAGTGTACCCAAGCCCTAAGAGTGATTGCTACAGATATGCTACCACAATTTTATTCTTTTGGTAAAAGCATCACAGAGAAAACATACTAAAAACAATAAAAGAAGCTTCACTTATGCTAATAAGCTTGCTAGAATTCACCTAAACCCTAACATGGATTCTGACAGGAACAGCCCTGCCTGGTGAGTCCTTGTGCTTACTAGTTCATCACAACTTTAACTCAAAACAAGCACACTCATGAAAAAGTTTAGTCCACCCTTTATACAGATGAGAGGTCTTTGATCTGGAGTTTCCAGAAGCAGGTAATTAGTACACAATGGGTCTCTCTCCCCAGGGCATATCTTCAAAAGGTTGGCTTCAGAGGGAAGAATTTCCATTCCCTTCAGCTCAAATTATTTCTTAAGGAAATTCACTTCGCACATATTGTTTCAAAAAGATCTTGGGACTTCCTTATCCCTTCCAGAGATTGTATTAATATTCTTTCCAGCTAAAGAAGTTCCATACAATCTCCCAATAATATGTAAACATTTGTATTTGTAATACAATGAACTCCAAAGATGCTAGATTCAGTTAAGTAGAGTTTAATTTAATTCAATAAGGTTTGGCTAGGATGGAACAATTTACATTATAGGCCTTTTTTGCACCACTTTAATAATATGAAGAAACCTTAAAGAGGTGGGAAAGTGTAATTTGTGTCCTCTCTAAGGCCCGTTTACACTGCCAGAGCAATATAAAAGTGCCTTAGTGTAAATGAGAATAAGGCCCTCAAAGTAGATGTGAACTGTCAATAAGAAGAATTTTTCAGAATGTTATGAGTATGTAAAAGGTTATAATAAACTCGTTGCAACATTTACCAAATAAACATGACCATCCTGACCACTTGTTTGTTTATATAATATAACCATATTGGCATAACAGAGTTGGAATACGTGAACCAGATTTTCAAAACTGTTGTCTGATTTGTACCCATAAAAATTCCATTCATATATTTTGCTAAATTTATGCTTAAAGATTTCTGTGCACACATAATGGGTAATAGGCATATATGCACCTGTCATAACCTTAGTCCCAGATCTGGACCTTAGCATCCAAAATATGGGGGTTAGCATGAAAACCTCCAAGCTTAGTTACCAGCTTGGACCTGGTACCTGCTGCCACCACCCAAAAAATTAGAGTGTTTTGGGGCACTCTGGTCCCCCTGAAAAACCAAATCCCTTGAGTCTCACAACAAAGGGAAATAATCCTTTTTCCCTTCCCCCCTCCAGGTGCTCCTGGAGAGATACACAGACACAAGCTCTGTGAAACTACCCTCTCCGTTCCCAATCCTGGAAACAAAAAGGACTTTCCTATTCCCCCAGAGGGAATGCAAAATCAGGCTAGCCAATTCAACACACACACATCTCCCCTGATTTCTTCCTCCCACCAATTCCCTGGTGAGTACAGACTCAATTTCCCTGAAGTAAAGAAAAACTCCAACAGGTCTTAAAAGAAAGCTTTATATAAAAAAGAAAGAAAAAATACAAATGGTCTCTCTCTATTAAGGTGATACAATACAGGGCTAATTGCTTAAAAGAATATTGAATAAACAGCCTTATTCAAAAAGAATACAAATCAAAGCACTCCAGCACTTATATTCATGCAAATACCAAAGAAAAGAAACCATATAACTTACTATCTGATCTCTTTGTCCTTACACTTAGAAACAGAAGACTAGAAAGTAGAACTACTTCTCCAAAACTCAGAGGAAGCAGGCAGCCAGAAAACAAAGACCTCAGACACACAATTCCCTCCACCCAAAGTTGAAAAAATCCGGTTTCCTGATTGGTTCTCTGGTCAGGTGTTTCAGGTGAAAGAGACATTAACCCTTAGCTATCTGTTTATGACACGCCCCCCAAATTGCAGACAGTGGGGAAGCTCACTGGCGGCAATTTCCTTCTAGAACTTGAAAATAAACAGATTAATACAACACATGCACCTTTACATATACTACTAAGTATATAACTAACAGACTTTTACATTTTAAGAACACTTTTTAACTACTGGATTCTGGGAAACTCTCACGGGAGAGTGCATCAGCAACTTTGTTAGAAGCTCCTGTGATGTGTTGAATTTCAAAATCAAAATCTTGGAGAGCTAAACTCCAACGAAGACGTTTCTTGTTGTTCCCCTTGGCAGTATGAAGCCACTTTAGTGCAGCATGGTCAGTTTGTAGTTTGAACCGCCGTCCCCAAACATATGGGCGTAGCTTTTCCAGGGCGTACACAATGGCATAGCATTCCTTTTCACTGACTGACCAGTGACTTTCCCTCTCAGACAGTTTCTTGCTGAGAAACACGACAGGATGGAAGTTGTGATCTGTTGCTTCCTGCATGAGCACTGCTCCTATACCACGCTCAGATGCATCCGTGGTTACTAGGAATGGCTTGTCAAAGTCCGGGGCCCTGAGCACAGGGTCCGACATGAGCGTTGCCTTAAACTGGGTAAAGGCTTTTTGACACTCATCAGTCCACTTAACGGCATTTGGCTGGGTCTTTTTGGTTAGGTCGGTCAATGGGGCAGCGATTTGGCTGTAGTGTGGTACAAATCGCCTGTAGTATCCGGCCAAGCCTAAGAAGGATTGGACCTGTTTCTTTGACCTTGGGACAGGCCACTTTTGGATAGCATCCACCTTGGCCTGTAGGGGGTTTATGGTTCCTCGACCCACCTGGTGCCCCAGGTAAGTTACTCTGTTTTGGCCTATTTGACACTTTTTGGCCTTAACAGTTAGTTCTGCCTGCCTGATGCGCTCAAAGACCTTTTCCAGGTGTAGCAGGTGTTCTGGCCAGGAGTCTGAAAAAATGGCCACATCATCGAGGTAGGCAACTGCAAATTCTCCCAGTCCAGCTAATAGACCATCTACCAGCCTCTGGAAGGTGGCGGGTGCATTTCGAAGGCTGAAAGGAAGGACATTGAATTCATACACTCCCGCATGGGTGACGAATGCTGACCTCTCCTTGGCAGGTTCATCTAGTGGTACTTGCCAGTACCCCTTGGTTAAGTCTATTGTAGAGATGAACTGGGCACGTCCCAACTTCTCCAATAGCTCATCAGTACGTGGCATTGGATAGTTGTCCGGACGAGTTACAGCATTTAGCTTACGGTAGTCCACGCAAAAGCGTATTTCCCCATCTGGTTTGGGTACCAGAACCACTGGAGATGCCCATGCACTGGTAGATGAGCGGATTATACCCATCTGTAGCATGTTCTGGATCTCCCGTTCTATAGCAGCTTGGGCATGAGGAGACACCCGGTAGGGTGGGGTTCTGATTGGGTGAGCATTACCTGTATCAATGGAGTGGTATGCCCGTTCAGTCCGTCCTGGGGTGGCTGAGAACAATGGGGCGAAGCTAGTGCACAGCTCCTTAATTTGTTGCCGCTGCAGACGTTCCAGAGTGGTTGAGAGGTTCACCTCTTCCACGCCACCGTCTTTTTTCCCATCGTAGTAGACACCGTCAGGCCACTCAGCATCATCTCCCTGGACTGTAAACTGACAAACCTGTAAATCTCTGGAATAGAAAGGCTTGAGAGAATTAACATGGTACACTTTAGGCTTTAGTGAGGAATTGGGAAATGCTATGAGGTAGTTTACATTTCCCAAGCGCTCTTGGACCGTGAATGGCCCTTCCCATGATGCTTCCATCTTATGGGCCTGTTGCGCCTTCAAGACCATAACCTGGTCTCCTACCCTGAAAGAATGTTCTCTGGCATGTCTGTCATACCAGGCCTTTTGCTCTTCTTGAGCATCCTTTAGGTTCTCTCTAGCAAGGGCTAAAGAGTGTTGGAGGGTGCTTTGTAGGTTGCTTACAAAGTCCAGAATGTTAGTTCCTGGAGAAGGCGTAAACCCCTCCCATTGCTGCTTCACCAACTGTAATGGCCCCTTAACCTCGTGACCATACACAAGTTCAAATGGTGAAAACCCTAAACTGGGATGTGGTACAGCCCTGTAGGCAAACAGCAACTGCTGCAACACTAGGTCCCAATTATTGGAGAATTCGTTGATGAATTTTCGTATCATGGCCCCCAAAGTTCCATTGAACCTTTCCACCAGGCCATTGGTTTGATGGTGGTACGGGGTGGCAACCAAGTGATTCACCCCATGAGTTTCCCACAGTTTTTCCATGGTTCCTGCCAGGAAATTAGACCCTGAATCTGTAAGGATGTCGGAGGGCCAACCTACCCTGGCAAAGATGTCTGTTAGGGCCAGGCACATAGTGTTAGCTCTGGTGTTGCCTAGAGCTACTGCTTCTGGCCATCGGGTAGCAAAGTCCACTAAAGTCAGTACGTACTGCTTTCCTCTGGGCGTCTTTTTTGGGAAAGGGCCCAGAATATCCACAGCTACTCGCTGAAATGGGACCTCAGTTATGGGGAGTGGCTGGAGAGGGGCCTTGACCTGGTCTTGAGGCTTTCCCACTCTTTGGCATACCTCACAAGACCGGACATACTTGGCAACATCCTTGCCCATCCCCTCCCAGTGGAAGGACTTCCCCAACCGGTCCTTGGTTCTGTTCACCCCAGCATGGCCACTGGGATGATCATGGGCTAAACTTAAGAGCTTCCCCCGGTACTTAGTTGGAACCACCAACTGTTTTTGCGGCTGCCATTCTTCCCGGTGTCCACCAGAAAGAATTTCCTTGTATAAAAGTCCTTGGTCTATAACAAACCGGGATCGATTAGAAGAGCTGAGAGGCGGTGGGGTGCTCCGTGCCGCCGCCCACGCTTTCTGAAGGCTGTCATCTGCTTCCTGCTCAGCCTGGAACTGTTCCCTTGAGGCTGCGGTCACCAGTTCTTCCTCAGACTGTGGTCCCTCTGGAAGCGATGTAGGTGATGGGGTTGTTTCCATTGCTGGTGAACCGCTCTCCGCTGGTGCACCTGAGGGTATTTCAGGCTCTGGCTGAGCCTTTTGGGTATGGCTGTCTTTGGCTTCGGCCAGTTCTGGCTCGCTGGTGCCCTCTGGCGTTGAGGTTGAGGATGTGGTTGCACTTGCTGGTGCTGGTTGCTGTTCCAGTTCCGGGCCTGGGACTGGAGATGCTGTGGCTGTTTCAGTGGTAGGCATGGAATCCGGGTCCACTACCTCTGTCTGGGTCTCTGGTAACACAGACGGGGCCTCTGTGGACGGCTCAGGAACAGGAATGGGTCTGGAAGCTTGCCTGGTTTGGCTACGTGTAACCATTCCCACTCTCTTGGCCCGCCTCACCTGGTTGGCCAAGTCTTCCCCCAGTAGCATGGGGATAGGATAATTGTCATAGACTGCAAAAGTCCACATTCCTGACCAGCCTTTGTACTGGACAGGCAGTTGAGCTGTAGGCAAGTCTACAGCTTGTGACATGAAGGGGTAAATTGTAACTTTGGCCTTTGGGTTGATGAATTTGGGGTCAACGAAGGATTGGTGGATAGCTGACACTTGTGCCCCCGTGTCTCTCCACGCAGTAACCTTTTTTCCGCCCACTCTCAAATTTTCCCTTCGCTCCAAGGGTATTTGAGAGGCATCCGGGCCTGGGGATCTTTGGGGTGATGGTGGTGTAATGAATTGCACTCGCATGGTGTTCTTGGGACAGTTGGCCTTGATATGTCCCAGTTCATTACACTTAAAGCATCTTCCATCTGATGGGTCACTGGGCCGAGGTGAGTTACTGGAGACTGGTGAGGTTGAAGGGTAGGGTATCTGTGGCTTTACTTGGGTGGTATATGGGGTCTTTGGCTGTCCTCGGTTGTAGGGTTTATGGTCTGTGTGCCCCCTGGGGTAATCGTTCCCCTTGACAGTAGCTTTCTTGCTTTCTGCCAGTTCCATCCATTTGGCTCCAATCTCCCCCGCCTCAGCGATATCTTTGGGATTTCAATCTTGTATGTACCGTGTGATGTCTTCAGGAACACCATCCAAGAACTGCTCCATTTGTATGAGGAGGTTCAGTTCTTCCAAGGTTTGAATGTTGTTTCCTGTTATCCAGGCCTCATAGTTTTTTGCAATGTAGTAGGCGTGTTTGGGAAATGACACCTCTGGTTTCCACTTTTGGGTTCTGAAGCGCCGACGGGCATGATCTGGGGTTATCCCCATCCTGTATCTGGTCTTGGTTTGAAAAAGTTTATAGTCATTCATTTGCTGCTTAGGCATTTCAGCTGCCACCTCTGCTAAAGGTCCACCGAGGTGTGGCCTTAATTCTACCATGTACTGGTCTTCGGGGATGCTGTATCCAAGACAGGCTCTTTCAAAATTTTCCAAGAAGGCCTCGGTGTCATCACCTGCCTTGTAGGTGGGAAATTTCCTGTGCTGTGGAGCAATAGTTGGCGCCGGGTTGTTAGGGTTGGCTGGCACATGCAGCCCAGCTTTTGCCAACTCCAGTTCATGTTTTCTCTGTTTTTCCTTCTCTTCATTCTCTTTTTGTTGTTTTTCCATTTCTTTTTGTTGTTTTTCCATTTCTTTTTGTTGTTTTTCCATGTCTCGGCGGTGGGCCACCTCTTCTTCTTCTTGCTTCCTTCTGTGGGCCAACTCATCTTCTGCTTGTTTCCTTCGGTAGGCCACCTCTTCTTCTTCTAGTTTTCTTTTGTGTGCTGCCTCTTGGGCTGCCTGTTCTCTTTGGAAGGCTGCCAGTTTGATGCTTTCTTCCTTTTCTTTCAGCTCCATCTCTTTTTGTTTTATTTCTAGTTGTCGCCTGTGTTCAGTTTCTCTGAATTGGTCTTCGCCTCAATTTTTGCCTTAGAAGTCATGATTCCTGTTTTCTTGTGTTGGGGTGCCCTCCGGTGTTTATCCTCTGAACTGCAGGCTCTCTGTTGCCTCCTGAAGTCTGCCTAGCAACAGTGCCTTTAGCTAATCTTCAATGTTAAGTAAACCTGAAAAACCACTTTATTTGCATTTATATAGTCTGGTATGACTCACAATGGGAGTGCTATTGTGTGACAAAAGACTGTTAATAGTCCTTAACGACTTCTTGCTTAACATGCAAGCCACAAACTGCCAGAGAGAGCAGAAAAAAAAATTCTCTCTGGTTCCCTTTTAAAACCAAACTGTTTCTCTCTGCTAAAAAGCCCTTAGCAGAGAAAAGAAAAATATAATATTCCTACTGGCTTCTGGATTCTGTCTATCTCCCACCGGCTGCCACTCATGTCAATACCCTTAGTCCCAGATCTGGACCTTAGCGTCCAAAATATGGGGGTTAGCATGAAAACCTCCAAGCTTAGTTACCAGCTTGGACCTGGTACCTGCTGCCACCACCCAAAAAATTAGAGTGTTTTGGGGCACTCTGGTCCCCCTGAAAAACCTTCCCTGGGGACCCCCAAGACCCAAATCCCTTGAGTCTCACAACAAAGGGAAATAATCCTTTTTCCCTTCCCCCCTCCAGGTGCTCCTGGAGAGATACACAGACACAAGCTCTGTGAAACTACCCTCTCCGTTCCCAATCCTGGAAACAAAAAGGACTTTCCTATTCCCCCAGAGGGAATGCAAAATCAGGCTAGCCAATTCAACACACACACATCTCCCCTGATTTCTTCCTCCCACCAATTCCCTGGTGAGTACAGACTCAATTTCCCTGAAGTAAAGAAAAACTCCAACAGGTCTTAAAAGAAAGCTTTATATAAAAAAGAAAGAAAAAATACAAATGGTCTCTCTCTATTAAGGTGATACAATACAGGGCTAATTGCTTAAAAGAATATTGAATAAACAGCCTTATTCAAAAAGAATACAAATCAAAGCACTCCAGCACTTATATTCATGCAAATACCAAAGAAAAGAAACCATATAACTTACTATCTGATCTCTTTGTCCTTACACTTAGAAACAGAAGACTAGAAAGTAGAACTACTTCTCCAAAGCTCAGAGGAAGCAGGCAGCCAGAAAACAAAGACCTCAGACACACAATTCCCTCCACCCAAAGTTGAAAAAATCCGGTTTCCTGATTGGTTCTCTGGTCAGGTGTTTCAGGTGAAAGAGACATTAACCCTTAGCTATCTGTTTATGACAGCACCTGTTTGTGCAACTCATTACTAATGAGGTTTTACAAGCAATGGTGCATGTGCAAATTTTGCAAGCGCAGTTCGGTTTCCCATATTTGAAATTTTGGCCTCACATATCTGTTTACCTGGTCTATAGATAATAAAAGGAATGTTTCCTGATATATGTTTTATTTTACTTAACAGCATTACTTAGGTTGTATGAAATTATTCATGTTCAGTTTTTAGTTAAATTTAAACCCTAGTAAATGCGTTAATCTAGGGTGCAGTAGATCCATTTAATAATTGTAGGTGAATCTCCGTAAATATTTAATGAAAACGTGGCAAGTGTTTAAGTGTTGGCCTATTGAAAAGCAATGAATGGTTTTCCACTTTAACCTAACACAATACATTTCTGGTTTCAAAGGAACATATGAAACGTTTATAAAATCACAGTGCTGCTCACTTAAGCTTCACTCAGGAAAATAAGTAATGCATCTATGCTGTAACTGACAAGATTCTCTTCTTCAGGACACCTCCAGCTGATTATAAGTGTTTAAAGAGTTCTTGATCAAATCCTCCTTGCACTCTGTACATCAGTCAGTGCAAAGGAAACTGAATTAAAATGCTGAAAAATGGAATACAGAGGCTAAAAGTATATTCTCAAACATTTCCATATTCAGTTGCAAGGCTGTTATGAACATTTTGGCCCCAAAACTACGAACACTTAAGCATATGCATTACTATTCTGTTGTGAGTAGTTCCATTAGCTGTTATGAGACTACTTGTGTGGTAAAAGTTATTCATGTGTAAGTGTTTGCAGGATTGGGGCATCTTGAGGACTATATGGCTGTATGCTAATGATGAGTAATTAATTGAACTTGCACCATTTTATATTTTTCTACTTCTTATTTGTAATGGACCAAGATATTCCATTAATATCATAACTGCATTATTGCCACCAAAATATCAAACGAGTTGTCAGCTAGCAACCTGTCCTAGAAATCCCCAAATATTATGGGTCACACAGATACATAGGAAGGAAATTTTGCTATATTAATGTTTTCCTTTAAAAACAACCTTCCTCTAAACAAATATAAACTTTAGGGTCAGAAGGGACCAATATGACATCTAGTCTGACCTCCTGCATAAGGCAGGCCACAGAACCTACCCATCCACTTCTATAACAAACCCCTAACCTATGTCTGAGTTATTGAAGTCTTCAAATTGTGGTAGGAAACTATACCAAATGGTCATTTTATGATGTGGATAATGTCACTGAAGAACAAGTTGGGATTTATTGCTTGAGAAGTGAAAGACTAGGTCACTTATCCACTGTGTCATCCCCCTTTGTGGTTCTTATACAGACCTGGGATTAATATTTTGCCAAGGAAATTGGACTTTGAAGCGTGCTGGTAACAATTCCACAATGTTTTATTTTTCCCTTCCAAGATGTGCATATGCAGCTTCCTGTTAAGGGTTCTGGTAATGCCTATCCTATACTAAGGAGTACTCCAACTGCCTATACAGATAATTGAAAGCGCTGTGTACACACATTACTACATCACGGCCTGCATTAATTGTAATAAAAATAAAACCCTCCGCAGTGTTGGCTCTATGCAGGATCTGTGCAGCACTGTCATCATTCGTTCTACAGAAGGCAAGGATTTCCTGTTTCACATATCGTTTCATAATCTCAGATGTGCAATCATATGCCACATGTATAGCACTTCTCACAGGGAAGCACTGAAGAAACCTTCTGATGCACTGGATAGTATTCTGTAGTGGAGGACAGCAGTTTTTACTAGAGCTTGCCACAGTGCAAGGCCCTTCTTACTTGAGTCCAGTAAGCCATTCATAATGGAGATATTTTTCCACTGACACAGATCCGGACTGTATTTGCATGAACCATGCTTCCCCACTGTAGGTTGATGGCATAAAGCCTAAGTTATCCATATGCTCATGTGTGCTCTGGGATTGCAGAGGCCTGGTAACAAATTGGCAATTGTTACTGTTCCTGTAAGCGTCACTGAGATATTGCTGTTTTCCTTCATCTCATATCACGTGATGTTCTGGGAAGTTGTGCACATTCTGTTTCTTCGCACTGCACAGGGAGCTGAACTCCAATAAATTAAGAAATATAGCTTGTACATGGAACAGTGGGTCAATACTGCTATTTTAATAGTAAGAAAAAAATTTCTAGCATGGTTTAACACTGACATACAATGCTCCTGAGCACCAGCATGAGTTTCCAGGTTCACTATTATATTGCAGAGACAGCTAATACTACTGGTCATGTAGCTATTAATATTTGACTCCCCATCCCTTTACAGGATTCCTTAGTATACCCTTTACAGGATTCCTTAGTATACTTTGTTTCCTCTTTTCCTCCTTGGGTATTACTAAAATTCATAATGCTGTTGTAGATACCCTGGGATATATTTTTTAGACAAATCATGTTCACAGCACCAAGGAGCAGAACTACATGCTGAAGATCTCTGGAGGGAAGAAATCCTTCCTCAGGTCACAAAGAAAGAGGTAAGCCTTTCTCTGGCTACTGCTTCAGCCTTAATTCTAGAGTCTCTTTTCAGCAATTGTGTGCCTATTTACAGTCATTCAGTGGCAAGTAATTCCACACAGCTACCAATCCCCTACCCTTGCTTCTGCATGGGCATCAATGCAACTGAGGATGGAATGCCTTTTCCTAACTAGTGCATGAGTGTTGGTAGCATTTGGGAGATCCAGAGCTCAACCAGAAAACTTGAAACACAGATTTATAATAATAGCCAAAAACATCTATTTGTTGTTGTTTTATGATCCTCTGGCTTTATAATTTTTACCAGTTATGACCAACAAAAAACATACAGTTGAGATTTTCAAATCAGTGCAGGGGAACTTAGCTACCCATCTTTCCATTACAGATAATGAGATGTGTGACTAAAGCCACTGCACTGCTTTGAAAAATCTTCCCCTATGTGGAAAACATTAATCACCATTTAATGTGCTTTCAAAAATACATTGGATGCTTTTGAAAATCTCCCCCTTAACTGTTGGAAAATTGTAATATTTAGCACACTGCCATGTCTGAGGTACCACAGCTATTTCCTGTTCTTAGCAAAGGGACATAGCAGCAGTACCTCAGATATTGTGTACTGCAGTGTCTTTACAATTGGTAAACACTGTCTTCTCAATGGGCATCTTTTGGGGCGAGGGGGGGAGTTTTTTGTGTCTGTAAAGATGCATCTGAAGAATTGGGCTGTAGCTCACGAAAGCTTATGCTCAAATAAATGTTAGTCTCTAAGGTGCCACAAGTACTCCTGTTCTTTTTGTGGATACAGACTAACACGGCTGCTACTCTGAAACCTGTGAAGTGCCTACTATTTTTTCAGCAGTATGTAAATATTTAATAATAATACAGAATAATTCATAATTTAGTAGCATTTAAATCCAGAAGGGACCATTAGATCATCTAGTCCAACCTCCTGTATCTCCCAGGTCATTATTTTTCATCCAGATACTCCTATATTAACCCCAAACATTTTAATTAGACTAAAGCATTTTAATCCTCAGGAAATTAAACTGTGTGCCACAGGGAGAGAACAGGAGAGACCCAGGTACCCCCAGCACTCGGAGCCCCTACAATGGCAAGGAATTGATTAGGTGAGATATGCCCGGATGATTTTAGCACTCTAACCATGACAGAGGAAGGGGAAAAACCACCAATATACCAGCCAATCTGACCTGGGGGGAAATTCCTTCCCAAACCCAAATCTATTGATCAGTGTGTCCCTGAGCATGAGAGTAAGATGCTCCAGCCAGGCATCTAGAAAGAGGAATAATAATAAATGATAATAAATGATATTTAAAAGCTATACTTTTCCTGTTGATAGAGGTAATAATAGACTTGGCATTCTGTAACCTATTTCATCCCATTTTTGGTGCCTAATCCATCTTCATACCTGTTTACATTCAAGTACTATTGAATTTTGTAGTATTCAAAAATGAATAGGAAGTTGACAGATTTTTTTAAAGGCTGAGATGATCATCTGAGACTAAAGATTGTGCCAAATATATTCAAGATATGATCATTTCTACCCTTAAAAAAAAAGTGTAGCACATTCTAGTTTAATAATAGAGAGTTAGGTTTTAGTTATTCATTCCTTTGGCAGCTCAAAATACAGTAGGATTCAGTAAGAGACTGTGAAACGGTTGTTTATTTCAAATCCTGTTGAATATTCCATATTAGAGCTATCAATAAGCTTACTGAACAGCAGAATAGTCTTGCTAGCCTGGATGATTTATCCAGACAGATGCTGAGAAAATCATACATTGTGAAGTTTAGTTAGTTCTGAAAACTAGCCTGTCACTAAATATTTAATAGAGAAATCTTCAATGAATAACTTGTAAGGAAAGTCAGTTAATTGTCCTAATTCTGCCAATTGTTCTAACTAGTCATTAGAAGGGGCTTAAAATAGAGATCTTATACCAAAATTATCTCTGTTGTTTCCATTGAAGTCACTGGAGTTATGTCATGGATGGCCCATAGTCTCTTTATTGTAATAATGCTAGTCAGTGCATGTTTGTTTTGACTGCATGGGAAATTAATCTCCATTTTGGTTGTTAGTAAAATTTAAAAAACTGTTTTTAGATAGTGGTCCAAATCCTGCTCTCTGATATGCATGTACATATCACCCAGGAGGGGAATAGTCTTTTTTTGTCCAAATGCACCAGACTATACAAAGGGGAAAATATATTACTGTGTTTTGCTTACATTTAAAAACCTTTGGGCAGAGGCCAAACTTGATACATTTGAGCTCCAAAATGAAGATTTCAGCATTATGAGAGTATGAAAATATCATTTATAAACAAACCTGAGAATGACCTTTTTAGGGAAACTGTTTTGTAATCTTTATTCAATGGGACGTTAGCTATACTTGCTATAATAACTAAGCGTTCATTTAAGTTAGTGGGAGTCTTTCCATTAACTTCACTGGGTTTTAGATCAGACCCTTAAACATCTTATCAAAGGAAGTCAAATTTCAAAGCTTCTTAATACTGTACATTCTACTCTGTGATGTTTTCATATTTACAAAATAAATACACAGAAAGAAAATGTAAGGACTCGAGGACAGCTGATATTCCCACTATGCCATTGGGAGACCATGCAGAGGCACCGCCAGGAAACCTAAAAAGAGTAGGCGCTGCAGGAAGTACCACCCAAGAGGCCCAGGTGACAGTACCTGTGACACTCTGCCAAGCACCCTTTTTATCCTCAGGGGTTGCTCTAGGAAGTTGTCTGTGTAGTTGCCCAGACTTCAGCCTCGCTGCCAAGCCAGACTTTGCTTGATCTCCTGCTTTCTAGTCTCCAACCTGGCCTGACTCTGACCCTGATTGTTGCTCACGGAACCAGACTCTTGAGCTTCCTAAGGTTGCCAACCCTCTTGGTTTTGCTGGCAATCTCCCAGAATCAGGCTCTATCTTGCAGAGGCTACTGAAAGTCCAGAGGCACAGCAGGGCTAAGGCAGGCTCCATGCTGCTTCCAGAACCATCCAGCACATCCCTGTGGCCCCTGGGGGAAACAGGAGGTCTCCGTACACTGCCCCCACCCCAAGTGCCAACTCTGCAGCTCCCATTGGCTGGGAGCTGCAGGGACAGAGTGCAGAGACCTCCTTGACCTCCCACCTTTGAGCCACTAACAGAGGGATGTGCCGGTGGTCTCTTTCAGTAGCCACCCAAGGTAAGTGCCGCCTGGCCTGAGCCCGCACCCTTCAACTCCTGCCGCACCCAACACCCCTGCCCCAGCCCAGAGCCTGCACCCCAAACCCAAACTCCCTCCCAGAGCCTGCACTCTGCACCCCAATCCCTGCCCCAGCCTAGAGCCCACACCCCATGCTCAAACTCCCTGCCAAAGCCCTCACCCCCTCCCACACCCAAATTCCCTCCCAGAGCCTGCACCCTGTACTCTCCCCGCTCCCAAACTCCCTCCCAGAGCCTGCACCCTCTCCTGCACCCCAACCACCTGCCCCAGCATGGTGAAAGTGAGAGAGGAGAGCAAGCGAGGGAGGGCGGCATGGAGTGAGCGTGGCCTCTGAGCAAGAGGCAGGGCAAGGGTGTTTGGGTTTGTGCTATTAGACAGTTGCCAACCCTACTTCCAACTCCTGCCCAGTGACTATTGTCTCTGCTGGGCAAACCTCAGCCTAGCTGTGATTTCTAAGCCAGGCTGCCTACGCCCTGATCCCTTACAGAAAGAGACATAGATATAATTTGTTCATAATGGTCATGATGTTACCCAGGGTTCTTTCAACCCAAAGCTCTTGGTAACTTTACTCTGTGCGAGGAGGTGTCAGGAAATAAATCAGGGGAGACATGGCCATGCGACCAATAGATGGCTGGCACAAACAGGACAACACAAGAGTGCTTTCACTTAAAGCTAAACTCTACTTAGTCTCAAGCACTTACACACGTCCGCAACAAGTTAGTAAAACATCCCAAACCCTTGATAATTACCAAAGTTGAGTGTGGCTTTCGAGTAATACAACAGCAGCCCATCTGCCGCTGGGGAACACAAAATGCATCCAGAGGGAGAGGCCAGTCCCAAAACAAGTCCCACTTGTCTCAAGCTTTTTCCCCTTATTTATACATCAGTAATTAAAGAAACCTTGTTAAGTAAGCAGTTTCAAGCAAGAGGTTCCTTCTGATTATTGATTAACCAGGTGTGGGTCTTTCCAGAACTTGCAGCCTTGAGACTTCAATAGACATTTCTGGGACATATCCTACTCTTTGAAAACGCATGTATCAGCAAATTTAACCCAATTCTTATCAGGAAGGACGCGGGGTCAAGCCGCCCTTTCGGTGGCACCCTAAATCCTCCTCTCTTCCTGCCTTGGTCAAGCTGAGACTTGCTTTTAACAGCTTGCTGACTAGGCTGTCTTTAACAATAAGCCATAGTGGTTTCAGGCACTTGACTGGTTTGCCAAAGTCTCCCCGTACAATAATACATCAGAAATTCTTCTTCCAATTTATTGTTTCATTTAATGACACACTCAGCAATGCCACATGTTACTGAGCCAGGTCAAGAGCAGCAGTCATTAAATAAATGTCTGGTTTAAATTAACTTATTGTTTGTTCCTTTAGACTAGTGTTTCCCAAACTTGGGATGCTGCTTGTGTAGGGAAAGCCCCTGGTGGGCCAGGCCGGTTTGTTTACCTGTCCCATCCGCAGGTCTGGCCGATCGCGGCTCCCACTGGCTCTAGTTCATTGCTCCAGGCCAATGGGAGCTGCTGGAAGTGGCACGGGCCGAGGGACATACTGGCCGCCGCTTCCTGCAGCTCTCATTGGCCTGGAGCAGCGAACCGCAGTCACTGGGAGCCGTGATCGCCTGAACCTGCGGATGCAGCAGGTAAACAAACCTGCCCGGCCCACGAGGGGCTTTCCCTACATAAGCACCGTCCCAAGTTTGGGAAACGCTGCTTTAGACTAGTTGATATCAGTGTCCAGTCCTCCTGTCGTTGATGTAGTGATTTAGACTTGTCATAAGTCAGGATACAAAAACAGTACAGGTAATAACACAAGTATATTTATTGTCGTAACAAAATAATACTTAACATGTCTTTTTTATCATCTGGAATCTCATTGGTAGTCTTCAAAGGCTTTTTGATAATGGTCTGAGATCACCCTCATCACTATTCTGTTAAGACCATAGAAGTCTCTTTTAGACCACAGTGTAATGGAATTAAACCAACATTAAGGGTCTTAACAGAGTTTTCTTCTGTCTATTTATTCTGGCAGAAATCAGCAATCCTTTTCTTTTGATAACAGCTCGTTCCCAGATTCTGTCCCAAACCTCCTGCCCAGATGCCCTTGACCCATCATTCACTTTTCAGCTGGGAGAGGAGATGAATGACTTTTTTTAAAGGTATTATGAACACGACTTTGTAATCATCTGGCAGTGAATGCAGCCTATAAAATCCTGTAATCTCCTTTTTCCCTTAGGGAGACCGGAGTCACTGCTTCTTAGCATTGTACATCTCCACTGATATAAAAATTACTAGGATAGACAGATGTTACTTATGTGTTCTGATTTAAGGCAGCATTTTCAATAGCTTATATGATGCATGTGAGTTTGTGTATTTTAAACTTCCCTTTGCATGGTGCTTTACAGAACTCTCTAATGGATATTGTGAGGTAAAATAATAGGCCTTTGCCCCACCCTACCTCTCAGCCATATTTCTCTCTGAATCTGTATTCTGAACCCAAAGCATAAAGGAAGGATAAGATCTGATAAAAGATATACATGTATCCCAGTATGCTTATGAGTGGCATAGTACAATCAAACTGAGCAAGAAGTATAGAAACTCTGTGTGCAGTGGCCGAATTTTCTGCTGCTGTTATTGCTACAGCTCCATTGAAGTCCATGGAATTGTGTCAGTTTACACCACTAGAGATTTTGTCTCCTTATGTCTTTCCTTCATTTCTTTTTGTAGCTATTTTTATATTCACCTAATTCAGACTAACAAGGGGCGGGAGGGATGGTTTAATCACTAGTAGAAATAAATTCTGGCTTACTTTCATTTTTTCTGAGAATGGCAGGCACTGAAACCCAGCTCCCTAAGTAGATACCATATGATATATGAATAATGTAACCAGAATTTTTCCTAGGAGACTGTGATGGTTCTGGGGGCACCCAAGACTGTGAGTCACCTTGTTACTCCATGCCTCTAGCATGAGGGAGTCTTGCCTTCGCTTGGCTAGGTGTCAGTTCGCTAATCGCAAGCCTCTCAACCACTCTTCTCTGAGCTACGCCAGCCCTCACTTCATCTTGCAGGTTAATAATAGGTGCAACCCAGTCCCTGAGTCCCTTTGAATCATTCCCCCGTGGTATCCAGCCACTGACACTGGCTCCTCACAGAAATCCCAGCTCCTTTGCCCTCAAAGGGCCGTGTGCCCCATTTGATTAGTCTTACCTTGTATCGCTATTCCTATGAAATCTCAGAGCACTTATGACTGCTTGTAATAAAAGAATAAAATTTTAACCTAGAAGCACAAAACAAAATCATAAGTTGTGAACCTGTGTCTGCACTTCTTAACAGTTACCTTTTCTATCTAATAAGTAGGTTTCCCTCCCCACCTAAGTTCAGTGTGTAGCAATGCTGTCCGGCTTCATAGAAAGCAGGGTTCAATTTTTAATGAGAACATCTTGCTCCTCAAGATGTCTTCAAGAGATTTCGATTGTTTGCATTTGTCTCTGATGGTTTTCCGTTGAAAGTCTTGGGATTGATCAAAGCTGAACAATTGAGCTTTGCATTATATCACCAGCTAAATAGCTTCAGGTGCCAACTTCCTTCTATCTGAATGGGTCACTACTGAAATATATTATCCCCGGTGGCTACTTTTTAGTCCAAATCCATAAAGCATACTTTCAGTGTAAATACATTATCCCTTAAATATCACCCATACATGTATCTCACAATGATTATGAATCTTGACAAGTTATGAGCTTTCTGTAAATATTTTACATGTTACTCTTTATGGATAAATATCCTGTACAACATGTTTGGTGTGGTGAGTTTGTCAGGTTTGGGGTGAGTGTTGTTTGCAAAGAACAGGGGACCCTTTGCCTAGGAACTTTTGTGTCACATAGATAATTGAGGTGAAAGAAACAGAAACAGTTCTATTTACTTATATTTTGTGGTAGTTTTTACCTTAACTTAAAGAACATTCTCTTTTTAAAATGTCTGAAATGTTAAGTGAATTTAATGCTCTTAAAGTGTCAGATTGACATTTCAGAAACAGGTGCCCTCCATTTATCCACTGAACAGATAACTACTAAATCCAGACTCTAAAACAACAAATTTACATTTGCCCATGTCCCTTCTGTAGGCCTTTGATTGTTGGGGTTTTTGGTGGAGACGGGGGGTTCAGCTGCAGTGTCTTAAAATAATGTGATTTGATGCTGCTGTAGTTCAGATTTCATAACTCTAGTGCATACAATACTTTGCTTTGCATCACTGTTTTAATTATGGTTGGCCACATCTCTAGAATGTGAGGTTTGATGATGATGATTTCTAGGTCTGGCTTTATTGCGAACCTCGCAAGCAAAAGAAATGTTGTCTGAAATAGCGTTTACCACAGCCCTGAATCTTTCATTTCACACTGCTCTCTGTATCATGCAAACTACATGCCAATAAGCACTGATGCTGTAGTCATGAATGTAAGTTAAAAGTACAGCCAGGACACTGGTTGTAATTGTGAGTTACAATGGGAAAAATCTAGAACAATGTCACTGGTTTCAGTAGGATTACTCTAGATTTACATGTTCTATTTGAGATCAGAATGTTGGCCATCGTGTGATGCTATTCTAAGAATATGAATAATATTACTTTTGTTTGACACTCAATCTCAAACATATGAACATTTCTTAGCCTATTTTCAGAACTGATGACAAGCCTAATCTACATATCGGTTCATTTCAAAACCTGATCATACCACCCAACATAGCCATAATCTTAATTTGTCCATTGTGGATTTTTAGTGGTGATTCATATTGTTATTAATAGAGGATAATGTGCTAATGTAGCTATTTGCTTGAACCTGTATTCTTGAACAGAATTTGGCCAATGCAGTTAACACTTCTTTCACACTTTTTGGATTTCAGGTGTTCCAATTTCATGTTTCTTTAGGAAGAAAAAAACTGCTTTTGTGAACTTTTAAAGAACAACAAATTGTAAATGTTTCCAAGTTATCTTGAATGATTGAGGGGGCATGGGTGATTTAGGGATACATAATGGGAGAGGACAGAGCCACTACTGTTTGGCATCAGTTCAACATCTGATCCAGATGGTAGTGACCAAAACCTAAGTAATATTTGTGAAATGAGTTTGCTTTAATTATTTTTCTTTATTTCTTGTATTGTGGTAGCACTCAGACCACATTCAGGTGTGGGACATGAGACACATGAGAAGACATGATCCCTGCTTTGCACAGTTTGCAGTCTGAGTTCATTCTAGTTCTTAATGGACAGTTCACCACATCAGAAATACTATCCATCTGTGCTTATTTTGATACAATCACTGGTGGAAGTTATGCTTGTAAATACCCACTTCAATAACGGGAGAAAAGCCAACAGTTGTAAATTACAGATTGTTGTAAATGGTGTTTATGTATAAAAATAGACGAGTTAATAGTTCAATTGTTTCGTGAAGTGATATATCTTTGTATGGATGTCATACTGCTTCCTTGTGCTCGTTTTTAAAACTGACAGGATTTCTGCTGGCACATTTGTATATTTTATTGGAATTTTTTTCCTTGTGATACCCCGGATTGATACATACAAAATTGATTTAAGGTCTGGGTGAAATAAGACCTACAGGAATGATTTGAAGTCTGGATAACCCATTTTACTATGAGAAACTAAGAAGCTCAGTCCATTTAGCTAATGAAAGGGGAACTTAAGAGGTGACTTTATCGTAGTCTAGAAGTGCCTACATAGGGAGAAGATTTTTGATGGCAGAGGGTTCTTACATCTGGGAGACAAAAGCATAATGAGAGCAAATGGCTGGAAGCTGAAACTAGATGAAATTAGGCTGAAAATAAGATACAGATATTTAAACGTCAGGATAATTAACTTTTAGAGCATCTTTCCAAGATTTGTGGTACGGTCTCCATTGCTTGAAGTCTTTAAATCAAGAGTGGATGTCTTTCTAAAAGATGTGATGTGGATCAGCCAGGATATATGGACCATAAGTTGTGGACCTGATGCAGGAATTAAAGAATGAATTTCTATGGCCTGTCTTATGCAGGAGGGTTAACTACATAGTGATTATATCCCTTCTGCACTTAAAAATTGATTATTCTGGTATTCAATTAAGTATATGCCCAGTGTTTTGAATGGAAAGGCAGGATTTCTGCTGAATAGCAAAGACATAATAATCAAAGTGAAAATATTGTTTGACAACTTCTGTTGTATATTTTAAATCAGGTTTTTCCCTGCTCAGTAGTTCCTGTGAAACACATAATTTGGAGGATTAATACAAAACACTGATGTGAACTTCATTTCCCTTACCCCTGAAATAAAATGTGATGGAGACAGGGAAAGGTGGATGGAAAAAAATTACCATGGTGTTTTGTGTGCAGACTGATTTGAATTCTATGGTTTTCTCATTTTGAAGGTTTTAGCACTTCCTAACAAGCATAGTTCCTCTGAAGCATTTTGAGTGCTTTGCAACTGCTTAATACAAGTATTGTTAGAAATGTAAACAATTTTTACAGATCAAAGTGTACATTTAGCTTGTATCATTTAAAACATTCAGGTCAAGCCATTCTGCCGTAAGACCTACAAATAAAAACATAAGAATGACCATCCTGGGTCAGATCAATGGTCCCCCTAGCCCAGTAACCTGTCTTCCAACAGTGGCCTGTGCCAGATGCTTCAGAGGGAATGAACAGAATAGGGCAATTATTGGTTGATCAACCACCTGTTGATCAAGTTTCTGAAAGTTGGCGGTTTGGATACACCTGGAGCATAGGGTTGCATCTCTGACCATTTTGGCTAATTAATCATTGATGAACCTATCCTCCATGAATGTATCTAAATCTTTTTTGAACCCAGTTATACTTTTGGCTTTCGCAACATCTCTTGGCAATGAGTTCCACAGGTTGACTGCACGTTGTGTGAAGTGCTTCCTTATATGTGTTTTAAACCTGGTGCCTATTAATTTAATTGGGTGACCCCTGCTTCTTGTGTTTAGTGAAGAGATAAATACTTCCCTATTCACTTTTGCCACATTATTCAAATACAGCACTTAATAAGGAGAGTCTACATTATCCTACATGTATGTGTGCTTTATCATATGGCATTAGGACACATCATACAGAACAAATTTAATAAACTCCTTACAATATCTTTTACAACATACATCTTATTTATGATTTTTTAATGATGAAGTGATAACACACTAATATTGTACCCCTTAAGGATGTGTTACTAGTTGTTCTGACATTATATTTACCAAATATCATAGAAAATTAATATTTTAATTATTACCTTTAAACTAGTGAACCTTCTCAGTCTTACTGAGAGAGGTTCTAAGATTAAACATATTCTGTTCCTTTTCACTCTAAGACTGATTTTCATGTTACCTAAATTGTCAATCAGGAGTAACTCCACTGAGGTCCATGGAGTTATACCAGTGAATGACTGATGAAAGACAAGACATAAGCCATTTCCATCATAATGCCCAGGCAATGGCTGCTGGGACTCTACCATGTCCCCCCCAAAAATTAGGGTTAAGGTGGGCTATAAAATGGGGGTTGGCTCTCTGCCCTGCCAATCATAGGAGCCCTGCACACCCCCCACCACCATGTTTCCACTCCTGTAACAAACATCTCATTTAAATCCCTTACCAAACCATTCATCTGAGCACTGTGTCCCTTCCTGATGGAGTACCTGCACTGGACATCCGCCCCTCACTTATGTAATGAGTTGTGATATCATAGCCTAACTCTCGTTACCTATTCACTCTTACTAAGCCCTTCCCCAAACCTGCTGGGCAGCAGGCGAAATAGTCTCTACTCTGAAAAAATTTCTTCTCATTCCCTTGAGAAAGGAGTGGCTAGCACAGTGCCCACAGCAGATCCTGACCAAACCTGGTATTTCACTACTTGCGAGGTTGCAGGGTGCTCTGCCTGATTTGGGAAACAAGGGTTATCTCCTGCCAGCCTCACCCTTTATCAACTTCTCTTGTGGTCCCCTGAGCATTGTCATGCTAACCCATTCTGCATCTGCAGCAATGTCCATGCCTCTCTATCCCCTGCCTTAAAGCTCCCTGGCAAGTGTGACAGTTTCTACACACACACATCGCTTAAGGTACAGTGCTGTCATTGTTCCTGTCCTGTAGAGCTAAATAGACAACATACTGTAATGGGACTGTAGATGTGACCAAGTCAGGCATCCTTCAGTAATAACATGCCCATTTACCTATTGATGATATTTCACCTCTGCTGTTTGTGATTCATTTCTAGAGAGAACATATGCCGTGACTGAGACTACATGGCTCGAATTCTGTTTATCATGTATATAGGAACAGTAAGTACATTTAACAAGCCTCCACTGGGGGCTCCATCTTTTTCTTTTGAGAACCAATGCTTCAGAATTAACCATCTGTGACCTCACTAATTTGATGAAAAATCAGTCCCAGACTATGCAAATAAAGATCAGTCAATCAACTACACATAGAACTGTAGCGCTGACCAGTTCAATCCAGAATATCAGAGAGTTTATTCATTGTTTCTTTTGAGCTAAACAATGTTAGTCAAGTTCCTACATTCCTATTTTTACAAAACTGAGCAAATAACTGGTAGCAAATAATTGATGCAGTGGATTTTGCGTCTTTGTTTGCTAATTGTCCACAAGCAATTTCTGAATTTCTCATACTTGTTCAATATTTTAAATTAATTGAATAGTTTCTATGAGTGATTTTTAGTTTTGTTATTTGCAAGTCATTCATTGCAAGTATTCAAAATCCAATGTTTGAGCTATGTTAGTTTTGATTTGACCCATGGAGTACACAGCATTCTTTTCTGCTACTTAACTGGATGAGCATAACTCTTAAAATCAGGGTTTTTTTGTGATTACGGAAGTTAAAACTTGCTTTCCATGAGTATTCTATGCTGCTGTCTTAAAATTAACAGTTTGCATACACATTCAGGTCACTGAAATATTCATGAAAGATGAACACAAAAAGGCCATGATCATAGCTGAAGCAAATTACATTTTTGTTTGGACAAATATTAGTGGAAATATTTTGATGTATTCAACCAAATCTTCAATTTTCCCAGTCAAGCTGATGGCCAAAAGAGAATCCAAAATTGTGATTGTAGGCTTTTAAAAACCTTTAAATTATATTTATTTAAAATATATATATTAAGTGCTTCCATATTTAAGGTGGAGTTGATTTGGTCTTTACAAATGAATACAGATTAACTTCCTTAAAATTACAGCACTTACTGTTTGAGCATTGAATGCATTTTCTAAGAATTTATAAGTAAATCAATTAATTAGTTTAAGTTAAAATTAATTTTAAAATGGTTCCTAACTGTGCATTTTCATACCTTAACATGTTTGGATTTCTTTTGAATTTATAATGCTTCTTTTGGTGATAATTATAGCATCGCTGTTCTATTTTACCCTTATATTTGATATTTACTCAATTTTAGTGCCAATTTGCTGCAGGATTTTTGTTTGTTTTTGTTTTAATCTGGGAATATAGTTAGATATATTAAATTTGTAAATTATGGATCAAACCAATCAAGCAGTACAGTGTCAACAAAAAGTAATACAGTAGGTTTTGGCAGTTCAGTAAAGTGAATTAGAAATCCTTTCATGAATTGTACGAGACCTTACATTTCTTTTTGTTAATTGTCTGTTTAAACAACATGATACATTTACCAGTACCAGTACCTTCAGATAATCCTTTTATGTGGGTCAAATAATCTCAAGAGTCCACCATATTAACATTTTTTTTTAATAAAAGAGTGTGTGGAAATTAGCTCAGGAAAAATCCAAGCTCCTTCTGATCTTGTGATTTAGATAAAAGTGAGATGAACTCAGTATTCATTATTTGGCTCCTGTTGCTTCTGGAATGAGGAGTTTGTAGAAGATGATTTTGAAGAGGGCATTCTAAAAAGTAATTCCAGTTTTGAGCTAAGCAAAGGTATATTGTTCTTATTTTATCAACTGTCTTTGCCAAGGTGGTATATATGAGGTAGTTCAAAAAGTTCCTTAGGGTAGTTCCTCAAGCATATTTCCTGCAGCAGTTGCTAGGCCTTAATATAAGTGAAACTTCCTCACATCTGTACCTCTGGCTTGGTTTCTTTGGTGTCCCATTGAAGAGATGTGGTCTGGCCAGATAACTGGTACGAATCAGAGCTCTATGAGGAATCTTCAGGGTCCCCCTAATTTCTCCAAAGCGTTCACACGTTATTCACAACACTGTCACTGAGTCCTACCTTACAAATATTTTTCCCCAAGAACTAAAAACTCATCAGCACCATATCATAGTCTGTAACGAGCAATTTCATGGATAGTTTTCTGATCCAAGGATAGAACTTCTTCCACAGCACCCTTATGCCTTGCTAGCCTTTAGGGAGCAGGAGAGCCCAGACCATGACAGTGCAAGGTAACCACGCTGGCAAAATTCTGAATATACTCAAGGCTGCATAATACCTAGCTTCACTGTGAAATGGGTTCCCTTGATGATATTTTCCAGGGTATTTTTATGATTCCTTACAATTGGTTGTCCAGTGACACTCTGATGGACTTGTGGTGGCAGCATATGGAATTCCCAGCTACTAAGGCCAATGGTCTCATCTTTCTTGTCATGTCACTAAGCCCTTCCAAGTTCTTATGTTGCCCTGGTGAGGCTGTTCCATTAGACACTCAATTATATTTTATTTGGAATGGAGGGGTAGGCAGCAAACCTTCAGGAAAAGCATCATCAGAATTGAGGTTGTTGGTATTATTCCACCATTAGTTCCAGCAGTTGACAACCTGGTCCAGGACAAGAGGCAAATGGAAAGCTTACAGAATGTGATATTGACATGCTGTATGGAATATAATGTTGCTTGGACTTAGAAGTGTACTATGTAAGAAGTAAAGAGTCACTGGCAGTAGATAGTGAAAGGAAACAAAGAATCCTATATTTCTGTTTAAGTAGTTCAAGGCCTACAAGCACTCCATGCTGAAAGCAAGAGCAATGGAAAGTGCCTCATAAAACTATATTTTATTATGTTTAAGACAGCCTGGCGCTCTCAGCTGAGGGAGAGAAAAAAATGAAGAAGTGTTTTATTTAAAACAATGTTCAGTTTGATTTTTAAATAATATTCTTAGATCTGAATCTAAAAATAAGAGCCATTTTAATAAAATGAATTTCTGAATTTAATATATCACTATTTGAAAGCATATAAAGTCACATACACACAAACTCCCATCACTATAAAAACTTAGGCCTAATAGTATGTGTTGTGCATGGTGTGGACCCCTGCACGTAGGACTAAGAAAAGCCAGGCACCTGACATGAATGTGAATACTGTGATTTCAGGATAGCATACAGTAACTCTCTTAGAACCACACAAATAATTGTCTGGCTATACTGAAAGGAGGACAGGAGACATTTGATACAGCTTTAATCAGGCTGAACTTTATTATTAGATGTCTGGAACTACCCAGCAGATAAAAATGTACAGTGCAAGTAACTACATGTTCATTCAATAATACCCAGGGGCGCTTCCGCCAGCCTCTCCTCCCTTCACTTTTTTCCATCCCGGTGCCCCAGCCAGCCCATTGCTGGGACCTTACCACCACCACCCTCGTATGAGAGTTAAGGTGGGCAATCAGAAGGGCAGGTGGCTCCCTGCCATACCATTCAGAGGAGCCTCAAACCCCTCCCCACATTCTGTTCCTTTCAGCAATACCTCCTTTTAAAATCCCTTACCAACACATGCTGACTCACCTGCTCCATGGAAAAAGGGTTTCTCATGCCTAGGCTTGCTTCTTTCCAACCCCCTGCCCTTCCAGTCCCAGACAATGAGTCTGCAGTGCTGCGCTGTATCCACACCTCCTTTTGCAGCAGCTTCTGACCTCTTCCCCTCCACTTCCCCTTCCCCCATCACTGTTGCCTTTCTCTCAGCAAGACGGACAATGCCTCTTCCCCCTGTCCCGCAAGTTAACGGAGTGTGGTCAGTATCTGAGGTCAGAATTTAGCCCTAATTCTTGCTGCAAAAATGGAGTGCTACAGAGTTTCACGAGGCTCAGACTATTAAACTAGCGAGCAAAAAGTGGATTAGTAATCTTGCAGATGCAACTGTGGATAATGTTAGTGGAAGTCCCCACATAGGCTTTGATCAGCAGTGTTCATTATTCTGTTGTAAAATAATTACCGATTACCAAAATGGCTGTCCTTTTATCAGTGATGAGTAGTGTAGGGATTACTCAGATCAAATCCTGCTTTTATAATATAAATTAAAGGTTACCTTTTTAAAAAAAAAATGACCAGGATTTGACAACATGAAAATACCTGACTTTTACAAGAATAGTGTTGTACATTACGTGCATTGTATGTGGGTTTTGTCTGCTGAGCATCGCATTCTGATTGAAAACATGAGCCTTCAGCAGTTTATAAGTGAATAATTTATACAAAATGAGTCCTTTCATATCTCTGCGTGTAAGTTCTTAATGTAGCACTTCTTGTGGCAGTACTTCCCTGTTCACAAGACCGTCCGTGTTGTTGGGATGTCCAGGGTATATTCTGGGACTTGCCTCTACTGAAAATGCAAGACAAGTTCCTTCTCTGTGTGATCCTGAACAGTTCCAGTCATTTAAATGCTATGAGACCAGCAGTGATCCAGATTCTCCTTTCCCTTTATGATGTCTAACTGTGAAATAATAGAGAATCTGTGTGCCACTACAATAAGTGAAAGATCTTTAGAATTTGCAACCAAAACAGATACTTTGCAGATCCTTAGGTTTGAAGTGAGGTAAATGACACAAGACAGCCAAGGGGTATATAACCATATAGTTCCAAATTATGGTATTTTGCTTTTCTTCTCAAATATCCCTCTTGAACTTTCATGAAACACTGTTAACAGAATGCTAAGGTAGCATTCAAAAGTCAGAAAATAGAATTAGAGCTTCATATGCAACCTTAAACTGATCTCCTTATACATATCCTTTACAGTATAGTCTTTAAATGTATATTCACATAGTGTTTCCCAAATAGTACAATTTCATATATTTTCCTACACACACACAATACACATCCTTCTCCTTCTCCCTCTCTCTCTGTGTATATATACATACACATTTCTAGTCATTTAAGAATTTGATTATGTAACAATAGTAAAGAATTCATAACAAGACAAACTCTCCAATTATATAATAATAATGTGCGTAACATAATATATTGCTCATCTAGACATTTTAATGCATCAAAAGCAGCTGGGTCATTTTCCTCCTCAGAGGCAAGAATAGAAAATGGCAATTATGAATCTGCGATAGGACCTATAGTACCAGAAATTCTACATACAATATGCTGCATCCTACTCTGAGAGACAGATTCTGTACTGAAGTACCACAGAAAATGCATGACTACGAGCAGTCTAATTATATAGTATATCATTATTTATCATAATGGACCTGACTTTGAAACACATTAAGGATCAATTGTGTATGTGTGTGAATGAGGTAAATGGGAGTGAAAATTATCACTGTTTGCCATTTTTATAGGCAGTTCCCAGATTTGTGCATGCAATCCAAATAATTGCACAGCTAACATGATTAAAATTCAGTCTCAATATGTCAAAATGTCGCGTAGATGTATCACTGTTGCAGCTTTTGCAGACTTTGTAATGGTATTTGAATGTGACTCAGATTAATTATGTGTTAGAAAGTTCTTGCAGTGACTACAATCTTAGTGACACACTCAGAGAAGAATTAATTTATTATTAGCCATAAAGACAGAAAACTACCAGAGACAGATAACATGGTAAGCTTGGATTTCAATACTGTCTCACCACAAACACCCGTTTTGGTGAAAATCTGGTTCCTATGTGGATATAACATGTAGAACCCCTCAAGTGTACATTTAGCTGTTTCCATTAGGTGTATCTAATGCAGTGAGTCATTTGAGATCACATTCTAGGGCAGTGGTTTTCAAACTGGGGGGTTGGGACCTCGAGGGGTTGTGAGGTTATTACATGGGCGGTTGCGAGCTGTCAGCATCCACCCCAAGCCCCACTTTGCCTCCAGCATTTATATGTGTTAAATATATTAAAAAGTGTTTTTAATTTATTAGCGGGGGAGTCACACTCATTGTCTTGCTACGTGAAAGGAGTCACTAGTACAGAAGTTTGGGAATCATTGTTCTAAGGTATAAAAGTTTCTGGCACCCTTCACCACAGTCATTTGTGAACTTAAAAATGTTGGGGTGCGATAATGCAGATAGGAAAAGTAGACAAGGACAAAAAAAGTGTTTTTGTTATAATCTATCCATTCTAATCACATAATCCTGTTGTTTCTCTCTGTTGTGAGGTTTTCTTCAATGCTATGCCAATTTCAATACACTCCTCAAAGATCAACCAGAGTGTGATTCTTTTCTTTGAGTGTCTCTCCCATTTATTGATCTGTCTATAAAGTTGGAAAAAGCAGAACCCTTCTCTTGAGGATTCTCTTCTGCTGTTCAAAGCTGTAATTATAATTTAAATGTCATTTGGCTGGTCTGACTGCTTGGCATGGCACCAAAATCTGTGCATTCTTTTGAGACGTTTACCCTAAACACATTTCACTTCAGGACATATGTCAAAAAGGATTGGAAAAATTAATGTGGCATCTTATTTTCTTTTTGTTGAATTCGGGATACCTTTAACAAAGTACACGGGCACATCTTTTTACATACGTATCCTTGTATTTATTTTTATACCTGCTTGATTGTGATGTAACACTGACATTATTAAAGCCAATAGAAAGGCCAGCCCAGAATAACTGGTTGTAAAATATCGAGACCTGGGAGATCAATGCTCTGCGTTATGACTGAGAAGTGTATGGCAGTTTGATTCTCAGTCCAAATGTATTTTTCCTGTGTTTGTAAGGGGTGTCAACTCTTGAGGCAGCATTTTCAATCCCTGGTATTCTCTGTTAACAGCTATTCTTTCTGGTGACACACATTAAGTATATGGATGAAATCCTCAGGATTTAGTATGAAGATAAGGAGAATTTCCTCCATTTGTCCAGGATGGATACAATAGGATCAAATGTGAGAACTGTTATAGATGACAACATTAAAAAGCATATTTAGGGGGGGAAATGTGTTCATATGTTCCAAATAGCCACACACAATACCTTTGGTAAGACTATTCTGTTTTTAGACATAGAGGTCCCAGTTCAGGACAGCATCCCAATACAGGAAGGGTGCTTAAGTGCTTTCCTGAATCAGAGCCATAATTTTAGTCTGACCCAGTCTGAAATTGAGATTTCAAAATCAGACTGTGACTCACTGTATGATATTTCAAAAGAATTATGTTCACTGCACAAAGAAAATGCAACCTCCAGAGCAGTCTGGCCCTCATTTTCTCAACAGACGTGTACTGCAGGGATTACGTAATGTGGTTAGGTGACTTTTACCCTTAAATAGGAGATCATACGTTGCATATAAAGTAATTATTTGGTCTCAGTATTGTATATTGCTTATACAGTTTTCATGTTCACTTGTTGCTCATAAAATTCTCAATTCCTTGAAGTTTTTCTATATTTAAAATATGCAATATATATACAAATATAATTAGGTGGTGGTTCCTTCAAATGATCTCTGCAAGTATCAGTTGTACTTCTGTATGTTATGGAGTTTGTCTCATTATGAATCTTATGTTGTTGCATAATCAAATTCTGAGATTACTAGAAAAATAATCAGCATTTACTACATATAATATATTGTCCACGTGAAAGAAACATCTAACCTGTAATGCAATACTTTGTAAGATACTAACTATAACCTATTTCTGAATACATAAGAATACACAAATGTTAACTCTACATTCTATATTTTCTGCTCTACTCTGCTGCATTACCTACCCTCTACAAATAAGGCTACGATTTAGTCATGGGTATTTTTAGTAAAAGTCATGGACAAGTCGTGGGCAATAAACAAAAATTCACAGCCCCTGACCTGTCCATGACTTTTACTACAAATATCCCTGACTAAATCTTTGGTGCTCTGGGGGGTCCGGGCACTTTTTCTGCTGCGGGGGGTGGACTCCGGGGGCCCTGCTGCTGGCTCTGGGACCCCCTGAGCAGCTGTGCCCCCGAATGGCTCCAGCAGCAGCCAGTGCGGCTCACCCTGGGGCCGCCCCAGCTGCTTGGGCAGCCCTGGGTTTATCTGCATTGACTGCTGCAGATGTCATGGAGATCCCAGAAAGTCACAGAACCCATGATCTCCATGACAGACTCACAGCCTTATCTATAAATATTATTTGCACATGATTGTAACTAAAGAATTTTGCTACCTCATAGTTTCTTCATGTTTTTTTATGAAACACAAGTAATGTAGTTGTGTGATTTTCTCAGATAAAACTGGAGAGGCTGTTCTACATATCACTAAATCTTTTTAAAAGGGAGAGGTTTCCACAGACATCTAAAACAGGTTTCTGGAAAGCATTGCACATTAATAAACACAGAATATAGATGATTTATGTATCAGTTAATACAAATACAGGTTCTGATGGTTTGTATGCCAGTTTGATTCCAAACCATGCTAGTGGCATATGAATAATCTAGGGCACAATGTTCCAGCACATTACATCATACCAACATATAACTGATACATGTACTATGTACTGTAATATGTGTGGTCATACTGTGTCAGAAATAAGTATGAATAGGTTTTTATCTCCTCTCCTAAGGCATACTTAAAATAACAGTGGCAAACATAATACTGATTCTAAATAAGATTAGACTTCTGCAGCCTTATAAGATAATGTTTTATTTCTCTATTATGTCATCCATCACTATGCTATCGAGTGGTCTTTTGTTTTTCTAGTCACAGAGCTGCTATTTCCATTGTTTATAAATCTGTAATATCTTCAGAAAGTATCCTTTATTTTTTTTATGATTGATTAAACAGTTGTGGTTTGGCCAAGATATAACAATACAGCACAAACTCAATTTTCCTCATCTCAGCTACTCGTGATATGATCAGATTCCTCATTGGTTATTAATGACACTGAAAAATTCCTTGATAGGTTTAACCAATTCTGTTATGTAAAATAATGTATAATCATATTAAATCATTTCCAAATGAGATGAGGGGATGCAGTTGTTTAATATCATTGTCAATGTTTCAAGTATTTTCTGAATGGAGTTTACATAGTAATGAAAACAAATGTGCTTTTTACTGTTCATTAGGATAGTCCTTTAAATATGTAGTAGAAGCACTATAAACCTCTGTAAATAGGGAAAATATATCACCAGTATGCTTTATTCAATGCAATGTACATTAGCTCACCAACTTAGCCTGATTCTTTTCTGTTTTTGTTAGATCCTCCTATAGTAGCAGAATAATTAAAGTACAGTGGGACATATCTTTGTTAATTCGATATTTGATTTATAATAAAAGAATGGTGTTCATTTCTGGGTAGATATTTTCAGCGTTATCATTTTCACAACACTCAATGCAATGTAAGGACCTCTATAATAGAATAACAGCCTACGAGTTAAGAATAAAAAAAATTCGACTCTGCCTTTACATTATATAGAACACATTTCTGGCCTTTATTCCATCTGTATCCATATCTTTAGATACTGCTGATCACTCCCTTCTCCATGGCAGCCTGTTTTTCTTCTTCTGGTTCTCCTGCCATTGTGAGATCTTCAGCACTGCTTTAGGTGTTTCTTTTCATCCCTGATACCTTTTTTGTAGTGGTCCTGCCAGGCCTTATTCTTAGCCACCTCCTCTTCACTGTAACCCTGCATACACTTGTGAGTGGAGAGGGTTATCTTCTTCATGGCAGTGACTTTCAAATCTTCTCTCTCACTCTTGGTCCAGTCCATTTTTTCCTGTTTATCCCGCATTTTCTCCTGGATGATTCATTGACAACACCGACTTAATATGGATATAAAACTGGACTCTAACTTTCCCCTAAGCCTCTCCACGATCCGGTCATCCAAGACCGCAGAATGTCCATTAGTAAAATTATTCTTCTCTTCCATCAGTCAAACCACATCTTCCATCTCTTTGAAGCCCTCCACCTTGCACACCGCATCTAGCATCTTTGCCTTCTGGTTCCCACACAGGTCTGCTGCAGCCTACAAATCAGACCTTTCCTCTTATGGTGCTCTTGTTCCTTCCCACAACCACTCCATCCCACCAGTGACACCAGCCTAAATATGCCATTCATTTCCTTCCCTCTCATCTCCAAGACTTCTTCCATGCTGCCCCCTTATGCATGGAATGGCCTCCCTATCAAGTCTTCAAACTCTTCTCCCCTCCCCATTCAAATTTCTCCTCTTTTTTTTTTTTTTTTAAGGAATCCACTACCAGTTGGAGGGAGGGATAGCTCAGTGGTTTGAGCATTGGCCTGCTAAACCCAGGGTTGTGAGTTCAATCCTTGAGGGGGCCATTTAGGGATTTGGGGCAAAAATCTGTCTGGGGATTGCTCCTGCTTTCAGCAGGGGGTTGGACTAGATGACCTCCTGAGGCACCTTCCAACCCTGATATTCTATGATTCCATGAAATTGCTACTTTGACAATACCCACACATTGGAAATTCATAACAACATGAATAACTAAAAAATAAAAGTTGTTCACTCACCATTCTGGATTTTTCTACTCCACCCTGTCTCCTTTAGGTCTATATTTTAGATTGTAAGATCTTTGGGAGTGGAATTGTTGTGATCATTTTCTTGTGTGGTGAACTTGTATTTTGTTAGCGCTAAAATAATAATAATTATGTAATCTTAAGGCTCACAATATGACATGAAGGGATTTTTGTCAACATTATTACATGGATGAAGCCCCCATTTGCCAAGATTTATAGTGTGAACCTTTATTCATAGATATTAAAGAATGGGGGAGACTTATTTGGTCATCAGGTCCATTTTGTAGAACTGTTCTTGACAGTATATTCTTTGTCAAGTTGCATTTTAAATTACTCAAGTAATAGAGCAACTACCATTTGCCTTGGGAATCATGGCTGTTCCACAGCCTAATAGATCATGTTGGTAAAGCTGTAAAGTGCTCTTTATAACTGCTAGATACTTTAAGTACAGTACTGTGTAGTTGACAAGACCTGAGCTCTGAATATAGTCTCTTTTAGTGCTTTTAAAAGTATTTTAGGTCATGTCTCTATTTGAGTAAACCAGTGAGCTCATCTTGTTTGAGTATTTCAAATGCCATCTGTGATATTTTGAAAACTTTTTAGCATTCAAGATCTCCGGACAGTGAACATTTTCTGCATTGCACAGAGGTGGTATGGAAGAGTGAAATGCAGCACATCCACATCAGATCTGAAGCATATTGAGAAACATTTTTAGCTTGCTAGAGATTGAGGAAAATATAAAATATGTTCTGGTTAATGCAAAACAGGCTTTGCTAGATCAAGACTAATTTAATGCTGTCTTTGTGGTTGATTTTCCGGTAGATGTCATTAAAACATAAACATTTACCTGATGAAAATATCTTACAGTTGCCACTGCAGTTGCTACACAAGTCTTTCCACATTCCCAAGAAAGACTCAGATTGAAATAGTGTTCCAAGAAATACAATGCAGTATTAGCCCAATGGAAACAATAGTGTAGGTGAGAAAGTTCCCGTTCACTTATCTTAAAAGAAGCTGCAAAGAGACTGCACAAGAAGAACTCCCCAAAAATGCCCAGTGCTGCTGCATCACCCTTCTGTACACCAGCTCCTTAGACATTGCTATGAATTATTTTACAACATTAGCAATTCATACATTAGCAGTGTAGATGTTGCAGCAACATTACTTCAACTGGTCCTTTGGCCTGCTAAATTTGCCACTGGTGGGATATGAACTGGGGACATGTAGATTGAAAGGTTGTAGTTATTGAATCACTTGAGCTAAAGGAATATATCTGGCTGTGAGTTATAGTACTGTAACCTTTGAAAGTCACTCTGAGGCCAAATATTTCCAATCCACTCAAGTAACATAGTCTTTTGGATTTGAAAAAGCAATGTAAGAGATTTGGTTGTACAAATCCCATTGACTTTAGAGGGAGCAGTGATACTGAAACACTTATTCTCATAAATTTTCAAAGAACTAAAGTCTGAACACCAAATACCAGTCCACTCTAAGTCTAAAATATTTCTGTTAAAGAGTAGAAGTAAGTCAATAGGTATGTAATGGTTCCAAAGGTGTGTACTGTAAAACAATTACAGCTGGGGTATGTTTTCATGGAGTCCGCAACCTTTATTATTATTTTATTATTGATTTGATATTGCACTTATATACTGGGGCGGGGAAGAGGATGAAATGCTCAGAAAATATACTTCATAAATCTATGACCATCCCCTTCTTCCTGCACCTCAGCTTTATGCCTTGCTCAAGCACAGGCCAGGGTTCTGTCTTTTCAAGACTTTTCAAAAAGCATTACACAGAATTAAACCTCAGGGCTATTGTATGTAAACTCCTGATAAATGAATGTTAATAGTTCCCAGTTGATTTCAAAGAGCGCATACCCTACTTTTACTAAAAACAAACATTTAATGCACACACAAACACCTTGTAAATAGTATTTGGAGTACTATGAATAACTTTTAAACACAAGCTATTAAGCAGTAAATTTACGGTGTTTTACCTACATTTACAGTGTTCTCATACAGACTTTCCTCCTGGTCCTGTGTCAATCAACTGAGTCTGCTGGGCTGTTTTTAACTTTTGTCTGTAACCTTCCCCCTCCCACACACCCACCTTGCTCTCTGATTGAGTCAACCTAGTCATCCTCTGAAACCTATCACCTGCCAGGCGAGTTGTCCACAATGAAAACATCATATAGAGCCCTAGAACAGCTACTAACCATATATGGTAATTACCACACCATATTCTGGAAGTTTCTGGGTCTTTCTGTGTTACCCTGACCTTCTCTCTGCTCTTCTGCAAAGACACAGACTATCCAGCTGAGATGCATGTCTTCCACCCTGCTTCTCTCCCCTAAAGAAATAGTCTCATGCTGCAATATAAAACATGTGAGTTATTCTTAGTGTAGTATAAGAAAGAAAAGATGCTTACAATCTAAGTAGACAAGACATAAACTGAATGGAAAGTACACTTGGAGCCTGATCCCATATCCAGTGATGTCAGTGGAGCGACCCTCATTGACTTCACTATGCTTTGCATTGGGCCATAAGTAACTCAGAAAATGTTCTGAAAGAGCATGATTTTGTTTAATGAATTCAGGCCTGATCTTGAAAATATGCATGTGAGTAATTTGAGATCCACTGAATATACATATAAGGATTTGCACACATGCATAAGTGTTTGTAAGACTGGGGCCTTAGAGAGTACAATACAGCATTTTTACTGCTGTTAGTCAGTTAGCAATGGCGGGTTTTACAGAAGAAAATCTTCCTTTGTCTAGTTTTTACTTTTTAGAACAAGTTCACTTTTTTTGTAATTTGTTGAGCTATCCTTTGTGTGATGATATAAGGCCATGCATAAGGGGTGACCAACTGTCTAACAAATGGGTCTGAGAAAGGATTTTATGTTTAAGATTTTTTATATTAAAGGCAATTATATGAAAAATATGCATGTCAGTTACTGCAGCGGCTTAAATATCTCACATCTTCTGATGTTTTCCATTCTTCTAGGCCTTTCTCTGAGAGCTATCTGTAACATAACTATACATATTAGATGACTTCGGGATACTCTTTACAACAACAATGAAAGGATTATCCAGCAACCGCAGTCATCATCATGGGATTACCTGTGACGCACCATGTGACAGTCTGCCACATCACCCAGACAGGCAGCCATATTTGTTAAATCCAGTGGACCCTCACCCTGCAGATCATCCTTATTATACTCAGAGGAACTCTTTTCAGGCAGAATGCATGGTACCTTATAATGATCAAATTGCCAGCAGCACATTTCCTCGGCGACATTACAGTTCCCACCATGAACTTAAAGACGAGTGTGCTCTTGTTCCCCATGGAACAGCTAACAAAACTAATCGCATTCCTGCCAATCTTTTGGACCAGTTTGAAAGGCAGTTGCCTCTTAATCGTGATGGCTACCATACCTTACAATACAAACGGACTGCCATGGAACATCGCAGTGACAGTCCAGGGAGGATCCGCCACTTAGTTCACTCTGTTCAAAAGCTCTTCACAAAGTCTCATTCTCTTGAAGGACCATCAAAGGGAAGTGTCAATGGTGGCAAAGCAAGCCCAGAGGAGACTCAGACTATGAGGTATGGGAAGCGTAGCAAGAGTAAAGAAAGGAGGTCAGACGGCAAGTCCAGATCCAATGCACCAGGATGGTGGAGTTCAGATGATAACTTGGACAATGATGTTTGCATTTATCATGGTCCCAGTGGAGTTATGACTATGGGAAGGTGCCCCGATCGTTCCACTTCTCAGTACTTTATGGAAGCCTATAATACTGTAAGTCAACATACTGTGAAGTCATCCAAAAGCAATAATGATGTCAAATGCTCTACTTGTGCAAACCTGCCCGTGAATTTGGATGCCCAGTTAATGAAGAAAAGCTCTTGGTCCTCTACATTGACAGTGAGCAGAGCCCGTGAGGTTTACCAGAAAGCTTCAGTTAATATGGATCAGACACTAGTGAAGTCAGAGGCATGTCAACAGGAGCGATCTTGTCAATACCTTCAGGTATAGTATGTAGTACTGATTGCTGTTTACTGAATTGTTCTTTTTGCAGATGTTTTTTCACTCTGATATTTCAGAGGTCATCGTCTATCATGTTTTGAGAGATCATTGGACGTAGAAAAGGGAAAGGGGTAATCCAGATAAAATTTAAAATAAATTTGCATTTTATTGCTAAAAGTGAAGTTTCAAATGAACTTTTCCAGTGGGCAACAGGCTGGTTTTTATTTTTTTGCATGTGTGGGAAGAATGAGAGCTTTGGAGGGGGGGTTGGATTCAAAAGGCAGTCACAGCAGGGACATAGGGAATTGGAGGTTGCTTTGCTTGTATTTAGCATTACAATGTCACTCAACAGGATGTTACCAGCAGAGGTGCTGGAACAATTTTTCTAGTGAGGATGCTGAGAGCCATTGTACCTAACTGAAAACCCTGTATATAATGGGAACCACTTCAAGCCTGGGGGTGCTGCAGCACCCCCAGCAACCCTTGTTCCAGCACCGATGGTTACCAGTATATAAATTCTTTGGTTTCTGTAATTTCAGGATTTGCCTTCATTAGTTCTTGTTTTATTATGAAAATTGGAGACCCTTTGGAAACTTTGAGATGTCTTAATCCTTTATACACCAGTAAAAAAAATTGCTATCTGTTTTTCCACAAAAGATGAATTAGTTATTGTGAAGTGTCCAGATTTGTATCTCTGGCTATTTCTCTTTTTCTTATGGCATTGATTCAAAAACATAAAATTGAAAGGCTGTAATGATTGCTTGTTCTGATTATACACTTTAAGAGTACATCACCTACTCCCTCACAAGCTGTTTGCAGTTAATAAAGCGTCACTATTTTTCACCAGTATTGTATCTTTAAATGTCAAGAATCAGATGTCTGCTCTTGGAGCTATCACACTGCCGGTGAATGTGTGTGGCAGACACATGGATCAGAAAATATTAAAACTGTTTCATTCTTAGTTGAGCTGTGGATAGCTTTTATGCGTTTTAAACGAAGCAGTTATGGCACATCTAAGTGTATGTGTAAAATGGAATAACGTTACACAGAGAAGAGAGAAGACCATGAGGAAAAAAGAGGTTTGAGAAGAGAACTTTGTTTTGCTTTAAAATAATGGAACTCTTGCATGTTTATATGTATACAGCAGCCCATTTTTCTAACGTGATTACCTTTCTGGGACATTCCGTTGCCACATTTTGTTGCTCAGGTCATTACTCAGATAAAGGGCAGGATTCAGATGTCCTATTAAGGCACCCACATTTTAAAATTGAGCTCTGTAGGTTAAATGGCATATAAAATCATTTAGAATACTAGGCTTTGAAACTCTGTTCACAATGTTTAAAAAAAGAATGTGTATATTTTCCATTAATTTATAGCAATGGGGGAAGGGGAAATGCAGAAAGTATGTATTCTCAGGGTGGGTGTATAAATGTGCGTATGGAGTGGGGAGGGACTTTAGGGCTGAGTTACAATTTTAAAGGTTTGATACAGTAGTTTTCTTCAATCTGAGTTTTGGGAGCTAGAAGAAATTTTAATTTTGGAGTTGAATGTCTTGGTTATTTTGGATTTGAAGTTTTTTGTTGTTGATGTTTTTGTTTACTCATTCAGTTTCCAGGCAGGTATTGATAAAATAGCTGACAATTCAGTGTGTAACCAGATGGATAGAAAAGAGTGAAAAACTATGCCAACATCAGCTTCAAATAAGCACTTCCATAGGGACTGTTACATAATATTTAATTGACAGGAATAGGCTTATAAGTGGAATTAGAGGGAGAATATCTGTATCTGCATGGAAATGTGTCCAACAATGCATGGAATTAGAATGACTGAATGTTCTCTTATACACATGCCATTCTATTTATATCCAGATTGTTATTTTTTTTAATTATTATTATATACTTGCTTTGAAAAAAAAACAGTGAAATGTCAGTGTTTGGAATTTGCTAAAAAGCAGAGGAAAATCTTAATCAAGCTCTAATTTACATTGCTAGCATTATAAGACATCAGTGAGGTAATAATTGCTAGTGTATGAGACAGGCTGAGACAACTGAAACTGTTATTGACAATTTTAAAAAATAGCAGTGTACATGTTGTTAAAAAATTGTGCATATTTAACTGCTTCCCATTCCCTTCCCCTTCACATATCACTTATCGCCTTTATGGCATGTACAATATTTTCTTTGTTTGTACTGCTCCTAGAACAATGGGGCCCCAATCCTAATTGGGGCCTATAAACTCTATTTCTATTTATAATATTTATATTGCAGTAATCAGTATCCTTCTGTCAATTAAATGTTGATATATTTCAACTGTTTTTTATGTTTCCTGTTGAAACATAGGTAAGCTGGTTTCCTGTGTTAGGACAATTTGAAATGTATTAATTGAGATAAAACTAGTTAATTACAAAGCCATGATAGTGTTGGACAACTCTGATAATGACTTTGACTAATGTGGTATTTCTTTGCTGCTTTTTTTAACTCGTTAACCAGATTACTAGATGCTCTTTTCAACTCACATATAATTTCAGTTACTATTGATGACCCAGCAAGTGAACTACATGATCCTTGGATGAGGCTAGTGTTTTATTTATGCAAACTGTCCTTGTGATATAAATGTCTGAACACAATGGATACGTGATTTTTTTGTTCTACTGAATATTCAATAAGAATTTTTTTTCTGTGAAGCTTCAGGCTTGAGTCTGACATAGGTCACGAGTGAAATCGTTCTCTCAGCCCTTCTCCTCACCCCATGCCTGCCTGTTTTTATGGCCTCTAGTACTGTAGTATCAGAACACCTCATTATTTAGAAGTAGAAATAACAAGCAATAGCAATCTCACTCTGTAAAATAAATAACTTAAGTTTGATCATTTCAGTATAGTCCTCAGTTCGCATTTTTCCATATTAGAGATAGCTTAATCTCTGAAGATTTGGAGTGTGGATTCAGAGCAGACTCCAAACCTCAGGGTCTTTGCTATCCAAAACCTATGGATGTTCCTCAAGGACCCATTCTTTCCTTTAATACAATCTTTCTTCTCTCCAATATCTGTAGGAAAGCTAAGTGGAAGTAGCTAGTAGAACCCCTTCCCAACTCTATTTTCTATACAAGTAGCTGTGAGTTCCCCTGTGCTATTTTAGGAGGATGGCTGGTAGACCACCTCTCACCTGATGTTCTAAGAGGATGGTGTCTTGCCTTCTGTCTCAGTTGCTTCCTATGGAGATGGTGTTTCTGGTAGACCTGCTCCGATAAAGTCCTAAGTGAAATATTATAGGGGCTGGGAAACTTGCCATCCCACCATTTCTACAGTAGTGAAAGGCAGATTCTCACTCTTAGGTCCTGCTACATCTGCTCCTTTAAATCTCACAGTATTCTTAGGGTGATACTTCTGTGCTTCTGCAGCATAACTGGGGATGGAGACCATGCACAGGTGCTTTCATTAATGTGGACATTGGGAAAGAATAGATGATTCTTTTATGTGGGCATAGGGTAAATTAGAACTGTCCCATCTCTTCTCTGGGAAGTAGGTGTGTGTTGGTGGGAGGGAAGGGAATAGGGTACAATCTGGTATTGAACTTTTCCTTACCTCAAGAAAATACTCTGATTTGGTTCAGCTCTAGGAATGATCCAAGCAGCGGAGAGCAGGCGATGGGAAGGAGCATTCTTATTTTATCCATGATAGTTCCCTATGCCTTGACAGTGAGATTTGTTAGGTAGTGGAACAGTTTCCCAAGGCTTATGGTAGACAGTCCATTGGAATGTTCTAAGCTAGACATATCACTAGAATTTGTAACATAGGAAACAATACTTCCCTGACCAAAAAACGGTCTAAAGGCATAGATATTTTACCATTCTTAATTTTATGGGTTTATGGTAATTCATGCACCAGCACTACCACACTACAAAGTTAGTCTCTAACGATGTATTTACTGCTGGATATTGTCCACAATTGTTTTCATAGCCTTCGCCTATCTGTAAAGAGAGAAAAAAATGCACAGATCATTTTTCATATTTTCCCCCATTTTTTTTTATTTGGGTCAGTCATGTTTTTTCATGGCGCACTGTAATCATTTGCATCAAGATACACAGGATATGGAAAGCAAGCTATTATTTCCTGGCTTTAATTAGAGTTCACTAAGCTCTTTGGAGCAAAGACTTTTTCTTATGTGTTTGTACTGTGCCTTGCACACTGAGGGCCTTGGCTGGGGGCCCCAGGCACTACCGCAGTATAAATAATAATTTTATACTCTTGGCACAGAGAAGCAGAAAAAGTAGAACTTCAAGGAAGACTCAGCAATAGAAAAGTGGCAGGGTGGGGTGGGAAGTGAGATATCAAGTAGGTGAGGAAGCCTGTGCAGCTATCAACATACCATGCTTTTTCCAGCAGCCCATGAATAAGCGACATGGAAAAAAATCTGTAAAACTTGTAATACAAAAGGCTTGAGTATGAGATGCATATTTGCTAGTTTATTGTAGTTTGGATCAGGTAAAGAAGAGCCTGATTTGTTCCAGAGCCTATGTCTTATTTTTTCTTATGGCTTAGTCCCTGGTGGAGGCCATCAACAATGTCCATAATCTACTCAGTGTAAAGAAACTCTTCTGCTTCAGTAAATCCTGCTTTCTTTTCTTAGGACCAGGCACCTCCTTTGTAAAATGGTTCAGTAGGTATCCCGTAGCTTCTCTGGTCCCATTTCTTTATAAGGCTAAATTGAGTTTATTGCTTAACTTCCTGGTGCTAATCTGTATTGTGAGCTATCATATTATTTGATCATTTAGTCTATTAAACCACCTGGTAAATTGTTTATTCTTCTGGGATAGTAATTTGTTTAAAATCTGTTTTGCTGGGTTTATCTGTGCACATTCATTTGCATTTGCAATCATTCTCTACTTGTTTTTCATGTGAACTTTGTTTGCATTTCTGTCATGGTGAAATGATTACTAAATTAATTTACTCAATGTGTCCTTGTCTTGCATACATATCTAAGGGAGATGCTATTTGTTCTCTGCTGCAGCTTACATATGTAGGACTTGATTCTCCACTCCCTTCTTCCACTGAATGGTAAATCTATCCTTCACAGCTGCAATTTTCTTATCAGTTCTGCAAAACAGCTGAAGTCGAAGCATCCTATTATAATTTTATCCTGATTTCTACGTCTTCTTAATAAAGCTTGTGAAATAATTGAGAAGAAAAATATACTTTCAAATAAAACACCAAATATAATAATGGGATTATATTATTCTCAAGTATTTGGACGATCTCCAGGTATTCATGAAATGCTTGTGAATCCCAAAAGTTTCATGAACTGCAGCATAACTGCAAAAAGAACAGGAGTACTTATGCTTATGAATAATGAGCAGATCTGTAGAATTGGGATGGGTTTGTAAATGATTCACAAATGGGTGCTAAATTTGCAACAAATATATTCATAATGAATAATTCAACCAGGTCTTCTACTTAGGCATACATAGTCTTCAGCCTAATTCTGTATCCATCCAAGACACCTTTGCTTGTGCACCTTTGCTTTGCTGTGCAGTGAAAAATCTTTCCTATGAAAATAAACCATAAATGTAGCAGAACATTTCTAAGTAATCCTGTCTTCCTCTTGCAACCCTTTTTTTAAATTTACCCTACAATAACTTTCCATCACTTTAGTTATTGCAATTGATAAGAATGACATGACTGTATATTTCACTTTCACAACCACCACTTTCTCATACGATTAGTTAAAGACTGGTCTTTGGCATAGCTGTCCCATCTTAGTTGCTCAGTACCCCACTGATGCAGGCCCTGTAAATACCTAGCTAGATCTTCTATGACAATGTCTGCTCTTTAATGATCATGACTGCAATTTTATCTGCCTTTGTACTTGAGATTGTTGTTTCCTATCCACTAGTTGCTTCACAGTTCCATTACTTCTCAGTGTTGGTGACTGTACACATATACACAGCACATTGTTCTAGTTTGACTTTTAGTACCACTGTCCGTCTTGCTTGAACATCCTTTCATTCCAACAGCATGTTTACCACTCTGTATAAAATTCTATCACTTGGATTTATGCCTCCTCTCAGCTGTGTGATGTTAGTATATAATATAAAGGGGCCATTAAATACAGCCATTTGAGTTATCCCATCATAAAGTACCTTAGAAGCTGTGAGACGTGTTTGTGGAGACTGTATCTAAGACATTAATGTTGATGCCTGGTAACAACTCCAACTCCAGTTGATACTAAGAGAGAAGACAGACTAGATGTGGTCCCATCTCAGAACCCTGATACTGTCCTGTCACCATGAACACTGAGGATGTTCTAATCTGAATTTTGTGGATTGGGTCTTTCTATAATGGGCCCAAACCAAACCCTATTCTGGACAACCCCATCCTCAGGAACAGTTTGGATCCAGATCTAAATCTGGTCTGAACTCTACAATGTGGACCCATTTCTAATGGAGACATGTACAGTAGTTTGGAGATAAATGTTGAAAGTGATGCTTCTCTTTTTTCAGGGTGGGGAGTAAGGAATATTTCTACTATTTTAAATTAAGCTTCTTGTTCCAAGATTGAAGAAGAGATCAAAAAGCACCACAACTGCTTTACCTAATGCGGCCAGACTGGTCTAAGCTAAGAACAGTTTGACTCAGTCATGTTGGTCTTGGCTGTTAGGAACCTAATACCAGTTTTTCCCCATGTAAAGCTGCATGCACATATTTCAGTCAGATGAACTGATTTTAAAATAAAACCTGATTGCTAAAATCCCACAAGATGAAACAAATATTGGCAAGAATATTGCAGATATTTGATTTTCTCTAAATGGAAACAACTTATATATCTTAAGTTCCTATATCTGCTTATATATCTGCTTTTCTGAAAACTGCTGAAGGTTATTTTTAAATCAGTAAAACATGTAGTGTTAATTATATCTTAAGTCCTCCTTTTTTGCATATTTCAGTGACTCCTAAAACATGCACATTGAAAGGATGCTGTGATATTCGTTTTTGTTGTTCTAAGAATTCAGTATTCATGATTGCCAAGAATAGACCTAGAAAGTGGAAGAGGGCAATTGAATTTTCTCTAACATACAAAATAGCCATGATAACTGCTAAGAGAACCAAATTGCATGGGTTTCAAAATCTGCACTGAGCAGTCATTAAGTATTGTTCTTAGTTGTGTGATTTCATTTCATTAAGTATTTGCATACTAATAGAAAGCTAAAGTTATGAGTCTACTGTTGAGTGATGGCCAGCCACTCCCCTCCAGCCCTTGTGTTTACTTCCAGTCACCCACATTGCATTGGCAAAGCACAGGGAGAAGCTTAATGCTGTTAGCTGCAGTAAACCAAATCAAAATTGAGATGAATAATGAACTTAATTTGCAAAAAAGACAGTCTGTTTGATATTTCATCTAATAAGGTAAGTTAATAAACATTCTAGGCAACAGAAAGGAAAATATTCTTTTTTTATTGTTTAAAGCCTGAATAAAATCCAGGAATAAAATTTTTATCCTCACATGCTGGAGTTTATTTCAAATTTCATCCAATGTGTGAATTAGAGATGAATAATCTAGCACTTGAATGCCACTAGTGACCTGTCTTTTGTTTATTTGGGGACCCAGAAATATACATAAGAAAAATCCAACTTTTTACACAAAAAAAAATACGAAAATAAATTTACCAGTCACTGCAAGCTTGCTAATGATAAATTTAGTCTCTTTCAGAGCAAAGTAAATTTAGTTAAAGATCAGAGCATGTAAATGGCACAGCAAATGCAACTGAAACCAGTGAAGGGATTGGCTATTGACTGTTTGTGTTTTGCATAGTCTGTTTATGTACAGTAAATCTAATAGCTGATGTTTGAGCAGAAAGAAAGAAACCATAGTCAATATTATTTTTCATAATTGTAAGAAACATTATATTTCTACGTGATTACTCATAATGGAAGTGATGTGTTTCATTAGCTGACCCAGTTCTGAGGCCTTTGTTAGGTGCTCTTTTTCTTCCTTATATTTGTTTTCTATTTCATCAGACTTTTTTGTTTAATTAAAGCACATTCTTCTTTACTAGTTCTGTAAAGAATGAAAAATCACTATGAAAGATCTCACTTTAAATTTATTAAAGCCCACTTGAAAAATAAAATGCCTCTAATCTCCATATTATTTTGTTTAACAGCTTGATAATAAAAATGAGATTTTAATTAAAGAGGGGACGTTCTTTGGATTTGGCTTTTATTTTCCACTGTTCTCTTTCTCTCTCTGTCTCTCCTTCTCCCCCTCTCTTCTGGAAGTAAAAATACTCTATGTGATGCAGAATGGTTTAATTTAGTTAGGCTGTAGTATAATATTCACAATGCTGAAAAAAAATATATTGTTGAGGCAATTGGATATTACAATATCCTTAAACATTAAAGAAAAGTGAAGATACTTTCTCAGGTATAGAGCTCTTATTCCCCTGTATCTTCAAAGGCAGCAGCCACTATCTACATATACTTATGTGCAGCATAGTATTTGACCTTGCAAGATACATGCTGGCCATCAAAAGTTGCCAGGGCTGAGCAAACCTCCCAATCAGAAAAAATGATCTGAAAACTCACATAGCCACTTATCCTCAACATTTCCCCAGTACTTTTGGATGCACAGCCCTGCAATATGTGACACCGTATCTGAGAATGTAATAATAAGGCCCTTGGAAATATTAATGTTTGTTTTATTTTTGGTTATATATAGTCAATTTTATTTTTAGTTCTCTAAGGACTGAGTATTCAATATATTTCTTTTTCCCCAGAATCTGAATCATTTTTCTGTGACAGCAGATGATATCAGTCTCCTAAGCCACAGAAGCTTTCTGCTTTAAGACCCTAAGTAGAGGCAATAAGTGAAAAACAAAACCCAGCATTGATTTGAAATACTTTTAGTAAATTGTTGTTTATATTAAAAAGGTATGTAGAAGTAGCAATACAAGAAATATGTCTAATGTTGTTGACTTTTAAAAATAAGAATTTGATATATAGTAGGAGTTTTATCTAGTAGGTAGGACAGAGGATTGAGATTCAGCTGGACTCCTGAGTTCTATTTCCACTCTGACACAAACTCATTTTTTAAGACTGTGCTTATATAGCTTCTACCGAAATTATCAGATTTGGATGCCTAAACTTAACGTGTAAATCTATACTAGATCAGCTATAATGAGGACTCTCTAAATGAGCTCTGAAAATTAGGGCACTTATTTTAGAGCTTAAGTACTGTGTTGATTTAGATACGTAACTTTATATGAAGTATGAAAATATTGACCTACATGCTCTGTGCCTCAATTTACCCATCAGCAAAGGGAGAATAATAATAATGCCTAGCATGTAAGGGGGATGTGTGGTTTAATTTATTAATGTTTGTGAAGCACTTTGAGATCCTTTCATATAAGGTGTTATAAAGACATAGCTAATAATAAATTAAATGTCAACTACTTTATCAGCATTTTTCCCTGTACAAATGCTCTCATTCATCACTGTGATACAGTTTTACCCTGATAGGTTTCAGAGTGGTAGCCATGTTAGTCTGTATCAGCAAAAATGATAAGGAGTCCTTGTGGCACCTTAGAGACTAGCAAATTTTTTGGGGCATAAGGTTTCGTGAGGTAAAACCCACTTCATCAGATGCATGAAGTGGAAAATACAGTAGGCAGGTATAAATACACAGCACAGGAAAAGATGGGAGTTGCCTTACCAAGTGGGGGGTCAATGCTAATGAGCCAATTTAGTTAAGGTGGAAGTGGCCTATTCTCAACAGTTGACAAGAATGGGTGAATACCAAGGGAAGGAAAATCACTTTTGTAGTGCTAATGAGGCCAATGCAATCAAGTATCAAAGGAGTAGCCCTGTTAGTCTGGATCTGTAAAAGCAGCAAAGAATCCTGTGGCACCTTATAGACTAACAGACGTTTTGGAGCATGAGTGAAAGCTCATGCTCCAAAACGTCTGTTAGTTTATAAGGTGCCACAGGATTCTTTGCTGCCAATGCAATCAAGGTTGCCCATTTCAAAGAGTTGACAAGAAGGTGTGACTATCAGCAGAGGGAAATTACTTTTTGTAGTGACCCAGCCATTCCCAGGCTTTATTCAGGCCTAATTTGATGGTGTCCAGTTTGCAAATTAATTCCAGTTCTGCAGTTCTCATTGGAGTCTATTTTTGAAGTTTTGTTGTTGAAGAATTGCCACTTTTGAGTCTGTTATTGAGTGACCAGGGAGATTGAAGTGCTCTCCTACTGGTTTTTTAATGTTATAATTCCTGATGTCTGATTTGTGTTCATTTATCCTTTTGCATAGAGACTGTCCAGTTTGACCAGTGTACATGGCAGAGGGGCATTGCTGGCACATGATGGCATATATCACATTGGTAGATGTGCAGGTGAATGAGCCCCTGATGGTGTGGCTTATCTGGTAAGGTCCTATGATTATGTCCCTTGAATAGATATACAGACAGAGTTGGCAACGAGGTTTGTTGCAGGGATTGGTTCCTGGGTTAGTGTTTTTGTTGTGTGGTGTGTAGTTGGTGGTGAGTATTTGCTTCAGGTTGGGGGGCTGTCTGTAAGTGAGGACTGGCTTGTCTCCCAAGGTCTATGAGAATGAGGGCTTGTCCTTCAAGATAGGTTGTAGATCCTTGATGATGCGCTGGAGAGGTTTTAGTTGGGGGCTGTAGGTGGCGGCAAGTGGCGTTCTGTTACTTTTTTTGTCGGGCCTGTCCTGTAGTAGGTGATTTCTGGGTACCCTTCTGGTTCTGTCAGTCTGTTTCTTCACTTCACCAGGTGGTCATTGTAGTTTTAAGAATACTTGATAGAGATCCTGTAGGTGTTTGTCTCAGGGATTGGAGAAAATATGGTTGTATCTTTGTGTCACTACAAAAAGTAATTTCCCTCTGCTGATACTCACACCTTCTTGTCAATTGTTTGAAATGGGCCACTCCATCTGATGAAGTGGGTTTTAGTCCACCAAAGCTTATGCCCAAATAAATTTGTTAGTCTCTAAGGTGCAACAAGGACTCCTCATTAGTTTCACTGTGGTGTAACATGATTGAAATTGATAGTTACTCCATCATAAAACTGGAGTAAAGTGGTAGTGAATCAGGACCTGCATAATATTATAATATTTTCTTAGAAAATTGATACCTGCAAAGCAAAAATGAAAATTGGCTTAAACAGATTTCTGCAAGCAAGCTGACCAAACTATATAAGCCAAAAAAAAAAGTTGTAACTAGCACCACCGCTTTTTAGTGAATGGTTATTTTTGTGGAATTGTCCTTGTAGTTCCCTGTTCACTGAAGCTTGACCAATATGTATCATACCCTGACTTCCCAAATGCTATGAATTGAAATTAGACTTCTCTTTGTGGTGTTGCATTCTAGGTTATCACATAACTCTGTGTTTAGCTCAGTTTTTCCCCTTGCCATATTGTCAGGGGTGCTGGAATAATTTGTGTAGTGGGAGTGATGAGAGCCATTGAAATTGCAAACCCTGTATCTGAGGGAAACCACTTCAAGCCAGGGGGTGCAGCAGCACCCTGAGCACCCCTACTTCCAGCACTTATGTATATTGCCATTTTCTTTGTCAAATATGGACTTCCCCTACCAGCCTCAGTGTAGTAATGGGTACTTGAAATTTTTTACTTTCTTATTTTTACACCCGCAAGTTCCCCCATTCTGGAATTGTTCAGACAGCAGCGACCAGTTGTCTTTTTGGTGCCTTTGGACCTCTGAATTCTGTCTTTACCTTCACATCTCAATAGCTCTGCAACAGCAAAGTGGATGTTGACAAGATTTTTTCTTGTTTTTCACTAAATAAGCCTGTGTCACTGAGCTAGAAGAGCCTAGACTTCTGAATGATGATCTGATGCATTGTGTTCACTTGCACACACACAGAGCTAAATTTTCAAAGCTGGACAGGACCCCCATTCATGCATGGAATTACACATGTGCGTGTGTAAGTACGAGCTTACGTGGCAAACCCATTGCAACCAGCTTCGGAAACTTGTTCAGTAGTATCTAAACCACTGGGATAATCTTTGACAAAAGGCACTGTATGCACTAAGACATCAAATTTCTTAATTTGTTGTGTTAGAGTTCTGATTCCCACAGCAACTACATCTCATCTGTATTACAGCTAAATACTAAAACATTATATCCAACTATACATAGAGTATTGCAAAAACTACAGGCGCACAACTTGGCTGAGATATGGATGATGTGTAGTAACTTTGAATTCCCAGACTTTTGACCAATTAAAAGTCTCAGCCTTAATGTTGCATTAACATAGGTTTTTAATTTAATGCAGTATAATTTGTTTTTAATTAATTTAGTATAACAAGATAAGCATAGATACTAAAATCAAACATAATGAATGGAAATTAAATGGAAGAGATCTATGAAGTAAATGTTCCCTCAGAGCATTCAGATGTACTGTACATCATACAGCTTTAAATAATCTTTATCCTAAGGGTGACTAGAAATCTATTTTCTTGAGCTTTTCTTATATGTTGTAAAGTTCCTGTGAGGTGTCCCAGCTTTTCATTCACAATGTCAGCAAGCCCTGATTTTACTAATCTTGTGTCAAATTCTTTATGAACAATTTGGAAATGCAACTCTTTACTCCCAACACAGGAGGTAGGGGGAAGGGGTGATTTTGCATGGTCCTAGGTGTATTTGAGAAATACTGAGGGTACGAACTGCATTCATTTTATTTTATTTGCCCTACAAATGGTGCACGAATCTAAGCTGTGTCATAAGTGTACTGGTGAAAACGAAAAAGTGTAAAATACTCCCTTAGGCTGTGGATCCAAAGTCAAAGCCAATATCAAAAGATATGTACATATATAAATATACACACACAAGAAGTGGGCATGAACTGGAACTCCAAATTTGGGGTTAGATGTATCATGTTCAGGGCATCAGCTCTAAGTCAGTCCCTGGGGTGTTCATATGAAACCAAAGCTGGATTTGGGCCTAATTAACGGTTCTTGTTTGGTTTCTTAACTACTGATCTCCAGGTGCCCACCTTCCCTTTATCTGGTACTTCCTGCTGAAAGTACCTTCCTCTCAAGTCCTGCACCAGTTACTCAGAAGGAGAGGGGTGAAAGAGAGATTTATTTAAATGTGTGGGGGTTTTTTCATATGGCAATGTAAATACACATGGGATTGTTTAATAGGTGAACTAGGCCCAACCCAAAATATGTCTCTTCTCTGGAGAGCTTAAATTCCTGAGGCATTGATAGGTACAGTAGAGTGCAAAACAATACAAAACAAACTCAGTGTGCTGTGTAGACATTTGAACTGTAAAGCTTCATAGAACTAGAGTTTTCAGGGCAGTAAGTGGGAATTATTTCAAGGATATAGATGAGTGTAAAAGAAGGCATGAAGAAAGAAGTGTGCAGAGGAGTAAGGGGCAGTCAGGAGTGGTAAAAAGACATTCTGGCAGAGAGATAGGCGAGAGTAGACTTATGGGGTGAAATCTTGACTTCACTGAAATCAGTAGCAAAACTCCCGTTGACTTCAGTAGGGCCAGGATTTGCACCCATGGTGTACTTCGGAAGAGAAACAGAAGCTTAATACAGAAGAGGAGGAGGGCCAGTGCAGAAATTCCAATGATAAGGCAATAATACAATAATAGTACCAAAGGAGGAGGATGAACTGGAGGAAGTCAAAAGGAAAAAAGCTGCAATTGTCAGCATAAAGTTACCAAAGAATGAAATATTGTTATGGCAGTAGGGAGGGAGGAAGGAATGAATTTTGGAAATATTGTGAAAAAAGGATTCAGGATTTGATGAGGTCTTGGATGTGACAAGAAAAGAAATAAAGGAACCAAAAACTACACCAGGATGGTTTACAACTAGTTTGGGTGGCTAATTATAATCATTTGGGGTCTGTGGAATACTTTTTTCTTCATCTGGTGCAGTGTTTTGTTGAGTTAAGTTTTATAGCAACATCGCCAGAGTTTGTATGCCATAAAGCTTGACCTGCATTGGCTGCAGTTACATTTGAAAGGGCTTATCTGCCTTCAGGACTTGTCATGTTCCTGGTTATGGGGAGTCAGCAACTGAACGTTAATTTAAATTTAACAAACAACTAAGTAAATGTTTGACTTTTCATTATGACAGGTTAAACAAACTGCTGCGTGAGTGCTCTAAGAGGAGACAGTAGATAAGAAGCAGTAAGCTGCATTGAAAGTTGTGTCTTGTGGGATAACATTTAACAATTTATATAGCACCAATTTCCACAGGAAAAGGGACTACAGATTATAATCCCTATTAGGGGGACACTGCTATTTAAATGTTGTAGGTCAAATTTTGACCCCTAAAATTTGACAGTGTCCATTTAGTATAACATATAATGATCACCTTGCGAGCCATATAAATTGCCTTTATATGTTAATTGCAGTAAAGGGAAGGAGAAAAGAATAGATGGGAAAACTAAAGATTACAGGTACATTATTTTTTTAAAATGTTGCCTACTTGCTTTAATAATTTTGGAACATCTACTAAAATTTTGCCAATCTTGAAAAATTGGGGTGCTGCAATCAAAGAACTGACTGCAGGACTACTCCTTCAGTAACCCTATTCCACTTCACATCTGCTCTCATTTCTACTGTTATTCCGGCAAGCATGTGTTTTCTCAACTTCACATCCCAAGATGATGGCCTGTAACCCCAGGCCAATAGGAATGGGAGGCAAGGCATGAACAAGGCAGCTGTCCTCATGGAATAGGGTGACCAAACATCAAGTGTGAAAAATTGGGATGGGGGTGGGGGGGTAAGAGGATCCTATATAAGAAAAAGATCCAAAAATTGGGACTGTCCCTATAAAATCAGGACATCTGGTCACCCTACCAGGGAATTTCCAAAGTTGTCTGAAAACACATTCTGATTATTATGATTTTCTTTTAACAAAGAGCAAATGTAATGTTTGGATAAATTTATTTTAGATTAAAGGAAATAACAAGGAGAAAGAACAAATATAAAGTCACCATAAGAGAGAGAGGAGTGGATAGGTATGATTTTGAACACACAGCCATTTTTAACTTCTGAAACTCAGAGGGAGCATCTCTGCAGGCAGGCTATTGGGTTCACTTTATTAGAAAAGGTGTAGTACATTAAAAACAGCCTTAGAGTCCCACAACGATACATGCTGCTTCATTACATTTAACGTGCATCTAAACTGGAAATGGAAAGTAAGGCCACCTGGTGTGGAATATATCCTGAACCAAAACCCTAGGGTTGGATTCAGATCAGAACACACACACACAGCCCGTTTGAAGAGATTCTGATTCAAGAATCTAGATTTGTCACCTCTGTACCATGCAAGGGCTGACCCTTTTCTTCCCTGCAAATATGTTAACTATACTAGAGCCGCTAGGCTTTACTTAGAAACCCAAGATCAGAGTCATATATCCTTTCAGTGAAAGCTCAGCTGCAATTTACTGTTTTCTAATCTTACTGTTACTACAGAAGAAGGTATATTGAATATGTGAATTGTGTTTATTACTCTAGGTTCCCCAGGATGAATGGACCGGTTATGCTCCGCGAGGCAAAGATGACGAGATTCCATGCCGGCGGATGCGCAGTGGCAGTTACATTAAAGCAATGGGGGATGATGATAGCGGGGACTCAGACACCAGCCCGAAGCTATCACCAAAGATCGCAGCACGAAGGGAGAGCTATCTCAAGGCCACTCAGCCCTCACTTACGGAACTCACCACCCTCAAGTAAGACGTCAGAATGAACCACTGAGCCTCAGACCAACACATTTCGGTTCCTCTCTCCTTTCTCCACTTCCAAGTAAGGAAAGCACTTAAGCATGTGTTAAAGTCCCAATTAAGTCGTCATAAATGATTTCCTGAATGGGGTGAACTTTAACACATGCTTAAGTGCTTTTCTGAACTGGGGTACTAATGTTTAGGATTCAAACCAACAAAGCACCTAAATTGATTGATTTCCACAAGACTGCTTACATGCTCAAAATTACATACATTCTTTAAACGCCTTGTTGAATTAGAACCTTACGTGCCATATTCCACAAGCCTTACTGTGTATGTACTTGTGCAAATGTGAGTAAAATTTAACATGAGCGAGCAGGGGTGGCTCCAGGCACCAGCACAGCAAGCATGTGCTGGGGCAGCAAGCCACGGGGGGCAGCCTGCCTGTCACTGTGAGGGCGGCAAGTAGGCAGCTTTCGATGGCACGCCTGTGGGAGGTCCGCCAGACCCGCGGCTTCGGTGGCAGGGACGCCGATGGTGCAGCACCTCCCACAGGCATGCCACAGAATCCGCATGACCAGTGGACCGCCTGGGGCAGCAAAAAACATAGTGCCGCTCCTGTGAGCAAGGCATGTGAAATTAGCCCTAAATAAGTCTTTGTAAATCCTTTGACATTAAGCCCTGAAGAGTAGGCATTGTAAAATAGAGAAGTCCATATCTTCAACCCACCCATCCAAAAGTACATTATTATTTAATTGAGAACCATGACCAAAAAATTAAGTCTGAGAATTGCTTTAAAGAGACTTTGATTAAAAAAAAAAAAGTTACAAAGTGACACAGAGAATCTAAATCATCATTGTTTAATATTTGTAGCTCTTTTCACAAAAGCTAAAGTCCCTAAGGAGTTTCAGATAATGGAGAAGGAAAGTGTCAATATACTGGAGGAGGTAATAGCCTGTGGATAGAGCTTTGCTAGATGAAACAGCTTTGGAGATGTGTTAACTTGCTTGGAATGTGTTTTTTGAGTTAAAAGTAGCACTCAAAATAGATTGTTTTTTAAGACCAAAGAAAACATTCAGTGTATAATTTAAAAAACCCAAACAGCATAACATATATTTAATCTACATTTGTGCTGGGTTAGCACACAAAAACAACGATGAAAGAACAAGAGCCCATTGCTTCTGCCACTGAAATCAGTGGCAAAACTTTAACTGATTTACATCAAAGCGGGATTTGACCCAAACTAACTGAAAATCAAATAGTTTTATCTAACTAGAGCTAGATAAATGTTTCAGACATTCATTCTGAAGATTCTTTGTGAGAATGTCATAACATTTTGTAAAATATTTTACCAACTGGGACCCAAAGTAAAAATCCTTAATAACCCAAATTAATTATTTGAAAAATGTTGTTGTGGAAACTGAGGGAACATGTTACTGATTACTATGCAATGCCCTATGAAAGAGGGGGAAAGGAACAGTACGCAAGCAGCAACTGAGGAGAGTGAGCCAAAGAATCTAGAAAGAGACTGAAAACATATGTATACTTCATAATTTTGGGAGGCATTGAGATACCAACGTGGCAATCACTTCTCAGAAGATAATAGACCAGATTATATTAAATTAGGTTAGATTAAGTTAAATGTGTTCAGTTGCAGGGAGTGACTGCAAACAAGTGGCAGTAGCCAGAAAACTCTAGTGTAACTTTTCCCTAGATTTATATCAGGTGAAAAGTTTCCAAATGAATTATTATTTCCAGGGAAGCAGGAATATCTGCCAGATGCTAATTCAGAATTTATGGCTCCGAACATTGCTAATAGCAGTGGAGCAGAACTGTTGTTAGCAATACTGGGAAATCATTAAATGTTTTCCGAGTGTTGGCAGGGCAGTTCAGCTTCCAAGATCAGTGTCTGTTATTCCCTGCCCTTTGGCTTCTTCTCTCCTGGAACTCTAGATACTGTTCACATTCTCTCTGTGGCCTTGTGTTCAGGTTTCAGAAGCCTTAGTTTGCAGAATTTGTTACCGAACATCCTTTTCCTGTTGTGGCAGCAAAGCCATGTTCTGGCCTGGGGCTCCATGGCCTAATCTAAATGGATTCCAGTTACTCTCTTGCTTCTTAATTTTATTGGGCTCAGTATTACAAAATGCTGAGCACTCTGGCCCTGATCCAATAAAGCACTTAAGCATCATGCTTAATAAGCATATGAATAGTCCCACTGAAGTCAGTCATGCCACCAAAATGATATAAATGAAAGAAAAGTTGGGAGCAAAAAGAGAACAAACTACATGTTAGAAAAAACAGAAATCTATGACTCCTGCCCCACCCCTATCCCCCAGTAAATGGATAGCAAAGCTACGAGTAGAACCCAGTTTATTAACTGTCACTTTTGTTCTGTGGGTTCATCTGAGAGGCCATGAATCAATTAAGCATAGATTTCACTGGTGTTTTTGGCTTGCTAGCAGCACCAAGATTGGTCAACTTCTGTCTGTCTGTCAGTATCTCATCAGCGTATTAGAGTGCCATTGTGATATTGTCCAGGTAACTACGTTTTTAATTGAATTCACTGAGCACTAGATTGTACCTAACTGTCATAGACCAATGCAGAGAAGTAGGGGTGAAGAAGTAAGGATCTTGAGAATGGTTCGGAGAACGGTTGCTGCTCCCACCCATAAAGTGACTAGGATGAGGGAAAAAAAGGGACAGGGAGCAGGCAGGCTCTGCTCCTTTATGCCAACCCACACAGCTGGACAGACTGGGGAAAGTAACCTGCACCCTCTTCACAGCCACAGTAAATTACCCTTCTTTGGCGATAAGAAGGGTGCCCTGTGAGGAATTTTGACACTCACAGTCACAAATCCACCCTGGTTATGCCGGGTGCCACTCCTGGGGTTAGCTATGAATAAGGCTATGGTTTATGTCACGGAGGTCATGGGAGTCATGGAATCCATGATGTCTAGAGACCTCCATGACTTTCTCTGCTTCAGCCCCAGGGGCTGCAGGACTCTGCAACTGACAGCCAGCGGGGCCCTGGCAGGGTTCCAGCAACAGGCGACAGCAGCAACAAGTGATAGGGGGCCCCTGCAAAGTTCCAGCGGCGGGCAACAGCCTCACACGGTGGGAGGGGGACACCTCAGCTGAGTGGCTGGGGTGTCCCAATTTCTCTTTGGGAAATTTGGTCACTCTGCAGCTCCCAGCTGCCATGGGTGGAGAGGGAACCCCACAGCTCCCAGCCACCACAGTGGTGGGGGAAACCATGGAGCTGCAGCAGCAAAGGTCTCAGACAGGTCACGGCTTCCGTGAATTTTTGTTTATTGCCCATGACCTGTCCATGACTTTTACTAAAGAAAACCATGACAAAATCTTAGCTTTAGTTATGAATATTTACAGCCACAGTCTCTGTAATCTCTACATGCAGTTTATGCCCTCTCTCTTACTCGGGGCTTCATTGGACTTCAATGCCACAACCCCAAGTATGCAAGAAAAACTCTCATGATGGGCTTTAATACATGTTAGGATTTTTACACTTTGGCTTTGGAGATGTTAAACATAATAAAATTTAGGTTCATTTTAGTTGCCTTCTGGTGTTGCGGCTTTTAGGGTTCACATTTTCAAACCCTTTTCTCTGCAGCCAAGAGAGCTAGAAATCTACTTTTTAAAAATGAAAGCTGAGATCAATCAGGATCTAGGGCTCTGAGAAATACTCTAAATGTCATGAGAGTCACAGGAAAATTGCTAGAACTGGTCCATGTATAGTAAAGTGATTCTATATTGGTGAATTGACGTAAATCTGTAAAAGAAATGCTGTTCCATAAAAGAGAATGATGTACTTGCCTGAGATTTAAGCTAACAATTGTTTCTCCCTGTTCTCTGCAGAACTTCACAGCTGTAATAGTGAATCATAACTCACTGAACCAAAAAAATAACCTAAAATTAATTTAAGATGCCTGGGGCTACAGCTTTTAATTTTTTTTAACTTATGTCTCCTCTGTCTGTGATTAGTGACAAAAGTATCCTTCTGCATTTCCCTTATTAATTTCCACTGTCCTGCTCTCCTCCACTTGTCTCGGACACCTCGTCTGAGATAGTGGTCATTGGTCATTGTTAACAATGTCGTATTCTTGACATTAGTAATGAATCAGACAGGAGGGCAAATTCAAACCCTCTGTCACAAGGAGATGCCAACTGGGCCTTTCCATGCCAGCCTGATCCACTCTGACCCAAGGGAAGCCAGGTGCTGTTTCCATTACTGTCTTTCCCTGGGGTCCATTGGGGAGGACAGCTTTAGTTTCTGCAGGGAGCTTCATAGGCTCGGTGGAGACTGCTCAAAGTCTACAGTGAATCAGCACATTCCACGGAAGCTCTTTCCGCTTCTGGGGGCAGTCCTGGCATAGTACCAGTCAGAGAGTGGACCTAAACACTTTGCACCACCACAAACCCCACATTCAGGTGGACTTTATGCTGAGAAATTATCAGGATTGATACTGACTTCTTCTGATGAAGCCCTTGGAATATATCAGACCCAAAGTCCACAGTCAGTTCCAGGAACACTAAAATTCACAATACAGATGCTGTTTGGTGAGAGGTTAAAATACTCCACATCAAATATGCTCCCTCCTGGACACAGGAGAGGCAAGGTTAATAAAAATGCATGGAATTAATTAAAAAATGAAAACACAAGTTCTCTGCACCACTTAAAAAGGGTTTTAGTGAAATCTAAGGTGCGAAGCAGCAGAAGTGTTTGTACTAGCCAGAGATTAAAAAAAGGGGGAGGGCAAGAGATTTATTTTCATTATGGCCTCAGTTTAGAAAATTACTTAAACCTGTGCTTAACTTAAAATAAGTTCTTCTTAAGTCCTTTTCTATTCAGGAAAGCATTTAAGCACATGCTTAATTTTAAGCACCTTTAAATCCCATTGATGTCATAAATTTATGGGCTTTGATGAAGCAGTACCTAAGTCACTAACATGGAAAAAAATGTAAAAAATGTTTTTCCTTATTATCTACTTTTCAATATGAAATATTGTTAAATAGAATCGTTTTCTGACAGTCCAGATTGGCATTTTGTTTGAAATCATGCCACACCGTTGCCAGGGTCTTAATGTGTGAAACATACTTCTACAATATTTTTTTTTACATGAGAATTTTTGTGAAAAAGATCCAGTTAATCTCTGGGAACTGAAGTTTGCTCCATATAACAAGCTCCATCCAGCCCAGTCAGTGGCAATGCAACCTCCTTCTCTCTGCTCTATTAATGACTCAATCTTGACCTAAAGGAGATAATCTCAGGGGGGTTGAGGATAGTTTATTTTCTGTGTGTGTCCATTCCTTGGCTTCCTTGATCAGTGGGTCGGTGAGGTTCTGTGGCCTGCAGTGTGCAGGAGGTCAGACTAGATGATCACAATGGTCCCTTTTGACCTTTAAAGTCTTTGAGTTTGAGTCTTCTAAACCTACAGCTTTGATAGAAATAAGGCACAATTTTTAATACTGAGAGTAATTAACCATTAGAACAGCTTACTAAGGGGTCATGGTGAATTCTCTATCACTGACTATTTTTAAATCAAGATTGGATGTTTTTCTAAAAGATATGCTCTGGGAATTATTTTGGGGGAAGTTCTGTGGCCTGTGCTTTACAGGAGATAAAGACTAGGTGATCACTATGATCCCTTCTGGCCTTGGAATATGTGGATCTATAGTTTCAGTTTTGTCAACATGTCTGCTGGGGACTTCACTAAGCCCCTAAATCATAGGCTACCTAGAAGTGGTGTGATACACAACAAGTTGCTTCCTTTGGTCACTGTTGACTCAAGCTAAATCTGTACACAAATAAAAGACTTTATGGGAATGATCGAAAATCCATTCAAGTCAATGGAGACTCTCTTATTGACTTCAGTGGGCTTTGGATCAGACTCTAAATTCTGTTACCAATATCCTACAGCTGAGCTCCTCTCCCCTCCCCAATCTTGTCTTTTCTAACAGTGAAGAAGAGAAAGTGATAGATGTGAAAGGAGTTATTATAAAGAGACATCTGTGGTAATGTTTCAGGGACTTTTTGCATTCCCTTCTGCTCGTCTCGTCTCTCCCCCCACCGCCCCGTGTATGAACTCCTGTGTGACATCTAGTTAGTCTTAACTTTGTCTTTGGGAGAAAAATGGGCCTGGTAACTTAAAGCCATCTCCTGTTTTGCTTTCATTGTTTTTTCATTATGTGGGATTTTTTTCTCTCCAAATGCACTTTGCCTCACACTGGTCCCACAGCCCACACACTCCCTCCCACCTACCTACCATTGCTCACGCTCCTTCTCTTCCAAGAAAAGAAATGGTTTTCATTATCTGTGTTTTTTTTTCTATAAGTAGCAAGCTTTTAAAAGCACAACTGTGTCATATCTCTTTTATATAATATGAAATTTATTTTCTGTTTTCTGCTGATTTTTGTTGTTATACCATACAATCTCCCTCCTACAATCTTCCTCTCATGCCGTGGTTTCCATGTGGTTACAGAACGTGTTTCAAATGCTATGGGTAAAATTCTGAATAAAGCACAGCTTGCTGTGATCTTGAAATCTACACCTCCACTGCTGCACTCCCATTATCCTACCAGGAAGTGAGAAGGTTTTTCTTTTCTTTGCTGGCAATAAATATCCCCTTGGATTTTTATAATTAACAAACTAGTAAAATCTGGCCCTACAGAAAAGGTGACATTTTTCTGCCTAGTGCTGAAAAGTGGTAAATAGTTTGACTATTTTTTGTTGTTGAACAGATAGAAATAGGATTTATTAATCTGACTTTTAAGGAATGTGCACAAAACAGGTGACTGATGTTCCTAGTGCATCTGTTCTGAACCAGCACCTTTCCCTTTATTATGTGCAGTCATCTTTAAATTATTTTAGTTATGGTAAGAAAAGTAGTATAAAAGTATAAGATATAAGGCTATTTTTATCCCCATCCATGTCTATTTGAGCCAATGTGTAAGTAAAATATTCAGTGAGAGGTGCATATGTTCTCTTGATACCTGGAATCAAAGGAAGTTTTCTCTCTGCCTCCCTCCTATGCACACTATTTCCCTTCTGCCCTTCTGACAGACTGGCAATATCTTGTAATATACTGAACCATACCTTATGGAATTAAGATAAACTTTACTGGATTAGGGTTAATGCCTTTGGAATACAATTACAAATGCAACTGTTTATGTTGTTGTGACACTGTACATACCCTCTCTAGTGGGGTGGGGGCGGGGCATATGTACTTCCTCCATTAAACACCTCCACACCTCCTTAGGAAGTTATGCATATACTAGTTCAAATTGGATTTTCCTGGGACCAACAGACAGAGAAGATTTTTTAATAAAAGCCTGGGGTTTAACCTGCCTCAGGGCAATCTGCCTTTTCCAGCAAACAGACAGAACCCCTCATCCATGATCCCAGTCCTTAGGGCAAGAATGGAGGGACTTGTCTTATTGGAGATTCATAAGACTGTGTGCTTGTTGTGTGCTGAAGCTGTGATGAACTTGTGTAATCACAAGGATGCTCCCAGGGTGGGGTATTAAAAGACTGCTTTTGCCAGAGCTCACGTGACAGTTGGGATGAATTCTGGTAAATGTATTAGCTAAGGCTGTCGATTAATCGCAGTTAACTCATGTGATTAACTCAAAAACTTAATTGCAATTTAAAAAATTGTGGTTAATCGCACTGATAAACAGTAGAGTACCAATTGAAATTTATTAAATATGTTGATGTTTTTCTACATTTTAAAATATATTGATTTCAACTACAAAACAGAATATAAAGTGTACAGTGCTCACTTTATATTATGTTTTATACAAATACAGTACTTGCACTGTAAAAATGATAAACAAAAGAAACAGTATTTTTCAGTTCACCTAATACAGGTACTGTAGTTCAATCTCTTTATCATGAAAGTGCAACTTACAGATGTAGTTCTTTTGTTACATAACTGCACTCAAACACAAAACAATGTAAAACTTGACAGCCTACACGCCCACTCAGTCGTACTTCTTCTTCAACCAATTGCTAAGAGAAACAAGTTTATTTACATTTACAGGAGATAATGCTGCCCACTTCTTAATTACAATGTCACCTGAAAATGAGAACAGGCATTCACATGGCACTGTTGTAGCTTCATCGCAAGATATTTACGTGCCAGATGCACTAGAGATTCATATGCTTTTTCATGCTTTGGCCATTGTTCCAGAGAACATGCTTCCATGCTGATGAAGCTTGTTAAAAAAAATAATGCATTAATTAAATTTGTGACTGAACTCCTTGGGGGAGAATTGTATGTCTCCTGCTGTGTTTTATCTGCATTCTGCCATATATTTCATGTTATAGCCATCTCAGATGATGACCCAGCACATGTTGTTCATTTTAAGACCATTTTCACTGCAAATTTGACAAAATGCAAAGATACCAATGTGAAATTTCTAAAGATAGCTACAGCACTCAGCCCAAGATTTAAGAATCTGAAGTGCCTTCCAAAATCTGAGAGGAATGAAGTGGAAGCATGCTTTCAAAAGTCTTAGAAAAGCAACACTCTCATGCAGAAACTGCAGAGCCCTAACCACCAAAAAAGAAAATCAACCTTCTGCTGGTGGCATCTGACTCAGATTATGAAAATGAACATGCGTCAGTATGCACTGCTTTGGATCGTTATTGAGCAGAACCCATCGTCAGCATGGACACACATCCTATGGAATGGTCGTTGAAGCATCAAGAGACATATGACTCCTTATCTCATCTGACATGTAAGTATCTTGCGACACCGGCTACAACATTGCCATGCAAATACCTGTTCTCACTTTCAGGAGACATAAACAAGAAGCAGGCAGCTTTATCTTCTGCAAATGATAAAGAAATTGCACTACAGTTCTTGTATTAGGTGAACTGAAAAATACTATTTCTTTTGTTTTTTTATAGTGCAAATATTTGTAATAAAAAATAAATATAAAGTGAGCACTGTACATTTCGTATTCTGTGTTGTAACTGAAATCAATATATTTCAAAATGTAGAAAACATCCAAAATATTTAAATAAATAGCATTCAATTATTATTTAACAGTACGATTAATTGCGATAAATTTTAATCGTGATGAATTTTTTTAATCACGTGACAGCACATTAGCATGTGTGTAGGTTTTTATAGGTTTGAATATGTTTTTTCTGTAATGGTTTGTACCTTAATAAAGTAGGCTTGCTTAGAAGGAGCTGTCTGGTAAGAGAAAGCAAGCAGATGTCCTAGGGCAACATCTCTGTGCTGGGAATGACTCAATGAAGGAAAAAGAGACACGCTTTCGAGCTTACACAGAACTCTTCTTCTACAGCAACACTGTATGCAATAGTAAAGGAAAGGCCGCTGTCCAGCCTGGGAATAGCCTGGTCAGAAGGGCAGAGACACATCTCCACCCAAGACAGGCAACAGCTTGAGAGCTGGAAGCTGAGTGGCTGCCTGTGCTGGACCACTGAGGGGATATACAGGTGCAATGGCCCTGAATTGTGACAGCCCCAACATACAAACTCCCTGTTTAAAACAGGGCTTCTGGCTCTGCTTGCCAAATTCAACATCCTTGCTGGTTTGGGGGCATAGAGTTATTGAATCTTCTAGGATTTTACTTACCTCTCAGAATATGTTTTTAAAATATCACAATGTGGATACATTTCCAGTCATTTGCTCTGCATTTTGGATTATATCTGATCAAAACATTGTTGTATATGTTGTGGAAGAAAGTCCAACTCGATCACCGATGCATTTTCTTCACTAGTCTTGCAAAAGGAGAATTTACAAAGAGACAAGTAAGAAGAAATTCAGTCTCACAAATCTGTACTTTTTTCAAGATACCATTTTATGGATAAGTTAGTTTTATTCCTCCCAGTTGCATGTACAGCATTACTGAGCTGTACCCTACACAATTAGTCACATCAGTGATGATGAGAAAGTAACACACAGGAGAAGTAGCATATGACTGGGAAAAGTGTTAGGAAGGATTTATAATTTACAGAATTCTGTTATGTAACTTACTTCATCAATGTGTGTCTTCCAGTGGCCTCACACTTATCAATGTAAATCGTACTTCATAAATAGGATGAGCCAACACTCCCTTCTGCTAATCATAGGCTGAAAGCAATGCATTAAAACTTATGTACTGAGAACTACTTATTATATACACCTGTACCCTGATATAACGCTGTCCTCAGGAGCCAAAAAATCTTACTGCGTTATAGGTGAAACCACATTATATCGAACTTGCTTTGATCCACTGGAGTGCGCAGCCCTGCCCCTCTAGAGCACTGCTTTACCGCGTTATATCCGAATTTGTGTTTTATCGGGGTAGAGGTGTACTTATATAATGTGTATGCGTTTGCACTCACTTATATAGTGTGAGTATGTGTGTTTTAGGATGTAATCTCAAAACGAGATGAGATGGGACTGAGAATCTTTGTGTCCTGTCTTCTAAGAACCTATTTAACCATCTCAAACGATAATGATAAATTGATACAGAAAGAGAACGAGATCACACCCCCAGTAATGGCAGTGGCAATAGCAGACTTGTAGCAGAGATTGGCCTAGTCTTCTACCCCTTGATATCCCAAACCCACTGTTTCAGTGTACAACAAGCTACAGTGGATATTCATTGACAGAATATAATATTTCAATAATAATATGAACCCAAAAAAAATAATGGGGGCACTCCCACACACCTCCACAAAACTTAATGTTTATATGTTTTTTAAAAATGGGCAGCTGATTAAAAATCATGAAATTAAGTCTCCCAACAACTATTCATGGGTTGGTCCTGGGCCTGTCCCTGGAGAACCAAACTGCAAGAGTCAGCTCAAGCCCTTTTTCCTTTAGAGTGGTAGCCATGTTAGTCTGTATCAGCAAAAACAATGAGGAGTCCTTGTGGCATCTTAGAGACTAACAAATTTATTTGGGTATAAGCTTTTGTGGGCTAGAACCCACTTCATTAGATGCATGGAGTGGAAAATATAGTAGCAGGTGTGTGTATATATAGAGAGAGAGAATGTGAAAAGATGAGAGTTGCCTTACCCAATGGGGGGTCAGTCTAACGAGACAATTCAATTAACAGTAGGATACCAAGGGAGGAAAAATCACTTTTGTAGTGGTAATGATTGTGACCTATTTCAAACAGTTAACAAGAATGTGTGAGTAACAGTAGGAGGAAATTAGTTTTTGTAATGACCCGTCCACTCCCAGTCATTATTCAAGCTTAATTTGATGGTGTCCAGTTTGCGAATTAATTCCAGTTCTGCAGTTTCACATTGGAGTCTGTTTTTGAAGTTTTTTTGTTGAAGAGTTGCCACTTTTAAGTCTGTTATTGAGTGACCAGGGAAATTGAAGTGCCCTCCTACTGGTTTTTGAATATTACAATTCCTGATGTCAGATTTGTGTCCATTTATTCTTTTGCATAGAGACTGTCCAGTTTGGCCAATGTACATGGCAGAGGGGCATTGCTGTCACAGGTTGGTATATATCACATTTGTAAATGTGTGTGAATGAGCCCCTGATGATATGGCTGATGTAGTTAGGTCGTATGATGGTGTCCCTTGAATAGATATGCAGACAAAGTTGGCACTGGGGGTTGTTTCAGGGCTTGGTTCCTGGGTTACTGTTTTTGTTGTGTGGTGTGTAGTTCCTTTAGAAGCTTGTCCCTGGCTGCTGCTTCCCAGGGTTATTACTCACCTGCCACCTGGACTCCCAGAGGGCAAGCTTTGTATTGCAACATGTTGACATTTGCATCAGTACCCAGGTTGGGTTCAGATTTGGGGTGCATTAAACTTTACAGCTAGAAAGCAACCCTTTGGGATAATCCACCCCTACTTTATAATAAAATATAACCAAATAAACATACTAGTGGTATTTATTATTAGGCTGAAAAAAAGCCACTGGAGATAGAAGGGCAGAGAGATACCAGGATCACTGGTATGAGGAGCTATAACATCAGAACATCCTACATAATTTACACAGGTCTCGGAGAGTTTGCTCCAGTGTTAATTTTTTGAGGGAAGAGTTGGGATGGCAGGTGCACACACGCTTAGCCCACACACCTGGGAGGAAGTGTGCTGCATTTGCACGATAAGGACCACCATTGTAATGCAACAGCAATGGGATTATTTCTATATTAGCTCATGAAACACATTTTGAAACTTGGGATGCTGCCCAATGAAAGAAGAGAAGAAGAGTGCCAAAAAGATTATTGCTTGGAAAATATAGACAGAGTCGGTGTGTGAGCTTTCATATCTGGGATTCTGTTTTGACATTATTGTTATAACCTTATTCCCAGATTCTGGACCTTAGCGTCCAAAATATGGGGGTTAGCATGAAAACCTCCAAGCTTAGTTACCAGCTTGGACCTGGTACTGCTGCCACCACCCAAAAAATTAGAGTATTTTGGGGCACTCTGGTCCCACTGAAAAAACCTTCCCTGGGGACCCAAGACCCAAATCCCTTGAGTCTCACAACAAAGGGAAATAATCCTTTTTCCCTTCCCCCCTCCAGATGCTCCTGGAGAGATACCCAGACACAAGCTCTGTGAAACTACGCAGAGTGATTCCCCCTCTCCGTTCCCAATCCTGGAACAAAAGCACTTTCCTCTTCACCCAGAGGAAATGCCAAATCAGGCTAGCAATCCAACACACAGCTCTCCCCTTGATTTCTTCCTCCCACCAATTCCCTGGTGAGTACAGACTTAATTTCCCTGAAGTAAAGAAAAACTCCAACAGGTCTTAAAAGAAAACTTTATATAAAAAAGAAAGAAAAAATACAAATGTTCTCTCTGTATTAAGATGATACAACACAGGGTCAATTGCTTAAAAGAATATTGAATAAACAGCCTTATTCAAAAAGAATACAAATCAAAGCATTCCAGCACTTATATTCATGCAAATACCAAAGAAAAGAAACCATAGAACTTACTATCTGATCTCTTTGTCCTTACACTTAGAAACAGAAGACTAGAAAATAGAACTACTTCTCCAAAGCTCAGAGGAAACAGGCAGACAGACAAAAGACTCAGAGACACACTTCCCTCCACCCAAGGTTGAAAAAATCCGGTTTCCTGATTGGTTCTCTGGTCAGGTGTTTCAGGTGAAAGAGACATTAACCCTTAGCTATCTGTTTATGACACGCCCCCCAAATTGCAGACAGTGGGAAAGCTCACTGGCGGCAATTTCCTTCTAGAACTTGAAAATAAACAGATTAATACAACACATGCACCTTTACATATACTACTAAGTATATAACTAACAGACTTTTACATGTTAAGAACACTTTTTAACTACTGGATTCTGGGAAACTCTCACGGGAGAGTGCATCAGCAACTTTGTTAGAAGCTCCTGTGATGTGTTGAATGTCAAAATCAAAATCTTGGAGAGCTAAACTCCAACGAAGACGTTTCTTGTTGTTCCCCTTGGCAGTATGAAGCCACTTGAGTGCAGCATGGTCAGTTTGTAGTTGGAACCGCCGTCCCCAAACATATGGGCGTAGCTTTTCCAGGGCGTACACAATGGCATAGCATTCCTTTTCACTGACTGACCAGTGACTTTCCCTCTCAGACAGTTTCTTGCTGAGAAACACGACAGGATGGAAGTTGTGATCTGTTGCTTCCTGCATGAGCACTGCTCCTATCCCACGCTCAGATGCATCTGTGGTTACTAGGAATGGTTTGTCAAAATCCGGGGCCCTGAGTACAGGGTCAGACATGAGCGTTGCCTTAAGCTGGGTAAAGGCTTTTTGACACTCATTAGTCCACTTAACGGCATTTGGCTGGGTCTTTTTGGTTAGGTCGGTCAATGGGGCAGCGATTTGGCTGTAGTGTGGTACAAATCGCCTGTAGTATCCGGCCAAGCCTAAGAAGGATTGGACCTGTTTCTTTGACCTTGGGACAGGCCACTTTTGGATAGCATCCACCTTGGCCTGTAGGGGGTTTTTGGTTCCTCGACCCACCTGGTGCCCCAGGTAAGTTACTCTGTTTTGGCCTATTTGACACTTTTTGGCCTTAACAGTTAGTCCTGCCTGCCTGATGCGCTCAAAGACCTTTTCCAGGTGTAGTAGGTGTTCGGGCCAGGAGTCTGAAAAAATGGCCACATCATCGAGGTAGGCAACTGCGAATTCTCCCAGTCCAGCTAGTAGACCATCTACCAGCCTCTGGAAGGTGGCGGGTGCATTTCGAAGGCCGAAAGGAAGGACATTGAATTCATACACCCCCGCATGGGTGACGAATGCTGACCTCTCCTTGGCAGGTTCATCTAGCGGTACTTGCCAGTACCCCTTGGTTAAGTCTATTGTAGAGATGAACTGGGCACGTCCCAACTTTTCCAATAGCTCATCGGTACGTGGCATTGGATAGTTGTCCGGACGAGTTACAGCATTTAGCTTACGGTAGTCCACGCAAAAGCGTATTTCCCCATCTGGTTTGGGTACCAGAACCACTGGAGATGCCCATGCACTGGTAGATGGGCGGATTATACCCATCTGTAGCATGTTTTGGATCTCCCGTTCTATAGCAGCTTGGGCATGAGGAGACACCCGGTAGGGTGGGGTTCTGATTGGGTGAGCATTACCTGTATCAATGGAGTGGTATGCCCGTTCAGTCCGTCCTGGGGTGGCTGAGAACAATGGGGCGAAGCTAGTGCACAGCTCCTTGATTTGTTGCCGCTGCAGACGTTCCAGGGTGGTTGAGAGGTTCACCTCTTCCACGCCACCGTCTTTTTTCCCGTCGTAGTAGACACCGTCAGGCCACTCAGCATCATCTCCCTGGACTGTAAACTGACAAACCTGTAAGTCTCTGGAATAGAAAGGCTTGAGAGAATTAACATGGTACACTTTAGGCTTTAGTGAGGAATTGGGAAATGCTATGAGGTAGTTTACAGCTCCCAGGCGCTCTTGGACCGTGAATGGCCCTTCCCATGATGCTTCCATCTTATGGGCCTGTTGCGCCTTCAAGACCATAACCTGGTCTCCTACCTTGAAGGAACGTTCTCTGGCATGTCTGTCATACCAGGCCTTTTGCTCTTCTTGAGCATCCTTTAGGTTCTCTCTAGCAAGGGCTAAAGAGTGTCGGAGGGTGCTTTGTAGGTTGCTTACAAAGTCCAGAATGTTAGTTCCTGGAGAAGGCGTAAACCCCTCCCATTGCTGCTTCACCAACTGTAATGGCCCCTTAACCTCGTGACCATACACCAGTTCAAATGGTGAAAACCCTAAACTGGGATGTGGTACAGCCCTGTAGGCAAACAGCAACTGCTGCAACACTAGGTCCCAATTATTGGAGAATTCGTTAATGAATTTTCTTATCATGGCCCCCAAAGTTCCATTGAACCTTTCCACCAGGCCATTGGTTTGATGGTGGTACGGGGTGGCAACCAAGTGATTCACCCCATGAGTTTCCCACAGTTTTTCCATGGTCCCTGCCAGGAAATTAGACCCTGAATCTGTAAGGATGTCAGAGGGCCAACCTACCCTGGCAAAGATGTCTGTTAGGGCCAGGCACACAGTGTTAGCCCTGGTGTTGCCTAGAGCTACTGCTTCTGGCCATCGGGTAGCAAAGTCCACTAAAGTCAGTACGTACTGCTTTCCTCTGGGCGTCTTTTTTGGGAAAGGGCCCAGAATATCCACAGCTACTCGCTGAAATGGGACCTCAATTATGGGGAGTGGCTGGAGAGGGGCCTTGACCTGGTCTTGAGGCTTACCCACTCTTTGGCATACCTCACAAGACCGGACATACTTGGCAACATCCTTGCCCATCCCCTCCCAGTGGAAGGACTTCCCCAACCGGTCCTTGGTTCTGTTCACCCCAGCATGGCCACTGGGATGATCATGGGCTAAGCTTAAGAGCTTCTCCCGGTACTTAGTTGGAACCACCAACTGTTTTTGCGGCTGCCATTCTTCCCGGTGTCCACCAGAAAGAATTTCCTTGTATAAAAGTCCTTGGTCTATAACAAACCGGGATCGATTAGAAGAGCTGAGAGGCGGTGGGGTGCTCCGTGCCGCCGCCCAAGCTTTCTGAAGGCTGTCATCTGCTTCCTGCTCAGTCTGGAACTGTTCCCTTGAGGCTGGGGTCACCAGTTCTTTCTCAGACTGTGGACTTGGGCTTGGTCCCTCTGGAAGCGATGTAGGTGATGGGGTTGTTTCCGTTGCTGGTGAACCGCTCTCCGCTGGTGCACCTGAGGGTATTTCAGGCTCTGGCTGAGCCTTTTGGGTATGGCTGTCGTGTGTTTCTGCCAGTTCTGGCTCGCTGGCGCCTTCTGGCGTTGAGGTTGAAGATGTGGTTGCACTTGCTGGTGCTGGTTGCTGTTCCAGTTCCGGGCCTGGGACTGGAGGTGCTGTGGCTGTTTCAGTGGTAGGCATGGAATCCGGGTCCACTACCTCTGTCTGGGTCTCTGGTAACACAGACGGGGCGTCTGTGGACGGCTCAGGAACAGGAATGGGTCTGGAAGCTTGCCTGGTTTGGCTACGGGTAACCATTCCCACTCTCTTGGCCCGCTTCACTTGGTTGGCCAAGTCTTCCCCTAGTAGCATGGGGATAGGATAATTGTCATAGACTGCAAAAGTCCACATTCCTGACCAGCCTTTGTACTGGACAGGCAGTTGAGCTGTAGGCAAGTCTACAGCTTGTGACATGAAGGGGTAAATTGTAACTTTGGCCTTTGGATTGATGAATTTGTGGTCAACGAAGGATTGGTGGATAGCTGACACTTGTGCCCCCGTGTCTCTCCACGCAGTAACCTTCTTTCCGCCCACTCTCAAATTTTCCCTTCGCTCCAAGGGTATTTGAGAGGCATCTGGGCCTGGGGATCTTTGGGGTGATGGTGGTGTAATGAATTGCACTCGCATGGTGTTCTTGGGACAGTTGGCCTTGATATGTCCCAGTTCATTACACTTAAAGCATCTTCCATCTGATGGGTCACTGGGCCGAGGTGAGTTACTGGAGACTGGTGAGGTTGAAGAGTAGGGTATCTGTGGCTTTACTTGGGTGGTATGGAGGGTCTTTGGCTGTCCTCGGTTGTAGGGTTTATGGTCTGTGTGCCCCCTGGGGTAATCGTTCCCCTTGACAGTAGCTTTTTTGCTTTCTGCCAGTTCCATCCATTTGGCTCCAATCTCCCCCGCCTCAGCGATAGTTTTGGGATTTCTATCTTGTATGTACCGTGTGATGTCTTCAGGAACACCATCCAAGAACTGCTCCATTTGTATGAGGAGGTTCACTTCTTCCAAGGTTTGAATGTTGTTTCCTGTTAACCAGGCCTCATAGTTTTTTGCAATGTAGTAGGCGTGTTTGGGAAATGACACCTCTGGTTTCCATTTTTGGGTTCTGAAGCGCCGACGGGCATGATCTGGGGTTATCCCCATCCTGTATCTGGCCTTGGTTTGAAAAAGTTTATAGTCATTCATTTGCGGCTTGGGCATTTCAGCTGCCACCTCTGCTAAAGGTCCACTGAGGTGTGGCCTTAATTCTACCATGTACTGGTCTTCGGGGATGCTGTACCCAAGACAGGCTCTTTCAAAATTTTCCAAGAAGGCCTCGGTGTCATCACCTGCCTTGTAGGTGGGAAATTTCCTGTGCTGTGGAGCAAGACTTGGCGCCGGGTTGTTAGGGTTGGCTGGCACATGCAGCCCAGCTTTTGCCATCTCCAGTTCATGTTTTCTCTGTTTTTCCTTCTCTTCATTTTCTTTTTGTTGTTTTTCCATTTCTCGGCGGTGGGCCACCTCTTCTTCTTCTTGCTTCCTTCTGTGGGCCAACTCTTCTTCTGCTTGCTTCCTTCGGTGGGCCACCTCTTCTTCTTCTAGTTTTCTTTTGTGTGCTGCCTCTTGGGCTGCCTGTTCTCTTTGGAAGGCTGCCAGTTTGAGGCTTTCTTCCTTTTCTTTCATCTCCATCTGTCGCCTGTGTTCAGCGTCTTTGATTTGTTCTTCGGCGTCAATCTTTGCCTTAGAAGTCATGGTTCCTGTTTTCTTGTGTTGGGGTGCCCTCCGGTGTTTATTTTCTGAACTGCAGGCTCTCTGTTGCCTCCTGAAGTCTGCCTAGCAACAGTGCTTTTTTCCTTTTCTCTCTCTAGCTAATGTTCAATTAAGGGAAACCAGAAAAACCACTTTATCTGCATGCATATAAGTGCTGGTACTTGCCTGCTAATGGGAGGGCTATTGCATGACAAAAGACCCTTAACAGTCTTCTCGCTTAACATGCAAACCACAAACTGCTAGAGAGAGCAGAAAAAAAAAATTCTCTCTGGTTCCCTTTTAAAACCAAACTGTTTCTCTCTGCTAAAAAGCCCTTAGCAGAGAAAAGAAAAATATAATATTCCTACTGGCTTCTGGATTCTGTCTATATCCCGCCGCTGCTACACCATGTTATAACCTTATTCCCAGATTCTGGACCTTAGCGTCCAAAATATGGGGGTTAGCATGAAAACCTCCAAGCTTAGTTACCAGCTTGGACCTGGTACTGCTGCCACCACCCAAAAAATTAGAGTGTTTTGGGGCACTCTGGTCCCACTGAAAAAACCTTCCCTGGGGACCCAAGACCCAAATCCCTTGAGTCTCACAACAAAGGGAAATAATCCTTTTTCCCTTCCCCCCTCCAGATGCTCCTGGAGAGATACCCAGACACAAGCTCTGTGAAACTACGCAGAGTGATTCCCCCTCTCCGTTCCCAATCCTGGAACAAAAGCACTTTCCTCTTCACCCAGAGGAAATGCCAAATCAGGCTAGCAATCCAACACACAGCTCTCCCCTTGATTTCTTCCTCCCACCAATTCCCTGGTGAGTACAGACTTAATTTCCCTGAAGTAAAGAAAAACTCCAACAGGTCTTAAAAGAAAACTTTATATAAAAAAGAAAGAAAAAATACAAATGTTCTCTCTGTATTAAGATGATACAACACAGGGTCAATTGCTTAAAAGAATATTGAATAAACAGCCTTATTCAAAAAGAATACAAATCAAAGCATTCCAGCACTTATATTCATGCAAATACCAAAGAAAAGAAACCATAGAACTTACTATCTGATCTCTTTGTCCTTACACTTAGAAACAGAAGACTAGAAAATAGAACTACTTCTCCAAAGCTCAGAGGAAACAGGCAGACAGACAAAAGACTCAGAGACACACTTCCCTCCACCCAAGGTTGAAAAAATCCGGTTTCCTGATTGGTTCTCTGGTCAGGTGTTTCAGGTGAAAGAGACATTAACCCTTAGCTATCTGTTTATGACAATTATGCTCAATATTTCAGGAGAAAGGGGTACAATAAGATAATGAATTTAATGATTTTTACATTGTTCTCTGCTTTTCCTAAATTGATGTGACTCCTTTCTAGGGATGTGTTTCTCAACACCAACAGGGCAGCCTGTTCAGTTTGCTTTCTTGTTGGGTGATTTTCAGTTAGGGCTCAGTACAAGAGGAATCTTCCACTGAGTAGTTAGTATTAGTAAGGTTTAATACTAGGCTTCAGTTTTGTCAAGTCTTTAGTAAATGAGAGAGAGAGAAATATTTCATTCTCGTTTTCTTTGAGTTTGTTTGAGCCTCACAAGAAAGAGAATGCAGCATCCCCAAGAAGGCCAGACTCCCAATTTAAGAAACAAAGTTGGTTTTCAATAACCTTCTCAGCCCCAGTTACTGGCACAGTAATCTATTGCTAAACTTTTTACTGTCCTTATTACTTTGTAACTCAGAGCAACCACTTCTTCTCTCTGTAAGGTAGAGCTCAGCCTGTTTTCAAGCTTTTTCTCTATTCAGACCGATGAGCTTAGACATAGCTCAGTTAGGGTTAATAGATAAGAACATAAGAATGGCCATACTGGGTCAGATGACGGTGACCAGGTAGAAAGTGTGAAAAATCAGGACAGGAGGTGGGGGGTAATAGGCACCTACGTAAGAAAAAGCCCCGAATATCAGGACTGTCCCTATAAAATCGGGACATCTGATCACCCTAGGTCAGATCAATGGTCCATCTAGCCCAGTATCCTGTCTTCTGATGATACTGGTGCCAGGTGCTTCAGAGGGAATGAACAGAACAGCACAGTTATTGAGGGATCCATACCCTGTCATCCAGTCCCAGCTTCTGGCAAATGTAAAAGTGAAAAGAAAATTGACAAGAAGACATTTTGGGTGAAAAAAGTACTAGGTGCTGAAAGCTGTTGTGGAGCCAGTGGTTCCTTGTTGGCAGCTCAAATATATCATATCACATATATAAAACTAATTAAAGGATTAGAGAATATTGATTTCTTGTGGGAACTTAGAATGAGACAGCCTTGGCAATAGGAGACCAACTATCATAACTTCCCACGGGCAGCAGAACACAGTTATTCTAGATGTAAAACATGTTTGGTCATTAAATCCTTGCTTTTACTAACAGGAATGTCAGGAACACTGCTCCTCTCTTGCAGGCTTTGTCTTCGCTGGCACTGGTGGGTTTGTTTGTTTTTCTTACAATGAGATACCTGGAAAGTCCTACTGGAGACAAGGCACTTGTAGTGTTTACTTTAAGGTAGTTAGGTGAGGTCAGCACTATATCCTTCCCTACTCATGTCCTAGTTTGCCTCTCAGAACTACAATGTCTTACCATCTCTGTGTTTTTACAGCGGGATAGCTAACACATTAGTTATCCCATAGTAAAAAAACATCCTTTTTTGAGAGTGAAGATGTAGCTCTAATCTCTCCTTTGTTCAGCCATTATTGTTGCTTCTATGCAAATACGCTTAGAATTATGTTTCTCCCTCATTAATTTAAGACTTATGGTTTGGGTTTTTTTAATTTTTTGTTTACAAGTTTGGCAATATTATGACTGATGCCTCACCCATATTTTATTCACTCATGTTTCACTCAGGAGAGTAACTGCAGTTAAGGGGCACAAGGGTACTGTGGGTTTCATGTTAAGAAATGAATTTTTTAATGTTTGTGAAAGTTATAGACTGACGTCTTTGGAAACTGAAGTCCTTTGTTTATCCTTAGAACAGGTACAGTATAGGCAAGCTTCCCCGACAGTCCTCTACCACAGTGGCTCAGTTCACTTTATGGATATGTCTGCAGTAGAGCTGGAAGATGATAATGCCTGCTTGGAGACATAACTATGCTAGCTCTAATTGAGCTAGTGCATTCAAAATAGAAGTGTAGCTATGGTTGCAGGATAGCAGGAGGAGCGAGGTCCTAATACATACTTGGAGCAGCTAGCCCTTCCCCACCTTGCACTTGCACTACCTTGGCTACACTTCTATCTGTTAGCATGCTAGCTCAATGAAAGCTAGTGTGAGTTTGTGTCCTCAAGCTGGAATTAACACCTTCCAGCTCCAGTGTAGATGTACCCTCAGGCTATGTCTACATTATGAGCTATGCGTGGGATTCTCAGCTTGTGAACACATACTCGTGTGGAACAAGCTCGCTTAGACCTAATGCGAGTCTAAATAGCATAGCCACAGTAGCACAGTAGCTTAGCTGTGCAGAACACATACCCATGGGCTTCAGCCAGGTTTGTTCTCAGCCCAATTAAGCTGTGCTGCTGCTGCCCATGCTACATGGCTGAGCATGTGTATGTGAGCTGGGAATTGCACCCCTAGCTCGTAGTGTAGACAGAGGGGCAGAGGTGGGGTTAGTTCAGTCTCCATGTCCATTCACATTCTGTTACTACTAGCCATGGTGTTTTGTGAACTGGAAATGTGATCATTAAGGACTGGAGTGATGTACCAAATATCCACCCAATTTCTTTTGGTCATTTTATGCATTGTCGGGATTTGAACCAATAGGGGATTCCTTGTCAGTTGGTTAAAGTGACTTTTTGATTTTGTAACTAATATCACTGTCTATCTCAACATTAGTGTTAGATGAATACTGTAAAATAATTCCCACTGATATCAAGTAGAATTTTCAATGAATTAATTTCCCCATTTCCGTTTGCTTTCAGTGAACACTCCAACCATCATAAGTTACTGACATGAATTTGGAGAGCACATTTGCACTCAAGTGCTAATATTTGTGGAAACTGAATTTTAAATGTGTGTATTAGTATTTACACAATAAGTGCAAGCAAGTTGTGCAATTTGGGAACAAAAACAATACCACGCAACTTATGTGACCAATCATAACAAAGCAAGGCAGTTCACATTTTAAATAATTAACATAAAATGCTTGCAATAGAATGTTTGTGATTAATCCAGAGAATGAAAAAAAAATTGTCAAATAAATTTGAATAATGCATACCTTCAAAAAAATCATAAACCTCTTGCAGATAACCCATGAGCAGAAAAAGAGGCTAAAACATTTGAATAAATTATTTGTGATACTATTCACTCAACTGCAGAGCAGCAGCAAAAGCTACCTCTTCTGGAGGAAATGTTTTTTCTTAACAATGTCACTTAATTCACATTTATTCATTGCTTAATAAGAAGATACCCAGCTGCCCAGAAGATACATTTGGAATAAGCCTGGATCCAAACACCCTCAAACTTTGGGAATGTTCAGACCCCAGTCCAAACTTTGCAGTCCACATCTCTAGGATAAATGCTGAGGAGAGACTAGCTTGACTATCTAATAGCAGTTGTACTCAGTACCAGCAGCTGTAATCAGTCAGAAGCCAGAACACCAGGTAGTCTTCACACAACAACATCATGGCTTTGTCATGTATTGAATGAGCTTTACTCATAAGTATAAGCTGTCAGCACTAAAGTGGACCTTCCTTACCTATCTCTTCTCTCTTTCCCTTCCCAGGCACTAGCCCTTCCCAATTTGCTTTCTCTCATTTTCATTGGAGCATGAAGGACTGTTTAATTTGCACTACCCCACTGTACTCCTACAAAGTAGTGATTCTTTGCAAACATGCTGAGAGCAAATTTAAATGAACAAACTTTGCAGCAGAGATGATTGAACATTAAAAAATAGCTGCTGGAGGGAGAAATCAAAATTTGAAAGTTGCTTTTCTTTCAAAGAGTTCAGAACAGGCCCATTTTTTTTTTAAGTTTTATCTAAATATTATTGAAATGGTTTTTGACTCTTTTTTTTTTTAACTGAGATGTAGGGGGAGCTATTCTGCAGGGGTTTTGACCAAGTCTGGCTTGCTTTATAGAAATGCATCATTCACTGCTATTATTTCCTGTTTAAGTAGAAGAGTACAGAGAACTTTGGTTCTTTATGTAAAAATTACCTCTTCCTCCATACAAAACCCAGTATTTTGTGATGCCTTTGCTTTTCTTTTGGGATTTGAGACTATATAAATCCTATTCTTCAGTTCCTTCTTAGTCATAGTTCAGAGGAGTTGCTAAAAGTAATTTCGGAGGGGTAATTTAGCAGTATATTAGGAAATAGAATGGCTGTTTGCTGTCTCTTTACCATCAGACTGTTCTTGGTGGCTTATATGACCAGCAACTACTATTGTCAGCTTATCTTTATTTTTTTTCCCAGTCATAACAGTTAAGACCCTGATCTTGCAAGCACTTACCTACATGATTCACTTTACTCAATCGGAGTTCTTAAAGTTGAGTATATGGAAAATTGTTTGCAATATCTGGTGTTTAGTGGTAAGTAGAAAGTAAGAGTCGGGAATTCTTACATACTCTCAATTTATGACTGGTATTTATTTACTAACTTTATAGTAAATTATACCATCCCCTCTTTAAATTATTTACCATCAGGAAGGACATGACTGTCACTGTATCTTAGGGGTAGAACTGTGGGACATAGTTTCAGAAACTCCATTGTGATTAATTGGACAAAACCAAGTTTTACATCTATATCAGGCATTTAGGTCTTTCAGATTTGTGTCTGTTTCTGCACCAGATCTATTTTTTGTTGAAAACTGTCTCCATTTGTTCTAAACTCCTCCACCCATGTCCATGTTCTAGTAACACAAGCTATTGATTGTGTTCAGCACTATGCTCCATACTTGTAGTTTTTGTAAATCCTCATCCAGTCAGTACTATCACCAAAGTGCTGATAGTGCTTAGTAATCTGCTCTCTTAGTTATATCTTTCAAAACTAAAATGCCCATTCCCTGAATGCCGCAGTGGAAGAGGAGGGAGTAATTTTTCGAGGATCACGACTGGCCTAAGGACTGTTGGCTCTGATGCATTTTGATGAAGCAGTTCTCCAATCCTGTTCTGTGAAATTAATCACTCTCTAGGTTCTACATGGTCATGGAGACTTCTTCTCTGTTGTTGAATAATAAGTACAGGTATTCAGCCTGCATTTAGACCTGCACAATTCCTTCATATACCTTCAGTGGAATCCCCATGCCCGCATTTGGAAACTGTACTCTAGTATGCTGCTAGCCACACCACACTTACATCTCAGTGTGTGGTCATGTGTTCTCTGGTTTAGTTTGCTAAAGGGATTCACCCAATCAAATTAATAGGCAGCAGATTTAAAACAAACAAAAGATGTTGTGAAGCCCAAAAATATAACTGGGTTCAAAAAGAATTAGCTAAGTTCATGAAGGATAGATCCATCCATGGCTGTTAGCCAAGATGATCAGGATGGAATCCCATGCTCTGGGCGTTCCTAACTCTGTGAATGCCAGATGCTGGGACTGGATGATGGGTGATGGATCAATCAATAAGTGCTCAGTTTTGTTCATTCCCTCTGAAGCAACTGACTTTGACCACTGTTGAAAGACAGGATATTGGGCTAGATGGACTGTTGATCTGAACAAGTCTGGCCTTTCTTATGTTCTTATTAGTACAGCTGATGTATTAAACCTGCCATGCAGAAAATTCATAGGACTTGTCACAGGGTCCTGTGCAGGCTCTCCCACTTTTGGGCCTGCACCCTGTGTTTAGGCTGGTATTACAAAGAGTCTTCCACGCCTCTTGTTGTTGGATCACCCCAGTGTCTTTATTTACAGTGCTTGTGCAGTTCCCAGATCCCCCAACAGTTAGTGCCCCATAGACCCTCCCCTGCATCTCCTGGCCCTTGAGGCTTCCTTGTTGGCATGGAGACAGAGATGCTGCCCTCCTGTTTCCTCCTAGGCTAGCCTCCTTGCTGAGGTTTGCCCAGGGCTTTTATAGCCCAATCCTGCTCCAGCCCAGCTGTCACTACTTAGCTCAGTATGTCCCTCTGAGCCAGTCCTCGTTAGGGCTTGCAGCTGGGCTCCTTGCTGAGTACCTGCATCTCTACACCTGGCCTCCTGGCCAGAGAGCAAGCTGCAGCCAGTATATGGGCAGGGCTTTAAAGGGGGTTTTGCCCCTACCCTGCCACAGGATTAAACAAAATTCTTACACTTACACAAAATTCTGTGTAGAGCCCTTATCATCCAGTATAATGAGGTGAGCAAACAGGCAACAATAACATGGTTAATTATTCATGGTAATTTTCTGTTCTGAGCAACTAGAAGTAATAGAATGTAGATTTTAGTTCACCATGAAACTCTGGCACATTTATATTACAACTGCAAAAGTAGTTATAATATATAGTTGGTTTTGTTGGAGTTTTTTAATACTGTGTTCCTACAAGGTGAACATATCTCATACTCTGTGAACTCTTTGGTAACTTTTGCTTGAAGGATACATCTGCACTGGAACTGGAGGTAAACATACATGAACTAGCTCTGATCATGCAATACTGTGGCCATGGATGGGCCAGCTGCTCCAAGTATTTACCTGGGGTCTCACACAGGATTTTTCTTGTGATGGCTGACCCCTCCTGCCACCCATGCTGCAGCAACTACGCTGCTATTTTTTGCGTGCTAATTCAATCACAGTTAACACAGGCATGTCACCTACCTGGAAATGATACCCCAAACTCATGTGTAAACATAGCCTAAGACTGTTGACTCAAACAGTCTTAGGTGAGAGAGACATGAATGTGAGAAGTTCTGCTGTCCTTTGACTGAGAATGCAAGAAGATACATTGATGCACATCCATTTATATCATATACTTTTGCATGGTTGTTTTACGAAGCTGAAACGTTATTCAAAGTATTTTTAAATACTCTCACGAATGAGGGGGCAGAATATGAGAGCCTGGCACACTGCAGGCACAAATATTGAATAATATGAAAAAGAATAACTTCAAATATTGCTCTTTATCCCAGGTAGATAAGAGAGTGGAATGTTCATTTGATCAGATTGGCTTTTAATGATCGGCCTCTTCTCCCTAACCAATATGTAAATAATTCTCTTTTGTGGGGGACCTGTTTGACTTTTCTCAAAATGTGCTTGCTTTCTAATTAAATGGATGCTGCAAAGTCATGGAACCATTGTGTCTGATCAGTAACATGGTCATTGTTCATTGTGTTTGTTCATGTAAGAAAAGGTGCTTATTGAAGATACCACAACAGTCATTGGCTTATTTAAGAAATTTCTGTTGTCACATCTTCTAAGTTTCACAGTAATTTCCAGCTACCATGCAGAAAGACTATGGTACCTAATAAGACTCTACTCCTGCCCAAAGCCTGGCCCATGGCAAGCCCACAGAGTCTAGCCAGCCTTGATTGACTTTGTCATCTCTGGGTGCCAACAGGTGCATCCAGAACACTCAAAATCCCCCCCCCCCTTTAATAAAGCAGGAGTGACAGCCATGTTTTTTTATTTTATTTTATTTTATTTTTTTGTCTGTGCATGTCTGCAATGTGACAATGATGTATCATGCTGAAAGCAGGTTCAGGAGCTTTCAGGGTCAGCACATAAATCTCTCCCATTTCATATCTGACAATTGGTGTTGCAGATCTGCACACTTCAAAGGAAATATTGAAAAACTCCCATGGAAATGCACTCATTTTTCTGCTGGGCTTGTCCACAAAAATGTTGTACTCTGGTCCCAGGAATTTATGATTTTGTCATACAAGCGTAGGGATAATACAGTCAGTAAATTAGACAGAAGCCTGTCAAAATTCTCTCATTATAGTAATACCCAGTATTATTCATCATTCCATTCACTGTCTGCGTGACAATATTTGAGACATGTAATCAGCTGTGAAACAACATTAAGGATCTGACTGCATCTGGTTTGTGCTTGTTTGTTTTTTAACGTAAGAGCTGCTGTAATGCTTTTTTATCACGTTTACTGAAATAATTTATTTCTGGACTGAGATTTGCTTTGCCGTGTTTTAGTCAAGAATATACTTGTATTAAGACCTTAAAATGGGTGTAAGTAATACACAAAGACTACAAACACCTATGGTGAAATTCTGGCACCATTGATTTCAGTGGAGTCAAGATTTCATCCCATAAATGGTGCTGCTATAATAACAAGGATTTTGGACCAAAAATAAATCTGTATTTACAGTGATGTTTATTCAAAATTTAAATCCATACCTGTTTGAATTTCAAGGGAGGGAATGGTAGCTCAGCTTCTAAAACTGAAGAGTATATTTTCTGGTGGGAATGCAGCCAGAATATCACAAGAATGGCCATTCTTATGAGATTTCGGTCCAAAATGTTGGAAATGGCTTAGTATTTTGGCACTGTCTGCTCAGAACCCTAGATCTGATTTTACCTCAGACCTGAACCTCCACTAAGACTGATCCAGATCAAGAGCCACTTTGACTCATGTACAGTCAACTCTAGACTCCAGAGTCCAATAGAACTCCGTACTTTGGAAAGAGTAAGGTACTTCTTGCTCAGATTTTGTTGAAATTCTGTGGAGGCAGATTATTCCATCACAGCTGTTCAGTCCTTTGCTTTTGGATAGAACATAATTTCTCACGTAGCAATAACTATGTCTTTTTCTCTGTTAGGTACATTCTGTCCTGTGTGAAGTAGGGCATGGGTTAATTGCCATTTACTTTCTCCAGAAAGTGGCATTTGAATTGAAGGAGTACCATATTATAGTATTAAAGCCTTAATTTGACACTTTGAGCTCACTCCTTATGTGTGTCCACTGTGGTCACTCTGTGCCGTTGTGATGGCATAAAATCAGTGAAAAGTGTTTCAAGCATGCAGCGTGAGATTTCTCGGCATCTGTGTTCTATTCTGGTTCTTTCTTTTGTTAAAAATGAATATTTTTATTATCTTATGAAGGAAAACAGAATATAACAAAAACATTCCGAAACATTGCAAAACAGCGCAGGAATATATATAACATATTGTGTGTATGTAAAATTAACATCTAACACAAACGAAATACAAGAAAGCAGGTTACAATCCCATCAATTTCCTTACATAGGCCTGGTCTACACTACAGCGTTAAATCGATTTAAACAGCGTTAAATCGATTTAACTTTGTACCCGTCCACACTACAAGGCACTTAAAATCGATTTTAAGGGGTCTTAAAATCGATTTCTGTACTCCTGCTCAACGAGAGGAGTAACCCTAAAATCGATATTACTATATCGATTTAGGGTTAGTGTGGACGGAAATCGAAGTTATTGGTCCCATTCTTTTACTGAGCTACCCAGAGTGCACCGCTCCGGAAATCGATGGTAGCCTGGGACCATGGATGCACACCACCGAAGTAATGTGCCCTAGTGTGGACACGTAAAATCGATTTTATAAAACCTGTTTTATAAAATCGATTTTATTAATTTCGATTTTACTCTGTAGTGTGGACGTGGCCTCAGCCATGCATGTATTCCCAAGAAACGTGTCCATAGCTCCCACAATTTCTGAAGTTAATTGTTCTATTTGGAAAGAGCTTGACCAAGTTTCAGTCCTGACATATTGATTTTATTTTTAGCCAGTTTTCAACTCAAGCCAAAATCCATGTCTCCGGCCGAGGAACACAGTACAGCACTCAGGAGTGGCTCAAAAGGTGGCCTTTTTGTTAGCCTGATTTAGTGCATGCTGTTTCATAGGGAGCATCTAACTGCCGTCAGTGCCATGCAGCTGATATAGGAGTTAGGGATCAGCAAAGCATAGGAAAGTCCTAGCCATTTACTGCCTTTCCCTGTGCTAGCACCACGGAGGTGGGTGGGAGGTTTAGGAAGCACTAGGCCTGCTGTCAATGAAGGCTCAGTCTCCAGGAGGGTAATTCTCCCATGGCGCTATGTTGGCTTTAGGTCCACAATCCTCCAGCAGTGCAGCACAAAGATCTGGGCTTCCGTCTCTTAGGAGTCATGCAAACCTATAATAGAAAAGCCCCATGTTCCCAAATTTTAGGCACTTGAGTCATCCCATTGAACTCCAGAGGAAAAAAATCACATACTTAAAATTAAGCATATGCATCTTTGCAGAATCAAGGCCTCGCGTTTCTAATTTTTCCCAAAGCCCATCTACATTCCTAGCTTCCCTTTTCTGAATTTGTTACTAATTTTCCACTATTCTTTCACTAACACAGTGCCAAGATTTGTGCATGGAAAACCCCTGGTATTGTCTTCTCACCATCCCCTATACATATTCGCACATCCCAGTTATCAGTTTTGTTTTCTATTTTATTTACTTTTGTTTAAATAAATGTTTTGTTGTGCAAATGATGAATAGCATTTCGGTAGAGTTGAGCATAATTCCCAAAGGCGGTGTTTAAGATTTTCTTAATTCCTTTCTTTACTGAAGCAAGATATTGTGCTGATTATCTGTTTTGAGGTGTTTTATGGTAGGTCCTATCTTCAGGGTTGTTAAGGTATAATGTGAACAACACTAAATCTATTACTGATCTCCATAGACCTCTGCTCTCCACTTCCCTCCGTGATCTGTACCCATTTGTGAATACTCTGTTCTTGAGCAGTTGTTTGTCCTGTTATCCACTATCAGTAATATTCTTATTAACCGTATATACTATTCTGAATGCTGCATTGGATCAAATACCTGCCTGAAGTCCAAAGTATGTGACTTTATTCCTGTTAACTCTCATTGTCTCTTCCTCAATCAGATTTGTGTAGCAGATTTATACTTTATGTATCCATGGTGACTTCCTTTTTCCAGTATGTGCTTGTCTATGTGTTCTGATTTGTCCATAATATAAACAACTCTTGATTTTCTTGTCTGTATTGAAGTTAGATGTATGTCTGTTGTCTTCCAAGCTGCTCTTTCTCCTGTACTCAAATTATTAGATCCATATGATGATACAGATAATTCTTTAATTTATGCTATTTCATATTAAGGCAACAGTCTAAGTCACTGTTCAAAAAAAATCAACTCAACATTTATATACATGAACAAAAATAACTATTCTGTTATGGAAAAAATTTAACTAATTTGTTACTAGTCTCTTGAGAATTTTTTATCCATTTATCCATTTCGAGGTTAGATGTTATATGAATTGTACTTTATACATATGGTTTACGAAGGAGGCTCAGTCATTTCTAAAAGTATTCTATCTTTAAAGAAATAGGAACAAATACAATTTCCATGTAAAATACTACTAAAAGCATCCATTTCAGAACTTTTCGGAACTTACTGACAGTGCATTTGAAAAAAAATGTTTAAATTATCAACATGAATGATATAGCTTAATTTTTTTTTCTGTAGAAGGTCCTTTAAGCAAATTACATATATTACCCAGAGATCGGCTAAGAAGGTAGTTTCCCTAGCGTAGGGGAGGGGTTAGATTTAGGTTAACACTTAAAATTCAGTTCCAGAGTGGACGAAGGCTATGTTTCATATATGATTAGGCTGAAATCTTGCAAGCTATTCCCCTGGTGCTTCTGCAGTTTTGTGTTGTATTGAAACCAGATTAGGAGGACTAGCCTCCTTCCAGTTTGGATGTGGGGATTTGAGGGCAAACCCTCTGCCCTCTTTCCGCCACAAAAGGTTGAGGGTAGAAATCAGATCTTATGTTCCATTTGGATCTGTCCCTGATAATATAATCCAAACAGCTTTAAAAAAAAATCGTGTACACAATATATACCTCCATATGGAATATAAATAAAAAATTCAAATGCACTCTCACAGAGAAACACTTGGACATTGCACTTTTGTATGTGTGATTGTATTTGGATTTTGATTGTATAACAGCCATGTTGTTATACCTATGCACGTTTCCATACCCAGTATATGCAATCCACCAAAAGCAATATTATATAGATATTTTTCAGTTCTAAGTCATTTGAATTAATAATGATAAAGAAAAAACTTGTGTCAAGCTGTGGATCCTAGCCTTTTCCTATTAAAGTCCTTGGGAACTTCAGTGCAAGCAGGATCTGGACCCTCTGTCCTTAATCTACAATGTTGTTAGTTGCATCATCTGTAGTATTTAAAATTGCAAGTTTTTTTGGAGGGGGCGGGGAAGAGAGGGTATCAACAAAGTAGATTTGAATTTTAAAATGCCATCTCCCCCCCATACAAATACAGTTTCTTTAAACAGAGGACAACATCTACTATGAATAAACCAAACTGCTTGTAAAAACAGTATCTTGCTGCTATTCTTCTAGGCTCTTTTCAGCGTAGACAAATTTAACAGCTTCCTCTTCAATAAAATGATACGCTAAGGTTAATTATAGTGCAGGAGCACCACAAGGTATGATTTGTCTTCTCAGCATCTGTCACATTCAAAAAGAACACGATGGGTGCACCTGGAATGAGAATACTTGGCTCACAGCATTTAAAGTAGGGAAGGGGAAGGACAGTCTAGTGATTAAAGCAAAGAACTGAGAGTCAGGAGATGGTTCTATTCTCAGGGCTACCATAAGCTTCATGGGTGCCCTTGGGTATGTTATTAAACCTGTCAGTTCCTCTGTCTCCCAGCAGTAAAATGGGAATAGTACTTACCTGCTTCACATCAGGGATGTTAGGAGAATCAGTTAATTAATGTTAGTACTTTAGTCTGAGAACCGTGTATTGAGGAGACTATAGAAGTGCAGCCAATTGTTGTTGTTAGTTATGTACTATACTTTTAGCCCTTGATTTTTATTCCTAAAGAAATACTTGCAATTATATTCCGTTCTGTTGACCAAGGTGTAAGAAAAATCCCCTGTAGATTTCACAGGCAGATGATGCATGACTTTGGGAAGAGGTGCATGTGCACTCTCATGGATGGAGAGTGGTTAGGGTTGAAGAATCAGCAGGGGTAGGGCCCTTCAAATGAAGGTAGACAGTATCCATAAGACAAAAGGGGCCAGTTCCTGTATTTGTTAGTCATCTTCCCACATGCATCATACCACCATTGGCTGCCTTCCTATCCACTGTACATATTCCCTCCCTCCATGATGTCTAATAGCCACAGAAGAGAGAATTACCACTGCTTGGAGCAGCAGTATCTTATACTGCATTTTGCAAGCATGTCTCCCCATCCTTGACCCCTTCTGCCCATACCCAAAGCTAACATATGTCACAGAGAGCCCACAGATGGATCTGTGGTGGAGGAGAGAAGGTATGATCAGTAGACACTGTTCCCTTCAGTGCAACTCCCTACCCCATTAGCTACAGATTTTCTTTAAAGTTGTTCTCCTCCGCACTGCAGCAGATGGGAATATATGGATTTATTGTATAGTAGGAAAAGTAAAGTGTCTATAGGTATCACAAGATGTTTTAAAATAATTTGCCAAGACCCTGCCTGGGATGTGTATGGCAGAGAGGAACGAATGCATACACTGTAACACTGGAAGGGTCACAGTTTGGATGGTAGGAGAGTTGCCAAGTCATGCTGTATGACTTGTGTTCTCAAGGGAAATTAATGTTGCTCTGAGCAGAAGTAATTTTCAAAGGAGAGACTGTCAGAAAATCCACAGGTTTCCAAACTCTGGCTTTTACCATTTTTGGAAAGTAGAATGCAGCCGCCATGACAAGGTGCCAGTAGTAAACTATCCGTGACTTGACCATGCTGATGGGGAAAGGACAGCCCAAAATAGCATACGGAAGGAAAGGTGTTTTGTGCAGCTGTCCCAGGATCCTCAGGGAATTTCTAGCAGGCCATCGGGCTCAGCCAAGTTCCCTTACCCTCCTTGACACAGTCACCCTTTATTACTGTTATTCGCCCATTTCCTCAGCCAGATGCCCACTGACCCTAAACCTGCTCTCATTGAAATCAGTGGGGGCAGGATTGGTCCCATTCATTTCAGCGACATTTGTCTGAGTCAGAATTGAATAATAACTGGGAGCTGTATTTTGCCATCCATTTTAAAACTGATTTCTCCATTTGACAAACTGTGTCAAGACCTCAGGATTTGATCCATTATCAGTAATTGAAACTGTGTATCTGATTCCTCACGTTGGTCAGTGTCGCCCCTGTACTAAGTATTTGGATTTTATAGGTGCAGATATTGCATAAAACGAAAAAGTTATTTTTATCATCCGCTTATGGTATATTTTCAAGTGCTGAGTGGCTGCTACACAAGGATGATTAGTGAAGAAGTGTGCATGAAAAAGCCTGCCTATGTGTATCCAGATTGCCATACCTACAAATGGACATTTAGCATTCCTATCTCTAGGCAAACAAATGTTAGGAAATATAGATATTGTCATCATAAGTATATTATTACATTGGGCTCTTTCCATTTTCCGCTTCCATAGAGCTTCACTGCTCAGCCATGTGCAGATTACCATGTTAACAGGTCTGCTAGCTTCTGGAGAAGAAAGTCTATTCCTTTTTTCATCAGCAACATTTCCTTCTTGACCAGAAAAAATAGAATAAATATAAAATAACTGAAGTGTAATTTCCGTGAAGAGTGCATAAAAATCTTTTAACACTGCAGCTATTTAAAACTGCTGCAGATTGGCTTCTTGTGTGATCAACAGCACTGCCAGCCCTATATGTTCAGGAGTCAGACTTCAAAATACCAAAATTTGCATAAAAGTCAGAATATATTTTTAAATACATTTGGAGGTTTTGTTGTTTGCCTTCTGCTTTTAGAGTCTTAGCGTTCATGCATTGAAGGTTTTTTTCTGCAACCATAATGGCTAGAAACTTTTTCTTCAAGTGAAAGTTGAGAATCTAATGCCTCCAGGAGCTGGGTCTTTAAGAAAAGCATATGCTAATACAAGACTCACTAAAAAATTGCAAGAGTTGGTAACAATGGATTATTTCTCCCTCTAATGGCTGACTAGTCCTGATGAGCATAATACCAGCTACTTATTGACATCTAACCGAATTACTACTTTAGCTCAGATTTTGCAGGCTTATGCTTTTAATGCTAAAGTTTTCTGGTTCAGGGCCTGTTTGGGAACCCATATTGTTTATGTATATGGCCATGTCTTCATTACACCACTTTCATCTTTATCAGGCTACCTGTGCTACAGTGCTGCTGGATTTCGGTATTAATTTCATTTAACTATATTACAAACTCAGGTTTCTAATATTAGAGGTGCCCAGAAGAGCACCGTTATCAGTCTGCTTCTATTCTATTTCTAAGATTCTGCAGTATACTATACTTTGGCTAATTTAACACAACATAATTAAATACAAGGAGTCTGTACAGCATCTTGTGCACATTGTTTTAAACTTAATATGTGGTGGATTTGGGCTGGGTGGATTGTCTAGAACCCCCCTGCTATGAACACCTTCTGGAACTACAAGGGTGAATTAGTAGTGGAAGGAGCTCCTTGAGCCCTTTCCCACTTCATCACATCCACTTAGCATAGGGCAGCACTGACATTTTGATGACATAAAAGGGACCAGATTCATCCCTTCAAGGCTGGGACAGGAGAGATTAGATGTGCTGTGGAGTGGCATGCTTGGTCCTATGCAAGAGGGAGAACCTAATTTTGTTTTATAATAACCTCCTGCTGGTTACGAGCAGAATTAATGGATTCAAGAAGGAGGTACATCTAGTCCTCTTTGGCCTGCAGCATAGTGGGCATGCCACAGGGCCTTAAGGCAAAATGCTCAGCGTTTGGAACTGAGCTTGGAAGATCCATCTCCCATATAAACTCAAGCAAGTCTCTGTATTCAGATGTCATCAGATATGTCTTCGGTCTGTGGTTCCTGCCAATGGGAAATGGATTAATACATTGTCATGACTGTGTTATTTTTCTACGCAAGAAAATAAAAATGTAAGTGATGACAAACATTTGACACAGACAAAAGCAGCCAAGAAAGGAAAAGGTCAACTCTACAAAGATGTGATATCTATCTGTAAGTTAGATGAGAATAAGGGATTTACAGGCCTCAGTTAAAGAAAACACAGGGTAAAATTGTAACCCCCGTTTAACATTCAGAAATCCATGTGTGAGCTCAGGGGCTTTGGGAAGCAATGTAGACTTTATTGTAATTTGTTTAAAGTAGGTCATTTCAGCATTTTACTCTTTCCTTACTTCTCACTAGAGCCGTGAGACTTTTTATTTACTGATTGATTGGTTCACTGCCCAAATTGAAAACATTAAAAAATTGTTTCCAAAACAAAATTTCAGTTTTCTTAGGCGAAAAAAACCCAATGTCCTTCCCCCCAAAATAACCCACCAAAATTCATTTGTGGTCAGTTAAAAGGTTTTGTTTTCTCATATTTAGGGAATGACATTCACAAAACTGTAAGAGAAGGTTGGGGAGCCCGGTTCCTTCTTTTATCATATAGCCCAGTGGTTTCAGTCCCTGCTCCAATTAATAGTTAATATCCAGAGCACTGATCTGCATGTGGGAGACCCAAGTTCCAATCCGTATTCTGAATCATGCAGAGTAGGGACTTGAACCTGGTTCTTCCACAAACCAGGTGAGTGCTCTATCCACAGGGCTTTAGGATAAAGGATGGGGGAGGGGAATCCTGGCCACCTCCTGTTCCTTGAGTGGTGCCTAAGTGAATCTTGCTGGAAGAGAAATTTGTCCAAAAATATTCAGCAAATTTTCAGTCAACCCAAACCTGCATACCTGGCCAAAAAATTTCCCCCAGCTCAACTTACCATAACTTTTCTAAATCTCCATGTCTTTATTCAGCTGACATTTTCTAGGAAGATAATCCAAACATCAACAAAAATACTGAACAAATCAGCACATCTGTAGTTAGTGTTTTTAATCTAAGGGATAGATTTATTTTTCCTAAAGCAGATTTTGACTATCATCCCACACATTCTTTTGTCTTTACTAAACTACTACTCAACTGCTGTATGAGTTTTATTATTTCAGTCATTTAATCAGTTTTGCCTTTGGAGTATAAATAAAAATAATCTTAGTTTGCTATCCCCTTCCATCCAAGAATCTCAAACACTTATGCTAACTTTAATTTAAACCTCCAAAGCATACCAGAGAGGCACTGTAGGGAAGCATTATCAGACGTCTTTGCACTGTTAGAAAGGTTAAGTGACCTTCCCCCAAGTCACATAAGAAATCTCTGATAGAGGTGGAAACTGAATTCAGGAGTCCTGGTGTGGAGGCCTGTCCTTTGATTACTAGACAACAGTACTTTGCCCTGAAAAAGAAGAGTTTCTTTTTCAAAAATTTTAATGGTATTTTAAACAAGATCCCAAAGATGTTTGGGGCCTCTTTGGTTAACTGAGACATGTCTTGAAAGTCTTCCATGTCAGCAAATATCCTATCATTGCACTGTGATAAGGAGCATTATTTTTTTTGGTTTGATATCTGGCTTTACCTTATAATTGTGCTGTTAATCAACACTGCCCAAACATATATTTAGTTTTGTTCTTGTGCTGCCTAAATGGAAGTGTGTCTGTCTCACTTTTGGCACTATTATGAGTTTCATACAATTTGTGTTTGTTCATTTTCTCTTACTCTATTTTTCCCCTATCTGTTTTTCCCCTTTCTTCCTGTCTTGAGATTGCTTGGAATCAGGATGGATTTGATTTAAATCATGATTTAAATCACTAGTCAGGAAGACTCAATTTAATCATGGATTTCTACATAAAAGTGCATTCTTGTTATAACCAGGGTTGCTTTAGGCCGATTCCTGTGAATCGGGCCCCGTGCCTAAGAGGGCCCCGCAGTGTCCAGAAGAAGGGCCCCGCTGTCGAGGAAGGACCCTCCGCCGAAGTGCCACCAGAAACAGCGGCAACCAATTGAGCTGCCGCCAAATTGCCACCACTATCTTCAGCAGCAGCTCAATCACTACCACTGTCTTCGGCAGCATTTCGGCTGCAGCTCTTTCGAATCGGGCCCCACACATCCTAAAGCTGGCCCTGGTTATAACCTTAATACATATTTTTCACAACTCAGAGATAGATGTAGGTTTCATTTTTAGAAGGGGTCCACACTATACATTTTAAGTGATTTATTTTGAAAACTTTTCAGCTTAGTTTTACAGCTATCTCAGAAGATGAATGACTGTTCAGTTATTTCATTTACCAAAGGTAATTGAATCAGATATTTATGAAGTCATTGGAAGGTGAACGATCTCCAATTCAACAGGTTAATCATTAATATTTGGAGGATTTTCTTGCCATGATGTATTAGGAGGAGAACATTACCAGATAGACATTTAAATTGTTTTATTTAACTAAAACAACAATCTTATGTATTCTGTTTTTTTCCCTTCAACAGCAAATTTATAATATTTTAACAATTCAGAAATTCACATGCTTGTTTTTAGTTAAACATTCACATTTTTTTAAAATCAGGGTTGTTTTTGTTAAAATTGTTTTTAACTAAAATAGTTAAATATTTAAAAAAAAATAAATCTACTGTGTCAGCCAGGTCAGCATGAGAAATCTAAAATATTGGCTTCTGCAGCTAACTCTGTCGTCTTCATCTTCATTTTCCTGTTTGTTCATAATCTGGAGAAGAAAAACAAGGGTTCCTGCTTTTTCATGTCCCAAATGATTTCTCAATTTGGAATGAATTGGTCCAAAGGAAGAAATATTCTTTCTACACCGGCAGAAGAAGCTACTGCTGTTAAAAGTTAGATTATCACTTCAACAGTCTCTAAATCCAAGTGCTTAAGTGACTTCCACCAGTTCACTGGTGTGAGTTTCTTTAAAACATCATCAGCAAACATATATTTCTTGAATGGTTCACCTTTAGCTCTGAAGTTTATTATAGTTGGCATTATGGAGGGATGATTGCTGGATTCCATGTCATAGCCAGCTTCTCTTCTTCAGCAGTTAAGGTTTGACTGTAGTACCAAGTACTGAGAATATTTGCAAGAAAATGAGCTTGAAATAGTGCTTGTCCCATTCTTATTTTTAATGTTTGTAATTTAACTGTCATTGTATGGTTCTCTTTTTAAGATCTCACTCAGTTCCTTCCAGATTTCAACAGCATCAGGAATAAAATAGCTATTTTCCTGCATTTTGTTCAAGGCTACAGAAATAGGCTTCAGGGTACTCAGCATGTGTTCAACATTTCTCTTAAGTCTGATGTTGAGAACTTTGGCTGTGACAGTGCCATCACGATTTTGTTTGCAAAGTGTCATCAGATTAGGCCAGTTCTTGATACAGTGCTCAAAACAGTCCACTGCAGAGTTCCATCACACATCTTGTGGGAGAATTAGCTTGGTTCCTCCCACTTTTTTCAGAGCAGCTGCTGCAAAGTGGTTGTTATGGAAGTATTTGCAATTTCAGCAACATTAGCCGTTATTTCTGGAACACTGAAGTCTTTGGCTAGGAGGTTCATCAAATGAGTACTGCAACTGTATGTTATTAGCTTGGGACTCTCTTCTAAATAATTTCTTCTCATCTTGGATACTTTGTGACCAAGCTGCATACTAGACATTTTGTATTTTTTTCACAGTTTGTTACAGCTTTTACTGTTACTTCTTGTAAGTATTCTGCTGGGTGTACATTTCCTGATGTATCAATTGTTTCTGTAAGGAAGACATTCCCTTCTTCGGTTGTCACATAAGCACATACAACAGGATAATTGTGGACATTGCTCCACCCATCAAGACTCAGGTTAACAATTTCACCCTCTAGACCTTTTGCACGCTGCCCAATTTCTCCTTCATACACTTTATCCAGCAATTTGCGTGCCACATTGCTCTGCTGGGTGGCCTTAATGGCTGAACCATGTTTAATGAAGTGTGGGTTCTCAATCATATGGAAAGGAGAGTTTGTTGCATAAACAAACTGAGCAATTTTTTCACCAATTATCTCTTTTAGTAAATCGGCTGGTTCTTATCACAAACTTATCTATGGTTGTTTCTGGATGATGAAGATTTTTTTTTCTTTTTGCTACAGGTGATATACTGAGACTATGTGACATACAGGATGTGACTGAAACACTATCATTGGCAGATACCTCTGAAACTATAGAAAATGATGGTGATCTTGAAGGTGGATAGTCTTCAGAATCCTGTATGTTGAGGATGGATTCTCCTAAACAAAATAAATCAATGCAGTTATTTAATTATTTTTACCATACTGCTCATTTAGTATTACTCATGGCATCCACTGACACTCAGTACAACTTTAAAGGTGAATTTGTAACAGGAAGATCTGTCTATTTCAGCTATTTATTTTTTATCACAACTGTGTCTAAAATAATAGTACCATAGAGGAACAGCTATATTTTTTGCTCAAACATGAGAATTCAAGAATAGTCCAGAAGGAAGACAGGCAGTCCTTAAGAAAGAAGTATTAAATAAAAAAGGTTTACCAACGTGAAGATCCTTCATGTTCAGACATGTTCCTTTCATTATCTTCAATGCCGCTTCCTCCTGAGAAGGAACACTGCTCATGATGTTGTTTCATTCAGGCAACCAGGCCTTAAATTTCTTTGTTGCACTGTTTGTATTTTGCACACATGCCTGTGTTACCCACAGGTAGAGGAACTTCATTAAAATATTCACAAACTGGGTCTCTCTTACGGCCTCCTGCCATTATAGGTTTTCCCTTCTAGTGAGAGAATGGTATGGTAGATCTCAAATCAATGAAGGCTACACTCAGAAAGACCTCAAGACTTCTAGAATATGCTGCTCAAACAGCTTCACTTTTGTTTCTACTGCTTGTCCCTCCCTTCTCACATTTATCTCCAGACTTCTCCTTGTTCAGATCTATTCTGCCCCCAACAATCTTCTATTCATTGAACTTTTTGAAATTTTGCACTTTTAGAGAGAGGTAAGGGATTGACTCTGTGTACGCAAATTTGCAGAGGGACAATAGGGTTGAGGTCTGTTATTTCTCACATCTATATATTTATTTTTTTTTAAAACATTTTTGCTGTTAACAAGCATGTTATCTCTGGAGACACAAATCCACAGTTTGAGAACTGCAAAACTGAGCATCTCTGATGGTATCTTCTAGACTAAGCACTGAGTCCCATTGGGTAGATAGAAAGACTAACCCAAATAATCTGTACAGAAGCCCCTGGAATCCCATAAGATTGGGTCCCTAATCCATGAATTATTGGAACTCATTTTACAAAACTTTTCTTAAACATTACATGAATATATTGTCTCATACTATAGAATTAGACTTTATAATCCCTTTTCCATGATGAGATATCTTTGAGCTATAATGTATCTTAATTAAAATGATCTATAGATAGGTTTCCCCCCTCAAATCCTTTTTTTAATCGATTTTTATCCACCCTGCTTGGAATTTCCTCTGACTTTGCCTATTTAAAATGAAATGTGTAGACTATGGCAAAGCACTTAGTCACAAGCAACGCTTGATCGCATAATTAATTTTAAGCATGATGCCTAAATCCCACTGAAGGTTAGGCAAATATGACTGAATGCCTTTCCTGAATTCCTTTATTGGGATGTGAGGATGCTCATCTCCTCATACCAGATGCACCAGATTGCAGGATTCCAGTCTTGAAGGAGATTTAGTCTTTGAACACAGTTTTCACATCCATTTTTAACCCTGCACTACTTGAGTCTCTAGCAGCCCAATGACATTTTCCCTGATTCTTAAAAATTCACCCCTTTATTCCAAAGCTCAAGTGAATGTTTGTTTCTTTCACTTTCATAATATTACAAACTATATACTTCAAGTGATTGCAAGGGAGAGTGCTTAAGTCTATAGTTGGCATTTTTAGGCAAGCTTGCAAAGTTATTTTTTTTGCTGTACTCTCTCTCACTCAAAAATGTAACCAGTTCCTGTCTGCCATGAACGACTATGCACAGGGCTGGCCTGAGGATACAAAAAGTATCTGGGTTTTTTTGAAAATAATTTTTTTTTCATTGAATGCAATTCTGAGTCTTTTTGAGCATGTTCAGATTTTTAAGAGTTTGCAATGTGAAAATAAGATGTACACTCTACCTTAGGCTGTTTAACAGTCTAATGTTGCCTTCGCAACACTAGATTTCACACGAATCTGAAATAACAGGTTACCACTCTCTTGAATCCTCACTATAGCTGATAAGTCCCTGATAACTTCCACAAAGCAAAGCTGTTAAGAGAAGAGGGCGGGAAATTGTGAAACACACACAGACAACTGGGCTATCTGGAATTATCTGGATTTCTTTCAATAGAGAAAAAGTTGAAAGAAAAGCAATGGATCTGCTAATTGAACAATAGCTCTGGTTAGGGAGATACTTTGAGTGGCATAGAGGGGAAATCTCTGTGCTCCAGGGACGTTGCCTTTATGATCACCTAGATCACTTGAAAAGCAGAAGGTCCTTAAAGTAATAAAGAATTGGGCCCTGAGTATCATAGATAACTTGGCAGGAACTGAAGGGTCCCTCTAATTTTTATAGCTACTTAGATGCTGGGTTTATTTTTATCACAAATAAATGCACACAACACTGTGTTTTTGTATTTCTATCTTCCTTGATATATAGGTACAAGTTGCTGCTGCTTTCTCTTAGCCAACAGTAAACTCAATTGAACACCTTAACATTGGCCTTGCAGCTGCAGGGAGGAGGCGGATCCGGGTCATATTTGAGCTTCAAACGACCCTTTTTAAGACACAGCTAGAGAAACTAGATGTAATGACATCCAGTAGGCACTGATCCTTGCTCCCAACATGTTCTCAGTTCACACACAGTTGGCAGCAGCAGCTCTATCCTTATTAAACTCAACAGCTCACAGGTGTTCAAAGGGAAAGAAAATTTACCAAATCCAAACCACTTGCTTAAAAAAGTACCCTGCAAAGAAGAAAAGCAGACTCCTCTGCAGGCCCTTTGAATACTTTAGTGTTCTTAAAATACAAACAAGTTAAAATGGAGGACATTGAAATAACCACTTTGTAAAAGTGCACACATGCAATCTCCAGATTATGCCATGAGGGGGGAAATGAAGAAAAATAGTTCAGCACAACTCCACAGTTTGCAGGTGTTAACCAGAAAATGCCTACTCAGAGTTGAGAACTAGTCAAAGTATTTGTTACAAATAATATTTGTTACGAATCTAGGCTCTCCTCCTTCAAGCGTTTACCTGACATCAATGGAACCACTCACAGTGGTAAGTACTATTGCACCCAGGAGCAGCTGTGGGCAAGATAAGGCCCTTATCTGCTGTTTTCATTAGGGAATCCCAAGCCAATCCCCATTTACTTCCATTTGTAAGAATTTCCCCAAGTAATTTGACTGGCTATGTGTGTTGTGTGGTTAGTTACATAAGTCACATGGTATTGATTCTGCTCCATCACTGGATGACTGACATGTTTAAACTGAAGAAAAATAAATAGGAAATAACAAGCAGTGCACTTGTGCTGTAAAGTTTCACATAAACATTCACTCTACCATTTGTGAAACTTTGGGTAGTGCTCTTGGTTGGTGAAACTAAGAAGTGCTCCTAATCTTATCTACTTTGAACTAGAAAGACCAAACTAAGATATTTAGACATTTTCTCCCCTACAAAAAAGGTAAATGAGAAACAAAAATACTGGCAGGTCCTGTAGTCTAATGATCTCCCTGAATTTGAGGTATCCAGATTTGATCCCAAGTTTTCCAGGCCACGTTGGGCTGAGAGTGCTACGTGGGAAGTATGCCAAGGTTCTCAGAAGAGGAAGTTTTTTGCTTTACTCTTAAGTAATCATGGCACTGAATACTGGATTGTGGTTTTGTTTATTTTTTTAATATTATAGTCTGCACCTAGCAAACATTGTTTTCATACCTTTACCAGTATAAGTAAAGACAAAATATGCTATATATTGACCAACATCATACAGTGCTATCACACTGGAGCCCCTCCCCCCCCCGCCCCAGTGGTGGAAAGTCAGCCGGAAAGATGTTTTTTGTTGCAAAGAAGCATTCTGTTCCCACTCCTCAGTGGATTCCAAAGCTGACCAATGCTGTCTCACAAACGGGAGCCATTTGCCAAAGAGGGGTGTTGTAAGGCTAACTGTGAGAACTCCCAGGGAGTGCAGCAATGCAAATACAATCTACTGCTCTCTAAGGTGATATTCCTGACAAGTAGCAGCCTTTACTGATGTAGTTGGCAGGGAGTTGCAGTTTTCTCCTCCCTCTACTAGCGGAGGTAAATGAGTCCCCTAGATTGTAAAGTGTCTCGAGAGGAACAGTGAAGATGCTGGACTGTCTAAATTTGTAAACTATGTTGAAATTAGGACCCCCTTGACCAGCGAAATTGAGATAAAATGTGTTACTCGGCATCTAGACTAGGGAAATGGTGGTGGATTAGTAAACTTCAGCCTCTTTACCTATCTAGTCAAACCCTTAGAAAAGAAACTAAGGCCTAATTTTCTTTGCTGCAGAGTAATGCTGAGAAGCTGCTGCTAATATTTAAGAGGCTATGCTTGGAGTGCTGTTACCAGGTACCTGAGAGATGAAGAAATGTAAAGGTGTAGCTGACACCTGTGCTGTGACAGTAATCAATTACTGTGAACATGGCAAAATAATCCCGAATGACCAGAGCAAACATGAAATCTTCTTAGAAGGTCATAAGCTATGCTAGTGGATCCTCTGTAATATGTACTGAGAGGAAAGTTTCAATACACCTCAAGCTGGGCCCCTTTGGGCATGTCTGTGGTATGAGTGCTACAGCTGCCGCACTGCAGCTGTGCCACTGAATTGTAGCATAGACTCTTGCTACAGCAAATGAATTGGTTTTCCATCACTGCAAGTAAATCCACCCCCTTGAGAGGAGTAGCTCGGACAACAGAAGAAGTCTTCCATCAGCCTTGGCGTTGTCTACACCAGGGTTTAGATTGGCTTAACCATGTCTCTTGGAGTGAATTTTTCACTCCCCTGAGTGATGTCGCTAGGTTCACCAAAGTTTTAGGTGCAGACCAGGCCTTACCAATCTTGTTACCTTGCCAGACTGAGTGTGACTAAACAGGATGAGTTTCTTTTCTGGGAGGTATTAAAAATACTTCAGTATTCTACAGTAGTGCCCTACACACCACCATAATAATACTATTGGAAACTGGAATACTGTATTGCAGTATTTTTTATAAACTCTCAGACTGTATGTAAAAGAGACAGCATCGTCACACCACTTTTGACAAGATTACAGGTTAAGAAAGTGATTCATAGATTCTAGGGCTGGAAGGGACCTCAAGAGGTGTCAAGTCCAGTCCCCTGCCCTCATGGCAGGATAAAATACTGTCTAGACCATCCTTGATAGACATTTATCTAACCTACTCCTTAAATATCTCCAGAAATGGAGATTCCACAACCTCCCTAGGCAGTTTATTCCAGTGTTTAACCACCCTGACAGCTAGGAACTTTTTCATAATGTCCAACCTAAACCTCCCTTGCAGTTTAAGCCCATCGCTTCTTGTTCTATCATTAGAGGCTAAGGTGAACAAGTTTTCTCCCTCCTCCTTATGACACCCTTTTAGATATCTGAAAACTGCTATCATGTCCCCTCTCAGTCTTCTCTTTTCCAAACTAAACAAACCCAATTCTTTCAGCCTTCCTTCATAGGTCATGTTCTCAAGGCCTTTAATCATTCTTGTTGCTCTTCTCTGGACCCTCTCCAATTTCTCCACATCTTTCTTGATATGTGGTGCCCAGAACTGGACACAATACTCCAGTTGAGGCCTAACCAGCGCAGAGTAGAGCGGAAGAATGACTTCTCCTGTCTTGCGCACAACACACCTGTTAATGCAGAATCATGTTTGCTTTTTTTGCAACAGCATCACACTGTTGACTCATATTTAGCTTGTGGTCTACTATAACTCCTAGATCCCTTTCTGCCATACTCCTTCCTAGACAGTCTCTTCCCATGCTGTATGTGTGAAACTGATTGATTGTTCCTTCCTAAATGGAGCACTTTGCATTTGTCTTTATTAAACTTCATCCTGTTTACCTCAAACCATTTCTCCTATTTGTCCAGATAATTTTGAATTTTGACCCTATCCTCCAAAGCAGTTGCAGTCCCTCTCAGTTTGGTATCATCTGCAAATTTAATAAGCGTACTTTCTAGCTTGTATCTAAGTTGTTGATGAAGATATTGAACAGAGCCGGTCCCAAAACATACCCCTGCGAAACCCCACTTGTTATACCTTTCCAGCAGGATTGAGTACCATTAATAACTACTCTCTGAGTACAGTTATCCAGCCAGTTATGCACTCACTTATAGTAGCCCCATCTAAGTTGTATTTGCCTAGTTTATTGATAAGACTATCATGCGAGACCGTATCAAATACCTTACTAAAGGGTACCACATCCACCACTTCTCCCTTATCCACAAGACTTGTTATCCTATCAAAGAAAGCTATAAGATTGGTTTAACATAGAATCATAGACCTTAAGGTCAGAAGGCACCATTATGATCATATAGTCTGACTTCCTGCACAATGCAGACCACAGAATCTCACCCACCCACTCCTGTATCAAACCTGTGTCTGAGCCATTGAAGTCTACAAATCATGGTTTAAAGACTTCAAGTGCAGAGACTCTTCCAGCAAGTGACCTGTGCCCCACGCTGCAGAGGAAGGCGAAAAAACCCAGGGCTTCTGCCAATCTGCCCTCGAGGAAAATTCCTTCCCGACCCCAAATATGGCAGTCAGCTAAACCCTGAGCATGTGGGCAAGACTCACCAGTCAGACACCCAGGAAAGAATTATCTATAGATTTGTTCTTTACAAATCCATGCATGCTATTCCCTATCACGTTACCACCTTCCAAGTATTTGCAGATGATTTCCTTAATTACTTGCTTCATTATCTTCCCTGGCACAGAAGTTAAACTAACTGGTCTGTAGTTTCCTGGGTTGTTTTTATTTCCCTTTTTATAGATGGACACTATATTTGCCCTTTTCCAATCTTCTGGAATCTCTCCTGTCTCCCATGATTTTCCAAAGATAATAGCTAGAGGCTCAGATACCTCCTCTATTAGCTCCTTGAGTATTCTAGGAAGCATTTCATCAGGCCCTGGTGACTTGCAGGCATCTAACTTTTCTAAGTGATTTTTAACTTGTTCGGGTTTTTTTGTTTTATCTTCCAAAACTACCCCCTTCCCATTAACATTCACTGTGTTAGGCATTCCTTCAGATTTCTCGGTGAAGACCAAAACAAAGAAATCATTAAGCATCTCTGCCTTTTCCAAGTTTCCTGTTACTGTTTCTCCCTCCTCACTGGGTCTACCCTGTCCTTGGTCTTCCTCTTGCTTCTAAAATATTGATGATAAAGTCTTCTTGTTTCCGTTTATTCCTGTAGCTAGTTTGAGCTTATTAGTTTGTGCCTTTGCCTTTCTAATCTTGCCCCCGCATTCCTGTGTTGTTTGCCTATATTCATCCTTTGTAAACTGTCCTAGTTTCCATTTTTTTATTTGACTCATTTTTATTTTTTTAGATCATGCAAGATCTCGTGGTTAAGCCAAGCTGATCTTTTGCTACATTTTCTATCTTTCCTATCCAGCAAAATAGCTTGCTTTTGGGCCCTTAATAGTGTCGCTTTGAAATACTGCCAACTCTCCTCAGTTGTTTTTCCCCTCGGTCTTGATTCCCGTACCTATCAGCTCTCTGAGCTTACCAAAATCCGCCTTCCTGAAATCCATTGTCTCTATTTTGCTTTACTCCCTTCTACTCTTTCTTAGAATTGTGAACTTTATGTTTTCATGATCACTTTCACCCAAGCTGCCTTCCACTTTCAAATTCTCAATGAGTTCCTCCCTATTTGTTAAAATCAAATCTAGAACAGCTTCCGCCCACTAGCTTTTTCAACTTTCTGAAATAAAAAGTTGTCTACAATGCAGTCCAAGAACTTAAAGGATAGTCTGTGCCCTGCTGTGTTATTTTCCCAACGTATATCTGGATAGTTGAAGTCCCCCGTCACCACCAGATCTTGGGTTTTGAATGATTTTGTTAGTTGTTTAAAATAAGCCTCATCCCCATCTTCCACCTGATTAGGTGGCCTGTAATAGACTCCTAGCATGACATCAGCCTTGTTTTTTACCCCTTTTAGCCTAACCCAGAGACTCGCAACACTTATGTCTCCTATGTCCATCTCCACCTCAGTCCAAGTGTGTACATTACTAAAATGTATGGCAACACCTCCTCCCTTTTTTCCTTGTCTGTCCTTCCTGAGCAAGCTGTACCCATCCATACCAATATTCCAATCATGTGTATTATCCCACCAAGTTTCAGTGATGCCAACAATGTCATCATTGTATTTATTCATTAGCACTTCCAGTTCTTCCTGCTTATTACCCATACTTCTCGCATTTGTATATAGGCATCTAAGATACTGATTTGATCTTGCCTCCCTGTTTTGCCCTGACCCCTCCTTTCTTTCTGCCATTATAGCCCATGCTCCCTCCTATTTCTGATCCATCTCCCAGGTCTCCATGTTCTCCACTTACCTGTGGGCTTTGCTCACCTGTCCCCATTGAACCTAGTTTAAAGCCCTCCTCACTAGGTTAGCTGGTCTGTATCCAAATAGGGTCTTTCCCATCCCCGAAAGGTGAACATCATCTCTGCCTAGCAGGCCTTCCTGGAATAGCATCCCGTGGGCGAGGAAGCCAAAGCCCTCCTGGCAATACCTTCTTCTCAGCCAGGCATTCACCTCCACAATGCACCTGTCTCTGCCTAGACCCCTACCTTTAACAGGAAGGATTGAAGAGAATATCACCTGCATGATATCATGCCTATCTAGATTTTCCCCTGTAGATTCAATTCAGTATCATATTCTCTGCTTAATTTGTCCATAACTGTTGTGTAGCTTTGCTGTGCACAGTTAAACACTGCTGCATTTCACCCTAAGGGCAACTGCATTCCAGTAGTGGGTGAAAGCATCCCTAATTATTTGGCCTATTCTTTTGTTTGTATATGATGTTTTGGGATCCTTTGGGATGAAAGGCACTATGTACATATATGGCTTCATTGTATAATAAGAGCTAAGACATTAATAGACGAAGCACAGAGTGATATCAAAATGAAAGACTGAAGATGCCTTTGATTTTGGCCCATGGTCCTTACAGCACAACCTCAGAAACAAAGACCATCATGACGTTATCTGGGATCACAGCTAGTTGTAGGTGAATGGTTTCTAGATTGATTCTGGCAATGACTTCATGGCCAGCCAGTCACAGGTAGCTTTAAAGAAATTGTGCTTTTGAAAAATGTTTATAAATATAAATTGATCAAGGTCCTCTTGTCCTTTATCTATCAAACAAATAAGGGCTCTCTGGCAGAACAGCATGTGCTTATACAGAAAAACAGCACATTTTGCCAGCTGGAGAGAGAGAGAGACATCAGAAAGCTGTGTGTGTGGCATTTAACTGAGCCGAGTTTTGGATTAATTTTTTTAAGTGATCTCTTGCTCAGCCATATTACAGTCTGTATTATCAGGCAGAGAGACAAATATGTGTGCAAAAACACTGAAGTTACTGCCCCTTCTCACCCTGTCTCTGTCTGACATCTAATCCACCTCAAAAGAACGTGTAAGGTATTATTAAAAAAATAATGCATAGCCCACATGATTAATGGAGATCAATGCCAATTGGTCTGTATAGTTAGAATGATTTATAATCTGATTAATGGATTCTTAGAATCAAAAGGGAAACAGCTGCCACTTTTGTACTATTGCTGTTGAATTTCTGCTCAGCAAGTAAGATATTCTGGTTATGTGCAAGTTTTTGTTTTTCTTTCTCATGGCTGGCTCCATAGCAACTGTACCATGACATGTACTAAGATTTTATCTTCAAAGTGTGAAACCCTTAACAAGACAATCACATTATTTTTAAAAAATATGGGAAAGGAGGTTTTTCAAAACGTGGCAAACTTCTAGTGAGAACAAATGCACAATGTAGCTGATATTTTGCCCTTGCCAATTTCTGTAATGTGACAGCCTTGTACGCTGTGCAGTGAAAAGTTAACACAACATAATGTAAGAGCAACAGCAATAAAATTACCCCTTTGATGATCCACGTCATGACTGGAATAAGATTAATACGCTTGAATGGCTTTGTTCTGTGCATGTTCTTCATTGGTGTCCTTCTGCTTTTACTTAGCATCAAACAGCAGATGATTTTTCCCTTAAAGCAAAAGCTACAATGAAAATATAATTAAACACAGAGTTATGTGCTGGATGCTCCCACCAGCCAGGCTGGGGGAAGGGGGGCATTCAGCATAGAATTAATTAGCTCCATGGGAACTAGGCTATCCGGGATAGCCTAGAAAAATGAATTCTGGGATGTTTAACCAGCAAGAGGCAAAGATTTTTATTTTTTTAAAGATGAGTTAAAATATATTTCTACACTGGCTGCTCCTCACAGCCTGACTAGTGGAGGTATTCATTACATATTTCTGGACACAGCACCATTTCCTTTTGTATTGTACAGCTATGACACTTAATATTGACACGACAAGGAACTCATGTGGCACAACACTCTTTTGTGCCATGAATTTGCACACTGAAACGCAGACAACCATCTAATTATATTTTCTCGGGGATAGCTTATTTTATTGTCAAGCTTTCAAAAAAAAAAAAAAGGCAGTCACTGCCAACACATTCTCCCGACTCTACACTCCTATTCATGCACAAGTGAAATATTGTAACACCTGCTTACAGAAATCAAAGGATTTATTGGAACACTGCAAGTACCAATCCTAGCACACCCGGGCAGGACTGAATATCCTAGTGCCACTGTCTCACCCTACCCCAAAGCAAGACAACAACATAATATCAAAGTACACAACATCTTAACACTGTGATAAAGACACTGCATCACCTATTGGTGGAAGTGCTGTCTGCACTGATCATATGATCATCTAATACATTTGCCATAGACGGCACAAGTAAAATTTTTTCAATCTCCTCTCAAAAATAAAAGGAAATATTCCTATCATCAGATTTTCCCTGTTCTTGCAAATAGAAAAGCCCTCCTTGTCCATCTTACCTTTTCCATTTCAGAGTCAATTTGAAGATATAGTGGCTCTTCCTGTAAAACATTCAGAAGCACTTCATTCAGACACAATCCTGCTAACATAGTTTTACCCCATAAGTATATTTGAATAAAAGTCAGGGGCCACCTCAGGTATGGCCAATATTCACAGAGCACTAGTCACAAAGTGATGTGCAAAGAGGGCTAAACATTTTCCTTTACGCTGTTCTGATCCTCAATTATATTATGGTTTAGACCAGGGGTGGCCAGTCTGAGCCTGTGAAGGAGCCAGAATTTAATAATGTATGTTGCCAAAGAGCCACAGTAATATGTCAGCTGCCCCCCATCGGCTCCTCCCAGCACCTCCCGCTGATCAGCGCCTCCCCGCACCTCTTGATCAGCTGTTTCGTGGTGTGCAGGAGACTCGGGTGGGGGAGGAGCGAGGGCATGGCAGGCTCAGGGGAGGGGGCTGGAAGGGGTGGAGAGGGGGCATGGCCTGTGGCAGACCCAGGGGTTGAGCAGTGAACACCCCCCAGCACATTAGAAAGTTGGCACCTGTAGTTCTAGCCTTGGAGTCGGTGCCTATACAAGGAGCTGCATGTGCCTCTGGAGCCAGAGGTTGTCCACCCCGGTTTAGACACTGGACTGGAATTCACTTGTTGCCTTTGTCACAGGCTTCCTGTGTGACATTGGGAAAATCATTTAGGCTAGATTCTCCCACACTTACTTATATTGAGCAATACCTTACTCTGTGAGTAGTCCCATTGAAATGAACGATGCAAATTAAAGGAGCACACTGCGCTGTGTGAGTAAGGCTAGCAGCACCAGGCCCTACATCTTCTTTTTTCCTCAGTTCTACATCTTGGGGCTAATAATACTCCGTCTCACAGCGGTTTGGTAAGGATGAATTCACTACTGTTTGTAGGGTGCTTAGATATTATAGATAAAAGTTGTCCTCTTTGTGCTATGTTAAAGCTGCCTGAAGGCTTCTCTAAATTACACCATCATGCAATGGCCACAAGAGATCAAATCAAGATAAGCTTAAGGGCACCCCAACCACACCTTTATCTTTCCATCCTACTAGTCGCAGGGGATGTGGTATACAAGCCCTGTGTAAGTAAGCTCTTTGCCTCTCCCTTCAGGGCCACGCTTGTACTTGAGTGATCATCCTTGAGTCATGTAGACAGGCAGCGCAATGCAAAGAGGATGCAGCACACCTGAGGGGCTGGTTCCAGGATCTTTGAGTTCAGGTGGTCGTGCTGCTAATCATTGTATACACTGAAGTCAGTGGAGCTAGCTAAGCCATTTCACTTCAGATATAGATCTTGCCTATAGTCATCATCCTCTGTGAATCATAATTGGTTGAAGTTGCTGATAATAAACTAAGGAAGTGAAAATCTGAAACTATGATATATTGGCAGATTTATTCCTAAACAGAATGTTTTTCAAAGTTTCCTGTGGCTTTTCAGCTACTCTTTAAAGACTGTTGTATAGTTATTGTGGAATGTGATGATGATGATTTATTACACATTTGTAAAGTGCCAGTCCTGAACATGTATGGAGCTAATAAATAACTCTTTCTATATAAGGGATGCCTTTAACAACAATTTAGCTACCTGTATGTACTTCTTGCCTGTATTTTAAACCTTAGTTATTTTTTCCACTGTTTTTAAACATATTGAAACCTGTGAATATGGCCATCAGTGAGCACCAGTCACCTCCTCTAGTGGCTGCCAAAATCTCAGTCCCTGCGTGGCTCCCCATCTGTCATGTAAACCAGCAGTATGATAAGTAGCCACCTGTGAAACACATTCCCAGACACGTGCTGAACTGGTCAGTCGTATAGTTAAGGACCAACTATCTGACAAAATAAGTCAGAAAAAGAATCTATTTGCTTCGACCACCCACATCCAGAAACAATAAGAAAGCATATGCCATGGCAGAGAAATTAGGTGATTTTGTATAGAACTGGGAAAATACTGCAAACAAATGTTCAAATACGTGCTCAAATTTTCACATGGATTCATGCCTCTTTTGTATTTGCTTTCCATGAACATTCAAGCAATCAAAGTTTAGTGGTGCCTAGTGCACATGATCATGTCTCCATCTGATGGCAGGTCCCTCTGACTAGAACAACTTGCTTCTTATAGCCATGGGGAGATCCCCTTTAGCTCAAGCCAGTGAGGTCTTTGGTTTTGGTACTCAATAGCCCAAATTTGTTCCCTGTTGATGACTAAAGTATCTGTATGACTTGTTACAGTGGACCAGACATTTGCAGAAAGCAAATTTCAAAGATGCATGCCTGGATATTTACAAAAACCCATTTTTAATTTGACAATACTTGTGCACTGAGTTTTGTGATTTGTTATATTCAGTGCTTGCATGCTCGTCCAATCAATGAACAGAAACAACACCAGGTGACACATTTGATTAATTTGCAAATCAACACAGTTTGAATTTTTTATATCAAATCTTGAATACGATCAGCAAACAGCTTACAATCAATCCATTAAAATAAAACAAAAAACAAATTAATTTGATTAACAAATGTATTTGAGGACCTTCTGATCTGCTTGCAGCTCAAAAGAGAGCAGTGAAATAGTATTCATCCAATAATTTTTTTGTGATGAATTATTCATTTAACTTGGATTTTATGCATATTTTCAGTGCTCCAAGTAAATTACATACAATTAATTATTTCGAAGAGATCTACTGATCAGGTTTTGGTAAATTGTTATTAAAAGGCTCTGCCAGCTACAAGTAGAGGTGATAGGTAGGTCAGTCATTTTATTTTTAGTGTTCAGTGTGTGTGTGTGTAATCTGAACATTTTTTATGTTTAGTCTATCCAATTATTGACTCACTGCTTGAAGAAGGCAAATAAATGACCAGTCTTCAAATGGTGACAGAATTCTCTAATAATTAATAAATAGTTCAAATTCATTTTTATTAGATCATCCAGAGAACATGGCATTCCAGTTGTGACCCTTATTAATAGATTTTACAGTATTGTCATAATTACACATGGGGTCTAACCATTAAACTAGTTATGTATACAATTACACAATCAAAGTACACACCTAATATATGTAGACAGTTACCAGACTTATGTGTGCAGTTGGGAAACTGCACATACAAATAACTGCTATTAGCTATTTGAGTGCACAATATCTGTAATTGCTTGCAGAAAGTAAACACACAGATTCTCTTCAAAGTCAGACTTGTGTGTGTATTTCTTATCATTAATTTTGTGTCTGACGAAGTGGGTATTCACCCACAAACGCTTATGCTCCAATATTTCTGTTAGTCTATAAGGTGCCACAGGACTCTTTGTCACTTTTTGTGTTTTCTGTCTCTCATTCTCATTCATTCATACACAGACATACACACAAAGTAGTGAGGTTTCCATTTCAAAATGGAAACCTGACTTGTTCAATATTGTGACCAAGCCAACTGTGTAAGAAACTGAGGGTATTCCTCCCTCCCCCACGGGGGAGAGGTCATGTTGGTTGTAGAAGAGCTGTTCCTTTCAACATTTGCTGCACTGAGTGCTCTTTAAAAAAAAAATCAAAAAAAAATCTCTGAAATTGTTTGTTTAAGTGGAAGACCATGATGGAGACCGCTTTGGTGTGTGGCTACCATCCTCTTTATATTGTGATACAGCCCATGGAGACCATACTGTGCCATCTTTATCTTTGTAGAAAGTTGTTCAGATTGAGCATTTTGTGTAGGTACTTGTAGCTTTGAATGGCTGAGGCTGCAATTTGTTCCATTTGGGGCAAAAGAATATGTGGCCCTGCTGTGCCTACTAAGGTTCCAGTGTTGTCAGCCACTGTTAATATAAAATTTGGACATTCGCCTCAGTAAATGAGTCTCCAATGGATAACAGAAATATAGTTGGTACAAACTCAAAGAGACAGAAATTAAAGGATGAACTGAATTTATAATTGTTTTTTTCAAATACTCCAAAACCCCTCATTATTGGAGATAACTTATTTTCGTTTCCACAAGTTTTTCTTTCCTTTCAAGAAATTCTTCAGTGTCAAGCCTAAGCAAAACATCAAATGAGTTACAAGTCTAAAAACGATTCCCTCAGCCCCAACATAAAGGGACCCCCTCTGACCTGTCCCAAAACAGCATCTCTGAAATGTTTTACTAACAGAAATATTTGAAATGTGCATGATCAGATAACTATGATGAACAAGGCAGTGCAATAATTGTAAATAGCATTTGTCCTGTAAAAGAGAGATGATTTCCTTTGCTACAATTTCAGGATACAAAATCACAACCAGAGGGTCACTATTGACACTGGGATCCATACAAACTATTATTCCCACTTACGATGACAGTATTGTTGCTTTGGGTCAAATAGCTCATCAGTTAAGAAAATGTATTTATTGTTTGTCTGTCTGACCCAGTGTGATGAAAGAGGACCTTCAGCTATATTACTTCTAGCCAGTTCCCCATTTTTTTTAATGATGTGTTCATTATAGGTGGAAAAACAGAAATGGACTTTTCAAACTTTTGAATTTAAATGAATTTGCATTTACAAGCTACTTAATGTGTTTCCTGAAAATGGAAAATAGCTGTTCGACATGAAAAATGCCTACAGCCTGGCAGCTATTGTCACTATCCAAAATAACTATTGAATGTAACCAAATTACACCCATGTAGCAGTATAGTCTTGGAATGATTTATTATAGGGTTAGGTTGTCCAATGATCCCAGCTGCATTTTGTGTACATTATATGTCATTGATTTACAGTTAGCAGCCCTTGTCTCCTACAGTTCTTTAAGAAGCAAGCTGTCAAGTCAAACTGGAATATGCTATAAAATACATACATAGATAGGGTCTCAAGTGTATATTGCGAAAGATTAGCACCAGATTACCTCCCTATGAGACAAACCCTAAGAGGAACTGAGCCCCTACAACTCCCACTGATATCAGTGCAAACAGTAGATGCTTAGCAGCTCTGTGCTTGATAATCCAGTCAACTATATGTCTTTCCATTAGGTCTTTTCTTCTGGCCTCCTCGGCCCCCTTATTGATGGTTGTTGTAATGAGATTCCTTCAGTATATTATGTTTGAAATAGCCATTTCTTTGATGGCACTCACCACATCTTCATTGCTCTTTTAATAATGGAATTCAGCACTTTACTTTTATGCAAACAGTAGTCCATTGTCTAATTGCTTTAAAAGTAACACCTATTGCACTACTTGCGATGGTTCCCATAAAGCTCACCTCTGCTGTTGTCATTACTGCATGAAGTTTTGCTTTGGACTAATCTGTCAATAAATATAGTGCAGATTATGATGTTGTAACTGATTTGTCCTTGATTTACCAAAAAAACCCCAACACCTACCAAACAAAATGGAAAGTCAGTTTGGGTAAATAAGAACGTCATAATGGTCATATTTGGTCAAACCAATGGTCCATCTGACCCGTATCCTGTCTTCCAACAGTGGCCAATGCAAGGTACTTCAGAGGGAATGAACAGAACGGGCAATCAAGTGATCCAACCCCTGTCATTCACTCCCAGCTTCTGGCAAAGAGTGGCCTAGGGACACTCAGAGCATGGAGTTGCATCCCAGACCATCCTGGCTAATAGCCATTGATGAGGCTATCCCCATGAACCTATCTAGTTCTTCTTCGAGTGATTGCTCACATCCATTCCAGTTAGGTGTGCGCGCCGCGCGTGCACGTTCGTCGGAAACTTTTTACCCTAGCAACTCCAGTGGGCCGGCAGGTCGCCCCCTGGAGTGGCGCCGCCATGGCGCCCAATATATATCCCTGCCGGCCCGCCCGCTCCTCAGTTCCTTCTTACCGCCGTGTCGGTCGTTGGAACTGTGGAGCGCGGCATAGCTGTCCTCCACGTCCCTAGCTCTCCTAGTTATCTATCGTTATCTATCGTTATCTCTAGTTTCATTATAGTTGTTAATTAGTTTGTTAAGTTGATAGTTAAGTTAATTAGTTGTAAAGTACTTCTTCGCCGGGGGCTTAGCCCTTCCCGGCACCCGGCACCGGGCTCATGCCTGGTTCGCCGGGCTTCAAGCAGTGTGCGGCCTGCAAGAAGCCCATGCCTACCAGCGATCCCCACGAAGCGTGCCTGAAGTGCCTCGGGGAATCGCACAGATCCGACAAGTGCCGCATCTGTAAGGCCTTTAAGCCGAGGACAAAGAAGGAGAGGGATCAAAGGCTCCGAACTCTCCTAATGGAGGCGGCACTTGACCCGACGGCTTCGCAGGCCGTGGTATCGGCACCGGCACCGGATCGCTCCGGCACCGAGAAGACTCCTCGGCACCGACCCTCTCCGGCACTGGAGCCAGAGCCAAGGCCGTCGAAGTCTAATACTCCGGCCAGGCAGACCCGGCTAGAGCGCCCGGCCTCGACATCGGCCGCGGCGCCGCCGGCACCATCAGCACCGTTGACTCCGGGCCCGGCGGGTCCGTTGAGTCCGGTGCCGCCGAGCTCCCCCATGAGATCTGGGGTTGAGATAGTGGTCCCGTCCACACCGGAGACCTTCGCCTCGGCTCGGGACCTTATTGCCCTGACTGAGCCTACTCGGCTGCCACCCCCGGTACCTCCGGTGCGGGTCGTGTCCAGAGGCAAGCCCATGATGTCGGCACCGCCCAGAGACAGTCGTTCCCGATCCAGGTCCCGACGTCTTGGGCACTCCAGATCCCGACGCCGCTCGCAGTCCCGGCACCGCTCCCCTCAGCGGTACCGGTCGCACTCGCGGCACCGGTCGGCATCGAGAAGGTCGCAGTCAGGCTCCAGTCGACACCGGCACCGCGACTCCAGGAGCAGGTCCCGACGCTACTCGCCGCACCGGTCGACCTCCCGGCACCGAGCTGGTGGCAGGTCCCGGTCCCGGTCTCGCTCGACCTCCCGGCACCGAGCTGGTGGCAGGTCCCGGTCGACCTCCCGGCACCGAGCTGGTAGCAGGTCCCGGCACCGAAGCGGCGCCCGGCACCGAAGCGGCGCCCGGCACCGATCAGGATCACGGCACCGATCAGGATCACGGCACCGTGACAGATCCCGGTCCCGGTCCCGATCCCGGCACCGGTATGACTCCCGGTACCGGTCCCCAGCACCGCGACGATCCTCCGTGCCGGCCCGCGCAGACCCGTACCATCCAGGGTCGGCCCCACCGTGGCCCTCGAGACAGCCGTCCGTATCCTCCCAGACGGACAGCGGCTATGCGCTGGGCACCGACCGGCAGGCGGCGCTGTTTGGTGATCCGCCGCTGCAGGACCAAGGCCCACAACAGTGGGGATTCTGGACACCCTGGGCGTACCATCAGGCCCAGGGCCCCCAGCAGCTCCCTCCTAGGCCGGCGACTGCGGAACGTAGGGCCCCGGAAGCCTCGTTGTCTCGCCTCCCTCCCTCCCCGGAAGGGGAGGAAGGGTCCAAGCAGCAGGACTCCGCTGTGGCTCCGGAGGCAGAGGCGAGGGCTGAGGAAGACCCTCAGTTAGACACTCTCGTGCCGGGGGTCTCATCATCCTCCTCCCCGGATGAGGCGGTGGCGGGTACCTCCTCCAACAGTCCCCCCCCGCTGGATCTCAGGGCGCACCAAGACCTCCTCAGGCGATTGGCTCAAAATCTGAGTCTGCAGGCGGAGGAGGTCTCGGAGATAGAGGATCCAATTGTAACCATCATCTCCTCTGATGCTCCCACCAGGGTCGCCCTGCCCTTTATACGAACCATCCAGGCCAACGCCAACACCATCTGGCAGTCTCCGGCCTCCATCCCTCCGACAGCAAAAGGCGTCAAGAGGAAGTACATGGCCCCTTCCAGGGGATACGAATATCTCCATGTACACCCGACCCCGTGTTCACTGGTGGTTCAATCGGTGAACGATAGGGAGCGTCATGGCCAGGAGGCTCCGGCCCCCAAATCAAGAGAGGCCAGGCGGATGGACCTCCTTGGCCGTAAGGTGTATTCGGCTGGGGCGCTGCAGCTCAGGGTCTCCAACCAGCAGGCCCTGCTGAGCAGATATGCCTTTGATTCCTGGGTGGCAGTGGACAAATTTAAGGAGCTGCTGCCACAGGATGCTCGCCAAGAGTTTACGGCCATCTTGGACGAAGGCAAGAAGGTCGCACGCACGGCCTTGCAAGCCTCCTTGGATGCTGCGGACTCGGCTGCCCGTACCCTTGCGTCAGGTGTTACGATGCGTCGCATCTCCTGGCTGCAGGTTTCCGGCCTTCCGCCGGAGCTCCAGCATACTATACAGGACCTTCCTTTCGAAGGCCAGGGCCTATTTTCTGACAAAACAGACCCCAGACTCAAGAGTCTGAAAGATAACCGAGTCGTTATGCGGTCCCTCGGGATGCACACTCCCGTGACGCAGCGTAGACCCTTCCGGCCGCAACAACAACAACAACAACAACGCAGGCCGTTTTCCCAGTTCCGCCAGCGGCAGGACCTTTACAGGCGCCGCGGCAGGAACGGGAGGCGCAGGCAGTCGGGGAACCAAGGGGGGCAGAACCAAGGCTCCTCAAAACCCCCGCCTGGTCCTAAGCCTTCATTTTGAAGGTGCGCTCGAGGGCGCAGTAACAGTTTCCCCTATGGATCCTTCCCCCCCGTTTTCCAACCGCCTTTCGTTTTTCCTCCCGGCGTGGTCCCAAATAACATCGGACCGCTGGGTCTTAAGCGTGGTGCAGACGGGATACCGCCTGCAGTTTGTTTCGTTTCCTCCTTCCCGCCCTCCTTCCTCGTCCCTCTTCAGGGACCCCTCTCACGAGCAATTCCTTCGGCAGGAGGTGCAGACGCTCCTCAGCAAAGGAGCTATAGAGGCGGTTCCGGAAAACGAGAAAGGCAAGGGGTTTTATTCCCGCTACTTTCTGATCCCCAAGGCCAAGGGGGGCCTCAGGCCTATCCTCGACCTGCGAGAGCTCAACAAATACCTCGTGAAGTTGAAGTTCCGCATGGTATCCCTGGGGACCATTATTCCATCCCTGGATCCGGGAGACTGGTACGCCGCCCTCGACATGCAGGACGCGTATTTCCACATTGCCATTTGGCCGCGCCACAGACGCTTTCTCCGCTTCGTTGTGGGGGCTCTTCATTATCAATTTGCAGTCCTCCCGTTCGGCCTGTCCACGGCCCCGAGGGTGTTTACAAAATGCATGGCAGTTGTCGTGGCGCATCTTCGGCGCAACCGTGTCCACGTGTTCCCTTATCTGGACGATTGGTTGATTCGGGGCACGTCGGAACAGCAGGTGACCAGCCATGTCCGCGTGATCACCGGCATGTTTGCGAGTCTGGGCCTGTTGATAAACACAGACAAGTCCACCCTGAGGCCCACTCAGAAGGTGGAATTTATCGGGGCCGTCCTGGACGCCACTGTGGGCAGGGCCTCGCTGCCTCTGCAGCGGTTCCAGACCATGGCGGCGATCGTTCAACGCTTGCGGTCAGCCCCGTTGACGTCAGTGAGGACATGTCTAACCCTGTTAGGCCACATGGCGGCGTGCACCTTTGTGACCGACTACGCTCGGCTCCGCATGAGGCCTCTCCAGCTGTGGCTTATCAGTCATTACAGGCCGGCAAGGCAACCGTTAGACATGTTACTCACAATCCCCCAGAAGGTCTTAGATTCCCTCGGCTGGTGGTTGGACCAGTCCGTATTGTGTGCGGGTCTTCCCTTTCACCCGTCTCAGCCCTCGGTATCCCTGACAACGGATGCCTCAGATCTAGGCTGGGGGGCCCACCTAGGGACCCTGCGGACGCAGGGCCTGTGGTCTCAGGAGGAGGTGGGGCTACACATCAACATGAGGGAGTTGAGAGTGGTCCGCCTTGCTTGCCAAACGTTTTGTCATCAGCTTCAGGGTCGTTGTGTAGCCGTGTTCACGGACAACACGACGACCATGTATTATATCAACAAGCAGGGCGGCACCAGGTCCTCCTCCCTGTGCCTCGAGGCGATACGACTCTGGGACTTTTGCGTAGCCCACTCCATTCACCTCAGGGCTTCCTTCCTTCCCGGAGTACGGAACACGCTGGCGGATCGATTGAGCAGATCCTTCCTGTCACACGAGTGGTCCTTTCGCCCGGACGTCGCTCTCTCCATTTTCCGGAGGTGGGGTTATCCCCGGGTGGACCTCTTTGCGTCCAAGGGGAACAGGAAGTGCCAAGCATTCTGCTCCTTTCAGGGCAGGGAGCCGGGGTTGATAGCGGATGCCTTCCTCATCCAGTGGTCGACCCACCTGTACTATGCGTTTCCTCCGTTCCCTCTGGTTCACAAGGTCCTCCTGAAGGTGCGCAGAGACAGGGCTCGTGTGATCATGGTGGCCCCGGCATGGCCCAGACAGCACTGGTACACCATGCTGCTGGACTTGGCCGTAGCCGACCCAGTTCCCCTGCCCCTTCATCCGGACCTGATTACCCAGGACCACGGGTCTCTCTGTCACCCAGACCTGCAGTCGCTGCACCTAGCGGCGTGGCTCCTGCGTGGCTAACTGGTTCCGAGCTGCGCTGCTCCACGCCCGTGAGAGAGGTGCTCTTGAGCAGCAGGAAACCGTCCACAAGAGCCACGTATTCGGCGAAATGGAAACGCTTCTCCTGTTGGTGCGTAGAGAGAAATCTCCGCCCTATGGAAGTTTCGGTAACCGAAATCTTAGACTATGTTTGGTCCCTCAAAGAGCAAGGTCTGGCCTTATCGTCGTTGCGAGTCCATCTAGCAGCTATCTCCACCTTTCACCCGGGTGCGGACGGTCGCTCCGTTTTTTCTCACCCGACGGTGTCGAGATTCCTTAAAGGGCTGGAACGGTTATTCCCTAACGTCCGTCCCCCTGCTCCAACCTGGGATCTTAACCTGGTGTTGTCCCGGCTCATGGGGCCCCCCTTTGAGCCGTTAGCTACTTGCTCCCTGCTTTACCTCTCTTGGAAGGCTGCCTTTCTAGTAGCTATCACCTCAGCTAGACGGGTGTCGGAACTCCGAGCCCTTGTGGTAGACCCCCCATACACGGTCTTCCACAAAGACAAGGTGCAGCTTAGACCGCACCCTGCCTTTCTACCCAAGGTGGTCTCAGCCTTCCACGTCAGCCAAGAGATTTTCCTCCCGGTTTTTTTCCCAAAACCTCACTCCTCAGGCAGGGAGCAGCAGCTCCACTCGCTGGATGTCCGTAGAGCTCTCGCGTTCTACATAGAGAGGACCAAACCCTTCCGCAAATCCCCCCAGCTTTTCGTGGCGGTAGCGGACCGTATGAAAGGGCTTCCTATCTCCTCCCAGAGGTTATCCTCGTGGGTTACGTCCTGTATCAGGACCTGTTATGACTTGGCCCATGTCCCTACGGGCCGTGTGACTGCGCATTCTACCAGGGCGCAGGCGTCGTCGCTGGCTTTCCTTGCCCGTGTGCCCATCCAGGAAATCTGTCGGGCAGCGACCTGGTCATCGGTCCACACCTTTGCTTCCCACTACGCCCTGGTACAGCAGTCGAGAGAGGATGCGGCCTTCGGAACTGCAGTGCTCCATGCCGCGACTTCTCACTCCGACCCCACCGCCTAGGTATGGCTTGGGAGTCACCTAACTGGAATGGATGTGAGCAATCACTCGAAGAAGAAAAGACGGTTACTCACCTTTGTAACTGTTGTTCTTCGAGATGTGTTGCTCACATCCATTCCACACCCGCCCTCCTTCCCCACTGTCGGAGTAGCCGGCAAGAAGGAACTGAGGAGCGGGCGGGCCGGCAGGGATATATATTGGGCGCCATGGCGGCGCCACTCCAGGGGGCGACCTGCCGGCCCACTGGAGTTGCTAGGGTAAAAAGTTTCCGACGAACGTGCACGCGCGGCGCGCACACCTAACTGGAATGGATGTGAGCAACACATCTCGAAGAACAACAGTTACAAAGGTGAGTAACCGTCTTTTCTTTTTTTTTTTTAAACCTAGTTATAGTTTTGGTCTTCACAACATGCCCTGGCAACAAGTTCCACTGGTTGACTATCCATTGTGTGAAGAAGTACTTCCTTTTGTTTGTTTTAAACCTGCTCCCTATTTATTTCATTGGGTGACCCGTAATTCTTGTGTTCTGTGGAGGGGGGAATAAGATTTCCCTATTCACTTTCTCCATACAGGTCAAGATATTATAGACCTCTATCATATGCTCTCTTAGTTGTCTCTTTTCCAAGCTGAAAAGTCCCATTCTTTTTAATCTCTCCTCATACAGAAGCTGTTCCATACCCTTAATCAGTGTCAATTCCAATGTATCTTTTTTGAGATGGGGTGACCACATCTGCACACAGTATTCAGGATGAGGGAGTACCATGGATTTATATAGAGGCAATATGATATTTTCTATCCTATTATCTATCTGTTTCCTAATGGTTCATAACATTCCATTAGCTTTTTTGACTTCTGCTGCATGTTGAGCTGATGTTTTCAGAGAACTATCCACAATGACTCCCAGATCTCTTTCTTGATTGGTAACTGCTAATTTAGACACCATTATTTTATATGTATAGTTGGGATTCTGTTTTCCAATGTACATTACTTTGCATTTATCAACACTGAATTTCATCTGTCATTTTGTTGCCCAGTCACCTAGTTTTCTGAGATCCCTTTGTAATTCTTCACAGTCTGCTTTGGACTTAACTATCCTGAGTGATTTTGTATCGTCTGCAAATTTTGCCATTTCACTGTTTACCCCTTTTTCCAGATTATTTATGAATATGTTGAACAGCGCTGGTTGAACAGACCCATGGAGGACACCACTATTTCCCTCTCTCCATTCTGAAAACTGACCGTTTATTCCTGTCCTTTTGTTTTCTGTCCTTCTAAACAGTTACTGATCCACGAGAGGACTTTCCCTCTTATAGATTCATAGATTCATAGACTCTAGGACTGGAAGGGACCTCGAGAGGTCATCGAGTCCAGTCTCCTGCCCTCATGGCAGGACCAAATACTGTCTAGACCATCCCTGATCGACATTTATCTAACCTACTCTTAAATATCTCCAGAGATGGAGATTCCACAACCTCCCTAGGCAATTTATTCCAGTGTTTAACTACCCTGACAGTTAGGAACTTTTTCCTAATGTCCAAACTAAATCTCCCTTGCTGCAGTTTAAGCCCATTGCTTCTTGTTCTATCATTAGAGGCTAAGGTGAACAAGTTTTCTCCCTCCTCCTGATGACACCCTTTTAGATCCCTGAAAACTGCTATCATGTCCCCTCTCAGTCTTCTCTTTTCCAAACTAAATAAACCCAATTCTTTCAGCCTTCCTTCATAGGTCATGTTCTCAAGACTTTTAATCATTCTTGTTGCTCTTCTGGGGACCCTCTCCAATTTCTCCACATCTTTCTTGAAATGCAGTGCCCAGAACTGGACACAATACTCCAGTTGAGGCCTAACCAGCGCAGAGTAGAGCGGAAGAATGACTTCTCCTGTCTTGCGCACAACACACCTGTTAATGCATCCCAGAATCACATTTGCTTTTTTTGCAACAGTATCACACTGTTGACTCATATCTAGCTTGTGGTCCACTATGACCCCTAGATCTCTTTCTGCCTTACTCTTTCCTAGACAGTCTCTTCCCATTCTGTATGTGTGAAACTGATTGTTCCTTCCTAAGTGGAGCACTTTGCATTTGTCTTTATTGAACTTCATCTGGTTTACCTCAGACCATTTCTCCAATTTGTCCAGATCATTTTGAATTATCCCATAACTTCCTACTTTGCTTACGAGCCTTTGGGGAGGGACCTTGTCAAATGCTTCCTGAAAGCCCAAGTACACTATGTCCACTAGATCAGCGTTTCTCAAACTGGGGTCCACAAGGGAACTCCAGGAGGTCTGCTGATTAACTCGTCCCCCTCCCTCACAGCACCCCCTGAACACTGGGGAACCCGTTCCCTGGAGTGCAGGAGGTGCAGAGAGGAGGGGGGACAGGGGCACTTGGAGGAGGCGGGGAACAGGAGGAGCAGGAATGGAGCAGGGATAAGAAGATTTGAGGTGGGGTCTTGGGGGAAGGGGTGGAGTGGAGGCAGGACCTGGGGCTGAGCAAGGAGTTTGGGGGTCCATGGCAAATTTTTAAATCAAAATGGGGTCCTCAGGTTACTAAAGTTTGAGAACTGCTGCACTAATCACCATTGTCCACAGGCTTGTTCACAGCCTCAAAGAATTCTAATAGATTGGTGAGGCATGAATTCCCTTTACAAAAGCTGTGTTCACTCTGCCCCCAACAAATCATGTTCATGTATGTGTCTGATAATTCTCTTCTTTACGGTAGTTTCAACCAATTTGCCTGATATAGTAGTTAGGCTTACTCATCTGTAATAGCTGGGATAAGGAGGCTTTTTAAAAAATTGGCATCACATTAGCTATTCTCCGCTCATCTGGTGCAGAAGCTGATTTAAATGATAGGTTACATACCAGAGTTAGTAGTTTTGCATTTGAGTTCCTTCAGAACTGTTAGGTGAATATCAGTTTATCAGTTTGTTCCAAACCGTCCTCTAATGACACCTCAATCTGGGACAGTTCCTCAGATTTCTCACCTAAAAATAATGGCTCAGGTGTGGGAACCTCCCTCACATCTTCTGCAGTGAAGACTGATGCCACTAATTCATTTACCTTCTCCTCAATGGCTTTATCTTCTTTGAATGCTTCTTTAGCACCTCGATTGTCTTTACTGTGTCCCATTGACTATCATCATTCCACCAAGTTTCTGATGCCTGTTATATCAATATTCTCATTTAATACCAGGCACTCAAGTTCACTCATCTTAGTAGTTAGACTTCTAGCATGTGTATACAAGCACTTATCAAATTTTTACTTATAAACGAACTGGAACTGGCCAATTTGCTGTACTATACTGAATTCATATATGCCCTAGGGTAACATAATTTCTGGTTTGAGTTTTACTTTCCTGCAGGACAATTTACTGTCATTCCCAGTCACAGTTAAGCTATTTGCATTTGATGAAATGTCTCTTTCCCACTCTTTTCTTCAAGGATATCCAGCGAACACTCTCCGAAACTTCAAATCCGGAGCCACAGTTACTTGAGGGCAGTGAGTGAAGTCTCAATCAATAGAAGTTTGGACAGTCTGGACCCTGCAAGTCTGTTAACTTCTCCTAAATTCCGTTCCCGGAATGAGAGCTACATGAGAGCCATGAGCACGATTAGTCAGGTGGGTGGCAAGCATGCACATCTAAGAACAAGATCAAAATCAGGCCCCAGCCAATGCAGCTGTATGTGCAATATGTAGAACCAGAAACCCTTTTTGTTTGTGCAATGAAGTCAGACATGCAACAAATTACATATTTTCAAAAGCATTTGAATTTTAAAAGGACTTATGGGGATGTTTTTCGTGTACATTTTTGTGAAGGAATAAGATTTGAAAATGTCATAGTCTAAATTTTGAAAATTGTTTGGTGATTTTGGTTGCACAACATGAAATGTCTTAAAGGGACCTGATTTTTAGTGGACAGGTGCTCAGCACTCCTTCTAAGAAGTTTCAGGTTTAGCATACAAAATAACAAGTCACTTCTAAAAATGTAGGACTTGGAGTCCTATTGAGAATGAGTCTTCCTTTAAGGAGTGGGGACCATAAAATGTTTGAGGGGAAAAAGAATAAAGGTTACTGGTATTTTCTATTCCACTATTGTTTTGACATAAACCATTTCAAAATATTGGATTAATTAGCTCCTTTTACACATTTTTTTAAATTCTGCTAGAGCTTTGACTTTATGATGTACATAGTACATATGTGTTTGGTTCACACATTAATTATGAAGATGTGCATTATTTTCCTGAAAAATCATAACATCCTCTTTTGTGCCAGCTACAGTCTGTCAGATGAATATTGTGCACTTTGGGTCATTTTAAATTGTTAGTGTTGACAGAGTGGGATAGCCTGCCCTTATATAAAATATGCATATGGAGTCATCATGCTGTCACATCTGTCTAGCTGCCATGCATGCAAAATAGGACGCAGGTCAGGGATGTATTGAGTACCCTCAACTTTGCTTAAAAACAGTGGGAGCGAAGGATGCTCAGTACTTCAGAGTTGGCCCCTAAAATGGTGCTAAGATAGAAGGTAATTTTCTTTGGGAAAACTTGAATGAATATACACATTAAAATATCATAGTCAGATATATTATTCTGCAAGGGTATTCTGGCATGTTATGTATTTTTTGCCAACTAGTATAAGGCACTGCATTTCATTTGGTGTTGTGTGCTGTGACAAAGTTCCTCCTCTGCCTTGGTGGGTTCTGCACTTTCTGGCAGATTTGCTCACCTCAGAGGTTCACAGCAGTCCTCAGTTTGGCTCCTTTTGTTAGTGGCACAAACCTGCTGTTCATTCGGCTAACCTCATCACTGGCCAGCATTAGGAAAAGGAGGGGAACAATCCCTGCAGTTTCTGCTGGCCCACCTGATGGGTCGGGGGGCAGGCCAGAGACTTTTCCCTCTGGTGGGACCCACAGTCCAGATCAACTCCTCTTATATCAAATAGGGAGTTGGGAGGATGGGGGGAACCCAGGCCCACCCTCTACTTCGGGTTTCAGCCCAGGGCCCTGTGGATTGCAGCTGTCTTTAGTGTCTCCTGTAACAGTTGCATGAGTACTACAGCTCCCTGGGCTTACCTCCCTCATGGCCTGCTCCCAACACCTTCTTTATCCTCACCACAGGACCTTCCTTCTGATGTCTGATAACACTTGTACTCCTCAGTCCTCCAGCAGTACGCCTACTCACTGTCAGCTTCTTGCATGCCTCTTGCTCCCAACTCCTCACACGCTCCCCTCACTGACTGAAGTGAGGTCCTTTTTAAACCAGGTGCCCTGATTAGCCTGCCTGTCTTAATTGATTCTAGCAGCTTCTCAGTTGGCTCCCGGTGTCCTAATTAGCCTGTCTTCCTTAATTTGTTCCAATAAGATCCTGATTGTTCTGGAACTACCTCTGTTACCTTACCCAGGGAAAAGAGACCTGCTTGACCTGGGGCTAATATATCTGTCTTCGATCACTCTCCTGTAGCCATTTGGCCTGACCCTGGGACAATACTCTAAATCACTGGTAATAACTCATGTTGTAGATGACCGTCACTGCTGTTACAATTTTGAACCTCCAATTTATACCAGCAAAGGTAAAGGCCAATTTAACTGGATAGTACATTTTCAGTACAGATTTCCTTTTTGGACTTAGATCAATTTTCATTTTAAAGTAGTCATGGAATAAAAATAATGCTGTCTCTGTGTTCATATAATATAAATATCAAGGCAATCTAAAAGTATCGCTGGTTGGACTTAAGAAATCCTAGCCCCATTGATGTCACTGAGTTTTTGCCACTGACTTCAGTGGGGCCAGGATTTCACTCATGGACTTTTATGCAGGATAAATGGGCTAGAGGAGTGACTTCGATCCAAGATTAAGTCTGCACTGCTCAGGCAGGGATTGCTGAATTTGGACATTCAGAGGCATCATCTGCTTACTATACACTGTAGGAGTTGATAGCGCTAGCACAAAATATAAGCAGGTGCTGTAGAAACAGAGTTATGAAGGAAGCTGGCAGAAAACGGCAAATTGAAATTGTAAGCATGGGATAAAACTATTTGACTCCAATTTAGACGGATTGATTTGTGAGATGATTGAAGCTGTCCATGCTCCAAAGAGTGTAGGCTTCCTTGCCAGTAAAAATAGGAAGCTTAAAAGAAATCCTAGAAGTGAGCTCTGGGAGGCACCTGTCTGATAATCTAGTTTATCCCCTGCCAATGTAGTATTGTTCTTTACAACATAATATCCAGTGCTTTGTCCAGTGTTTTTTAAAGCAATCAATCTCTTTCTACTGTTTCCCATAGGAAGTTATTCCACAGTCTAATAGATTTCGCTGTTCAGAAATATGGCCTGATACTCAACCTATTTTTTCTTAAAATTCATCCCAGTATAGCATCTTTCATATCTTCCTAGACCATCCTAATCCATTCACATCTTCCCTTGGTCTCTGTGCCTTTAGAATGTCTGAGAAATAATGAAATCATGGTATACATTATTGTTTCAGATGTGCATTTTTCCTATGGTGATTATTATAATTTTAATGCCAATCTCAAGGCTCAATCCTGAGTTTAGAAATGTGGGTGCCCATTGCCATATAAACATAGGCAAATGGCTCCAAAGTTTGCAAGGCCATGTGGTTCTGTGTGTAACTCAGGCTAGGAGAGCCTGGCTCTTTGTTATTCTCTGGCAGCTGGTTCACAAAATAAGGGTTAAATAGCCTATTATAGCTGCCAGCCAAGGGAGTTAGTCCTTTTCATTCAAGTTGGAGAGGCGCAGATTTAATCCCTGCTGTTGGCCCAAGTTGGGTTAGTTACATGAGATCGGGACTGAGCCCTCAGTGTCCATAGCTCTGTATTTTCTTGACTCTGAGTATGCACATAGTATATTTTTCTTGGAGAATTGTTACTGCATTTAAAATAAGATTTAAAGTGTAAATCACTTGCTGTTCAAAGGGAACTTTTAATGGAAATTTTAAGTATTGTTCTATCTTTGTAAATGTTATTACAGGATAGATTGCTCTAATGGGATATGATTACAGGAAACTACCTATTCTTGGCCTGCAGGTGAGTGAGATGGAAGTAAATGGTCAGTTTGAATCAGTCTGCGAGTCAGTGTTCAGCGAACTAGAGTCCCAGGCCGTAGAGGCCCTGGATCTGCCAATGCCAGGCTGCTTCCGCATGAGGAGCCACAGCTATGTGAGAGCAATTGAGAAGGGCTGTTCCCAAGATGATGAATGCGTGTCGCTGAGGTCCTCATCTCCCCCACGCACGGCCACCACAGTGAGGACCATCCAGAGCAGTACTGGTGAGTAACAAAGAGGGAATTCAGAAGGGGACAAAATAAAAGCACCAGTTTACACAATATATATTACACTAATGGTAAAATAATTGCTCCAAATCCTTGCTAGGCATGAAATGCACTGGAGATGCTATGTTTCTTCTGCATATATGGACCAGACTGTAGGAAACCTGCATATCCCCACATACCATAGAACTATGCTTTTCCTGGGAGCAGGAGACCCAATAGTGTAAGGAGAGACATGCAGATCCACTGACCCAAAAACACAGGGGTGGAGAGAACAAAGATGTCACATCTGCTACTCTTCCCGTTCCCAGGAATGCAGCTACAGCTAGGCTGTGCAGGAGCAACACACTCTGGCCCTTGTTGAAATTGACCTTTATTGGCCCACAACTGGGCAGATTGTTACTGGTATCAGTGAAAATTTAGATTCAGTTTGCTCAATGCACAGCAGTGTATTGGAGAAAGAATTACACAGGCAATAAAAGATTATATAATGCGTCTCCCTAATAAACCTCAATTCCCCAAGCATAAACCTTCTGTAACTGTATTGGCCTTATACAGTATCCTGACTGGCAAACAAAGCAGGTAGAGCTACCAGTCCTAGATGGAGACTTCTGTTCTCTTCTCTTCTTTTTTTTCTCTCAAATACTTGCTCTGCCAAATGTCCCCCAAAGCTGGGTCTTGGTTACCTCGAGGCCCTATGGTTCAAAAGTTCTCCCCAAATCCCTCATAGCAGGGTGTTGGCTGCCCTAGGACACTCTGTCTTACAGCATCACAGAACTCTTCAGATGTTAATTGGGGAACTAAGAACTGTACATATGATATTCTTAATATTTATACCCTGTGCTCTCAAAGGAGTCTCATGTCCTCGAAATATGCCCTGTGGACATTTCATTACTAGTTTTCCCTAATTAATATTTTAAAAGGGACTGCAAAACAGAGACCAAAGATCAATTGCTTTTTACCCTCTCATAAATCATTCACTCAAGCTCTTAGTGCGGTGCTATCCAAAAGGGTCATTTTGACCCTGGTCAGCCTGTGCCAAGCTCACCGATCGTATGTTTTTTGCGTTTTCTTTACTTGGTGAGCAGGCCTCAAGCTGATATGTTCCGAAGTTCCATGTTGAAAAAAACACACAGATATAGCCTCCGATCACTCTTAGTAAATTTCCATACCAAGTGTCTAATGCTAAGAGAACCCTGCTCCCAGAATCCTCGAGCAAATTCAAACGTATCATGCCATACCAAACTCATATTCATCACATTCACTCATATCAATCACAATAATTCCACACCATCCCAACAGCCCTCAGCTGGTGTAAATCAATGCACTCAGTGGAACTATGCTGAGTTATACAAGCTGAGGATTTGGCCCTTTGCTTGCAGATAAGTTGAGAGGATCCTCTTGGACAATAAAACCTGCACAAAGTCCTCCTCTTTGTGGTGATGTGAGCACATTTTTAAAATTTGGAGGGGACGAGGGGTGATAATGAATTACTCCTTCAGCCACTTTGCTTAAACAGGATAGCAAGAAGTGGGGGAGGGGCGTGTCCGTCTCACTCTCTTGCCCATCATCCTAATGAGGTTCTGGCTTTGTAACAGAAACCAGAAGATATGAGGTTGACAATTTTTTCAAATATTTTAAATTATTTATAGTTGCTTTAAAAAAAACAAAAAAAAACTCTTCCTGTTTGACATGCAAAGATAACCATGATGTCCACTAACCAGTATCACCAGAATTCATACTCAAGGGGAAAAAAACAGATCAGGGAACAAAAGCAAAATCTGTATTTTCAAAGCCCTATTCAGGAAAGCCAGAAACAAGGACTCTCAAGCTGTTTTCTCCAGATGAATATTGAAAAGAGCCCACTGCTTTTGACTTATTCCTCTGTATCCATTCTACTGCCTCACACAAGCATCATTTCATTTTACATTCAAGTTGCTAGAAGCCATTTCATATTCCACCTACCATTTTTCCCATGTTCTGTTAATTCTACAGTCTTCCCTAATTTTTTCCCTTTTGTGTGTGTTATCTCACTCTTGCAGTTGCTTGAGTTCCTTGTCTCTGACCCCTTTCCCTCCACAAGGCCACTTTTTCAACTGGTTTTCATCATCAAAAGACTTTTTTGGTCCTTTTATCAAAAATGTGCCGCCTAATTTATACCATTTACAATATGAAGTGCAAGCATTATTGGACGTATGTTGGCAATGCATCATAAACTTCAAAACATCTTTAACAACTGAAGGGTATGCTTGTGCTCATTTTGGATAAAATGTGGTTTGCAGGGTGCTTATGTATAGGGAAGCATGTTGTGGCTCACCAGCCTAGGAACATTCTAGAGAAGGCCAGAGGGAGGGGTTGAGCTCAGCATGTGGACTGGAGAACTATGAGCATGTGATAAACAGATCCATATATGGAAAGGTTAACTCTGATTTGTTAGAGGTTCATGTTATGTAACTTATGTAAGTGCCATGTGCTATAAAATAGCAAAGGGAGGGGCTCTTTGCTGGAGGGTCTGTGCCTGATTCTTTGTAGCAGGGGCTTTCCTTGTGCACATATTGAATAAAACCTTGTTGATTTGAATTGAATCGCATTGCATTGAATCATATCGCATCGCATCGAAGTCTCTTGATTCTACCCAGCATCAGACTCACTGGGAACCACAGAATCCCAACACAACTGTGATAGTACAGTTCTCTTCTAAACAAATGGCTAGTAAGAAACAACTTCCAAACTACAGTGTTATGAATGTGAAAGGTCATTTTTCTGTGTAGATGATTCAGCCATGTAGTTTGCACCCAATCGCAGCTGAGGGATTTACATAAAATATGTGTTGTTTCATCATACAGTAATAGTTCATTTCCAATGTGTTGGGAAACATGCAGCTGAAGGCAGAGAGCTTGCAGTATGTAGGCGCCATTATTAGCCTGTAATGGATGCCTGGGAGTGTGAGATATCTTTTCAATAAATTGATTTTTTTTCTTAAGAATGAGAAAAGTCATGTTAAAATGTTTCTTGTTTTAAAATAATACTAATAATCAACCCACATAAGAAGAAGATCCATTCTTTTTGTATTCAAACAGAAGTTTTAGTGGTTTAGAAAAAATGTGAGTGGGGTAAGGTAAGAATAAGAGAATGAAAGATGTTTGCAGATGATCCCAGAGGACTGAGGAGAGAATGTGGGTTGGAGAATATGGCCCTAAAACTATAAAGAAACAGATCTTTAGTCATTTTCTACTCCTTTTCCAGGTGCTTCTGTAAAGTCCAGAGAGGGAAGCACCTGCAGCCCTTTACTGGACATGGCAGAAGGATTTAAAAGACTGCTGCAGGTTTCCATTCTTTCTCCTGTATTATAGGAATCACTGGGTTATTTTGTCTTTCCAGGCTCTTCAGGGTCACATTTGTCCTTTATTACCACTTTAACCATACCTCTTATGGGGTTCAGAACCTCAACTGGTAGTTTAATTTCATCCTAGGGCATCCATGTACTCTCTTTTGCCCTTGCCTCAGGCTAATTCACAGATAGGCTGTAATGCAATAGTCAGCCTAGGTAGTTCCTATTCGTGTAGTGTAGAAAAAAGAAGATCCTTTTTGACCCATCTAGTTAGCCAGAAATTCAGCGGGGTTGCAGGTTCTTCCAGTTAGGAGGAGAAATTGATGATGGAGTGAGGTAATTTTGATGCAATCTTGTGTACATTCTTTGTAAATAAACAAGTCCTGTTTCTGTGAACACAGGAGGAATTGAACAACAGGAGAGAGGTTTTCTTGCTCACAGCTCCAAACCCTTTCAGCCAGCACTTGGCTCAAAAAGTGCTCTTTCTCTAGGCTTTTCTCAGGGCCACATTCCTAGTTTTTATTCAAGCTGTGTCAGGTGTTTTCTTGCTGCTTTCTCTCTAAACTTCTCTGTACCTTTTTGCTTTCTTTCACAGACGCACAGTCCTTCACAAAATTATAAACACCAAAACCCTTCTGCCCACTTGTGCCTTGCATATATCTTTGTCTTGGGTAGTGATGTGGCTGGGGTTGGGGTGGAGACCCCTATTGTTTCAGCTCTCTGGTTCTATAAAGGAATTTAACCATTTTTTACCACCATCTTGCATGATGGGTGGTAGTAACTTCTACTCCATAACAACAGATAGTAGGTCTGTTAGACAGTTACAGAAGGAGGGGAAAGGAGTCGCGAGTATATCTCCCTGTAGGAAGTGTAACAGATATATTTGCTGCAGACATCAGACACAGTTATAATAAAATCTACATGCACTTAATAGTCCATGATTAGAAACATGTTCCACCTACTCCAGAAATACTGGCCTCTATCAATTCACACTTTCACTGTCAGTAGTAGGTAGCTAATGAGGAAAACAGGAATGAGCAAAACCTCTGGCAAATACATTGTAAAAGTATCATAAAGCAAGCCAAGAAAGTATTTGAGAAGTAACTTGCTAAAGAGGTAAAAACTAATGGTATTTTTTAAGTACATCAGAAGCAGGAAACCTGCCTACTAGGCCGAGGGGCCACTAGATGACATAGCACTCAAGGAAGACAAGGCCATTGCAAAGAAACTGACCAAATTCTTTGCATGAGTCTTCACTGCAGAGGATGTTAGGGAGATACCCACATCAGAGCTATTTTTTGGATGACAAATCTGAAGTACTGTCTCAAACTGAAGTGTCAGTAGAGGAGGTTTTGGAACATATTGATAAGTTAAACAGTAATGAGTCACCAGGACCAGATGATATTCACTCAAGAGTGCTGAAGGAACTCAAAAATGAATTTTCAGAACTACTAACTTTAGTATGTAACCTATCAGTGAAATCAGCCTCCTTACCAGATGACTAGAAGGTAGCTAATGAAATACGGATTTTAAGAAGTTCTCCAGAGGGAATCCTGGCAGTTACAGGATGGTGAGTCTTACCTTAGTGCTGGGGAAATTGATTGAAACTATAGTAAGAAACATAATTATCAGACATTTAGGTAAACATAATTTGTTGGGGGAAGAGTCAACACAAGTTTTGTAAAGAGAAATCATGCCTCACCAATCCATTAGAATTCTTTGAGGGAGTCCATAAGCATGTGGATAAGAGTGACCAAGTTGATATAGTGTACACTGATTTTCAGAAAGCCTTTGACAAGTTCCCTGACCAAAGGCTCTTAAGAAAGCTATGTAGCCATGGAATAAGAAGGAAGGTCCTCTCCTGGATCAGTAACTGGTTGAAAGGTAGGACACAAAGACTAGTAATAAATGGTCAGTTTTCACAATGGAGAGAGGTGAACAGCGAGATTCCCCCAAGGATCTGTACTGGAACCTGTGCTGTTCAATTTATCCATAAGTGATCTGAAAAATAGACTTCTAGGATGGAGGTTGGCACAACTGATTAAGAGAGCCTTAAACTAGGAATTTGGGGGAGATGGTTGGGAGATGTCCAGGTAATCTCCACGCCAGAATTTAATATTGAGAGGGAAGAAAATGAAGTAAGAAAGGATACAGCCATGGGTATGAGAATGGACATAAGGAGGAAGGGTAGTGTAGATACCAGTCTAATAGGTGATACTGGTGGTAGAATGTCTGTGCCTAATGGGGTAAAGAATGTCAGTGAAGCCAAATGGCAAAAATTAAGATGTTTGTACACTAATGCGAGGAGGATAAGTAACAAAATGGAGGAACTAGAGCTACTGGTGCAAGAAGTGAAACCCGATATTATAGGGATAACAGAAACATGGTGGAATAGTAGTCATGACTGGAGTTGAAGGCTATGTGCTATTTAGGAAAGACAGAAATCAAGGCAAAGATGGTGGAGTAGCATTGTATATCAATGATGAGGTAGACTGTAAAGAAATAAGAGATGGAATGGATAAGACAAAATCTGTCTGGGCAAAAATCACATTGGGAAAGAAAGCTACTAGAGCCTCCCCTGAGATAGTGCTTGGCGTGTGCTACAGACCACCGGGATCTGATTTGGATATGGATAGAGACCTCTTTAATGTTTTTAATGGAGAAAACACTAATGGGAATTGTGAGATCATGGGAGACTTTAAATTCCCAGATATAGACTGGAGGACAAGTGCTAGTAATAATAATAGGGCTCAGATTTTCCTGGATGCGATAGCTGATGGATTCCTGCACCAAATAGTTGAAGAACCAATAAGAGGAGATGCCATTTTAGATTTGGTTTTGGTGAGCCTGGAGCAGCAAACCGTGGCCACTGGGAGCTGCGATCGGCCGAACGTGCGGACACAGCAGGTACACAACTCGGCCTGGCCCTCCAAGGGCTTTCCCTGAACAAGTGACGAACAAGTTTGGGAACCACTACCTTAGATATATGTACTTAAAACACCCCACCTGTCTTGGCCGGATATCCAAAGGAGGAAATAAAAGCAGCCTATTTAGCCAAAGAATCTAAATGAGCAAGTACTGAGTAAAATAATTTTTAAAATTTAAAGTCATAATTAAGTTCCCTTTCCAAAACAAGAAAGCCTTGTATCCCAGTTGAATCTGTGCGACAGCTGATGTACTGTGTAGCCACCAGATTACAAAGGGACCAACAACTTGGGTGGTGGGTTTTTGGAGGTTTTTTTTTTGGTTGGTTGGTGGTTGTTTTTGTTTGTTTTTTGTTTTAAACAGAAATTTTTGAAATCTCAAAAACCCTCACAGGACAGAAAAACCATTTCCTAACTATCTCTATTATTGTGTGGCTTTCCTGTTTGCTCTTCCCGCAGTCCCTCACTAACTTAGATCGATACATTCATTCAGAAAATTCTACTAACCCACCATAGTTATACAGTACCTTTACTTCACTAACTAGGACATTTACAATATTCATACTATTACACACTATTATATCTCACTCTATTATATGTCAGCAATCTTATATTAATGCATAGCAGCTTCGCATCTGTCACAATGTTTATGTGATATTCAATATCATTTTATTAAATATAAATTTAAAAGCATATTTGGGATCCTTACTTTAAAGTAATTTCTAGCTTTGTTAGCCTGGCAAAGTGCTCCTTGTGTGCTCTCTTCATAGCTACACGATATAAAACAGGGATTAATAAAGCAAAATCTAAGACGAATGTTTTGGTTGGTTGGTTGGTTGATTATTAGCTTTCCAGTCAAGCTACAATAATAATGTGGCTTTTGCTTCCTAAATGTCTTCTTCATACTCTGTGCATGTCTCCATCTCTATATCAAGTAGTAAGATCATGTTCTTGATTTTTTTCATTTAAAAAGGCTACTTTTAAAAGCAAGGATAAAGTACGGTTTTATGTGGAAAGCCTGTTTCAACTGCGGTTTAACTATCTTCTAAGAATTCACAAAAATTTTGCCAGACTTCAGTAAGCTAAGTTTTCTATTTCATCATGTAGTATTCCATCCATCTGATCGCTAATTTAAGGTATTAGTTTATTTAACTGTCTTTTTAACTTTTAATCCCATTTCCCTTGTTCCCAACTCAGAGTTTGTTTCTACATCAGCCAGTATATCCATATACCAGATAAATACAGTACTGTTTGTGATTCTTTTCGCAATCTCTTATGACTGTCATGTAAGATTCTTTTTTCTTTTTACATATGTCACTTATCCTTTCCCTCTTTAGCTTCTTGAGGTCAGCCTGCTCTTAGCGAGTTCTTTATTTCCTTGGTTAGCCATCCATGCTTAGAAGAGCTTTTTGTCTATAATATCTTTTGCCAAATTATCTTGGGGGAAAACTGTATTATTCAGCTACATGCTCTATGTGTAAGAATTGTTGAAAGTGTCTTTCATTTTGATGAAGCTAGCTATAGAATACCTGATTGTTAGAGTTGTTATGGGTTTGACAGGATTAAATGAAATAAAAAAGCATGGATTTATTCAGAGAAGGTGGTTTTATCAGAGATGCATACAAGTAAGGGGTTGTGTCACCCCCTGCCTCAGAACCCTGGGTGCTTAAGTGCTGGACAGCTCTGGCTCAGAGCCCTGACACCAGTAGCCTGCTTTTACAGCCCAGTGACCTCATCCTGGCTTCCACCATCCTGGTTACTTCTAGCAGAGTGACACCGACAGTCCTTCCAGTCACAAGTCTACCCCAAACCAGCTCCTCTGCAATGCTCAGTAGCACGCAGAAAACCTTAGCAAGTTTGCTGCTGTGTAGACAGTACACAGTACAAGCCTGCCAGTTGGCTGAGAATGTTGCTCTTGAGTTTGAAACACTGAGAGGGTTGTGGAATAAAACAGGATTGTTTATTACCAAAAAACAGACATTTAAGTGTTACCAAGTAGAAGGAATTTAGAAATTGTTACAAACAAAGTGAAAATATGCTACTTAATAAACTTGCATCTTTTGTTCAAAGTAGTTTTCTCACCACAGTTGTTCTTCCAGCATAGCTGGGCAGTTCTTAGCCCAGATCCAACACAGAGCCCAAAATGCTTGCTTTCTTTGTCCCATCCAGTGAAAGATGCTCAAATGGCTTTCTCATTCTGCTTATATCCTCAAAGTTTATCTTTGTTTTCAAAGTCAGGAAGCCCTCCTGGGGGCTCCACTTGCCGTGTCCATCACAGAGCTAATGCCACGTTAATTTTTGCAGTCTCCTCCTGTCACCATGGTAGTTAAGCGGCCATCTCCCCCACTGGCTGGTTTGATGGCCTTGTTTACTTTTTATGTATATGTACTTCTTTTGTTTCTCTTTGCTCAATTTACATTGGAGACACATTCAAGCAGGCAGGACCACATTCCTTCATTTAAGGTGGGGTGAGTTAATCCCTACCTGCAAACATATTTTAAGAGCATATTTCCAGCATATATTTAGAATTTTTCATATATCACCCATACACACACCACATAATAATAATGACCAGCATGCTACTAGTTCTCATATGACACCTTACATGACACCTTTTAGATACAGATTATAACAACAGTGAGCTGGGGCGCGCTGAGCTGGTCAGGCTAGCTGAAACTCACCGCTAGATACCAGGGAGCCCCTTGCCTTCTGGCATTGGGGTGCTCTTACAGTCACAACATGCTTATGTGAAATTTATATGCATCATTGTGTGATCAGAGGTGCCAGACCCATTTTGTGCAGACTCAGGAATCAAATTTGGGGTGATATAGGCTTTTTTCATCAGAACAGGAGTGTGTGAGTTCACATGGACCAAAATTTGCCCAATATGGTTATTTATTACAGTGACACCCAGTTCCCCAGTGAGACTGAGATCCCATTGTGTTGAGTGCTGAGCAAAGACACTGTGAGAGACGGTCTGTGAGCTAACAGTTTGACAATCTGAGACCTCAGTTTTGCAAACACTTATGCATGTTATTAACTTTACTCGTGAATATTCTCACTGACCTCAACAGCACTAATCACATGACTAAAGTTAAATATATGCATAGTGTTTTGCATGCTCAGGGCCTAAATTGAGACGAAATGCAACAAGCTGATATAAGAACTACACTATCAAAGGAGCAAGACAAATAAATAATTGTGCAGATCCCTATAGAAGGAGAAATCTTCTGTTTGTTCTGTTGCAAAAGACTTCCAATTTTTGTCCTGAAGCTTTTCATCAGTACGGCCAAGGGAATAGTGAAACCTGACTTAATAATCGCATTCTTTTTGTCGTAATGATTCTCCAATAAGCTGCCTGTTCAGTTAAAATAAAACTTAAGTTGGAAAATTTTAGAAAAAAGTCAAAGTTCTTGCAATATTATAACAAAATAGATGATGATTATGATGCACTTTCCTTAAAGTAAGTTAGGACTTTTTGGTTTTAAAAGTTGTAGCTTTCTTCTTGGCTTCCTTCAATTCAGTTAGCATAGTGTGTTATCTGTAAGTGGTTTACTCTGTAAACAGCCAGATAAAATGAACTATGTCAGAAACAGTATCATTAATACTAAGTTATTTTAGAAATGCTTTCAGCAGGTCAGAAATTAACAAGCTGTGCATAAAACTGAGGCAGCCCAGGCATTCTAAAAATAATCTCTGTCTCAAAATGCCTTTAGAAAATCTCACTCCCTGGACCCAGTGTAGTGTATGAAAAATAATTTACACCGCTCATACTGATATTGCACTTTTAAAGAGGTGTTCCCTCACTCAGCTCTATGAATTCTTACTTGGCGTTTTACCTGTAAGTCAAAAATGTCTAAAGTTTAACACTGTAAAAAATGGTTCTAAGAATAAAATGTGTAAATACTGCATTGCGCTTCACTTTCTGTATGGGTGTTCTGTGTTAACACACTCTCTTCAGTAAGGCTACTGCACCTTGGTACTCAACTTTGTTAAACTCTCCTTCACGTTATTTTCACTGTGGATCGACCTAACACCATTTAAAGTCAATGGATGTCTTACTATTTACTTCAATGAGAAGTGGATTAAACCCAATAGTACAATCTTTTTGCAATGCTCAACATCTTGTTTCCTTGGGATGTTGTTATAAGAAGGGTGCAGCGTTATCACCATTCTCGATACACAAAGAGTTGTGTTTCCTTTAAAATGTTAATGCACAACTCATTTTATTCTCCATGGAAAAGGCAAGTTAATCATAGTGTTAAGGGCAAGAAGTTAGCTATTAAGCTTCCACTGTCAGCCTTACCACTATGCTTCTTAGCTTTGCTCCACGTTTCACTGAGGCCTTATTTACACGGGAGAACTGTATCATGTTAGAACATGTGTTAATACGGTGAATTCATTATAAACAAACACTTGTGTTTATCGTGTCGTTTGGTCATGGAGACAATGTTAAAAAGGACTGTCTTTGTCTACACTGAGTGTTTTACATCATATTAATTAACACCTGTTCTAATACAATGTAATTTCTCACTCTAGACAAGACCTGAAACCCCTTCTGTAACTCTGCTTGTCCTCACAACTCTCATGCCTTCCAGCCTTCGGGTACAGGCTACCAGACTCCCTATAGTCTCCCCTCCATTTTTCCAGTACTGGATTGGGACTATATCAGGGTCGGCAGCCTTTCAGAAGTGATGTGCTGAGTCTTCATTTATTCACTCTAATTTAAGGCTTTGTGTGCCAGTCATACATTTTAACGTTTTTAGAAGGTCTCTTCCTATAAGTCTATAATATATAACTAAACTATTTTTGTATGTAAGGTAAATAAGGTTTTTAAAATGTTTAAGAAGCCTCATTTAAAATTAAATTAAAATGCAGAGCCCCCCGGATTGGTGACCAGGACCTGGGCAGTGTGAGTGCCGCTGAAAATCAGCTCGTGTGCCACCTTCAGCACGCGTGCCATAGGTTGCCTACCCCTGAACTATATACTTTCCTTGTGGAGGATCTGTGAAAGTTAGGAGGAGTCTTCAGTGCAAAGACTAGCAGTATGTCCTGTAAGCATGGGTGGGACTGCTGGATGACAATTTTAGGAGATGCTGAGCTCACATAATGAAAGCTCAAGTGTCTATAAAGGAGTAGGAGTTTATACAGTTCTAGCTTTTAATATTCTAACCAAGTATTGTTGATAGTATTCCAGGGAACATGTCCTCCTCAAGGAGCAACTGGTTTGATGGTGTAAAAATAAGCTATTTTTGAGTTATCAGATGACCAAGAAAGGTTGGACTCATTTTATAATACAGAAATGTGCTGCATCACACAAAAATAGCTTGCTCCAAAAATGTAGTTCTCAGTTATGCCTGATCCTACAGGGAGGAATGGGTGCTCAATTTTTTTATCTTACTTACTCCCTGTTAACTCCAGCACACGCTTTCACAGCTGTGCAGAGCTGGAAGAAATGTTTTGAACAAATAGTTTATTCAGTGAAAAATGCCAGTTTGACCAATACTAATTGCAAATTTTACATGAATTTGTAGAACAGTTTGGGACAAAAAAAATGCTCTAAATTCATGAGCAGACTTAGGAGCCATTCACAAAATCAGAGGAGGAGGTGGCAGCAGCAGCAATAGCCTAATAGCCGATGGTTGGGGCACTCACCTGGGATGGGAGAGACTTGGGTCTCTCACCTGCTACAGAGTGGGGATTTGTACCTAGGTCTTCTACATCCCAAGTGAAGTGCCCTTAGCACTGGCTTATGGAGTATGAGGGGGCACCTCCACCACCTCCTCTGTCAATCTAGCCCTTCATTTCCTTTGCCTATATTATTTTTTAAAAAAATATAAATGCCAAGAAACAAAATATTTTGTCTGACTCAAAACAAAAATTTTGTCACCTTTTTGATTTGCTGGAAATTCTGAAAAGTTTTAAGTATCAGAGGGATAGCCGTGTTAGTCTGGATCTGTAAAAGCAGCAAAGAATCCTGTGGCACCTTATAGACTAACAGATGTTTTGGAGCATGAGCTTTTGTGGGTGAATACCCACTTTGTCAGATGCATGTAGTGGAAATTTCCAGGGGCAGGTATATATATGCAGGCAAGCTAGAGATAATGAGGTAGTTCAATCAGGGAGGATGAGGCCCTGTTCTAGCACTTGAGGTGTGAAAACCAAGGGAGGAGAAACTTATTCTGTAATTGGCAAGCCATTCACAGTCTTTGTTTAATCCTGAGCTGATGGTGTCAAATTTGCAGATTAACTGAAGCTCAGCAGTTTCTCTTTGAAGTCTGGTCCTGAAGTTTTTTTGCTGCAGGATGGCCACCTTAAGGTCTGCTATAGTGTGGCCAGGGAGGTTGAAGTGTTCTCCTACAGGTTTTTGTATATTGCCATTCCTAATATCTGATTTGTGTCCGTTTATCCTTTTCCGTAGCGACTGTCCAGTTTGGCTGATGTACATAGCAGAGGGGCATTGCTGGCATATGATGGCGTATATTACATTGGTGGACTTGCAGGTGAATGAACCGGTGATGGTGTGGCTGATCTGGTTAGGTCCTGTGATGGTGTCGCTGGTGTAGATATGTGGGCGGAGTTGGCATCGAGGTTTGTTGCATGGATTGATTCCTGAGCTAGAATTACTATGGTGCGGTGTGCAGTTACTGGTGAGAATATGTTTCAGGTTGGCAGGTTGCCTGTGGCCGAGGACTGGCCTGCCACCCAAGACCTGTGAAAGTGTGGGATCATTGTCCAGGATGGGTTGTAGGTCCCTGATGATGCGTTGGAGAGGTTTTAGCTGAGGACTGTATGTGATGGCCAGTGGAGTCCTGTTGGTTTCTTTCTTGGGTTTGTCTTGCAGTAGGAGGCTTCTGGGTACACGTCTGGCTCTGTTGATCTGTTTCCTTATTTCCTCGTGCAGGTATTGTAGTTTTGAGAATGCTTGGTGGAGATTTTGTAGGTGCAGAACGCAATGCCATCCACAGCCTCAGAAACCACCCAGACATTATCATCAAAGAGGCTGATAAAGGAAGTGCTGTTGTCATCATGAACAGGTCTGACTACCAAAAGGAGGCTGCCAGTCAACTCTCCAACACCATATTCTACAGGCCATTTCCCTCAGATCCCACTGAGGAATACACTAAGAAACTGCAACATCTATTCAGGACACTCCCTACACTAAAACCGGAACAAATCAACATACCCTTAGAGCCCCGACCAGGGTTATTCTATCTACTACCCAAGATCCACAAACCCAGAAATCCTGGACGCCCCATCATCTCGGGCATTGGCACTCTCACTGAAGGACTGTCTGGATATGTGGACTCTACTCAGACCCTATGCCACCAGCACTCCCAGATATCTCTGTGACACCACTGATTTCCTGAGGAAACTACAACGCATTGGTGACCTTCCAGAAAACACCATCCTAGCCACCATGGATGTAGAGGCTCTCTACACGAACATCCCACACACACAGATGGAATACAAGCTGTCAGGAACAGTATCCCTGATGATGCTACAGCACAACTGGTTGCTGAGCTGTGCCTTTATCCTCACACACAACTATTTCAAATTTGATGACAATATATACCTCCAGATCAGTGGCACAACTATGGGCAACCGCATGGCCCCACAATATGCCAATATTTTTATGGCCGACCTGGAACAACGCTTCCTCAGCTCTCGTCCACTCACGCCCCTTCTCTGCCTACTCTACATTGATGACATCTTCATCATCTGGACCCATGGAAAGGAGTCTCTGGAAAAATTCCACCATGATTTCAACAACTTCCACCCCACCATCAACCTCAGCCTGGACCAATCTACGAGGGAGGTCCACTTCCTAGACACCACGGTGCAAATAAGTGATGGTCACATCACCACCACCCTATACCGAAAACCTACCGACCGCTTTGCCTACCTCCATGCCTCCAGCTTCCATCCCGGGCACATCACACTATCCATTGTCTACAGCCAAGCACTGAGGTACAACCGCATCTGCTCTAACCCCTCAGACAGAGACCAACACCTACAAAATCTCCACCAATCATTCTCAAAACTACAATACCCACACGAGGAAATAAGGAAACAGATCAACAGAGCCAGACGTGTACCCAGAAGCCTCCTACTGCAAGACAAACCCAAGAAAGAAACCAACAGGACTCCACTGGCCATCACATACAGTCCTCAGCTAAAACCTCTCCAACGCATCATCAGGGACCTACAACCCATCCTGGACAATGATCCCACACTTTCACAGGTCTTGGGTGGCAGGCCAGTCCTCGGCCACAGGCAACCTGCCAACCTGAAACATATTCTCACCAGTAACTGCACACCGCACCATAGTAATTCTAGCTCAGGAACCAATCCATGCAACAAACCTCAATGCCAACTCTGCCCACATATCTACACCAGCGACACCATCACAGGACCTAACCGGATCAGCCACACCATCACCGGTTCATTCACCTGCTCATCCACCAATGTAATATACGCCATCATATGCCAGCAATGCCCCTCTGCTATGTACATCGGCCAAACTGGACAGTCGCTACGGAAAAGGATAAACGGACACAAATCAGATATTAGGAATGGCAATATACAAAAACCTGTAGGAGAACACTTGAACCTCCCTGGCCACACTATAGCAGACCTTAAGGTGGCCATCCTGCAGCAAAAAAACTTCAGGACCAGACTTCAAAGAGAAACTGCTGAGCTTCAGTTCATCTGCAAATTTGTCATCATCAGCTCAGGATTAGACAAAGACTGTGAATGGCTTGCCAATTACAGAACCAGTTTCTCCTCCCTTGGTTTTCGCATCTCAAGTGCTAGAACAGGGCCTCATCCTCCCTGATTGAACTACCTCATTATCTCTAGCTTGCCTGCATATATATACCTGCCCCTGGAAATTTCCACTACATGCATCTGACGAAGTGGGTATTCACCCACAAAAGCTCATGCTCCAAAACGTCTATTAGTCTATAAGGTGCCACAGGACTCTTTGCTGCTTGAAAAGTTTTAATTTCAGTTCAGGTCAAACCGACTTTTTCTTTTCCATTTTTCAGCACTGTCAGTGAACCAAAACATTACTTATTAACCCTGCTGTAGTGCAGTGACATAGCAGGGCATCTCTTTCTCCTTCCAAGATCCCCATGGGCCATGTCTAGAGTAGGAACAGAAGGTGCACTTAAAAATGTGTTAGCTAACACGTTGTAACGAACACATGTTTAAAAATGTGTTTGCTGGCTTCCCTTCTAGTGAGTAGATACACAGCAAGTTTTTCGTAGGCATAAAAAGTAATGCCTTCTGTAAAAGTCTCCTTGTCACCTTGAAAAGACAGACTCAGACAGTGAATGGAAAATATAAAATATGACAGATAACAGTGGGTGAGGAGCGGTAAACTTAAATTTGGAAATATAAGGTTCAGGTATCTTCCCACCCCACCCCTCCGGCCTGGTCACACTTGCTCTTTCCCCAGTATGTTTACTATATTGTTAAGTATAAAATTACAATGCAATGCACTCTGTCATGCTGTAAAAGTGAGTTAGATTTTTCTTTTAGAATTTATATGGCAAGTTTTGCTGTTTTATGGCCTACTAGCGTGAGATGCTGTGTATCCAGCACCACAGGCCTGGTCCATAATTTCCTCATGCTTGATTTCACAGAAGCATCTCATTCATCTCCTTTGTTACAGAGGGTTTTGCGATGAGAAGAGACTGGGTCAGGGGAATAAATGTGTGGGAAGCCAGCTTACAGTGTCTTTTGAAATATATAAACCTAGCTTTTGTAGTTCTTGTTCTGATGAAAGCTTAAATCTCAGAGGCAAGCTTTAAGCTTTTATCTGTTTCCCTGCGAGAAAAGTTCCCTAAGCAGTAATATAAAAAAAGATTCCAATCACTCCTGATCTGTGAGAGTCGTTAAAAGCCGTCTTTTTTTCATTGTTCTCTTCCCTCTGGAAAATAAGAGTGATGTAAAGCATGATTTGTAACTCATGATTTCTGGACAATCTCTTCAAATGGAATTGTTTGTTGTCCATTACATTACTAAATAACAAATCTTGGGTAATGTAAACCTTTCTATTGCTTACCTGTCTCGGAAAGCAATCATGCCACAACATATGCAAAGCAAGGGCCACTGACTTTTAACCAATGGCTAGATCATCCCCTTTGCTTACATGAATAAAGGAGACCCAAAATCTGTCAGATCCCAACTGAGGGACAAAAAGAGTGGGAAGGGCAGCTTGACGGGGTTTAATATGAAAAGACTCCAAGCTTGTAAAACTAAACTGGCTCTTTATTAAGAGAACTATTTCCAGACATGCTGTCACTGCAGCTAGCCATTTGCATACACAGACTGACTTTCTGGTGTCTCCTGCAAACTCTTCCTTCCTGTGCTCCTCCCTCCAAATCCCCTGCAGATTGCTACATCTTTCTTTGTAATAACTTTTGTTGTTGTTGTGTATTTTGTAGAAGTTTGTTGATTTGTTGGGGCCAGAGATACTAGTATATAGTTCACTATAGGGACATAGCCTTTAGTACCCTCCCATTGCAGTGTATTGGGCCTCATAATTTGTAATTGTACTCCAATCCATTCAAAATGATCTGGACAAACTGGAGAAATGATCTGAAATAAATAGAATGAAATTCAATAAGGACAAATGCAAAGTACTCCACAAAGAAAGGAACAATCAGTTGCCCGCATACAAAATGTGAAATGACTGCCTACGAAGGAGTACTACAGAAAGGGATCTGGGATCATAGTAGATCACAAGCTAAATGTGAGTGTGTAACACTGTTTCCAAAAAAAAAAGAAACATTACTCTGGAATGTATTAGCAGGAATGTTGTAAACAAGACATGAGAAGTAATTCTTCTGCTCTACTCGATGCTGATTAGGCCTAACTGGAATATTGTGTCCAGTTCTGGGTGCCACATTTCAGGAAAGATATGGACAAATTGGAGAAAGTCCAGAGAAGAGCAACAAAAAATATTAAAGGTCTAGAACACATGACCTGTGAGGGAAGATTGAAAAGATTGGGTTTGTTTAGTCTGGAGAAAAGACTAAGAGGAGACATGATAGTAACTTTTTCTGTACTTGAAAACTGTTCTCCTTAACCTCTGAGGATAGGACAAGCAGCAATGGGCTTAAATTGCAGCAAGGGCAGTTTAGGTTGGACTTTAGGAAAAACTTCCTGTCAGGCTAGCTAAGCAATGGAATAAATTGCCCAGGGAGGTTGTGTAATCTCTGTCATTGGAAATTTTTTAACAGCAGGTTAGACAAACACCTGTCAGAGATCATCTAGATCAGTGGTTATCAAAGCCAGTCCGCCACTTGTTCAGGGAAAGCCCCTGGCAGGCCAGGCCGGTTTATTGACCTGCTGCATCTGCAGGTTCAGCTGATCGCGGCTCCCACTGGCTGCGGTTCACTGCTCCAGGCCAATGAGGGGCTGTGGGAAGAGTGGCCAGCACATCCCTTGGCCCACACCGCTTTCCAAAGCCCCCATGGGCCTGTAGCGGTGAACCGCAGCCAGTGGAGGCCGTGATCAGCGGATGCGGCAGGTAAACAAACTGGCCCAGCCCACCAGGGGCTTTCCCTGAACAGGCGGTGGACCAGCTTTGAGAATCATTGGTCTAGATAATACTTAGTCCTGCCATGAGTGCCTCTCAAGGTCCCTTCGAATTCTGTGGTTCTATGATAATCCGTCAAGTATGACGGTTTTCAAACCAGTCTCCCATTTCTTGTTTGTTATTACTGTTGGTGGGGAACGTGCTTCCACTCTGTTGCCATCTTCATTCTGTTGAGTGGTGCCCTGTTGGTCCTCTATCTTGCTTATAAACCTTGTTTATGGCTCTCCTATGTCAAGCTAGCTGATGGCTGAGGCTCTTTCTATGTCCTCCTGGTCCTGGTTTTCTGTCACTCCTCAGCAGTTGTCTTAGGAGAGCAGTGGAGACAAACCCAGAGTGTGTAACTACTACCTATGATTTGTGTCCCGGTGTAGCTTGGACAGTTGTTACCTTTTACCATTGCACTTTGCGGCTATTTGATGATTGGATCCAGACCTTCTGCCCTGTGCATAGTGGCCTCAGGTCCAGAGCTCCTTTGTTGTAGCAGACTGCCCGCCCCTGCTTAGCTTAACTGCTTCTGCTTACTGTCTGTGGGTTCTCTGCTAGGCTTCAGTATACTATCCATGATGAGAAGCAGAGTCTCGGTGTTCCGGCCATCGGTCTTTGTGCTGAGCTACTATTTAGTTCCTGGGAGGGTGTATTGCCATGGTTCAACAATGCCAGGTAGAGATCCTTCCCTATCTGTTTTGCCTTTGCCAGCAGTCTCTTGGCTGTCTTTTGTGCTGACTCTGCCTTCCTTTGCGGATACGTAAAGAAACACCTCATGTGCTTAAATTCCTATTTGGCACTGAATTGTCTGTACCTTGCAAAATGCCCCTTCATTTTTCTGATCACAGTTCTTGTCCAAGCATTCTCCAGGCAGTCTGCCCTCCCACAAAAAGTTGGAGTAGAATTTAGTATGATGATGTAAATCCTGCTATTAAAAATGAACAAACCTACACTTTTACCAAGGCTGGGATTTCATGTGGCCATATACTCTTGTGTTGTGAATCCTTATACGCTTTGCACACCCCACCTCTCAGTTTGCCATTCACTCCTGGGCTCATCTCAGGCATGCCTTTATTCCCAGGTATGAAGCATGTATCTGTCACATGAAGTTAGATTTTAAATTGGCTGGGATTACTATTAGACCCCTTTTAATGAAATCCAGTTTTGTGCACGCAGCTTGTCCCTTACCTGGGAGTAAAGAGTAACCTACAGTAGCACTTGCTTTTTGCAGTCTGGCTAACCTTGGAGTATGAACTGTTTTACTGCCTGCAGCACCCCATCCTGTTCAATGCTGTGTTGGATTGCCTGGAGCATCCCATCAAAGATGCGGAGATATTGTAGCATGTTGATAGACTCAATTTCCTGTTCCACCAAACTATTTGTGTTTTACTTTGTAAGGTATGTACTTTGTAAGGTATGTCCTATTATATCTGACACCAAGAGTGACTTTCCTGGGAAGTACCTTGTCTTCACCTCATAGTGCTGGAGCCTCAATAACATACATTGTGGTTGCTTGGGTACACTCAACAGTGACTTCTTCATGATGTTTTCTAATGGCTTGTGGTCAAAATGCACATCCACCTTGTGACCACAGATTAGGATGACCAGATGTCCCAATCTTATAGGGACAGTCTCAGTATTTGGGGCTTTTTCTTATATTAGGTGCCTATTACTCCCCACTCCCTGTCCTGATTTTTGACACTTGCTATCTGGTCACCCTACCACAGGTGAACTGATGGAATCATTCGTTTCCAAGAGCATAGCCAGTAGCTCCTTTTCTACCTGAGCATATCCCCTTTCTGTGTCTCTCAGGGCTCTGTTAGCAAATGCTGTGGGCTGCTGGTTTTGCATCAGTGCTGTTCCAAATGGTTATAGTTCTTTGGGACTGATGCCTCTTGTGGTTTTCTTTACTCTGTCAAATGCCTGTTCCTCGCCATTCTGCATTTTCATGTGTTAATTGCCTCAAGAGTTTGTAGACTTTTGACTGGTGTATACAGAATCTGGAAAGACAGTTGGCAACCCCTATAAATCACTGGACTCCTTTGCCATCCTTTGGTCTGATCATTTCCTTAATGGCTCTCAATTTCTCAGAATTCCACAGGTATCTGAGATGGAGACCTCAGTTCTTTGCTTCAGCTTGTCTGCATTCAGCCTAATATTCCACTTCCAGCACCTGTTTAGGAGTTGTCACGGCTTGGTATCATGGTTATGGATTGCCTCTTCTCTGAGACCTCCTTCTCCTACAATAGGAGTATGGTAGCTACAGTCTTGATTCCTGGGAGAGCCTGGTTCAATTTACACTGGAACACCATTGGAGCCAGGCTGATGTCCATAACCATTTGTACTCAGCAGTACCTGCCAAAGGTATGGCAAAGGTTGTCCAGTGGCTGGATGACTTATCTAGCCCAATATTCCAGAACTCATTCTTAACATCACAAATCGTGAACACTTTTGCTCTGGAAAAATCAGGTACCAATCAGTAGTAATGAGCAGTGACTTCTTTTCATTGCTCTTGCCAGTGATTTTGAGTCAAAGCGCTGCCTCAGTTTATCTGATGGTTTGTGCGCCACTACTAGGCTGCTGATGTAGCCTGTGCTAGTTTCAACCGGTGAAATAATGCCTCTTCTTTGAAGGCTTGCTAGGTCCTCCTTCATTGACTCCACCAGGACTAATGGAACTCCCCATTTCAGAAATCTCACAGGCTGCACGTGGAAGTATATTTCTAACTTCAGCTTGCCTTTTAAGTGTCTATTCTTCTGGCCTCCCACAAATGATTCTATCTTTCATTAGGAAATCTTTAATCTCTCCAAAGGTACATGTAGATGCCAGATTTCTCAGCTGTGTACCATAAGTATCTATTCCCTCTTCTGCTTCTTGGTTTAAAGTTTGTAACAGTGTGCTCAGAGGGCTGGGCAGCCCAGTGGTAGGCATGCCTGACTGCCGGCCCCTCTCTTCCCTGGCAGAGGTGCCAGAGTGCTTAAGGAAGTGTGGTAGGGAACTCGGGCCCTTCCTCTCCACTAGATCCCAGCCCAGGGCCCAGTGTGAAGAAACACCGACAGGGTTCTCCCAGCAGAAAGTCTAAATCCATTGGTTTTGGCTATTTTCTGTATTTGTCTTCTCAGTTTGGGGTGTGGCGTCTGTAGTGGCTCAACTCAAGGGAACCTTTTGTGGTGCCCTGCTGCAGTCTCAGGTCCCTCTGGGCAGGGTGGCTGTAAGATTGGTGGAGCACAATGTCTCTATAGTTAACTCGCATTGTTCACTTACTGCTGGGTGCTCCTCAGTCAGACCACGGTGCTTCTTCCTTAGTGGCTGTCCTGGCTTTCAGGCTCCTAGTGCTGCTCCCCTCATGTAGGGAAGCAACTTGCTCCTGCCTCTTCGCCAGTCAGCCCTGAACTGGGCCACATTCTCTCCTTTTCTTCTCCCTCTCATGCCTGGCATTTACTGCAAGTATAGTGAGGCTGGGCCCACAGGCTCTCTTTAATCCTTTCTATGCTGGTGTGAGGCTTCTCAGCTTCATCACAAAGTTAAAAAATAAACAGTATCTCTCTATACCCTGATTCTGTCTGTGGTCACAATCAGGACTTTGAAGCAGAGCCCGGAGCTGGAGCGCAGAGCAGCTCCGGAACAGTGGAGCAGCAGGTTTTTGCCTGGAGCTGGAGCAGAGCCGGAGCACAGCTCCAAAGCCCTGGTCACAATACACATCAACCCCTTTATCAGTTGTTCCAGTGTTTCAGGTATTATTCCTGGCAACTGCCTCTCACTCACTTCTCGTCCTTTTTTCTATATGAGATAGTGAAAAAGCTCTACCTTCATTTTCTCCTCTTTATCCTCCATGGTCAACTCTTTATACAGACTCATTCTTTCTCCCAAGGTTTTTGGTCTGGAAACCCAGTACTCCCAGTGAACTGAGTCCCTCCGTGCTGTTTTGTTCTAGTCTAAATACTGCCTTGTTTTCCTGTTGTTCACACTGTGTTCCTTCTGTAGGTCTCACTAGACTGATCGCTACCACCATGTTTCATGTACTACATTCTGGATAATAACATGAAAGGACTCCATGCTTGTAAAACTTAACTGGCTCTTTATTAAGAGACTATTTTCAGAGATTCTCCTGCTGTATCCTAGCCATATGCACACAGAGATTGACTTCCTGTTGCCTCCTCCAAACTCTTCCCTCCTACAGTCTGTGATCCTCCCAAGTTCAATGCAAACATGCCCCATCACTTTTCCCACCATTGAAGAAGTTGCAAGAAGTTATTTTGCTGACCACTGCAGAAGGTTGGAGAAGCCCTGTCTCCAGCCTCACCTACCACCTCTCCAGAACCTGGCATCCATTGAGAGGGAGCAAGGATGACACATCCAGTATGTATTCTGGCCAATATCTTCTGCAGAACCACAAGGAAGGATTAAAGCTTCTTGTTCCAGGGCAGAATTTGGCCCTGTATAAGTAATAATAACAATCTCTGCGGCTGTATCAGAACATACAGTGCATCTCTAGGACTATACAAATGGCACCATTCTGGCTATGTGGCATGAATCACTGAAGGGCTTAATCATGAGAACAGTATTAGACACTACTTTTCCTGGACTTCCAGAATGTCTGTCACTATTTCAAAAATATGCACCAAAAGCTTTCCTATTTCTTTCTTTAATTGCTTGGCAATGTGATAATTATTTCAATTAGCCCTGAGGCCTTGACTACTTTGTCAGTTTCTGATGTTGTACCACGCTGGCATCATCTGGCATAGTCCTTACAACTAATTTTTCCTCCTGAAAAATGTATTATTGTCATTGGAGCATGACCTTGTGTTTCTTTAGGAGAAAAAGAAGCCAAGGAAAATCATTAATTCAGGCTGTCAGCGATATCTAGCTCATTTGTATTGTTGTGGAAAACATTTTACATGTAAACTAAAATTGGGGCATATTGTTGGCAATTGAGCAAAAATACATGTTTGAGGGACGCAGACCTTTTCACTGGGGCAATTTGCAGCAATGAACATTTGCAAAACTTAAATTTGTGCAAAGCCCCCCCCCAAAAAAAAAAAGTATGAATAAGTCACAAAATGACAGGTTTTCATAGCAAAAGTTTAGAGTTTGTTAAATTAGATTAAATTAGGAAAAACTTTAGCCTAACAAAACCTGTTTAATGTCAGTGCATTCATTTTATGAAACGAAAACTGCTCCACTGAGTCTTGGCTGATTATTTACTTCATATATGTCTATCTAACGAGCCAAGTCCCCCCTTTTTTTTAATGGGAACTGAATACATTATGATGAAGTTAATCTGGTTCGGAGTCCACAAATCAGTCGATTGCCTTGACGGTTTGTGCTTGAACAAGGTATTCGTTAATGCTAAGGGCATGGCTACACTTGCAGATGTAGAGCGCTGTGAGTTAAACCAGCCCTCAGAGAGTGCAGTACGGAAAGCGCTGCAGTATGTACACGCTGACAGCAACAAGCACACTGGCATAGCCACATTTGCGGCTCTTGCTGCGGCATTGGGAGCAGTGTATTATGGGTAGCTATCCTACAGAGCACCTCTTCCCATTCTGGCACTGTGACTTGTGGGAAGGGGGTGGGAGGGTTAAGGGCATTCTGGGTTCTGTCCCAATGCCCCATTACGCATTGCTTCGCATCCCAGCAATCCTTGTGCTTTGTCTGTGTTTGGTGCCATCTTTCAATGTTTTTTGTACTGCCTTCTCTTTTGGTCTGCGGGAACGGACACCAAAGTCCTGAGGAATATGCTGACGGTCTCACCAGCGCATCACGAATGGCAGTCGAGTTACTCCTTAAGCTACAAACTGACAGTGAGGAGTCTGACAATGATGTTGACTTGAGTAACGCATACGACACGAGATTACTTGTGTCATTCACGGACATGCTCAACACCATGGAACACCGCTTTTGGGCTGGGAAACCAAGCACTGAGTGGTGGGATCACATCGTCATGCAAGTCTGGGCTGACGAGCAGTGGCTACAGAACTTTTGGATGAGAAAAGCTACTTTCATGGGATTGTGTGATGAGCTTGCCCCAGCCCTGCAGTGCAAGGACACAAGATTCAGAGCTGCCCTGCTGGTGGAGAAGCACGTGGCTATTGCAATCTGGAAGCTGGCAACTCCAGACAGCTACCAATCGGTCACTAACCAGTTTGGAGTGGGAAAGTTGACCATTGGAATTGTGTTGATGCAAGTTTGCAGGGCCATTAATCGCATCCTGCTCAGAGAACCATGACTCTGGATAACATGCATGACATTGTGGCTGGCTTTGCACAAATCGGTTTCCCTAACCGTGGAGGGGCGATAGATGGGATGCATATTCCAATTCTGGCACCAGCCCACCTAGCCTCCAAGTACGTTAATTTCTCTATGGTTCTCCAGGCGCTTGTGGATCACTATGGGCATTTCATTGATATTAACGCAGGCTGGCCCGGAAAGGTGCATGACACACGCATCTTTTGGAACACTGGCCTGTTCAGGAAGCTGTAAGCCAGGACTTTCTTCTCAGACCAGAAGATCACCATAGGGGAAGTTGAAATGCTCATTGTGATCCTTGGAGACCCCGCTTACCTTCTCATGAAGCCCTACACAGGGAGCCTTGATATCAGCAAGGAGCGGTTCAACAACATGCTGAGCCCTTGCAGAATGACTGTGGAGTGTGCTTTTGGCCATTTAAAGGGCCTCTGGCTCTGTCTGTATGGGAAGCTGGACCTGGCCAATGACAATATTCCCACAGTTATATCCGCATGCTGTACCCTCCATAACATTTGTGAAGGGAAGGGTGAAAGATTCACTCAGGCATGGAACTTGGAGGTTCAACACCTAGAGGCTGAATTTGAACAGCCCGAGAGCAGGGCAATTAGAGGGTTTCAGTGTAGGGCTGCGAGGATTAGAGATGCCTTGAGAGAGCAATTTGAGGCTGAAAGCCACCAGTAATTTTTGGTGCCCTGCACGGGAGTGCGGCACTGTGGCTCCAATGTTGTTAGGAATCTGTGTCTGCTACGTATGATGCACTAACTACTAGGAAGTGCCTATTGCTTTTCTGGGCTAAGGTATCTTTTACTTTATGCAATAATGATGTTTTCAAAGCCAAAAAAATCATTTATTGAACAAAAAATCCATTCATTGAAAAGAAACACAACTGCTAGGGAAACAGAAAGGGCAAGGGGGTGGGTGGGGAATGGTACAATCACAGATGTGCGTATGTCCTGTTGTCATACTCAGCCTTCCTGTCTGGAGTGCTGTGCAATGAGTGCTGCACTTCAGGATGTCTATACTGCATGGTGATGGGGGTTGAGTGCAGTGGGTAAGGGTCATAGTTTGCAGGGCTGGTGGTGAAGCTACAGGTGTTGGAGGCAGCTGGTGGTAATAAGAACCCAGATGTGGGGGAATGTGGGTTGGAGGTGACATGGGGGCACAAGGGAAAGAGTTTTGGGACAAGAGGGGGCGGGCACAGTAGTGCTCCGCCTGCATGGCTACGAGCGCCTGTATTGAGTCTGCTTGGCGCGCCATAGTGCTTAATAGCCAATCCGTGCTTTGCTGTCGGTAATCTGCATTCTGCTGGCGGACCCTCGTTTCACTCTCCCGCCACTCCTGCGCTTTCTGATTTTCATTGAGGGACTGCTGCATTACTTCATGCAGTGTGTCCTCTTTGCTTTTACATGGCCTCTTCCTAATTTTTTGGAGTCTTTCAACCGATGAAGATAACGGCAGCTGAAATCTCAAGGTTGCATCTGTAAAGGCAAAATGCAACACTTAACAGAAGCAGCATTGTTCACACAAGACAGAGCAATGATTCACCTGTACTTAAAGACAAGCACAGTCTACACAGTAGCAGAATTTGCCCGTCCCAAAGCCAGCACACACAACCTACAGGAGCCCCAAAACGGTGAGTAAGCACAGGGGCAAGGAGGACTGATTGTTTCACAGCCATACTGTCCTCTGGGTTATTCTGCATCTAGGCATGCATGCAGCCCTAACCCTCCTTGCCCCAAGAGCCTGCACCGAACAACTTCCTTCCCAAAATAAAAGCCGTTTACCGGGCACCTCCTCTAGTGTTAGTCCTTCCTCAAGCACCGACCTCTGTGGCTGGCTACCTTCCTCTTGGCTTGAGAACAGCTCCTGCCTGCATGCATCTAGGAATGTTGGGATGTGTCCTTCCTCCTCCGCACCCTCGCTCCCACTTTCCTTCTCCTCTTCCTGCCTTGTTCAACTGGGCTCTGACGTGTCCATCGTGCACCTCAGAGTGAAGGTAGAGTCTCCCCCAAGTATTGCGTCCAGCTCTTTATAGAAACAGTAGGTCACAGGGGCAGTACCAGAGCGGCAGTTTGCCTTGTGGGCTTTGTGGTAGGCATTCCGCAGCTCCTTCACTTTAACCCTGCACTGCAGTGCGTCCTAGTCATGGCCCCTTTCCATCATGTCCCCTTGATATCTGCCCGAAGATATCGTAATTCCTGTAGCTGGAGCGCAGCTGGGGCTGGACAGCTTCCTCCACACAAACACTGATGAGGTCCAGCACTTCACCATTGCTCCATACTGGGGATCACCTGGCGCGTGGTCACCTAGAAAGATACACTGAGAGCACTCCATGTCTTGCTGAGCAAACAGAAAGGTGATGTGATGGTGCCCCCCATGAGGCTTTCTGGAATATGCTTATTTTCAAAATTCCCAGAGAATTTAAAGGGCGGGTCTAACTGTTGGTCATCTGAGGCCAGGGCAGTAAAGTTCAAAGTGATGACCATGTATATGTGCCATAACTGAAATATGTTTTAGGCTACATATGCCATGTAACATATCTATGTAAAAGTTATGATCTACTGAATGTATTCATCCTATTTGTATGCATGTATCATTTTTGTATTCAAAGTTACGAATCTTGCCTGTGTACTGGCTTGATTTTAACTAGCCTAGTAGAGCATTTAGTCAGCTTCTTGAGAAAAGTGCAAATTAAGTACCCAATCAAAAACCACTTAAGCCAACAATGAACTTGAAGATGCCAATCCACATCTGTGCCTTCCCAGGAATGTGGCTTGTCTGGTAAAAACTGAGTCATGCATGGACATGTGGCTTGCCCATGTGACTCCAAAACTCCACCTTGGAGCTGGACTTTGCATAGGAGAGAGAAGGGGGTCACCACCCACAAGAGAGAGTCTATTTAAACCCCTGGGAGGCCCCTCCATTTTGTCGTCAGCTGGCTAAAGACAGAGCCTCTCCAACCCCAAGGATACCTTAAAGGAACTGAAAGAAAGTCCAGTAACTACAGGGGGTGTGAGTGAGTGCTGGACCCAGACTAGAAGGAGACTTGTCTGTAAAATGAAGCTTACTGGGTGCGGTTTTTATCTGTATTCAGTTTCTTAGACATAGACTTGCGTGTTCTATATTATTTTGCTTGGTAATTCACTTTGTTCTGTCTGTTACTACTTGGAACCACTTAAATCCTACTTTCTGTATTTAATAAAATCACTTTTTATTTATTTATTAACCCAGGGTATGTATTAATACCTGGAGGGGGGGCAAACAGCTGTGCATATCTCTTTATCAGTGTTATAGAGGGTGAACAATTTATGAGTTTACCCTGTAGAAGCTTTATACAGGGTAATGTGGATTTATGTGGGGTTTGCACCCCATTGGGAGTTGGGCATCTGAGTGTTAAAGACAGAAACACTTCTGTAATTTGCTTTCAGTTTAAGCCTACAGCTGTTAGGGGACATGGTTCAGACCCTGGGTCTGGGTTTGCAGCAGGCTAGCGGGTCTGGCTCAAACCAGGCAGGCACTGAAGTCCTAAGCTGCCAGGGCAGGAAAGCAGGGGCAGAAGTAGTCTTGTCACATCAGTTGGCAACCCCAAGGGGGTTTCTGTGATTCAACCCATCACAGGATTTTCAAAATTCCCAGAGAATTTAAAGGGTGGGTCTGACGGTTGGTCATCTGAGGGCAGGGCAGTAGAGTACAAAGTGGTGACCATAGTGGCTAGAACAGGCATTGTGGGACACTTCTGGAAACTAATCAGAACGAATTAACAGACTGGGACGTCCACACTGGCGCCACAGCGCTCCAGCCAGGATGCATTTAGCGTTATCCTTCTTGTTGAGGTGGATTACCAGGAGCGCTCCAGGCGTGGAGTCCAGGCGCTCTACGAGCCTTGCCAGTGTGGCTGCATCATGATGCTTTAATGTGCTCTAACTTGCAAGTGTAGCCATGCCCTAAGTTGTTTTCAGTTACCAATTGCATGAGTTTCAATCCTCTGCTGTTTGCCTTGTCATTCCCAAACCTCCAACACAGCTGCACCATTCTGGGTAACTCGGGGGCCAATGTGTGCATTCCAGGAACCTTGTACATTTAAGATGTATCTACACTGAACAGCTGCTAACTTCTTATTGATGTTACCATAGAATTTTTCAGCCTCAGTCACTAGAAAAGCAATTACATTATAAGAATGAGCTGCCAATCTGATGGTCATCAGCCCCAGTTTTTCGACCATCACGTAGGAGCTGATCTGCTTCCTGATCAGCAGCACAAGTGCATGCTGTCTTTTTTTTCTGCCACCCCCACTTCAGATTAGCATGTTTCTTTCCGCAGTAATCATCCCATTCCCAGGGCATTTGGAGTTTCACAAACCAATCAAATTCTACTTATAGGACAAGAGCTCATTTTGTATTAGTTGGGGGTAACCTGCTTTCAAGGTACAAACAATCCATGTGCCAGTGGAGAACATTTGCTTAGCCAGTTTAATTTGTTTGAAATCCAGTTGCCCCTTCTCAAATGCTTCAATGGAATTATCCAGTGCAAACATGTCACTTCCTCCCAAATATTGTATTGTCTCTGCTGAAGTGTCACCATGGCATTGTGAGCAGGGGCGGCTCTAGGCATTTTGCCGCCCCAAGCATGGCAGGCAGGCAGCCTTCAGCTGCGTGCCTGCGGGAGGTCCGCCGAAGCCGCAGGACCAACGGACCTTCTGCAGGCAAGCTGCCGAAGGCAGTCTGACTGCTGCCCTCACGGCGACTGGCAGAGCGCCCCCTGCGGCTTGCCGCCCCAAGCACGTGCTTGGCATGCTGGGGCCTGGAGCCGCCCCTGATTGTAAGTGATTATGGACAGTAATTAGGGTGGGGTCCATCTCCTCTCCAGTATCCACTGCTGTTGTTTCCAAGCATGATCATCCACTTCAAGGAGCATGGCACCCCTGGTTTGAACTTGCAGTTTTTCTTCTCCTACGTGGCTGCCTGCCAAGGATGAAGAGCCTCACCTAACCTGAACAGTCTGGTTTCCTTTAAAAGGGACCAGACACTTGCCTTTTGAAAGAAAATTTGGCTCTTGGGGGTGGTTGGTTTTGCTGACCATTTGGGGGATTTAATAGAAGTTGGAAGCTCATCCCCAGCCTCACCATGGCCATAACAGCCCTTGTTAGAGGCCTGTAAGTCTTGCTTACATTTGAATTTTGCTGCTTTGTTGTACAGCAAGCTCCTCAGAATTGCACCATAAATCATATTTTATTTCTATGAAAAAGGAGCTAGACTTTCAGCAGAGCCCAGGGTAGGGAAATGTATCTTTAAAAAGAATACAAAACACACACATTTAAAATGTCATACAGCAGGCAAAATTCCTGTTGGATAATTCAGAAACCTCTCTGCCGGGGTCACAGTCCCACCACTCAAAATTGTGTGATCATAGGGTGGTAGCAGAGAGAGAGTAGGGGAGGTGACAGATTATTCAGCCAAACAATGGAGGAGATGGTGCTACTTCTAATGTCACATTTCCACCAACTGGTCCTTATTTTGCATAGAATAGGTCAAGCATACAGATTGTGTGTGTTTTCCTTTCATCTCATGAGGCACACAGAATTCAATCATAAAATAATAGGTTATTGTAATGGGGCGATGCTCACCTCCGCGGCGCCTCCTGCTGGCCTCCTGAGGAATTAGCTTGCCAGCCTCCGGAATGCCCTCTGCCAGTGTCTCACCTTTCTCTGGCTCCCATGTCCCTCCTGGACCCTGGTGCCCCTTTCTCTTGGGGGCTGCCCCCTGGCAGTATCTGGGTTTCCCCACCCAGGGGAACCCCCACCCACTATCCCCACCTCGCCTCAGTATTAGGCTACTGCCAGTCACCATCTAGCCCCCATTCACTGGGGCAGACTGCAGTATACAAGCCACTCATCACATACAAGGGGGGTTTGGACCTGCTGCTTTGGCCTACCCCTGTACTGCCATCTGCAACCCCAGTACCCTTCTGGGCCTTTAACAAGGTCTGCAGCCTGGGGGGTTTCCAAGCCAGAGCTCCTCCACTCCTCTGGCCTTCTCTCAGCCCTGCTTCACTCTAGGTACCCTGGGAGCTCCTAAGCAGCCAGGCCCTTACCCCTCTAGAGACAGAGAGAGATTGCCCTCTTATAAGGCTGAGCCCTGATAGGGGAGTGGCCACAGCTGAGTCTGCTTCCCCAATCAGCCTGGGAACTGCTTGCTCCTAGCCACAGCCCTCTGCTTGGCTGTTTTAAGCCCTTTAAGGGCCGAGCCTACAGTTATACAGCACCCTTAGTGTAATTATACCAAGTTTAGCTGAGAGAGTCAATTTTCCTTTATAACCATTTTCTCTTTATCTAATCATATGTAGCAGGAAGCTTCATAAGTAATTTGTATGGCTCCATTCCACCTTATGATTTGCCTTTCACGGAAATCCATTTTTGAACAAAGTGTTATAAATATAGTATAATTAAATATGTTGCATTCTTTCAACTGGTAAATTAGAAAATGTGAGCATAAGGTAGATGGAATTGGGAACATAGAAGCTGTGTTACATTTCAAACCCATTTCCTGTGTGGCCAAGGATGGGAGTGCTTTTGTACGTGCATACAGAAGTGCTAAGGTCAATTTGTCTCATCTCTTTTGATTGCCTGAAGGGAGTTTCATTATATGTCAAAACTCATCATAAGGATTGAGTTCAACACAAAAATGCACATCTGTTAACTCTATTTAAACTAAATACAACTGCCTAATCTTTAGTGTATGGACTGATTCATATTCAGGGCCACCTATGAATTATGTACAGTACTGATGGTCTGGAAAGTCCTGGGTTAATCCCCCTTTTTCTGTTGTACACACATTCTGAGTGAAATACAATAATATCCCTGCCAAGTACTAAAGGCAGCAGTGTCTCTAATAGGTGGAATGAATTTGTCGTTGAAATTAAGGGGACCCAGATAATCCTTCTGAAATAGCTAAAGGGAATGCTATTATGTCATGTCTTTTGAAACTGTGAAATCTGTGAGGATATCTGGGAAATCAAAACATAACTGAGCAAGCACCACAAGTGTTAGCACCTTCTTCTTAGCGTATGTGCAACCTGCCTTAAGTGGCATGTGACCAGGATACATCACTGAATTTGGTCCACTGATTGGATCATTAACTTCCCCAGGCCAGCTACTGAGAGGGAGTGTGACATGAACATTTATCCATGCCTCCCAGTATAATATGCGTGTTTCACAGACTGTGATGCACAGTTGTACAAGAAGCTTGGGCTTGCCACAGCCAAAATGTAGTTCAGAATTTCACAGATAACAGTAAATTTTGAGGTTAGATCATTCCAGTGTGTAGAAGTTGGTCTAGAATTAAAATGATAAACATTTTTAACAGATACACTCCTACTTCCAGTTCTGAGAGAGAATATGCACTGTACAGGTATAAGAATGTACTATTATGCAACTATTATTTAGTTGTGTTTTGTTAATGTGTTTCTATCATATTAACTTTTAGCCAGTCTATCATTTTTGTTTCTTCTTGGCAAGAATTGTAAGGATTTGCATTTGAAGTTGTCCTCTTGTTTTTTACATCCTTTGAGCCAAAGTATTCATTTGCATCTGCCTTTAAATTAGTGTAGAGATAGGTCCAAGCCAAAAGTTCAGATCTGAATTATAATTTCTCAAAGTATAAGTCATTTGTGGTTTTGGTAAAGGCTTATTACTAATTTAAAGGGAGAAATGAACTGTTTTAGAGGCTACTGCAAAATCCATAACGATAGGGGTCCTACCACAATAAATAAAATCCCATAGTGTTCCCACTCTTCTGAAACTAGCATCCCATAGCCAATATTGGGGTCCACTTTCTGCCAAGTGGTCAGATTCTCTGGTTTTCCAGGTTGGCTTCCCAGTGAAAGAGAAATTAGTGACACAGAGTCTATGTATAGTCTGAAGATATGTCTACACTACAACTAAGGGGTGTGATTCCCCTGCTATTGTGTAAGTGGTTTTTCAAAACTTAATGTTAAAAAGTATCTTCATGAGAGCATGCAGAAAGCCAGCTGAAATTGGTGATTGACAGTTTGTAAATAAGTAGTGAGTGTGCTTATACAGTATAAATAGGATATTGATAAACATCATGTTAAATACAATGTTTGTTTTACATTTTGCAGCTGCTGATTAATATAAGGAGTAACAAGTTTCATCTAACTGTAATGTTTTAATGGAGGAGATTTTCAGGACTACACTGTAAAGTGGTTGCTTCACTGTTTGGTCGCTTTTTTCTCTTCTACATTTCTCATTATGTGTTCTTCAAGCTGCCATTGATCTGTTTATAATGTTTTAAATGTGAGCTTGTCCAGGATTTTGAGCCAGGGCTCTAATTATGCCGCTCTGAGACTATCAATTGCACACAGTAGTAGTATTAAATCAGCTTCTCTTCCTTTTTAGAGCGACCCACAGATGAGACTGCTAAGGGAAAAGTACAGTATTTTCCTGGTGACCTGCATAAAAGAATATAGCGGGCAGATTTTGATTATGTAGATTTTAATAGAGTTGATCGGTTATGACAGGATTTACAGAATTATTGAAGAATTTCTCTGTCCTAAGCAGCAAGAGTATTTTATTAGCTCGGTGTTTCCCACACGATCTCATATGCCCCCTCATATTTTGTTCTGGAGAGTCATTAAAGGGCAAAATAAACTAATCCAGTACAACTATATTTTAATCTCATCTAGGAAACAAATTTATTCAAGAATTAAAATTGAAGCATCAATATGAAATGTGCTGTACTATCTATTTACAGGATAATATGAAATATTACAATATACTTTATAAATTAGAATTGGAACTAAATCCAGGAGATTGCAGAGGCTGTTGTTTTCATATTTTAGGACATGCTGTTGTTTTCATATTTTAGGATCAGATGCTGTTAATATTTATTTTATATTCAAATGGGGGGGGAAGATAAATAGAATCTTTGGAAAACATTGATTTTCAGAGGCTATGACAACCAAAAGAAATTACTAAGGAGAGGAATATCTTTCACCTAAAGCAAAGAGGTCACCTAAAAGCAGTCAAGGAAACAAAAACAATAGATGTTTCTTTAGGTGAGTTACAGAAGACAAAAAACGTGTTGGAATTCTTCACCGAATAACTTGTGGGTCAAGAAATAAAGTTGGTTTTCTCTTATTAGCCTCTTTGCTGCAGGAGAATACATCTATACATAAGACAGTTTTTAATTAACAATTTTTTAATAAGTGACATTTCTTTGTGTATTTTAGGTGGAGCTGGTAGCACTACCAGTTACTAAGGTTGCCTGGCACATCCCATTTTACGATCCTGTTTTCAGTTGCTTGTAACTTTGCTCAAATTTAACCATCTGGTTCAAATTTTCCATGTCAGGTATCTGCCTCAGGCTGATTTTTTTTTAATTTCAGCCCAAATGGTACAGCTATTTCCAAGAATGAGGTTTGAGAAAAAATACTTTATTTTGCCCATGTTAAAAAATTCTAATGAACTTTTATTTTAAAAGCTCTAGAAGCCCCATGCTTTGGAGCAGGGACTTGAAATTTGATGAAATGGAGGCCTTTGTGTAAAAGATACGTTTTTTAATGTTCCCCTGAAAATCCCCCCAAATTTGAACTTTTAAGCCTGTGAATACAATTCACACATGCTCAGTAGAAACTTACTAAGTTTCCTAAGATTCTGTCTGCGCTAGGCATGCTCCCATCTGGCTTTGAGCAGGAATTTCTCTTCAATTGTTGGTGTAGGCTGGGGCCAGATCTGGGCACCAGAACTGAAAGCAGGGATCTGTCTCTTCCATGCTCTTGATATCCCTTCTGCTAACATTCAGGCACGGAGAGGGAGTAGGCTGCCTGATTCTAATGCGATGTGACAAGAACAGCATCTGAGGTGCTTATAGGTATAGATTGGGACGGGGATGGGGAAATGAGGACTGAAGGGTTTCAGGGAAGAAAGGGAAACTGGGCCTGGGAGTTGGGGTGGAGGAAGACTGGGACTGGCTTGAGCCAGGGGACAAAGGAAACCGGAGTTGGTTAGGAAGAAAACCGGGACTGGAAACCAATGCAGGGGGAGACTGAGACTGGATGAGGAGCTTTGTGAAGACTGGGATGAATTGGGAAAGGAGACTGGGACTGGCAATCAGTGAGATGGAAGTCCAGAAGAAGAAGAGACACATCTGACAAGGAACCAGGGTGCAGGAGAGACTGTTATTGAATGAGGAGCAAAGTGACTGGGACAAGAAACCAGCGAGGAGGACACTGGGATTGGAGAAAGGTGCTGGGAGGAAGACTGGAAGCCCATGGGGACGGAAAGCAGGGAAGGGGACAAGAGAGACAGATAAATGGACAAATAGAGATGGGACTGGTAAAGCAAAACTGGGACTGGGACAAGAAGCCTGAGGAGTGGAGACTGGAACTGACTAGATGAGGAGAATGGGACTGGAGTGAGGGGTGGGGAAGAGACAGGACTAGGAAAAGGAGAGGTTGGAGAGGACAGGGCAGAAAGGATCAAGCATGCGGGGAGTGGTCAGAGGAGTCTGGGCCCGCTAGAGCACACTCGCCTCCAGTGCCTGCAATGGAACCCAGAATTTTTGAGTCTTGCCATTCCTCTGTTGTAAGGAAATGTCTGAGGGACACACTGGCAGAAGGTGTGTCTCAACCCCCCTTTAATGCTGGTCTTTATAGAGGATGAAAACTACTATTGCTCTCAGTTACTCTGTTAGCTCAAGTGTCAGGTCTGCGCAGTGGATCTGAAGGTTCCAATTCTGCTGATGACCCATATGGGTGTCAATATGGTGCCATGTGATGGAATTTCTGTTGGAGTTTTTTTCAGTTTACTTTTTAAACAACCAGGAAATGACACACAAAAAACCACAGTAAGAGAATGTTATTAAGTTTGCATAGTCAAACATTCCAAAGTTAGGAAACATCAGCATTAAGGTTGCCAGGGCAACCTTATTCTGGCCCCCTTATGTATATATGCATTATGATTCAGTCTTTAGTTACATAATCACATGCTATTTTTCCCACAGTGTACCAAGATGGAACTGCTGTGGGAATTAATCACGGTGTGTAGTGAAGAAGGCTGTTGTCTGTAGGACCCTTGTTTCATATGTTGTGGAAGTTGGAAGATGTGTAGTGAATGAGGTAGAGGATTGCAGGAAGAGAAAGCCAGGGTATCATGGTGAAAGCAGCTGAATGCTGCCCTGGGAGACTTGGATTCTTTCTAGAGTGGCAAAAAAAAATTCAGCTGAAACGTTTTTTGACAAATAATGCAAATACAGTAACACTGAAATCTTTCATGGATTTGTGTTGTTTTGCTGAATTGTTTGTCTCAAAAAAAATTGGAAAAAGTTGAAAACATTTTCTAAATGAAATATTTTGATTTGGGGTTTGAAACAATGTTTTATTTTGGAATTTTCCTCAAATTTATGTTGAAAAATGTAAAAATGTTTTTTAAACCACTAAAAAGCAACATTTCAGGTCAAATAAAGCATTTTGTTCAACCCAAAAGTAATTTATTTTATTTTTTTTAATTTGCCACAAATTCAGAAAAAAAATCTTTCAGTTGACCTGCACCAACTTTTTTTTTTCAATAGCTCATGAACCAAAAAATTCATTATTTTCACAGAACTAATTTTGTCCCTGCCTCTGCAACAGAGTTCCTGAGTGAATCAGACATTTCTTACGTGGTCACTAATTGTGTGTTTCTCATTTTACAAGTGCCTGACTTGAGACTCTTCAGTCTGATTTGTTGAAGAGCTCAGCACTCAGAGCTGCAACTGACATCAGTGGGTGCTGTACTTGGAACATATAAACTACTATATAATGCTAAATATTCAGGTCCCAAATTGGGCACCCAAAATTAGTATTTTTTACCTTTTGTGTCTCTGTTCTTCCTCTGTAAAATGAGGGGAAATATCACCCATTACTTCACAGGATGTGAAAATAAATTAATGTTTGTGAAGCACTCAGATATTATAATGATGAGCAGCCATAGAAACACCACTAATTAAGTTCATAATTGTCTATTTGAATACTGTGCAGTAAATAAAGCTGGAGCAACACACTGAAAAGTGAAAATAGAATATTTAATAGCTGCTGATTAAGTGAGAATCATAGGGTTAGAAGGGACCGCAAGGATCATCTAGTCTTACTCCCCAGAATTGTCCATCCTGTGTCTTGAATGAAGCAGGGGTCCTCTAGAAAAAATAGTTAAAAATTGTATCATAATGCATATGCACTAGGGGGGAGATTAAGTTATAAGGTTGGGATTTTCCTAAATTTTTAGTACTTAATTTTGCAACATTAATAATGTTATTTTAATAGTTTTTAATGTATATTATATTGATATAGATAAATAAATATAGTGGGGGGGTAATATCCAAATATATATTACATGTATGTGTCAAGGCTGATTCCCCACTCTGGCACTTTGAGTACAGAATGTGGGGGCCTGCAAGGATTTTAAAAAGTAATACTGGCCACTCCAGGCTTGTATTAAACTCCCAAGGTTACAGTTTTTCTCTGACCTTGGATGGGTAGATGCTGCCACCACCCAAGTGCAAAAACTCCTTTGAGAACCCGGGAAAGTGCACTTGGGAATTCCTTCCTGTGGGGTACCCTCAAGCCCTTCCCCCTCCCCCCCCAGGAAGAGCTGAGAAAGAAGAAAAAGGAAATTAGCTGTTGCCACCAGCTAATTAAACAACATGTGCACAAATCTCTTAGGACACAAAATCCAGTCCTGTTCTTAAAAAGGTAAATTTTATTAAAAACAAAAAGAAAGAAAATACATTTGAAAACTCACGCTATTGCTAGATTTAAAAACCCCACTTACAATAATTAAGCATCAAGAATAACCTTCTTGAGGTCCAGCTTAAAGATTACAAGCAAAACATAAGCATTTGAGGTTAGCACAGAGGAGTCCACAAGCCATAAAGAAATAAACAGAAATAAATCTAATCGTATCTTCCTAGACATTTCCTGATCTACTTACATATCTGGGGTTTCAAATGAATAGTTTCTAGGTACTGATCTGATGATTTTTCATACCTGGCCTAAGCTCTTACAGCATAGCTGCAGCCCTCTCTCTGCTTCTCCCGGAGAACAGCAACAGAACAGACAAAAGGGAGTTTTTTCCCAATTTTAAAAAGTTCTAGCCTTCCCTTTGGCCTTTTTGGTCAAGTGCCCACTCCCTTCCTTTTACCTAAGAAGGGAGATTTTTTAACCCTTTACAGTTTAAAGCAAGTAGAGAACTACTACTAAGAGGGATTTTATAACAAACTGTCTGTCTGGGTATCCATAAAAGGGAGCTACCCACCTTCTTCCCTCTCCCCCCCCCCCCCCGCTTTCATTTATGACAGTATGTATGTGCGATACTTAACTTTCAGACCTTTGACCATTACTTCGCATTACGTTGCAGACTAATGCTAAGTGTACACTAGCGCTTTGGTCGGCAAAGCTTCTGTTGGTCAGGGGTGTAAAAAAACATTCCCCTGACCAACACAGGTTTCACCAACAAAAGCACCGGCATGAACAGCGCTACATCAGCAGGAGACACTCTCTGGCCAACATAGCTCGGCTGCCACTTGGTCGTAGTTTAATTATGCTAACAGGAGAGCTCTCTCTAGTCAGCATAGTGCAACTACACGGGAGACCTTACAAAGGGTGACCAGACAGCAAGTGTGAAAAATCAGTACAAGGTGGGGGTAATAGGAGCCTATATAAGGAAAAGACCCAAAAATCGGGACTGTCTCTATAAAATCAGGTCATCCGGTCACCCTACCTTACAGCAGCTCAACTGCAGCAGTACATCTGTGTCATTGTAAGGTCTGTAGTGTAGACATACCCTAAGTGTGTGTGTTTTTCCATCTAGAAGCTCCTGTAAATCTTATTCTAACAGGTCAGTCTGCTAATGAGCAATACTCTTCATTCCTAGTCTTTTTACAGTCCCATAGTATTCCTATGTAGACAGAAGATGCAAAGAGAGATCAGCACCACTAGGGGTCCTCTGTTACCAATTCTGCTCTTACAAAATATTTCACCCACTTTCAGAGAACGCAGCTTAGGCAGTAACGTCAGACGTAAAATACTTTTGTAAAATCAGCTGTGCAATATGTAAGGGCCTACAGTGTGTCTCAGAAGCAATTGATGATAACATAAGATTGCAAATAAACAGAAAACAAAGTTAGCTATTAAACATATATTGGCAAATGAAAGTGAAAGGTGCTGGAGCAACATAACGCTGGTGGATGCACTGGCGCTTTGCCTTTAGTGTATAACCATGTGTCTCATGCAGATGCATTAAAATGTACTGTAAACAAGTATAAAAAACAGAAGTTGAAGAAAGGATGATTACATTGGGGTAAATGGTTAAGCAGAATCTGCTTATTTTAATATTCCAGACATCTAAAAGCAACTTCAATCAGTTGCCATTTTTTAAATTGTCTCTCAAAAGTGCCTCCTCCTCCTCCCCCAAATGTGGAAAAATTCTTCCTTCTCCCTTCAAAATACTATCCCTGCCTATGGCCCATGGCAGCTAGTGACAGCTTAACAATGTGGTGTTCTGAGTGTAGTGTCCTTGAACGTTGACTCTCTTTTTTGGGAAGTAGGCAGTACCGCATTTACAATGGCACCAGTGGTGCCATGGAGCCGAGTCCATGCTCAGAAGGGTCCCCGGCCTGCTCTGCTTGCACTGCGCCCTGAGACTCTGCCAGCCCACTGGCTCCTCCCTACCCCCTGCCCACCACTTGCTCCTTTCGGGTGCCCACGGATCTGCTGAGGGCTCCTCTCCTCCCCTGGCCCCACCCGCCTGCTCCTCTCTGCCCCCTGTTTGCACCTCCAGCTGCGGACAGTCTCTGCTTCCCACCACGTGCAGGGCCTCACCTGTCTCCCCGGAGCTGAGCCACCTGGGACTGGTGCAGAAGTCTGGCCAGTCTCTGCCAGTTCGGGGGTGGGGGAGGGGAGAATGTGAGGGGGCTTGGCTGGGCCCCTCCAGGCAAATGGGTCCTGACGGAGCCCAGATGGGGTAGGCCCTGGCCTGGCTGACCACGCCATTCCTGAGGAACCAGAGTGATTCCCTACCTCGGGATCAGCCCTGGCTGGGCTGCCGGCTCATCTTAGCAGGCACAGTACATCCCAGCAGGGCCAGTGAGTGCGGCCAGGAGTCAGGGCATGGGAGAGTGGGTCTCTGGAGCGGGGAGATTTGTGTGTGTTGGAGTGCTGGGTAGTTGTGGTGTAGACAGGGGAGTGCTGGGCAGCTGTGTTGTGCAGGGCGCTATGCATTTGTGGGGGGGGGGGGCTGGGCATAGCGGGTCTGGAGGGGCTCTGGCCATAGGGAGTTGGGGGAGAGGGTTGCAGAGGCTCTGACTTTGATTTCCCTTGGGGGTGCTTGACCCCCACTCTGCACTAGGCCCTGCCCTAACTCCACCCCTTCCCCTAGACCCCACCCCAGCTCCACCTCTTCCTGCCCCTGCTCCTTCCCTTCCCCCGCAGCACTTCCTGCCAGCCACTGAACAGCTGCGGAAGAGAGGGAGGAACTGATCGGCGGGTCTACCGGTGGATGCTGAGCACATACTATTTTTTTTTCTATGGGCACTCCAGCTCTGGAGCACCCACAGAGTGGGAACCTATGGGGTGTTGGGCGGGAGGGGGAGGGCTGTGTGTCATGGCATGGGCCCACCCCCAAGGAGAAGGGGCGTGCTGGCAGCACATGGCCAGGGGGGCCACTGTGCATCTGACAACTGCCAATTTGTAAATAGTGCCCTCGCACTGGCTGAGCAGAGCAGGGCTGTCCCTGTCATGCCATGCTCCTTTGCCCCTGGCTGGCCTTTCAGTCTGGGAACTGACTTGCTGTGCCATGCTCCATTGCCTCCGTGGGGGCCCACAAATATAGACTCATAGACTCATAGGTCAGAAGGGACCAATATGATCATCTAGTCTGACCTCCTGCACAAGGCAGGCCACAGAACCCTACCCATCCACTTTTATAACAACCCCTAACCCAGGACTGAGTTATTGAAATCCTCAAAATTGGTCTGAAGACCTCAAGCTGCAGAGAATCCACCAGCAAGCGACCCATGCCCCACGCTGCAGGGGAAGGCGAAAAACCTCCAGGGCCCCCGCCAATCCGCTCTGGAGGAATATTCCTTCTCGACCCCAAATATGGCGATCAGCTAAACCCTGAGCATGTGGGCAAGACTCACCAGCCAGCACCCAAGAAGGAATTCTCTGCAGTAACTCAGTTCCCATCCCATCCAACATCTCCCCGCAGACCATTGAGCAGACTTATCTGGTGATAATCCAAGATCAATTGCCCAAATTAAACTATCCTATCATAACATCCCCTCCATATACTTATCAAGCTTAGTCTTAAAGCCAGATAAGTCTTTTGCCCCCACTACTTCCCTCGGAAGGCTGTTCCAGAACTTCACTCCCCTAATGGTTAGAAACCTTCGTCTAATTTCAAGTCTAAACTTCCTAATATCCAGTTTGTACCCATTCATCCTCGTGCCTACATTAGCACTAAACTTAAATAATTCCTCTCCCTCCCTAACGTTAACCCCCCTGATATATTTATATAGAGCAAGCATATCCCCCCGCAGCCTTCTTTTGGCCAGGCTAAACAAGCCAAGCTCTTTGAGTCTCCTTTCATAAGGCAGGTTTTCCATTCCTCGGATCATCCTAGTAGCCCGTCTCTGGACCTGTTCCAGTTTGAATTCATCCTTCTTGAACATGGGATACCAGAACTGCACACAATATTCCAGATGGGTTCTCACCAGCGCCTTATATAACGGTACTAAAACCTCCTTATCCTTGCTGGAAATACCTCGCCTGATGCATCCTAAAATCGCATTTGCTTTTTTAACAGCCGTTATCACATTGGCGGCTCATAGTTATCCTACTATCAACCAATACCCCAAGGTCCTTCTCCTCCTCTGTCGCTTCCAACTGATGCGTCCCCAACATATATCTAAAATTCTTGCTCTTGCACTTGCACTTTTCACTATTGTATTTCATCCTATTACTATTACTCCAGTTTACAAGGTGGTCCAGATCTTCCTGAATAGTATCCCTGTCCTTCTCCGTGTTAGCAATACCCTCCAGCTTTGTGTCATCCACAAACTTTATTAGCACATTCCCGCTATTTGTGCCAAGGTCAGTAATAAAAAGGTTAAATAAGATCGGTCCCAAAACCGATCCTTGAGGGACTCCACTAGTAACCTCCTTCCAGCCTGACAGTTCATCCTTCAATACGACCCGCTGGAGTCTCCCCTTTAACCAGTTCCTTATCCACCTTACAACTTTCATATTCATCCCCATCTTTTCCAATTTAACTAACAGTTCCCCATGTTGGATGCCAGGTCCACAAAGGTTAATCCAGCCCTGGAAGTAGGGGAGAATTCTGTTAATTTTCACAAAGCAGCATCATGTTCATTGTATCAGCAGCTATCTGGTTAACATGACCTTTCAACAGGAAGTTTTGTTGAGATTCAGAACAATAAAGTTAAAGACCCAGATTCTCCTGTTGGGTACAGCATTGCAATCCCAATTTGGCAAGTGGGCAGAATCCTGAAAAATGCAGTGTAAAGAAGAAATAATAACCAAAAAAATAGTGTCAGTGATGTGAAAAGGGGACCAGACTTAACAAAGGGGTGTAAATTGACAATACAGCTGTGCTGATTTACACCAGTTGGGGATCTGGCCTAGAATTTATAAGGCTTTTAATTGCATTGTTGTTCTACTGACCTGTAGAACAGTAACAAGCAAATTGTGCATATTGTATGCCCTACCCAGGTCTAAAGCATTGGTTTGTGCTTGAATTAGTTTTAATATATTCAGATATAAATATATTCAATATATTCTGTTCTGATGGCTTTCCATTCCATCTCCTTACTATATTTCAGAAGTCAGATGAGTTATGAAACAATAATAATAATAATAATAGCTCTTATATAATTCTTTCCTGCAATAGATCACAAAGCACGTTACAAAGAGAAGTTTCATTATCCCCATTTTACAGATGGAAAGAGACTCTGTGGCAAAGCGTGTTACAATACAAAATGTGTTCTTTTTTTTTTTTAAAGATATACTACATAAAATGTTTGGTAACATATTTATTTTGTTAATTATTAATATTTAGCAAGCAGCCAGGGTTGGTACTCTTTGCCCTCATAAAGCCAGAACTGGAAAGGAAGGATGTTATGATTTGGTTTCGAGGTGTGCTGGCTTAACAAAATGAGAAACTTTGTACACCATTTCATCTATGACTTGCTCAAAACACCATTGTTTTAGCTTTCTGGCTTTCAATAATTTTGATCATGAAATTGAAACTGATTCATTTTAAGATTTTTAGTAGCTACAAAGGTATATTTGCTGCTGAATTTTAGAATCCAGAAGTGTTAACTGCATACAAACAGTCAAGATATTTTAATGTTCAACATTTAAAGTTGTCCTGTTTGGGGTATTTGGGGGAGGGGGGGAATTGGAGGGTCTGTATTTGTGTGACATTCACACAAGTAATATAAGCTTTAACATTCTCTCTACTTCTTGCTCATTTTGTACATACAACTATATGTGTGTGTGCCTGTGTGTATGTCTCTATGCACACATGTACTCATATTTTGCAGCCACAGCTTAGATGCTTATATTTAATAAGTTACCCTTATTTGTTACTTGACTTGTCTTTTTTGCCAAATGAACGTATGCACTCATGAGAAAATTCAGATGACAATTAGTGCAAATGTAGGGAATAAATGTTGGAACAGCTGTAAGGAAACTAATATTTGCCAAGTTTACTGGCAGTGCAGTGGATTTTTTAATGAGCAAGAGTGTCTTTCTCCTAGGGCCATTAATTTTGCTGATTATTATTAACATTTGAAATGGCATAAGAGGGACAATTTTTATATTCCTCTCCTTTTGCAAGAGATAAAATGGCCTAATTCCCATGTGCTAGGCAGGTGTATATGGTTATGTGTGTTTATCAGTGCTGTACATCACTGCTGTTATGCTCAGGTTGCAGTCTTTAGCATAGAAGTCTGTGTATGACCACCATACCATTCACTGTTATGATTAGAGACAGACTTTGCAGCAGCGCAGTAGATCCAAATTCCCTTGAATCTTAGGCAAAGTTCAGATCTGGATCTTTGCCTTTGAGTGTCTCTCTAGAATAATCTGAACCAAAACACATCCCCCAAACATCTTCAGATTTGGAGACGTTCACATTCAACTTTGTGACTTGGATCCAGCTGTCATTATGATATAAATCTCAAATTAACTAAATATCCTTTTGTATTTATTTCCTGAATGTTAAGACCTGAACCTTCATAAACGAATCATCATGTAGGAACATTGAATATGAGGAATATGTATGAAGGAAAGCTTTGCATAGTGACCAAATAATTGGAAAGATGTAAGATACACACTCATTACCAGGGCCAGCTCCAGGCACCAGCGCAGCAAGCAGGTGCTGAGGGCGGCCAGCGGAAAGGGGTGGCACGTCTGGCTCTTCGGCGGCAATTCGGCAGCGGGTCCCTGAGTTCCTGTCAGAGGGAAGGACCTGCCACCAAATTATCATGCGGCGGAGGTAGAAGTGCCGATGGCGGCTTTTTTTTTTTTTTTCCCCACCGCTTGGGGCAGCAAAAACGCTGGAGCTGGCCATGCTCATTATGGCAGCATGTAGAGTGCATACACTGCACTCCTCCTTAGCATGAAGATAAATAAAGATAAGGTCTTTGGAAGGTCTACTGCATCTGGACTTGTACAAAATCAACGAAAACCATATGACTTCTTTACAGAGCAGTTAGGGTCATTGTCACAGGTGAAAGAAGAGAACAAGCCAAACAAATTTGGAATAAAATGAAAACTGTTATGATCAAAGACAGACATTGAGAAAACTCATTATTGGACCACACCGTGGTTGTTAATGAAGATGGTAAAAAACGATGCAGAGTAAAAGAGAGCATCTTAGAGACTGAAGATCATAGGAAGGAATTCAGACTCAAAGGCAGTCTAGATGAGATAAGAATGAACACACCAAGCAAAATGTGAGGAACTTGAGAATTATAAAGAGAGTAATAACACATAAGGTATATTCACAGTGGTCAGAGTTCTTACCATAGAGCTTTTCCATGACCGAGCATTATAAAAGATCATGATATCAAACGCAGGTGGAGAGATTACTGTGCCAATCTGTATGCCTCATTAGAGCCGCTTACACTGCAGCATGACAGAAAAGAGAGTACAGAGTCCTGTGAGAGGAAGTGGTGCATACTGTTATGAAAATGAAGCCTGAGAAAGCACCAGGGATAGATAATATATCAGCAGAATTGCTAAAAGTGATTATTGACCACAATATTGATCTCATGGAAAATTTGCAACAGCGTCTGGATGACTAGAAATTGGCTTGACGACTGGATGAAGGGAATCTTTCTGCCCTTATCAAAGAAAGAATATATAACAAAGTACAATAAATGTTGTACCATTTCCATGATACTGCAATCAAGTAAAGTGCCACTCTATATAATTCAGGATCTCATGAAGTGAATGATAGAGGCAAAATTACAACCACTACAAACTAGTTTCAGAGAGAGATGAGGCACACGTGATCAAAGTGTGAATATCTGTCATATCATTGAAAAATGCAGGGAGTACAATCAGCCTTTGATCATGGGCTCCACTGACTATTCCAAAGCATTCAATACCATGCAATATGACCATCTCTGCAGAAGATTGGCGGACATGAGGATTCCAAAACATCTTATTGGACTTACTTCAAGTCTATGCTGTTAACAGATCATGGTGAGAACAGCAGCAGGCAGCAGCATCATATGGTTTTCCGTTAGGCAGAGTATTAGACAAGGGCGCATTCTGCCTCCAAGTCTGCCTTTGAGATGCGATGCTGCATATATCCTGGATGGAAAAGAAGACTAATGCTTAAGTTAGAAATATTATTGGGGAGAAGTGGACTCTGCCCTCAGAAATTAACAAGCAAAAACTTGTATACTTTGTTTCCATCAGGTGTAGAGGTGGAAATAACCTGGAGAAACTATCATGGAAGAAATGGTGACAGGTCATTGTAGCAGGGGACAACCAGCAAGAGATGTATAGATGGTGTGCAGCAGATCATTGGGAGGTCAGCTGTTGAGTATGTGAAGTTAGCCATGGATTGAGAAGTCTTCTGAAAATTCTTCTATGATGTCACCAGTTCTCAATTATAAATAAATGGACTTGATGATGACTACTATTGCTTATTTCATTTATAGTTTCACGTGTCTTCAGAAGACAGCTTTGTCTCCTTGTCACAAAATTAAAACAACCCACATTATGATGCGTAACTAGGGATGAGCAAATCAAACAAATTTGCCAGATAGCTGTACCGTTTAGCACAACAATATTTGTTCATCCACCGTGGTAGCTGCTGGCATGAGCCAGCAGCAGACCCAAAGTTTCTAGATGATTCTTTCATCCTTCCTGGTTTACTGAGCCAGAGAGAGAAGAGAGCATTGATGCAGACCCAGTGGGACAAAAATGAGACAACAGGGTGATGATACAGCCTCTACTTTCCTAAGCAGACCACTGTGGTTCAACAGACAACTTTTGGTGAAGTGCACTCAGAGTTTTTACATGTGAAGTATTGCAACATCTGCAAATCTGTAATATCATAATAATGAAACCTAGAGCAGTAAACAACTTTTTAATTTCTGCTAGCAAGTGGCCATCAGTTAACATGGGGCACTCTCTATCCCTCTCCTATTCCAGTGGTCCAAGAAAGGAGAGAGGAATTTTGGGGTTTTTTGTCATTCTGAAGAACTTTTTTCCTCTGAATCTTTCCTCCCTCATTCTCCTTTCCATACCGTGCACCTTCTTAAGTGTCATGTTTCAGTGCTTCCCTTGTCCCCGTCTCGACTCTACAGCCGGCTCCAGCCACCAAGTCTAGAGCCTGATGCCCATTCTCCCAGAAATGTAATGTCCCAGTTTTGACACAAGAAAAAGTGGTGTTATCAATAGAAAACTGCTACGTTGATCTAGTTCCAGCCAAGTATCAATTCCAGCACAGTTTCATTCATTTTAAAAATTCTAATTATAATGGTCAAGTAAAGGGAAAAGTGTGTTCCCTAGCAGCCAGTAGCTAGCACCTAGAAAACTGCATATGAAAAATCGGTATGATGAAAGAACTTGAAAGAGCATATGTGATTTTAGGAGGATTACCATATACAGAGAGGATTATTATTTGAGACACAAAGAGAGTCACAGACTACAGGTTATTTACGCAGCGTAATTTTACATACAGAGGTATACTGTACACACACACACTGTACTAGGCTCTTGGCAGTGGAAGCCTCTTCAGCTGGGTTATTTGTAAAACAGAGCACTGTGCCAGACAGCTAGAATTAGCAGAAGCTTTTAGAACAGAAAGCATTTTAACTTTTGCTTCTGTGCTTTTAGCTTTATACATCAGCATTTGAAGCAAACAAACTGCAAGCTATATATGCATTCAGAAGTGCATCAACAACAAAAAATAATCTTCTTACAGATTCCTGGCCTCTGGTGTGTTTAAAAAAAACAAAATCCAGAAATTTAGGTCAAATATTATAGCCTTTCCGTTGGTGGATGAAGAATATCCAATGGGAAAAATAATTGCATTGCTCTTTGTAGAAACAGTCATTGCTCGTCTGCCCTCCTGGTTTTTGACATGGTTACATCACAAACATCTGAATTTCTCTTAATTTTCCATGTAAATTGTATCCCAATTGATCCTTGCAACTACCTGAAAAGTTAAATTACAACAAAATTGCTATTACCACTTAATAGCACAAAATAAATGGGTGTCAGTGCAAACTGGGGCAATGAGTGTTTCAGGGAGCAGGATTCTCATGTTTCATTTTGCTACCTGGGCCTGCAGATACAACTTAAAAATATAAGTTGTAGATCAAATTCTAGGGCGGGAAGCTGTGATAATGTCCCTAGGAGTGTTACAAAGTTGCATGATAGTTCACTGACTCCTTGAACTGTTGTCCAGTTATTTGACATATCCTTATGCGTATGCTGGGTCACCCTGGAAATGGGAGTATGCAGTTAAGTTCTAGAGGTGCATCAAACAAAGTGATGCCATATTTTAAACAACAGTAATCTATTACCCTGTTTTCGTACTAATGACTTGCTTCACCAGTTTTAAAATCATCAGGAAATTTAGAGCTCACATTTTCAAAAACCTAGTACAATACTCATTTGTCTTTTTGAATGATTTAACGAAGATGGTGGTTTTCCAGCAGAATTGCTGGGAGGCCTCTTGAAAAGTTTCCATCACTTAGGGTACACACACACAGCATCTGGGAGATATAATTCCCAGCTCAGGTAGACATTCATGTGCTGGCTCTGTTTGAGCTAGCACATAAAAACAGCAGTGTGACCATGGCAGCATGGGCGACAGCTCAGGCTAGGAGCTTGAGTATAATCCCCCCTTAGCCCTATGTGTACGTACTCAGACAGCTAGCTCAATCAAGCTGCCACCCAAGTAGCCAGACACACACCGCTATTTTTAGGCACTAGCACAAACAGACTAATTCCCAAACTGGGAATTAAACCTCCCAGCTGCTGTGCAGATGTACCCATAGAGCCACAAACATGGTTAATAATCTGGATCTGAATTCTCAAAGAGTTCAAGGAAGTTAATTTCTAGTATTTGAAATGGCCCTCAGCTAGTTACAAAGTTAAAAAGAGGGGTCACAGTTCCAGGGGTCTGGATCCAATCCGTTCAGGTTCCAAAATCCTTCTTCAACATTTGAGGAGGATCAGAAGGGTACCAAGAAGTCACCTATTACAAGACAGGCCCAACAAAGAAAGTAACAGAATGCCACTAGCCATCACCTACAACCCCCAACTAAAACCTCTCCAGCGCATCATCAAAGATCTACAACCTATCCTGAAGAACGATCCCTCATTCTCATAGACTTTGGGAGGCAGGCCAGTCCTCGCCTACAGACAGCCCCCAAACTGAAGCAAATACAGTAACTCCTCACTTAACATTGTAGTTATGTTCCTGAAAAATGCAACTTTAAGTGAAACAATGTTAAACGAATCCAATTGTTCCATAATATTTAATGTAAATGTGGGGGGGGTTAGGTTCCAAGGAAATTTGGAGAGGGCAGACAAAAGGCATTATATACTGTACAGTACTGTACTGTACTGTGGTTGGGAAGTGCCCCTGGCTTACCCCACACAAGCACAGCCCGCTGCAGGCAAGGATCCTAGGAAGCACCTTTGCAGCAGCAGCGGCAGCTTCCCTGGAGAAGAACAAGCTCAGACTTTGCCAGGAATGCTCCAGGTCTGCATCTTCTTGTCCCTGCTCCACTCCAGGCCCACCTCTTCCCACCCCCACTCCACCTCCTCTCCGGAGCATGCCAAATCCCTTCCCCCCCAAAGTCCTAAGCGCCACCAAACAGCTGTTTGGCAGTGCTTAGGACTTTCTGAAAGGGAGGGGGAGGAGTGGAGACATGGCGCTTTCCCGCTCCTCCCCCTCCCTCCCAGCGTTAGGTATTAGTAAACAGCGCATGTGGTACTGAAGATCATAATATGGAGGAGAAATCAGGGATATTCAAGTGGGAAAAAAAGTCCTTAGTTTTTTAACTTGCGTGTTTAAAGTGGCTCTCCACAGAACAGCAGACTGATTTCAAGAGTGTGATCCTCATGCTTAAGAGCCTGATCCTGCACCACTGAAATCTTTGAGAGCTTTGCCATGAATTTAATGGTATTGGATCAAGATCTTCCTTGACAGTTACACAGCTTGAGAACACGAAGCCATAGATGCTGGAACCCGGGGCGGCTCCAGGCACGAGTGCACCAATCGCATGCCTGGGGCGGCAAGCTGCAGGGAGCAGCCTGCCAGTTGCCATGAGGGTGGCAGTCAAACTGCCTTTGCAGCATGCCTGCGGGAGGTCTGCCAATCCTGTGGTTTTGGCAGTAATTCAGTGACGAGTATGCCAAAGGTGCGGGACCGGTGGACCTCTGTCATAAACAGATAGCTATGGGTTAACGTCTCTTTCACCTGGAAAGAAGTAATCTGAACCACCTGACCAGAGGACCAATCAGGAAACAGGATTTTTTTCAACTCTGGGTGGAGGGAATTTTGTGTCTGAGTTCTTTGTCTTCTGCCTGTATGCTCTCTCGGATGAGAAGTTTTTCTATTTCCTGCTTTCTAATCTTCTGTTTCCCAGTTGTGAGTACCAAAGATCAGATAGGGATTTATATGTTCTTTTGTATTTACGTGTCTATAATTGCTGAAGTGCTTTGAATTATATTCTTTTTGAATAAGGCTGTTTATTCATATTTCTTTTAAGCAACTGACCCTGTATTTGTCACCTTAATACAGAGAGACCATTTGTATGTATTTTTCTTTCTTTTTCTATAAAGCTTTCTTTTAAGACCTGTTGGAGTTTTTCTTTAGTGGGGAACTTCAGGGAATTGGGTCTGCAGCTCACCAGGGAATTGGTGGGAGGAAGAAGTCAGGGGGAGGTCTGTGTGTGTTAGATTTACTAGCCTGATTTTGCATTCCCTCTGGGTGAAGAGGAAAGTGCTTTTGTTTCCAGGACTGGAATTAGAGAGGGTGGACTCCCTCTGCTTAGATTCACGGAGGTTGCTTCTGTGTATCTCTCCAGGAGCACCTGGAGGGGGGAAGGGAAAAGATTTATTTCCCTTTGTTGTGAGACTCAAGGGTTTGGGTCTTGGGGTCCCCAGGGAAGGGTTTCGGGGGGACCAGAGTGCCCCAAAACACTCTAATTTTTTGGGTGGTGGCAGCAGTACCAGGTCCAAGCTGGTAACTAAGCTTGGAGGTTTTCATGCTAACCCCCATATTTTGGACGCTAAGGTCCAAATCTGGGACTGTGGCAGCGTTTATGGGAAAGACAGAATCCAGAAGCCAGTAGGAATATTATATTTTTCTTTTCTCTGCTAGGGGCTTTTTAGCAGAGAGAAACAGTTTGGTTTTAAAAGGGAACCAGAGAGAATTTTTTTTTCTGCTCTCTCTGGCAGTTTTTGGCTTGCATATTAAGCAAGGAACCATTAAGCTGTGACAAACAGGTCTTTTGTGACAATAGCACTCCCATTGAGAGTCATTACCAGCACTATATACATGCAAATAAAGTGGTTTTTCTGGTTTACTTTACATTGAAAACAATTAGCTAGGAAGAAAGGGGAAAGGCAGTATTGCTAGGCAGACCCCAGGAGGCAACAGAGCCTGCAGTTCAGAAGATAAACACCAGAGGGCACCCCAACACAAGAAAACAGGAACCATGCCTAACAAGACAAAAATTGAGGCCGAAGAACAAATCAAAGACACCGCCCACAGGCGAGATATGGAAAAAAAAAACCCAGGAACTAGAAATAAAACAAAGAGAGATGGAGCTAAGAGAAAGAGAAAGAGAGGCAGCTTACAAAAGAGAGCAAGCAGCCAAAGATGCAGACCACCAAAAACAGCTGGAACTCCAGAGAGAAACCCACCGACAGGCCATGGAATAGAAAAGGCTAAGCAAAACACAGCCAAGCCTAACAACCCTGCGCCAATGATTGTTCCACAGCACAGGAAATTTCCCACCTACAAGGCAGGTGATGACACTGAGGCCTTCTTGGAAAATTTTGAAAAAGCCTGTCTTGGGTACAGCATCCCTGAAGACCAGTACATGGTAGAATTGAGGCCACAGCTCAGTGGACCTTTAGCAGAGGTGGTAGCTGAAATGCCTAAGGGGAACATGAACGACTATAAATTTTTTCAAACCAAGGCCAGATACAGAATGGGGATAACCCCAGATCATGCCCGTCGGCGTTTCAGAACCCAAAAGTGGAAACCAGATGTGTCATTTCCCAAACACGCCTACTATGTTGGGAAAAATTATGAGGCCTGGATATCAGGACACAATGTTAAAACCTTGGAAGAACTGCACCTCCTCATACAAATGGAGCAGTTCTTGGATGGTGTTCCTGAGGACATAACACAGTACATACAAGATGGAAAACCCAAAAATCTCGCTGAGGCGGAACCTCCTACAGGCATGCTGCCAAACCTGCGTTACTAGCGAAAAGCCCGCAGGCATGCCACCAAAAGCTGCCTGACTGCCGTGCTTGGGGCGGCAAAATACATAGAGCCACCCCGGCTGGAACTGGGGTTGCTGCCAAACCCCTCCTCCCACCCACCCCCCGGTTTGAAGTGGTTTCCATCATATACAGGGTTTACAGTTTAGTTCAATAGCTCTTAGCACCCCCACTATGAAAACTGTTCCGGCCCCCCCTGCATGAAGCTATCAACATCAAGGGACAGATTCATGAATCTGAGGACAGAGCTTTCTCAGTCATTGGCTCAAAATTCTTTAACCCCCTTCTGGACCACAGACCACACCAGCTTTCTATAAAGGCAAGACTCACTTCTGTAGCCTAGCTTTCTCTCAACAATAGTTGAGAAAAAATAGATGGGGAGGAAAACAAGAGCGCATGCGCACACCCTGAAAGAAGGCAGTGTGCAGAAGAATTTCCAGCAACCTCTTAGGAAGGAGGTAAAAATATAGTTCCCAGTTTGGGCCGTGTCTGGTGTTGTTTTGTTATGGATGGAGGTTGGATACTACAGAGACGGGTGCCCAATACCAATGCAGATATGTAGACTGTGAAAGTCTACAAGGTGCTGGCCTTCTGACAATGAAGTGTGTTCTGTTATACTGGGTACTTGGATCATGGATACAATGAGATCATCATGGCAAAAGTAAATAGTTGTATTTTTGTTTACATCCAGAAACAATACTATTAGCAGGGGTCTGTTTTGGGACCGGCTCTGTTCAATATCTTCATCAACGATTTAGAAGTTGGCATAGAAAGTACGCTTATTAAGTTTGCGGACGATACCAAACTGGGAGGGATTGCAACTGCTTTGGAGGATAGGGTCAAAATTCAAAACGATCTGGACAAATTGGAGAAATGGTCTGAGGTAAACAGGATGAAGTTCAATAAAGATAAGTGCAAAGTGCTCCACTTAGGAAGGAACAATCAGTTTCACACATACAGAATGGGAGGAGACTGTCTAGGAAGGAGTATGGCAGAAAGAGATCTAGGGGTCATAGTGGACCACAAGCTTAATATGAGTCAACAGTGTGATACTGTTGCAAAAAAAGCAAATGTGATTCTGGGATGCATTAACAGGTGTGTTGTAAACAAGACACGAGAAGTCATTCTTCTACTTTACTCTGCGCTGGTTAGGCCTCAACTGGAGTATTGTGTCCAGTTCTGGGCACCGCATTTCAAGAAAGATGTGGAGAAACTGGAGAGGGTCCAGAGAAGAGCAACTAGAATGATTAAAGGTCTTGAGAACATGACCTAGGAAGGAAGGCTGAAGGAATTGGGTTTGTTTAGTTTGGAAAAGAGAAGACTGAGAGGGGACATGATAGCAGTTTTCAGGTATCTAAAAGGGTGTCATCAGGAGGAGGGAGAAAACTTGTTCACCTTAGCCTCCAATGATAGAACAAGAAGCAATGGGCTTAAACTACAGCAAGGGAGATTTAGGTTGGACATTAGGAAAAAGTTCCTAACTGTCAGGGTAGTTAAACACTGGAATAGATTGCCTAGGGAAGTTGTGGAATCTCCATCTCTGGAGATATTTAAGAGTAGGTTAGATAAATGTCTATTAGGGATGGTCTAGACAGTATTTGGTCCTGCCATGAGGGCAGGGGACTGGACTCGATGACCTCTCGAGGTCCCTTCCAGTCCTAGAGTCTATGAGTCTATGAGCTGAATGTTTGTATAATTAAATAACTCCAGGCAGCAGATTAATGATTCATTGACAAGGAGAATTGTTCAGAATGGTAGGAGCACAGTTTTCCCATGAAAATTTGGCAATGGACTTTTCAGTCTAGAATTGTTCACCTGAATATGTGTGTGTTTTGGATGGGTGTCTGCCTGATGTGCACAAGTTGTCTTTCCCGTATTCAGTGAAGGGTACAGTATACAGTCAGAAGGTATAGTGTTCACTTTTGTAATACATAAATTATCTGTCAGCCTTTTCCGCTGCTGTGGATGAAGAAGTAACAATATCTGGCAAACACCAGAGGGAGTTGTAGTTCTGCTGAAGAATTATAAAAGGCAAGACTTGGGTCAGATTTGCACTCTGTCTTTGACTGAAGAAAAAATCTGTAAGGAAGGAGCTCTGCTTTCACTGTTTGTCATTCACATTCTCTTGATTGCTCTGTGGAGATTAATAGAGGTTACATTCTGCATAATTTAGGGCTGTAATGTACTGTTTGTTTTATATGATGGTACTATGGCTCTAAAATACTATTGCAATAATAAAATAATGACACTTTAGCAATCAGAGCCAGATAAATAGGAAATAAGAAACAACCTTTCTTGCTTGTTTATTTAAATAACACTGTTGTTGAACTGTTCTAGTGCATCCTCCCTCTATGCATGATGATGCTGCCCAGTCCCCCAGGCATTTAGGCACAAGTCTTACACCTGGCCGTAATCAATGAACCCGGTAGACTGAGCCCTTAATATTTTCCCAATTGTTTCATTCTAGACACATATTATTGTCCCTTGCACTCTCCTCTCACCCCAGCACCCTACTCCCCCACACAAATCTTCTCCCTTTACATTGCCACAGATACAGGTCATCTTCTTATTAGCCACCTGTGGAGCATTTTCCTTGCTGGTGAAGGAGTTCTGCCTCTGTGGCACTGTTCCACAAATGAGCCAGATTCTCTCCTGCACTTGGCCCAAGAGGTGTGGAGCTGTAAGTTAAGGCTCCCTGATTCTCTGGGTCTGGTGATTACTAAAGTGCAATCTGCTTCAGCCTTCCTACAGACATACCTCTTTCTACTCCCAATGTGAGGCTGAGACCAACATAGGGGCTGGCCATGTTGTCTCTGTGCCAGCTAAAATCCAAACTCCCTCATGCTAAGGGGGATGTCCAGATCCAGGAAAAGCAGGCCACTGGGCTCTTTGTATATATATTGGTGCTATCTATATGACTTTCCACTATTTGTTAAACAGATGTCAAAGCACCAAGAAAATCCAAAGATGAATCTGTGCATTTTTTAGAAGGATGTTTCAATGTACAAACAGATTCAACTCCACAGCCATTTGCACAACACCATTTCTGAAGGAGGGCTTCTGATAGTTCCATTTGAACTTCCAAGACAATAATATTAATGTAGACTCTCTGTGACCTCACCCACTTGAAATTGCTGCTTTTTTACTCTGGCTGTTAGGGTCTATTATTTACAAGGTACTCAGCATTCCGTAACCATAGAATTGAGTTTCACCTGTACAAAGTAAAAACATAAAGCAGCTCCTTGCAGAAACAAGCTGCCTTTTCAAAAGGGAGGCCCTCAAAGTGCAGCTATAGTCTGAAAAGGGGATTTTGTAAAAGTGGCATTATGGGTTTTCATGTTTATGGTCTCTCGATGGCTTTCGTAACAGATTTACTCCTTTACAAGTAACGAGAGAATTTTCCTAAGAGCCAACCTGGGGTCTGAAAGTCACGCTGTTTTCTTTCTGGCTGACGTGTCACCACTTCCAGAAAATATTCTGCACTAAGTTAACAATTCCATTGCCATTGTGTGGTATACAACAAGTGTGTTAGCTCTATGGGGCTAATAGCAATAAAACATAGTCAAATCATAGTTTTCTGACTAACGGAGGAGATAAGAGCTTTTAATACACTCAGGTGGCAACTCTAGTGAGGAAGAAGGTAACATTTTTCTAGTTGATCTTCAGAAAAAAAATCTTTTTAATAATCTATGGGAACATTATTAATGTCAATTTAATTGTTGACCTCAGAAAGTCAGATCCATGCACAAAATATCCATACCATAAATCTTTCTTTCAATACATAAAAAATCTGAGAGATCTAGGACCAGATTCTCATCTCAGTTACACCAATTGAAATACAAAAATTGTCTAAGTTGGTTAGGTGCTTAACTCCCTGCTTAAGTGTTTTTGAAAACCCCACTAGACACCTGTCTGTATTTTTAGGTGCTCAAGTACCTTAGTAAATCTGACCCTAAGTCTATTAATTCAAAGCCAATTGAGTTACTCCTGATTTACATAGATACAATTGAGATCAGAATCAGAAGATTGGCCCTAGTCTTCCATCACTATGTGGGGGACCTACTTGTAATTTTCATACGCTTTAATAGGGATCTTTTCGTCACTGCCTTGTAGGTTAAGAGTTACCTATGTGAATTGCTCACATAGCCAGTGGGAGAATAGACCCTAAAAGTATTTTAAAAGTGTAGAAATAAGGTTAGGTATCCTGCAGATGTGAGTGCAGACGTTGATTTACACAGTTTCCTTCCACCATCAATATTGTCAAAGAAGTTTTATACCGAATGATGCTGGTGTCCTGGAAGAATATAATGTGGCAGGATGTGTAATGCATGCATCTGAGACAGAGTAGGCCTGCTGTAGATCACGTTTCGAAATGTTGAATTAATCTGTCAAACAGGATGCCAGTGGATATGAGCCATGCTGGCATTGGCCATTTTTCAGTGTAGGCACTTTTAACTGTTGGAATAATATTTGTACAAACCTATATCATTACCAACAGTTAAAAATAGGATATTGCCACTTGGCAGTACCAGAAATGGGTTATGTTTGAAGAAGCTGTTGCATTCTGTCATCGTGCAAAGCGCCGTACAGTCACATTACAATAAACAGGAAACGCAACACCAGATCATTGGCGAGCAATCTTCCTCCATGTTTCATGGTCTTCACACAGCCTTGAGAAGCCATACCACATCTCTTTCAGTCAGCCACATAATTGATCCACGCTCACAGCACTTGCCCCTGGCACTTGGCACCAGCCCCTGCAAAACTTGCTTCGGCAATCTTCTTATGCTCATCCAACCCATCTTTCCTGCAAACTCAAGTTTTCTTTGTCTGATCATGTTGATGATATCCAGTTTCACTCTAGTTATGCTGTAAATTTGGGCAAGTACCTCCTTGTTAGTCACATGCAAGGTACAGCTAACACGCGGCAATCACTTGTAGCATTTCAATTTGAAGGCAGAAAGCCTTTAATGTCCTGTTTCCTTATGCTTGCATGCATATACCAAGATGCTGATGACACGAGACTACAGCAATTTTATTTCATACTTCACGGTAATTCCTTATTCAGAAGTGGCTGAATGTCACCAAAGCAGAAGTCACAAGTCAAATTCTGTGTCAGATTGCTAAGTGATGTCTCATATCCCTTGCACTCATACCACCCAGGTATTTGAAGTGCCTTATGCATTCCAATGCCTCCTCAGATTTGGATTGAAATGTCTTCTCTTTTTCAACAGACTTAGATGTCACCATTGTCTAATCTGCTGTAGTATTACCTTAAAGCCTCAGGATCTTTTGCCAAGCAGTATGTATGGGTGGTCTGTAAAATGAGGGCCTTCTGAATTTAAAAAGCCCTCCCTCTCTACAATTATATCAGAGGCTTCCACTGTGAAAAGAAACCTCATGTTTGAGGAGAAAAAAGAAAAGAAAAAAATTAACTCACCTTTTGGAGAGTGTAGTTTGCAAAATAATACAGTATCTAATACATTTTAAAAATCTGTGTATATGTGCCTATGTTGAAAATCACCTGACAGAATTAAGAGGGCTGCTTTCATTAAAGCCAATCTCGTATCATGAGTTGTCACCCAGTCGCTTCTACAAACCCTCAGCATACTTCAGACTGTAGAAAGACCAGGAGTTAGTCAAGAAGCCCAGGTTTGGGGACAATAATCCTAGCAACAAAATAAACTCAAATTTTCAAAAGTGAAGTCCTAACTTGGGCAGATGAGTCAGAGTCTGCATGAGTGTGCTTTGTGACTCCTTTCTTGTTAATGTCTAAAGTCTTTGCACCAAGGAGTTAGGGCACTTAATTTGTGTGTGTGTTCACTTTTCAGAATTTAGCTCTTATAAATGTCCTATTTATGCCTCTCCTGCCTGCAATACCAGCCTGTTGAACTGTTGGTTAAAACCCCAGGTTTACAAAATCTGAGTCAGTCTATATCTATTCTTGGAGGTGGGGGTATGGTTCTCACATAGCCACACTCACGCTAATTCTCATCAAGCTAGCATGCTAAAAATAGTAATGTAGCTGCAGTAGCATATGCAGGGGCAAGCAGCAGCACAGGCTAGCTACCCCCAAGTACAAATCCGCCTGGGACCCGTGGATACATGACTAACCTGTGCCACCGCTGCCGCTGCCCATGCTTACATGGACACACTACTCTTTTTAGTGCACTAGCTTAATGAGAGTTAAGGTGAGTATGTCTGTGCAAGCTGAGAATCAACCCCCAGCTCCAAGTGTAGACACAGACTCACTTACTGGAGTAGTACCTTACTCTGCAAATAGTCCTGTTGAAGTAAGGTGGAAGAATCTTACTGCCTGATTTTCCAAAACTCAAAAAGCCTTCATATCTCCCGGACTGATGGTAAATTAGGGCATGTACCCCAAAGTTTTTGAACGCACGGATTTACCAACATTTAGTTTACCTGTATTACTACAGTGCCTGGCCAGTTAGGTTTCGTCAACAAGTATCTTTTATCAATGCTTGGCAGATAAATTATCATTATCGCCATCATCAGATCTTATTCGTTTCATTTATACAGCACCTTTCCCTTTACAAAGCTACACTGGAATTAACTCTGGATTTGCTATCTCTTTTCTGCTTGAGTCAGGCAGATTCTTTCAGAGGCTGCTAACTTAAAGTATTTTCAGAGTAGCTGAGAACAACCCCAGAGAGTGTTAGCTTTCTCTGCCATGTCCAACCTAATCTGTCACACTTTGAGACCTGAATCAGCATTGAGTCCTTGCAGGGCTCCAAAATGTGTCCCATATACTTTGCAACATTTAAAGAAACTGAGGTCTAACCAACAAATCTGTATGAATCTAATTTACCTTCTCACACCAGGGACCTGATCATAGGGTTTATTTCTTTTTCTGTCTCTGATATGGACTAGTTTAAAGAACAAAGTGCAAACAGTACGTAAGTTAATAAGTTTGAGTAACTCTTTTGCATGAAAGCAACAGGACAGTGCAGTAAGAATGTGCATTTCACCTCATCTTTGTTTCTTGTATCCTTAAAAACAACAGCACAAAACACCCACTCTTAAATTTGTCCATGATTCATGTTAAATCCTACCGTGGGCCAAGCCTGTACTAAACCATTTTGATATGTTGTAAGCAGAGGATTATTTTAGAGGTGAAAATACGCCAAGCCTGAAGCTTTTTGTATACACAGCTGTATATTTTGGGGCTAGCAGTTCTCTGCCTGACCTCAGAGAGACATGATGAAACACAGCAGCAGCAGATGAGCTGATCAAGCAATTTGAGCTAATAACCATGGCATGTCCTGTGATGTGGTTTGCCTACAAACCTATTTGTTTCTTTTGAAGATCCAAACTACCAGAATGACATCAACTGTACCTTCCTTTTAAAAGCCTAGGCAAGATAGTGAGACTATTTCATTTCTTAAAATGGTTGCAGATGTTTGTGTGAAGGATACAAAATGTGGAGCTTTCGAAACGTGCAGGTGTGGGAGATGATCTCTCATGTGTTACAGCTGATCACATTTCTGAGTGACCAGCATAAAATATATGTTCGGCAATAAGTGAAAAATATGCTAATAGCAATGTTTTTGTGACTGTTTTTTATTTCTGATAATATTTATTTCTGCCTCCTTTTGTCTGATGCCAGCCACAGCCTGGATCTACAGAAGTATCACTAGTCAGAAGAAGGGACTCAGAAGACAGGCTGGTGGTTTTCATTACAGCCGCATTGCTAAAACAGACATCCATCGCTGCTTCAGGATTCCCATTTGAGCGAGCCTCACATCTACGTTCTGGGAGTGTATTGTGCTTACTAAGACCAGATTATGCCATTTACGATCTTCCCTAAGTAGTGGATCTTCTGTTAGTGTCAAGAAAGTATCGCTGTTCAGGACAGCACTTAACCACATGCTTAAGTACTATGCTGAATTGGGATGGACTTAACACATGCTTAAGTTCTTTGTCGAATCACGCCCTGAGTCTCTCATACACCATGCACTCTGTAAAGCCCTTAAGAAGGTTGTGTGTTTGTTTTTATTACAAATGATTTTTAAAATCTGTCATTTCTTCTTTGATATTTCTTCCAGCTGATATGCCAACAAGGTTCTGGTATTTCTGACTTACTATATGTAGACCGAACTACATATACTACCATTGTACCCAGAAAAGAAGAAGAATTAATAAACTAAAGCCTTGGCTACACTACAGAGTTGCAGCGCTGGTGAGGGGGTTACAGCACTGCAACTTAGGATGTGTACACACTTGCACAGCACGGCCAGCGCTGCAACTCCCTGGTTGCAGCGCTGGCTGTACACCCGGTCGAGCCTCAGGTGTAGAGGATCCAGCGCTGGTGATCCAGCACTGGTCAGCAAGTGTAGACACCCACCAGCGTTTTTATTGACCTCCGTGGCATAAGCAGGTATCCCAGCATACCTTAGAAGCCGCTCTGATAATCATGCAAACTCCACTGCCCTGGGCTCACCTGACCCCTCCTTTAAATGCCCCGGGAATTTTAAAAATCCCCTTCCTGTTTGCTCAGCCAGGTGTGGAGTGCAATTAATCAATCAATCAATCAGCAACCATGCCTCCACGCACCAAACGAGCCCCAGCATGGACCAATGCAGAGCTGCAGGACCTCATAAGTGTTTGGGGAGAGGAGGCTGTGCAAGCACAGCTGCGCTCCAGAAGGAGAAATTATGATACCTATGGGCAGATATCGCAGTCCTTGATGAGAAGGGGCCATGAACGGGACACGTTGCAGTGCAGGGTCAAAATAAAAGAGCTGACGAGTGCTTACTGCAAAGCTCGTGAGGGAAATCGCCGCTCAGGAGCTGCCCCCACGACCTGCCGTTTTTACTAGGAGCTGGATGCCATACTTGGGTGTGACCCCACTGCCAATCCTAGGAGCACGATGGAGAGTTCAGAGCAGGGAGAAGTGGGGGAGGTTGTAGAGGACGGCGACAGTGAGGCTACTGGCATGGAGGGAGACACCCTGGAGTCCCAGTACACATGCAGCCAGGAGCTCTTCTCAAGCCAGGAGGAGGATAGCCAGTCGCAGCAGCAGGAAGTTGATGGTGAGGAAGAAACTGAGGATCGTGCTTGGGGTAAGTAGATTTTTATGTTTTGGGAGAGGAGGGTTTTGGTTATGGCTGCCTGCATGCATGCCTAAACGTGGAATAGCCCATTGATTTGCTCTATCACGTCTCTGTAATCTGCTTCGGTAATCTCTTGAAAAGTTGCAGCAAGAGCGTTTGCAATTTGCTTTCTCAAGTTGATCGGGAGAGCCACCGTGGTCCTTGTCCCGGTCAGGCTAACTCATCCGATCCACTGTGCAGCGAGGGGTGGGGGGACCATGGCTGCACACAGGCAAGCTGCATAGGGGCCAGGGCGGTATCCACATTGCTGTAGAAGACCCTCCCTCTCTTCCCAGGTAACACACAGCAGTGATATGTCTGGCAGTAGAAAACCCTGTTGAGAATTTAGGGATACTTGAGTGCAGGGCGCCAGGTTCGCGTTTCCCCAGCCCATTGCGCTCTGTTGTTAACCGCCCCCCCAGCACGTAGCCAGCCACGCGGTGTGCTCCAGTGTTATGCACCCCCCTCCAAGCAGGCATCCGGCACCGAGGTGCTCCCCCCCCCCCCCGTCACCGGCAGGACGGCATGAACGCGGACCAAAGCCCAATCCCCCCCCCCCCCCAAGCAGCTCACCACCTTCCTGTTCACTACTGTCCCCTGTTCAGGACACCAGCTACCTCCTGTACCCATTGCAGATAAACCCCAGTGACCCATTGGTCAATTCCCACTCCCAAGGGGAAATTGGGGGAAAAACACTCACCCCATTGCTCGCCATGACTTAGCTTCCCTGCCCTCTCTGTGTTATGTGAGGTATGTGAGAAGGATGCTACCAAAAGTCTAAAAAGTCCTTCACTGTGTGATAATAAACAATGTAGCCTCTGTGTATTACATGGTTCTATCTCTCTTTTTTCTAGTGACCTTGACTAATGCAGCCGGATCACCAGCCTCACGTAGATTGCAGAACTTGAGACGAAATCCCAGAAAATCAAAAGAGGAATTGATCACATCAGTTATGAGTCACTACAACAGAGAAAGTAGGAAGACACAGGAATGGAGAGAGAAAATGTATGAATGGAGACAGAGTGTACATGAATGGAGGCAAACAGAAAGCAGGAGAAAGGAATTGTCTGCCAAAAAAAACCACAAAGCAGATGATAAGCCTCCTGGCTCGCCAAACTGAGTCTTTTGAGTCTCTCGTAGCCATGCAGACAAATATGTACCGTTGTAACTCACAGCCCTCCCAAAGCCCTCTTTCTTGTTCCCCAGTATTTCCACAAAACAACTTACTCCAGCAGCCAGTTTCTTATTACCCCCAGCTCCCCCCAGCACCTGTACGATCACCTACCAGCCCTGATAACTATAATTCTTACCCTGTTCACTCCACCCCCATTATCCTGCAGCATAGTAATCCTGAAGTGCAGCAGACATTGAATAGTGATCAAAATAGGACATATTCAAACCTGTGAATGTACAGTCCACCACCCCAACCCCCTTGCCTTTTATGTACTGTATGTTGAATAAAGGATTTTTTTTTCTTTTTCACTACGTTATATTATTGCTGGAAGTGGTAAATATTGTACACCAAGGTACAGCAAAGCACATCAAATGCATCAAACATTACTGTTGGCTCTCAGCATCAAATCGCTCCCTTAAAGCATTTCTAATCCTTGAAGCCCTTTCCTGGGCCTCCCTATTAGCCCTGCTCTCTGGCTGAGCAAACTCATCCTCTAGGCGTCGAACCTCGAAGGTCCATTCCTCATTGAATCTTTCACCCTTCCCTTCACAAATATTATGGAGGGTACAGCACGCGGATATAACAGCGGAGATGCTGCTTTCCCCCAAATCTAGCTTCCCATAAAGACAGTGCCAGCGGGCTTTCAAATGGCCAAAAGCACACTCCACAGTCATTCTGCACCGGCTCAGCCTGTAGTTGAACCTGTCCTTGCTCCTGTCAAGCTTCCCTGTATACGGTTTCATGAGCCATGGCATTAAGGGGTAAGCGGGGTCTCCAAGGATCACAGTGGGCATTTCGACGTCCCCTACTGTGATCTTGCAGTCTGGGAAAAAAGTCCCGGCCCTCAGCCTCCTGAACAGGGAACTGTTCCTAAAGATGCATGCATCGTGCACCTTTCCAGGCCATCCTGAGTAAATGTCAGTGAAACGCCCATGGTGATCCACAAGCGCTTGCAGAACCACGGAGAAATACCCCTTGCGATTAACGTACTCTGATGCCAGGTGGGGGGGTGACAGAATAGGAATATGCGTCCCATCTATTGCCCCTCCACAGTTAGGGAAACCCATTTCTGCAAAGCCATCCACAATGTCCTGCACATTCCCAAGAGTCACAGTTCTTCTTAGCAGGGTGCGATTAATGGCTGTGCAAACTTGCATCAGCACCATTCCAATGGTAGACTTTCCCACTCCAAACTGGTTCGCCACCGATCGGAAGCAGTCTGGAGTTGCCAGCTTCCAGATTGCAATAGCCACCCGCTTCTCCACTGGCAGGGCAGCTCTCAATCTCGTGTCCCTGCGCCGCAGGGTAGGAGCGAGCTCAGCACACAGTGCCATGAAAGTGGCTTTTCTCATCCGACAGTTCTGCAGCCACTGCTCGTCATCCCAGGATTGCAGGACGATGTGATCCCACCACTGAGTGCTGGTTTCCCGAGCCCAAATGCGCCGTTCCACGGAGCTGAGCACGTCTGTTACTGCCACAAGCAATTTAGTGTCTTCACCGTCAGGCAATTCAATATCATCGTCTGACTCCTCACTGTCACTGTCACTCTCACTTTGCAGCTGAAGGAATAGCTCCACTGCCATGCGTGATATGCTGGCAACATTCATCAGCAAGGTCCTCAGCAGCTCAGGCTCCATTTATAACAAAAATCGCAGAAATAGCACTGTAGAATCATAATGCCGCCAAACTGCTCGCAATGTGTAGCAAAGCACCACGGGGCATTGGAACAGGAAGCGGAAAGACCCTCACACTTCCTTCCCCTTCCCACAAGCCACAGCGCCAAAATGGGACGAGGTGCTCTGTGGGATAGCTGCCCACAATGCACCACTCCCAACAGCGCTGCAAGTGCTGTAAATGTGGCCACACTGCAGCGCTGGTTGCTGTAAGTGTGGCCACTCTGCAGCGCTGGCCCTACACAGCTGTACTAACACAGCTGTAACTACCAGCGCTGCAAAACTGTAAGTGTAGCCATACCCTAAGTCTTCGAGTGAAAAGAGTTTGACCGTTGTATTTTCCCTGTTACTCTGCAGAGATAGCTCTATGTTCGTGTTAAGTTCATACAAACCCTGCTGACAGTTTTACAGCTCTCATGTTTATTACTGATGGCAAATTAAAATTGAAGTTTCAAGCATTTGTGCAACAAAAAATCTCATCTCTTTTACATCTTATAAAATGAAAGTGTCAACTACTTTTATCAGAGCTGTTTCTTTTTAACAGTCTTTCTATGTCTTGTAATACGCACAGTTAGAAGCTGGAAACTCTCTTTCACTATCCATTTTGTCCTTTCCGTTTGGCAAACACTTTATTTGGCAATGTTTCTGGTCCTGCAAATGTCTCCCTTTCGTTTATGTTTCTGTTTTTGCATCAACCAGTGATGTCAGCAGTAATGTGAATAATCCAGGAACAAAAGAGAAATGAGGAGAGAGAACATATGTGGCATTTTGGTTTGATCATACTATTATCCGTTTTGACCCGAGTGGCTAGTCATAGACCAAAGCTGACTGTAAAGAGATATCATAGAATATCTGGGTTGGAAAGTTCAGGGTCTGGCAAGTGTTCCAGTTGGGAGCAGAACCTGATGATGGAGTCTGGATTTTGTTTTGTTTTGAGTGCAGTTGTGTTTATTTACAAGGAACGTATGAAACTTAACAGGGGACAGTGTCCCTGCTCAAAGCCCTCAAAGCACTCTTTTCAGCCAGCACCCCAAAAGCTTGCCTTCTAGGCTTTTTCCAGTGGTGAGTAGCCAGCTGCTTGTTCATTATGTCTCCCTTTCTCATCTCTCCTTCATCTTGTCTCTCTCTCTCTCACACACATCCCATACCATGGGTGGTCAGCAGGTGGATCGCGGGCCAAATCCAGTCCGCCAGACACTTTTAAATGGACTGAAAAATCTTTTTATTTACTTCTTATTATCATTATTGTTATTGAGGTGTGAAAAATGTTTCTCTGGAGTCTGGGCCTTGACTCTACCTTAGCCAAGAAATTTGACTCTTGACAAATAGACTAACCCCGTTCCATACCGCATACATACACACACACACATCACTCTAGTTAGACAATACCCAGTGGAACCCTCCATCCACATTATGCTAATTTCTGGGCTAGCTCACATACCCTTTGTCTTAGGTGGGGACTTGTGATTAACATATTTTAAATGAAGGGTGATGGTTAAGCTTGTAACAGTACCAAAATAATAGTAAATTAATTGTTCATTGACAGCGAGGAAGAAGATTCACTACATCTGTATACATGCATATATGTATACAGCCTGTAAAATACATGTTTAATTACTTAGATCCTCAAATATGGTAATGAGCAAAGTAAGTTGTTGGATTTGACCAAAATGGTCACTGTCAGCATGGATAGACTCCAAATATGAGCTTCTCTAAATATATAGGTTTTCCTTGCAAGTAGGTCCACACCAGGAAGTGTCACGAGTGTTAAAAAATTCAGAACATTTCATGTTTAAAATTGAGCAGACTAAACACTTTGGGCCAGATACTGCCTTGAGGTTCATGTACATAGATTCAATTGAATCAATAGGAGTTGGGTGCATGTATCAGAAGGTAGAATTTGGGCTTGTGATTTCAGAACTATTGATGTTCCTGTTTTGTGGCTTGGGCTCCTTGTTAGTACTTGTGCTGTCAGCGAGAACTGGTCCTCACTGTCTTATTTAAAACAGAAGCTTTCAAATCACATGGCTGGTAACAGAAATTATGCTATAGTGTGGGGGGGAATTTGTCTGATTTTGTCTGATTTTTCTACAGATTTATATTGGCCATTGAGTGTGTTTACAAGTATTTATTAGATGTTCAGTTTCATCAATTAATAACTGTATTTTTGAAGGCTCTCCTCATGTCATGCATTTTAATGCCAGATATTATTGTAAAAGTAAATCAAAAATAGGAAGCAAAAAAGCAAACGTCCTACAGAATCTGCCCACATGAAAGGCAGCAACACAGTGCATTGCAGGGCATTACCTGTAGGAATGTCCCCAAAGTCCATTGAAGTCAGTGTGGCACATCTTCAGATGATATACATTGGCATAGCTCCATTGACTTCCTTTGATGATTTATGCCAGCTGAGAGACTGTCCCAATGAAAGACTCCTATTAACTTCAGTGGGCTTTGTATTGGGACTTAAAGCTGTGAAAGTAACATGCCCAGTGGAATAGTAATTGAGTCCCCCTGTGCGGGGCTACCCCTCTGAATAAGGAAAAGATGTTGGACGTGAGGGACATTTTCCCAGGTGCCTCTTGAGAGAACCTGCCACTACTCTTAGAGTAACTTTCATAAGCAGAGGCCAAGATCTCTTCGAGTAAGGGAGTGGGAGGATACTGTGCCTGAGCAGGAGCCTCCAGCAGATCTGGATTGACTTAAGAGAAACATCCTAACTTCCGGAGGCAATATGTAAATTATATCCTATTCTTCAGCATTCTCAGCATACATGGTAACCATCAAGATCCATGTAACTGCGTGAAATAATCCAAACACTGCTTAGGAAGAATGAATCTAACACCTTTCCAACATTTAAACCTCTCAGTCTCACAAAATAGACCCTGTTTCTGGGCTGTGCTATGGGACCAGCTCCCATCAATTGCTCTGGTAAACCCAGGCAGATCCTCCCTACCAGGAATTCCCACAGTGCAGGTGTGGCATAAGCTACATTGCCCCCACATAGCTGCCAACATAGAAACATATTGATGGGTGATGGGGATTCTCTTCTCCGGCTATTCTGGACTGAGAGACAGCCTCATGGGGAGCCATGGGGAGCAACATAAATTAGAGCAGCCCGAGGGGTTGATTTATGCTGCAGCCACACTGGTCCACCCGATGTATCCAAAATTTGGGAGGCACAAAGGGGGGTGCACTTGCCCTCCCCCTCCTTGGGCTATGTGCCAGTACAATGCTGCTAAAGAAATGCAGCACAGAATCGGGCCCGAAGTCTCACTTTCTGTCTCTAAAATTGCTGAGAGTTCTCTGGAAACAGCCCTTAATGTATCACATTAACGTAATCTCTTGATTATGTGGTTTTATGTGTAGGCCTGGAAGTAACAGCCTATTCAAAACATGCATAACAACAGTTAAGATAACCTGAAAAAGCAGCTTCCCTTTACCATGCCAAGGTACTTATCCAACAATAGTGCTGCAGTTGTACATTCAGTGGATTTGATTTAATTCACTGGTATGTCTGAGGGTTGTGGTTTTTGGTTAACGAGGCTCCCCAAAATGAAATCCAGAACACTTTATGATACTTTTTCCTCTGAATGAGAAAATGATTTCAGGTTCTTTGAGGGGCTTATAGCACATGTTTTCTGCTGCAATGGCAGAAACAGAAGAAAAATGTCAGTGAAATCCCAGTCCCAGATACGTCACTTGTTTTTTGACTAGGCGGTAGGAGAGGAACTGGTGAGGAAGTGTGCTGCCGCTGGTGGAGAAAGGATGTAGCTCCTGGCTGCAAGCCCAGACCTGGTCAGTAGATCAAAGACTCTTCACTTGGCTCTCCTTGCAGCTGGAAAAGCAGCTGGTCCATAGCCTATCAGCATCCCTAGACCCTTTCTTTCCCTGCCAGGCTCCCAGCAGCTAAAGGGTTCACTTCCCTGCCCCTCCCCCACCCCAGTACTGTGTACCTTTCTTCCCTCAGTGCCCTCCCCAACTAGGTCCTTAGCAGTGGAGGATATTTTTACTTACTTCCTACAGTGTCCCAAGATCATCTGTGCTGCAATACTGAATGCTCCACTCCTCACTCATCACAGTACTACCCCAGCCCCTGATTTTTACGAGGAACAGGAGGCAGGAGCACCAGAACAAGGGGGGCCAGGGGCCCATGATCCCACAACTTTTTACCAGTCGATCGTATGGGCGAGTGACGGGGGGAGGAGGTGGAGAGGAGGGAGCAGGAACTTGGGGGAAGGGGCAGCACAGGGGTTGCGGCCATGGTTCAGGCTCCTGTGGCCCTCCCACTTTTAGGAAGCGTCTTGCCTCTGCTGACTGGAGGCAGGGGCTAAAAGAACAAAACATGGTTCTAGAACTACATTTTCATTCGAGTTTTGTTTTATAGCCAACTGGGGCCTTGCTCCAAAGGAGGATACCATGCTGGAAAAGTGCGTTCATGACAAACCAGCATAAAATCCATACTTGAATAGCTCTTTCACACATATCTCCACTCCAAAAAATGTTGATTTTTTTCATGTTTTTCTTTTTGAAATGTATAAATGGCTTTCTCCAAAGATGCTGCTTGTCAGTTTTGTGACCTAAATTGGTTGACATTGTCCTTTTAATGGTTTCTGTCTTTATATTTGTCCTGCATGACTGAAACATGTCTGAAAATGGAGTCGAGTCTGTGAAATCAGCTTTTCTTCATAATTCTCATTTACAGCAGTGTTAAGAGGGATGGTTATTTTTTAAAACTCGCTGTACAGTAAAGAGGAGATTTCCAAAGGCACAAATGGCAGTTGTACCCAACAGCCACTGAAAATCAGTAACTACCATTTAGATCAGGGGCCGAACTGCCATTTGTGCCTTTTAAAAATCTCCCACTAATAGCTTTTCTTGGTGACAATCAGACATGGACACTTTTAGCTTAAAATTGCAGGTGGAGCAGCAGGCACTGGGTTTTTACATTATACTGAAACCTGCAAGTTGTTCCTGCATGGAAATAACAGAGAGCCTAAAGTATTGGTTTTATGACAAATGATATGCCACTATTCAAATTATTATAAAAGCATTGTCTCAAGTTCATTGTTACCAGCGTGAGCTGCTATGGGCTATTTAGACCAGAACCTCTTTGGGACAGTGAAGTGAGAAACACTCATCCTTCGGGCACCCTTCCATCCACATGTAACATCACTGGTATTCTCAGCTCCAGTGCCTCCTGCAGCCCATCTGCCTCCCACCCGGTCTTCTGTGACTCAGTGCTCTGGCCAAGTCACATGGAGTTCATACCCCTTCTGGAGTATCACGAATAAGTCCAAAAGAAAGTCCAAACAAATCTGAATAATTATTCTGCTCATTTGGGCTACTGAGGTCTTCTACTTCCACTTACAAACCCACAGGAGCTTACTCTGCTCCCTGTGGGTCTCTTCCACCTGTTGTAGGCTCTGACTCAGGGCTTCTCCACAGGAACCTACTCTGCTCCCTGTGGATTTCTCTCTGTAGAAGAGGCTTGCCTCCATTGCAGTCTCTGCCTGGATTTTCTCCCTTTCCAGGGCCCACAGCAAGGATCAATTCTCTCCCCATGCCTTCCTCAATCTTCCTACCCCAGACCTGTTCCAGAGAGAGCAGGAAAGACCTCCCTACCTCCTCTCTTCTGGGACTTCTCCCTCCAACTGAGCTCTCTTGGCTCAGGGATGTCTAGCTGTATCTCCTCTGGCCAGGGATAAAGGGATATATAGCATATAAGAAATAATGGAAAAATTAGTTATCTTTCATTGTGTTGTTCAGTGTAACTTACAATGTTAAACACAGTAAAACTTAATTATCTAACTCCTCTTTCATACAAGTATCTCACATCATAAAGCAATGTTACCATACAAGAAATTAGAGTAAATGAAGACAATGGAGATTATTGACACCAGTTATAGGTATTACTTTTCTTTATCGCAATGTGTCTCTGATGAGGTGCAGTTGGACATGGTGTTTTTGCATGTCCATGTTAATTGTTCTTCTCCCTCTATGGTACTTTGTGGGCTCTCTTCTCTCTTTTTATTATTTATTATTTGCATTGCAGTAGCACCTAGGAGCTCCAGTTATGGACCAGGACATTGTGCAAACACAGAACAAAAAAGTACAATTGCTTTTTTGTTCCCATTTGTCTTTTCTCTGTGCCTCTCTCTCCCCTTCCCAGCCCAAGTCTCTGCAGTTAATATATTTTTGCATTTACAATGTCTGAAATAATTTATCATCATCAATTTATATAAAAGGAGCAACACATCAGTCTTAGGTGTTTTGTTTTCAAGAAAAATGTAATTTGTTTTAAAATATTGTACCAACAATGATTGTTTCAGCAACTTTAAAGTTAAAAAAATCTCATATGCTATGTACATCTGTATTTGTGTAGGTCCAAATCAAGAGCATCTAAGAATGTGATTATAATGAGTGCTGTCTTGAGTTCCCAGCCATGCTTTTAAATAGACTTTAGAATTCAGGCATATTAATCATTACAAGAAGCTTTGAATCATCCCAGCTAGGGGTTTGTCAAGTCAGGCCTTAAAAACCTCTGAGGATGGAGATTCCACCACCTCCCTACGTAACCTATTTCAGTGCTTCACCACCCTACTAGTGAAATCGCTTTTCCTAATATCCAACCTAGACCTTCCCCAGTGCAACCTGAGACCATTGCTCATTGTTCTGTCATCTGCCATCACTGAGAACAGCCTAGCTCCATCCCCTTTGGAACCTCCTTCAGGTAGTTGAAGGCTGCTATCAAATCCCCCCCCCCACCCTTCTCTTCTGCAGACTAAATAAGCCCAGTTCCATCAGCCTCTCCTTGTAAGTCATGTGCTAATCATTTTTGTTGCCCTCCGCTGGACTCTCTCCAATTTGTTCACATCCTTTCTGTAGTTGGGGGACCCCAAAACTGGATGCAATACTTCAGATGTGGCCTCACCACTGCCAAATAAAGGGGAATAATCACTTCCCTTGATCTGCTGGCAGTGTTCCTACTCAGGGCTGTAGCAACAAAGAACGTGGCCCCCTCCGAACATATGTCCGCGGCCCCTTACAATGCAGAAACTGGAATGCTGTATTGATTTTATACAATATACAGGGTTCATATTATGTATACATAGGCCTACAGTGTACATGTATTCCGAATTTACGCAAAGCGCTTCTTTCGAGCCTTGTTCTCCGCAAATTGGTTAATCAATTCGTCATAGTCCAGAGATCTGGCAATCTTGTTTTCGACTGAGATAACTGCAAGCGCAGAAAGCCTGTCATCTGTCATGGTTGAACGCAGGATATTCTTGATCAGTTTCATTCTGCTGAAGCTCCTTTCAGCACCAGCGACAGTAACTGATGTGGTCAGAAGAATTCTGATGCAAATGCAAAGATTCAGATATATCTCCTGAAGGCTGTTCTTGTATATGTACGTTAAAAAATTGTTTGCCGCGACAAGTCCTCTGTCTTTCTTGATGACATAAATAAAACGATTCAATTCCATTATGAGTTCGTTGGCATCAATGTCTCCCATTTTTCTTTCAAAATTTTTGCTGTGATTCTCCAGTTCATTTTCTCTGTGACACTGCTTCAGGCTGTTAGCGTTGTACAGAAATCCAAACAACTTATACCACTCCACGAGTTGGTCAAATCGCGACGAAACAGAACATATGGCCTGCTCAGTGAGAACAAGAAAGAACTGCAATTTGAATTTTTCTTCGGCAGAAAGACGACTCGAATCATCAGCACATTCATAATCAAACATTCTTTTCTTACGTCGCACCCTGGTTTCTGAAAACACCTGCTCAATACCCATATGCTCTGCTATTTCACGTGCATTTGTGACCACAGAGTTATATCCTGTATTTCGATAGTCTTCCAAAAACTTCATTGTAGCACCGACTTCTGCCTGCAGTACGTCAATTGACACATCTGGTGACTGAATTAATTTGCTGGTTTTATTGACGTGAAATAGTATATCGTACCACGTGTATACAGTCAGAAGAAAAGGCCACGTAGTAACATGGTCTGAAAGCGCACCGGCTTCTGTTGCTGTATTGCCATCTTTCTTTTCGAGCGCATATTCTCGCAAAGATGACAAAGCATTGCACAATTCTTCAAGGTGATAACGCAATGGCTTCACAGCATCAATTCTCGACTCCCAACGAGTGTCCGATAACCCTCTAACAGATATTGGCATATATTCTTGAAGTATATTCCAACGTGAAGGTGAAGAAGAAAAGATAACGTATTTTCTGTTAATCAGACCGAAAAAGTCAATGGCGTATTTCGATGACTTTGCCGTGTCTGAGATCACAAGATTCCAAGTGTGAGCTCCACATGGTACATACAAGGCACGGTCATTTATTTCTAGCATGAGGGCTTGAACTCCTTTATTCTTTCCTCTCATATTTGCGCCGTTATCATAAGCTTGGCCTCTGTCAGCAATGTCTATTCCTAAATTGTTTGCCTTTTCAAGAAACGCTTCCAATAAGCCCTCGCCAGTTGTATCATGAACATTAAGAAAACCAACAAACGTTTCACGAATATTGACACCATCTTCACCATTGCATTCAACAAAGCGTAACGCCACAGACATCTGTTCTTCATGTGACACGTCGGGAGTACAGTCCAAAATAACTGAATAATATTTTGCTTTTTTAAGCTGCGCTATGTTGGCCTCTTGAATGTTACTGGCAACAAGTTGAATCAGCTCGTTTTGGATCTGTGGACTGAGGTACTGAACATGTGTTTCTGCCTTCTTAATCCTCTGTAAAAGTTCGCTGAGGACAGTATCATACTTTGCAAGCAATTCAAACAGTCCCAAAAAGTTGCCATTCGAAGGATCGCCGAGCTTTTCATTACTTCCTCGAAATGCCAAGTTTCTTTCGGACAAGAAAATAACGACATCAACCGTGCATTTGACAACATTTCTCCAGAAATCTTTCTTTCAGAAAAGCCTGCAGTTCGAGTTGGTCAATAGATGTACGGTTTACTATGTCTGACTGAAGGTCAAACCATTTCACCATACAGTCTTGATGACCTTTGCCTGTTTCATGCTGCTGAAGTCTTTTTGACAGTGGTTTCCAAGCAGATGTTCCATGACATAGCGGTATGTCGCCAGTGCCAAATAATTTACAACAAAAACAAAAAATGGCATCTTTCTGAAGTGAGTACATTAACCATGAACGTCTTATTTTCTCGCTATTTGCCATGGTTCGATAGAAATGAGTACTTGTGAACCTCCGTCTTTCCTCGTTAAATGGAAATTTGTACCTTTCATTCTACTGCAGTGGGCCACGTGCAACAAAGTCACACACTTGCCTGTCCGATATTATAGACGACCAATCTCCTGGATCATCAGTCAGTGGTTCAGATTCAGATACTTCTTTCCCGGCAGCAGCTGGAATATCTGTCACAGTTTGTTTGGTAGAACAACTGGCTTCACCTTCAACCTCACTTGAAGCACTTCTGGATACTTCTGGATATGATTCGTCGCTGCTAGCGCTGTCCGTTTCATGTGCCTGTACCTGTATGTTGGATTGCAGCGCAAAATACGTTGACAACTTTGGAATTTTCTCAAGTTCCTTCTCGGCATCTTTTGCTGCCTTTCGCTTACTAGCTCCGCTCTTATACATTCTCTTAGACATCACAAAGCACGCTTCTGCGTTGGAAACGATAAAAAACTAAACAACTAAATTAATAACATTTATCCGCCGACCGCCATTATGAACGCAAATACACATTCTTTGAATGGGTCCAACTAAAATTCGAAACTGACCGACAGACAACTGATGTAGCCAATAGCATTATGATGTATCATAATGACGTCACGGTTTTGTCAGTAAAACCAACATGGATTGTGCAATAGCGTCAATAAATGTCACTTACTTAGTTATACCTTACCTTTTTTTTGCCACTTTTATGGGCCCCCTTCCTTGCGGGGCCCCCTCCAGTCGGAGGGTACGGAGGGCGCTCGCTACACCTCTGTTCCTACTAATGCAGCCCAATATGCTGTTAGCCTTCTTGGCAACAAAAGCACACTTTTGACTTATATCCAGCTTCTCATCCACGGTAATCCACAGGTCCTTTTCTGCAGAACTGCTGCTTAGCCCATTCGTCTCCAGCCTGTAGCAGTGCATGGGATTCTTCCCTCCTAAGTGCAGTGCTCTGCACTTGTCCTTGTTGAACCTCATCAGATTTCTTTTGCCCCAATCCTCCAATTTGTCTAGATCACTCTGGACCTTATCCCTACCCTCCAGTGTATTTACCTCTCCCTCCAAGCTTAGCGTCATCTTTGAACTTGCTGAGGGTGCAATTCATCCCATCATTTAAATAATTAATGAAGATGTTGAACAAAACTGGTCTCAAGATCAATCCCGTGGAGCATTCCACTTGATACCAACTGCCAGCTAGATATCGAGCCATTGATCACTACCTGTTGAGCCCGACAATCTAGCCAGTTTTCTTTCCACCTTATAGTCCATTCATCCAATCCATACTTTTTTAACTTGCTGGAAGGAATACTGTGGGAAACTGTATCAAAAGCTTTGCTAATGTCAAGGTATATCACGTCCACCACTTTCCCCATATCCACAGAGCCAGTTATTCATCATAGAAGGCAATCAGGTTGGTCATGCATGACTTGCCCTTGCTGAATCCATGTTGACTGTTCCTGATCACCTTCCCCTCCTCCAAGTGCTTCAAAATGGATTCCTTGAGGACTGAGGTGAGGCTGATGGGTCTGTAGTTCGCCAGATTCTCCTTCTTCCCTTTCTTAAAGATGGGCACTATATTTGCCTTTTTCCAATCATCCAGGACCTCCCCCGATTGCCACGGATTTTCAAAGATAATGGCCAATGGCTCTGCAATCACATCAGCCAACTCCCTCAGCACCCTCGGATGCATTAGATCCAGACCCATGGACTTGTGCATGTCCAGCTTTTCCAAATAGTCCTTAACCTGTTCTTTCACTGAGGGCTGCTCACTTCCTCCCCATACTGTGCTGCCCAATGCAGCAGTCTGCGAGCTGACCTTGTCTGTGAAGACTGAGGCAAAAAAAGCATTGAGTACTTCAGCTTTTTCCACATCATCTCTCACTAGGTTGCCTCCCCCATTCAGTAAGGAATTAGGAATATTAAGAAGCATGGATAAATTCAACTATGTTTCCTATAATGTCATATCTATTTATAGTAATTTGATCTAGTATGTAGTCAAATGGAACAGTACACACTGAGGAGAAGGGTCACAACAAACTTTGTGTAGGTGGTGTGTAACTTTGTCATGAAGCAAGTTTCATATTGAAACAGACAGGTCCTAGCAAGTGTTTAGATAAATGCAAAAGTATACACAGAGAAATCAAAATATAAATTTAGAGGGAATATGCCTTTTATTTGCACATATTATCAACAGCTGGATTATGTGAAGCACTTGTATCTAGTGTATATAATTTAGTGAGTTTTTTTCTGTACTTTCAGACAGCAGCAACAAATGGGATTATAGTAGAAAAATTGACATCACATCACATTGACACATAGCTGGGCAAATATTGCAAAAAGTATTTGCAAACATTTATTTAAATATAAACCTTATAAAGGTGACAGATGCAACTGCACAGTAAAGTTGAATTTTTTCACTTCAAGCAGGGATTCAACATCTTTGTTCTATTTATGAAAAGTACAGCATAGCCTCCCAACATTACAGCACTTTTGCCCTTTGAGTTTAGAACAAATGTTCAGACAATTTACAAGTAAATCTGTTAATAAGTTTAGGAGTTAAAATTAATCTTAAAATGTGTCCTTTAAGAAATGTAGCACTTGGTCACAGACCTTTTTTGTTGTCCTGAATTATCTTGACAGAATAATACAAATGCTTCAGACTTAAACCCACTGAAATATTGTTCATGGCCTACATTTGAAGGGGTTTTTTAGGTTTAATGTTAATTTTCTCATGTTCTTAGTATCGCCAACCCCCCAAAAGTTCAAAATTCATAAGGCAGCCTCCCCTCCCCTTATACACACACACACACACACAATCAGGAAAACAGTATTTTTGGTCTGTCTTTTAATATTTGAATTCCCCTGCCCGTCCCTTCTGTGTGTGCATGTAACACTTAGTGTCACCAACTCTCCAAAATGTATAGAGCAAAGTGATTTGGGCCCCCACTGCAATCAAATTATAAAGATTTGTATATAATGTTGCCCACCAAACCCCGAAGTACTAATTAACTAATTCTGCTCACATCTGTCCTCCCCCAGCTCAGCAATTAATTATGCACCCTCCAGCAACTCCCCGCCCCCCTCAATTCTCACATCATCCCCAGGTCTGCCCCTTGCCCCCAACACACCTATGTTCCTCCTGCAGCTCCAGAGATGGTTCGCCTCCCGCCCCTTTACAGGTCTGGAATTGCAGTAATGGAGAGGAGACGAGCAGAGTGACCCATGTCTCACAGTAGGAGTGAGGAGGGGAAAAGAACCATTCTGAGATGTGGAGCTCTTTCTTCTCCCTTCTTTGCCTTGCCCTCTCATGAAAATGATATTGGCTGCTCCCTCCTCTACCCAAAACTCCTGTGGCTCTTGATGGGAGGGGGCAGAGCTCTGCCTGCCTCTGAGGCAGCTCTGATAGACTGCTCTTCCCCAGGAGGTGGGGAAGGGAAGAAGGTGGCCAGTTAGAGGGTTATTTCCATGATTAGGAGAGTGGCTTCAGCAGGGCTTGAAATCACATTGTGGAGAGTTGGTGATGCAGAATCCTTCTGCAAGAGCTGACGCATAATCTTCAGCTACAGAGGATGCCATGAAGAGCTGCCACCTTCAAAAAGCATTTCCATCCTGTTGCTCTCAATAGATCAGGAGTCTCAGGTGGCCCTTTTAAGAAGGATACCTATCTCCTATTATTCTCAATGGGTCTGTCTGGTGATCTCCACCTCCTGACAGCATGCAGACACAAGTGATGGCATTTTGGCTTCACTTTCATTGGGAGGAGGTGGCCGAGTCCCTTTGAGAACCTTCGGAGACAGCAGTTACTTTGAATGGCAGCAATTCTTCTTGAGTTGTTCAGAAGGCAGTGACTTTATGCACCAGCTGCTGATGGATAAACTATCATTTTTCAAAAACAATGGTGAAAAATGACCATTCATCCTAAAAATCTTTTTATTAACTACTCACCACACAAGATCTACTCAACAGGAAAGATATGAGAGTGCGTGCTGGGGAACATGATGGAGGGAGAAACTGGTGTGTGCATAGAGGAATGTAAGGAGGTGCAAGGGGCACAAAGTAGGGGTGCGAGGAAGGAGAGAACAAAATCTAACATGTCTTTAAAATCTGTTTAATCTAATCTGGATCCACAAGTTTTAAAATGCCATCGTGACAAGAATATGGCTATTGCATTGTATCACTGTGGGGCAGAGGTTAGGTTATTTGGTGTCCTAACAGTGCGTTCCGTTCCTTAATATATTTGGATTTATTTTAGGTTTTAGCGTTAACTTTGAATTTCCTAAGTTTTATAATGCTTAGTTTGAGAATAATTACATGTTTTACCCTAAGTCACTGATATGCACTCTCAGCCTTAACTCTTCCTTAATGTAGGTTTTATGTGGCTGCTACTCTGAAACCTGTTAATAAAAAGTATGAATTTGTTTGACAGTATTTCTGCCCGTGTCATATATTTTCCACAAATGTTTGTCTGAGTAAAAGCTGGTTGTCAGAAAGCAAAAATGTCTCTCAGCAACCTGAGTGGAATGTGCGTTCATGCTAGGGTTGTTCTTGCGGCCATTTTGAAGCCTCTGATCTTTCTAACCTTTGTAGAAGAAAGTTTGTCATCCAAACAAGAAGCCAAAACAGTCCTATGTGATAAAGATACCAGTCACACACCACAAATACTGAATGCTTCAAGATATAGCTAAAGTGAATAATTTGAGAACAACCTCTAACCTGAAATAGCTCCATACAAAGTGTACATGGAATGATTCTGAATAACAAACAAATACACAAATATCTAAGTATTTTTACTCATAATTTGTGTAAAAAAGAAAAAAAATTAACAAATTATTTGTTATGAAAATTTTCCCCAGCTACACACTTAATGTAGTTTTACTGGCATGCACAGCTTTCCAAGTTCCAACAAATATTGTTGCTCATCGTTTTTCCTTGCCACAAAAATTTGCTTTTAAAATGAACAAAAAGAAACTGTAGAACCTCAAAAGTGCTGTAGTGAACACATTCATTAAATTCTTAAAACTTGTGGCCTTATATTGTATATTTGAAGTGTTCAAATTCTTATGATTATCTTTACAGAGGACATACGGCTAAAAGACACTGAATCATATATAGATATAATGTTGTATTTGTACTCACTTAGATTCATAGTTTGTATTAATTATTCCCACAAGTGCTCCTACACAGTCTAAATTTTTAACAGCTTGTGGGCCTTGTTAACACTCTGAAATATCAAACAGTTTATATCCTCCATCTGTAATACTCACTCTTTTGTTTTTCAACTAGCGGTAATTAGCTGGTATTGCTCACTTCTGAAACATATTAAAGGTAGGGAATATAGTGAACCAGAGAAAAATGCCTTAGGTGGTGGTATGGGGTAGAATGCTTTGCATTTTGTGCTATGTATCCTTTGCAGCCGGGGACTGTTCATTATTATTTTTCAATGTATTGAGAGGGGAGTGTATTTAGGCAGCTATTGGAACAAATGTCTCAAAGGAGAACTGGTAATAAAGTAATGATCTCACCATGCTAGCAGTGAAGAGGTGTCTTGTGTGCTAACATATTGAATTTTTTATGAGAAAGCTTCAGTTATTGCCATTTTCATGACTTCTAGGGAATGTGGTTTATTAGTGGATACCGTTGAAAACCAGACACAAACTGCAGCGCCCAATAGTACAACTTCTTCTTCGAGTGATTGCTCATATCCATTCCAGGTAGGTGTACGCGCCGCGCGTGCACGTCTGCCGGAAGCTTTTTACCCTAGCAACTCCAGTGGGCCGGCAGGTCACTCCCTAGAGTGGCGCCAGTATGGCATCAGATATATACCCCTACCGGCCCGCCTGTTCCTCAGTTCCTTCTTACCGCCGTGTCGGTTGCTGGAACTGTGGAGTGCGGCTTGCTGACCTCCACGTCCCTAGCTCTCCTGTTCCTGTTCATCATTTGACTTGTAAATAATTCTTAGTTAAGTAGTAGATAGTCTTTTAGTATAGAAATAGTTAGTTAGAATCTTGTAAATAGTTATCGAATGTTGCCTGCGGGTGGGCCGTTGCCTGGCTCGCCGGGTTTCAAGCAGTGCTCGGCGTGCAAGAAGCCGATGCCCACAAGCGATCCCCACGACGCGTGCCTTAAGTGCCTAGGGGAATTGCACATTAGCGACAAGTGCCGCATTTGCAAGGCTTTTAAGCCTCGCACTAAAAAGGAGAGAGACCAAAGACTCCGCGCTCTCTTTATGGAAGCGGGTCTGTCTCCGGCACCGGCGGCGCAGTCAGCCAGTTCTACTCCGGCACCAGACTGCGCCGGCACCGGCAAGACTCCCCGGCACCGACCATCTCCGGCACCGGGAGCAGATCTACATCCCTCGGCGTCTGCGACACCATCAAGGCAGGCCCGAGTGGACCGCCCGGCACCTACCTTAGCCGCGGCACCGCCTGCAGGACTGCTGTCGACTCCGGGCCCGGAAGGTCCGTCGAGTCCAGCCCCACCTAGCTCCCCCATAAGATCAGGGGTCGAGCTAAGGGTCCCGTCGACGCCGGAGACTTTCGCCTCGGCTCAGGACTTAATTGCACTGACGGAGCCATCTCAGCCTCAGCCAGCACCCCCGGGATGCATAACTTCCAGGGGTAAACCGATGCTTCGAGTGCTGTCTCCCGAGTCCCGGCACCGATCACCCCGGAGGCGCGAACGCTCACGCTCGGGGCGCCGCTCGGAGTCTCGGCACTGGTCGCCCAGACGGTACTGGTCGTACTCACGGCACCGATCACCATCCGCACGGTCCCGGTCGGGCTCATCTCACCGCCGGCACCGAGACTCCAGGAGCCGTTCACCTCGACGTTCGGCCCCACGGTCGACCTCCTGGCACCGAACCGGTGGCAGGTCCTGAACCCGGTCGACCTCCCGGCACCGCGCTGGTGGTAGGTCCCGGTCTCCGCTGCCGTCCCGGCACCGTGTTCTCAGAAGGTCGCGGTCCTGCTCCCGGCACCGACATCGCTCCCGATCCCGGTCGGGATCTTGGCACAGATCATCATGCCGTTCTCGGTCCCGATCCCGGTACCGATGTGGGTCACGGCACCGAGCCTCGGCACCGAGGGGAGCGTCAGTCACGGCGCATAGAGCTGCATACCAACCAAGCTCAGCGCCCCCCCTGGCCTTCTAGGGAGCCATCAGTCTCCTCCCACACTGACAGTGCCTATGCCATGGCACAGGACAGACACGCGGCCCTGTTCCAAGACCCTCCACCACAAGAACGAGGGCCTCCACAGTGGGGGTTTTGGACCCCATGGGCATACTCTCAGGCCCAGGGTCCGCAACACATTACCTCCCGCCCTGTGGCGGAGCGCAGACCACCGGAGATGATGGTGTCTAGACCCCCTCACTCCCCGGAAACAGACGGTACTCACCGGGACCCAGAGCTCCCTCCAGAAACGGAGGTGCAGCCCCTCACGGAACCGCCCGTGGACACTTTGTTACCGGGGGTCTCCTCGTCCTCGTCTCCGGATGAGGCAGTGGCGGATACCTCGTCCTCCAGTCCCCCCCCACTGGATTTGAGGGCACACCAAGATCTCCTCTGCCGAGTGGCACAGAACCTGAACTTGCAGGCGGAGGAGGTGTCGGAAATTGAGGACCCGGTGGTGAGCATCCTTTCAGCCGATGCGCCCACCAGAGTGGCCCTACCCTTCATAAAAACGATCCAGACTAATGCCACTAACATCTGGCAGTCACCGGCCTCCATCCCTCCGACCGCTCGAGGGGTGGAGCGAAAGTACATGGCCCCCTCAAAGGGCTATGAATACTTATATATTCACCCGACCCCCTGCTCGTTGGTGGTCCAGTCAGTGAACGATAGGGAGCGCCACGGGCAAGAGGCCCCAGCGCCCAAGTCGAAGGAGGCGAGGCGGATGGACCTCCTGGGCCGCAGGGTCTATTTGGCGGGGGCGCTGCAGCTCCGGGTATCAAACCAACAGGCCCTCCTCAGCTGCTACTCCTTCAATTCCTGGGTAGCGGCGGGGAAGTTTGCGGAGCTCTTGCCCCAGGATGCACGCCAGGAATTTTCCACCATCCTGGACGAGGGCAAGAAAGTAGCAAGAACATCACTACAGGCCTCCCTTGATGCTGCCAACTCGGCCGCTCGGACCCTAGCTTCGGGGCTCACGATGCGCCGGATTTCTTGGCTGCAGGTCTCTGGCCTTCCACCGGAGCTCCAGCACACAATCCAGGACCTCCCCTTCGAAGGCCAGGGCCTGTTTTCGGATAAAACAGACCCTAGACTGAAAGATCTTAAAGATAACAGAGTCATAATAAGGTCGCTGGGCATGCATACGCCGGCGACACAACGCAGGGCATTCAGGCAGCAAAACCAGCAGCAGCGGCGGCGGCCATACCCTCAGTTCCGCCCGCGGCAGGACCCTTCGAGGTGCCGAGGCAGGAACAACCGCCGCAGGCAGTCTGGTGGGCAAACGGGGCAGAACCAAGGCTCCACTAAGGCCCCTCCAGGGCCTAAGCCTTCATTTTGAAGGTGCGCCCGAGGGCGCAGTACCAGTTTCCCCTCCGGATCCTTCCCCACAGTTTTCCAACCGCCTTTCCTTTTTCCTCCCGGCGTGGACCCAAATAACGTCGGACCGTTGGGTCTTGCGTACGGTGCAGGCCGGTTATCGCCTGCAGTTTTCTTCACCCCCAACCTCCCACCCACCATCCCCGTCCCTCTTCAGGGACCCCTCTCACGAGCAATTCCTCCGTCAGGAAGTGCACGCGCTCCTTGCCAAGGGAGCCATAGAGGCGGTTCCGGAAAACGAGAAGGGCAAGGGGTTTTATTCCCGTTATTTTCTAATCCCCAAATCCAAGGGCGGCCTCAGGCCCATCCTCGACCTGCGGGAACTCAACAAGTATATCGTGAAGTTGAAGTTCCGCATGGTATCCCTTGGAACCATCATCCCATCCCTGGATCCCGGAGACTGGTACGCCGTCCTCGATATGCAGGACGCCTACTTTCACATCTCTATTGCCCCCCAACACAGGCTTTTCCTCCGCTTTGTGGCCGACCACCAACATTACCAATTTGCGGTCCTTCCGTTTGGCCTCTCTACGGCCCCAAGAGTGTTTACAAAATGCATGGCAGTCATCGTCGCACACCTTCGACGCTGCTGCATCCACGTCTTCCCCTACTTGGACGACTGGCTGATCCGAGGCACGTCGGAACTGCAGGTCCGTGACCATGTCGCCAGGATCAGCACCCTCTTTGCGGCCTTGGGCCTCGTAATCAATGTGGACAAGTCTACTCTACTCCCCACGCAGCGGGTAGAGTTTATCGGGGCCGTTCTAGACTCTGCCCTGGCCAGGGCCTTGTTACTCTTGCCCAGGTTCCAGTCGTTGTCGGATATCATTCTACGGTTGCGAGCGGCCCCGCTGACCTCAATACGAACATGTCTGGCCCTCCTAGGCCACATGGCAGCCTGCACGTTTGTAACGGCATATGCCCGACTCCGCATGAGACCTCTTCAATCATGGCTCATTGCGCAGTATCGGCCGGCCAGACAGTCGTTGGACACGGTCGTCACCGTCCCTCAGAGGGTGCTGGACTCTCTTCGCTGGTGGCTGGACCAATCCGTAGTCTGTGCGGGGCTCCCGTTCCATCCACCCCAACCTTCGGCATCCCTGACCACGGACGCCTCCGATCTGGGCTGGGGGGCTCACTGCGGCACCCAAAGAACTCAGGGCTTGTGGACACCACAAGAGATCAACCTCCATATCAACGTACGAGAGTTGAGAGCGGTCCGCCTTGCTTGTCAAGCGTTTGTCCATCTCCTTCAAGGTCGTTGTGTCGCGGTGTTCACCGACAACACGACGACCATGTTTTACATCAACAAGCAGGGAGGCACCAGGTCCTCTCCCCTCTGTCTCGAGGCAATATGTCTCTGGGAGTTTTGCATAGCCCATTCGATTCACCTTTCCGCCTCCTATCTCCCGGAAGTGCGGAACACCCTAGCGGATCGGCTGAGCAGATCCTTCCGTTCGCACGAGTGGTCCCTCCATCCGGACGTCGCCCTCTCACTCTTCCAGAGATGGGGTGGTCCCCGGATGGACCTCTTCGCATCCAGGGTGAACAGGAAATGTCGAACATTCTGCTCCTTCCAGGGTCGGGAGCCAGGGTCTCTAGCAGATGCATTCCTGATCCCATGGACAGCCCACCTGTGTTATGCTTTCCCGCCCATTCCGCTGATTCACAGAGTTCTCATCAAGGTGCGCAGAGAGAGAGCCCGGGTGATTCTCATAGCTCCAGCATGGGCCAGACAGCACTGGTACCCCATGTTGCTGGACCTCTCAGTAGCCAACCCAGTTACCCTGCCCCTTCATCGGGACCTGATCACTCAGGACCACGGCAGGCTCTGTCACCCGGACCTTCCGTCTCTACACCTTACGGCATGGCTCCTGCGTGGTTGACAGACTCCGAGTTGCGATGTTCCACCCCGGTTCGCGAGGTTCTCATGGGCAGCAGAAAGCCTTCCACCAGAGCGACTTGCACAGCTAAGTGGAAGCGTTTCTCCTGCTGGTGTTCAGAGAAAGCTCTTCGCCCTATGGAGACTCCCGTCACCACTCTTTTGGACTACATCTGGTCCCTTAAGATCCAGGGTCTGGCATTGTCGTCCCTCCGAGTCCACCTAGCCGCCATCTCCGCGTTTCATCCTGGAGTGGACGGATGTTCTGTCTTCTCTCACCCTATGGTGGCGAGATTCCTGAAGGGGCTGGAGCGGCTTTATCCACAAATTCGCCCTCCGGCCCCTTCATGGGACCTCAACCTGGTCCTGACTCGGCTCATGGGCCCTCCATTCGAGCCATTAGCTACTTGCTCCCTGCTCTACCTCTCGTGGAAGACCGCCTTCCTTGTGGCCATTACCTCAGCTAGACGAGTGTCAGAGCTGAGGGCCCTCACGGTGGACCCACCGTATACCGTCTTCCATAGAGACAAGGTACAGCTGAGGCCTCACCCTGCCTTTCTTCCCAAGGTGGTCTCAGCTTTCCATGTGAACCAAGAGATTTTCCTCCCAGTTTTCTTCCCCAAGCCCCATACGTCCCGCAGGGAGCAGCAGCTCCACTCGCTAGATGTCCGACGGGCACTAGCATTTTATGTGAACAGGACCAAACCCTTCCGCAAGTCCCCTCAGTTATTTGTGGCAGTAGTGGACCGGGTCAAGGGGCTGCCGATTTCCTCCCAAAGGTTATCTTCATGGGTTACCTCCTGCATCAGGACCTGCTACGACCTGGCCCAAGTTCCGACGGGCCGTGTGACTGCTCACTCCACCAGAGCACAGGCATCATCGCTGGCTTTCCTCGCCCGCGTGCCAATACAAGAGATCTGTAGGGCGGCGACCTGGTCATCGGTCCATACATTCGCTTCCCATTACGCCCTGGTCCAGCAGTCCAGAGATGATGCGGCCTTTGGTTCTGCAGTGCTCCAGGCCGTGACTTCTCACTCCGACCCCACCGCCTAGGTAAGGCTTGGGAATCACCTACCTGGAATGGATATGAGCAATCACTCGAAGAAGAAAAGACGGTTACTCACCTTTGTAACTGTTGTTCTTCGAGATGTGTTGCTCATATCCATTCCACACCCGCCCTCCTTCCCCACTGTCGGAGTAGCCGGCAAGAAGGAACTGAGGAGCGGGCGGGCCGGCAGGGGTATATATCTGGTGCCATACTGGCGCCACTCTAGGGGGCGACCTGCCGGCCCACTGGAGTTGCTAGGGTAAAAAGTTTCCGGCAGACATGCACGCGTGGTGCGTACACCTACCTGGAATGGATAGGAGCAACACATCTCGAAGAACAACAGTTACAAAGGTGAGTAACCGTCTTTTCTCCAGGGCCTGCAGAAACAATGGTGTCTGCTCTACAGGCTGTCTGTTATTTGCCAAATGTAATTCAAAGTCTTACTCTGAGCATTCTGGCCACATCTACAATCCAGGGGCTACAGTGCTGCAGCTGTGTTGCCGTAGCACCGTAGTGCAGATGCTTCCGACCTTGACAGAAGAGGATTCGCCGTCAATGTAGGTAATCCACCTTTGTAGCAAGGTTGTCAGAAGAATTCTTCCATTGACCTAGCTGCATCTACATTGAGTTAGCTTAAGTCCGATGCTCAATGGTATGAATTTTTCACACCCCTGAGCAATATAACTAGTTTTAAATTTTAAGCATAGCTCTAAATTTTAAGTGTAGACCAGGCCTTGGAAACATAAGATGGGACAGAAAGGTGGCAGACCGAAGGGGCAAGCAGCCCCTTCACTGACCCAAATGACTCCCCCATTTACTCTGGCACATCTTCCCCTCCGAGCAGCCTGTTGACACTCTGGAAACTAGATAGAGTAGTAACACATTCACCTGTTTAGATTGTAAGCCCTTCCAGCAGGGAACTCTTTTTTATGTTTGTACAGTACTCAGCACAATGGAGCCCGGTTCTTGACTGGGGCTTCAGGCACTATCATAGTACAAATATTTACTTCTATTAATAATAATAAAACACGTAGATACATACCACTTCCAGTGACCCCTCACCAAAATACCCCATTCCATTTCCCAGTTATGTTTCCCTAAAATAGCCCTTTCTACTCCCTGTTAAGTGTTACTTAAATCAGCTCTCTGGACATCAGTAACATTCATCCCATTTTCCAAACCTTCCTACTGTAACCCAGTGGGGGGAGGGGTAGCTCAGTGGTTTGAGCATTGGCCTGCTAAACCCAGGGTTGTAAGCTCAGTCTTTGAGGGAACCACTCAGGGATCTGGGGCAAAATCAGTACTTGGTGCTGCTAGTGAAGGCAGGGGACTGAACTTGATGACCTTTCAAGGTCCCTTCCAGTCCTAGGAGATAGGATATCTCCATTAATTAAAAAAAACAAACAAACAAAAAAAAAAACCTCCACACACACCTTTCACTGATGTAACTTTAAGAAAGAAGTCGGTTTATAGGGGGCAAATATTATTTGGTCATTTTAGGTACAGGACCTACAATTTTGGTTTTGTTGTCTGTAGGTTAAATGTTGATTATTTCCTAAATATGGAGCTGGTACTTTGGGTTATTTCTTCTCTCAAGTTTTGTGGTTCTGTAGGCAAGTTGCCTTGTTAGATTGAAAATTATATTTTTAGTTATCCTCTGTAAAGATGCCCAGATGCTTTGGGGCATGAGTTCCTACAGTAAATAGTAGTAGTATCATAATGAACTATTATTCCCACTGTAGGACATAAATACTATAGTTAAGTGTGTACTATTTTTTCATTAGAGTTTCTGTATTACCATGCTGCACAGATTTAAGTCTGTGAACTTATTACTGTCTTTATGTTAAAAAAAATAATGCGAGTCCATGTTATACATGTTGGGCCTGATTCTGATCTTCTTATGCTTAATTTACACTGGTGTAATTCCACTGATTTCAGTTGATTTATTCCTAGTGTAAATTGAGATCAAAGCCAGGCCTACTGCTCTTGATTCATTTTACTAAAGAGCAGTAGGAGGCCTGATTTTGATCACATGTACACTAGGAATAAATCAACTGAAATCAGTGGAATTACAACCAATGCAAATTAATCATAAGGAGATCAGAATCAAAATGAATCAAGATGAGTTTAATAGTACTAGTGTACTAGCACACCAGTAATAATATTAGTGTACTAAACAAAACTAGGAGAAATTAGTTGGCAGAAGTTGAAGCACCAGACATACAGAAATGTTTGCTCTGAAATTCCAGAGACTTAACCGTCCCTTTGGTTTTCTGGAATGCTTTGATTTAGTCATGTGGAGTGGAAATAGTCTGTAACATCAAAAGGGCACTTGGAGTAATATCTCTTTTGCAGTTACAGGATATGTGAAGTGAATTAAATGTCAGTGAACTTCAGTGTGACAGCAAATTTATATATAATATTAAAGACAGTTAGGAAAAGTTTAGTTATCTCCAAATGTGGAAGTATTTATAATCAACATATCTTTATATAGTACCTTTCCTCCAAAGTATTTTATAAAATATATAATCTCTAGGTGCATGATATATAATATAGGCTATATCGGAGGATGGTGGTGGTGAATCTGTTACAGGCACACATCGAAATAGTTTCACTTCCTCTACCTGGGTGCAGAGGTAAACCAGGCAGTTACAGTTTTGTGAGTACAAATTTTACATTACAAAAAGACTTGTTCTTAGTGCAGCTAAATTAAAGTATTATTAATTTTAAAAATAAATAATACAAGACTTCTTTGCAGGTACAGTTTGGACTCCCAAAACTTGCATCTGCAAAATGAATTCTGCATAAATTTGAGGGTACTGTTTTTGAATATTTAACTGTCTAACCCGCCATGACTCATAAATTAGTCCTGTTATCTGACTCTGATTTACTGACACTGGTGACAGGTATTTCAGTTTGTTTTCCCACTATGAGGCTGACACTGATGTTTCTAGGGTTTAGTTTCTGTTGTAACCCAACTATGGTGTTTTTGTTTGCTTAAAACCTTGTTAGAGCGGGGAACCAGAGTCCTGGCAATAACAGTCAGGAGAAAAGGGCTGTGGGTGTGTCATATTTTTGTAGCTGGAGCCCACTGACAGATTTTGACAGTTTGCAGACACATACTATCTAACAAAAACTACAAGGAAATATTTCTTTAACCACAATTTCTTGTAAACTTCTCTGGACATAACTTGCAGAAAGTGTTATTAATTAAATAATAGCCTTTTACAAATTATTTTCAGTGTAGTAGCGTGTAGTCTGTCAAATAATAAACACACCTGTGTCATGAAACATGTCAAAGAGAAATCTACAGCTTCCTTTGTACCTCTCTGTCTTTTTAACGTTTTTTTATTGAGTAGAGTATACAAGGAGTGGCTTAGAGATTCCAGTTGCATGTAGCAGGAAATAAATTTTACAAACATAAGCCACAAACTACAAAGGCTGCTTGTGAATGTAAGGCTCTCCCAGTTCAGAGTCCCGTTGACTTTAGTGGAACTCTTCACAGGCAGATCCTTATTTCTGCCCAGAGCCCTTGGCAGGACCAAAGCAATGTGAGGAATATTCTATTTGATATCATTATATCTAGACAAGAATTAAAATGCTTTTGAAAGTCAAACTCGTTTTTCCTTGATGACACACTTCTGAATTCTATTTATAAACCATCAAGGCCTTTTCTGATTGTGTTACTGTACAAGAAAAAACAGAAAATTCTCAATATAATTTAATCCAAAATCATATTAATCTCATAACTCATCATATGGCTAGATTCACTTACATCAGGGGTTCTCAAACTGGGGGTCAGGAGGTTATTACAAGCTGTCAGCCTCCACCCTGAACCCTGCTTTGCCTCCAGTATTTATAATGGTGTTAAATATATTTAAAAGTGTTTTTAATTTATAAGGAGGGTTGCACTCAGAGGCTTGCTGTGTGAAAGGGGTCACCAGTACAAAAGTTTGAGAACCATTGATCTACATGCTCTGCCTGCTTTGTGTTGCTCAGGCAACATAAGCAGCTATAAACCCAGTTTAACCTACCAATTAAGGCGGGGTTGTGGCTACTTTGTGTTACGTTATAGCAGAAGGTGCATACCAGTGATCTAGCCCTTAACTTTTTAAAAGAATATTAATAGAACCCTTTTTCTGATCATGTTTTTTTAACGCAAAAACTAGAGGTGGGCATCAACCAAAACCTCAGATCCAAACTCCCTTAAATGTTGGCAGTGTTTCAGATTAAAAACTGTTACGTTTTTCTGTATGTAAAGAGCAGATATTTTACTCTCAGTGAAAATGACCTTTTTTAGATTTAGAAAAAGACAAAACTATAACCTCCAAGACTTGTGTGTGTCTCCTCTTTAACCACAGTGAACACAAAATGGCTGCTTGTCTCTCTGCAGACACCAGAGTTCTTAGCGAATTAAAGGTCATCAAGCACTCAATAAACCATGTAACCGAGGTCTGAATCTGAATGCAAATTCTGCAAATGACAACCCTCTTTAAAATGAGCCAATCAAAATGCCCAGTCTAAACACTCTAACTTTGGAATTTTAAAATTAGGGTTTTAGTTCAAATCTCTCAGAAAAACCAACTAAGTTGCAAAGGACTTTCTTCTGGGATATTTTTCCTTGTGTTTGTCAGATGAATAGTCTGAAAGGCAAAGAAAATTCTCTTCAAGTAACTGAATCTACCTCATACTTATATCAGACATTCCACCACTTTGGCATCCTGTGGAAATGGTAATCATGCCACTGAATTAGTATTCAGTACTGGAAAGCTTGTAATCCACCTCTCAAGGGGGAGTCAGGGAACGTGGATGATGGTCAAGAATACTGTAATTATGGAGTTCAGATAGAATAAGCAGTGAAATAATGTGTATCTTGAGCTGAACTTTTTTTGTCACAGTAGGCCTGTTCCATGTGTAAGTGAGATGCAGCTTTTGTTTGTGTTCTCACACCCAGGCCAGTAAAACACAGGGAAGGGCTCACTCATCTGGTGGTGGTAACTGAAATTCCAAATGCATCAAAGATCTTATCACTTCTCAGACTACAGTCACTTCCTCTCCTCCTTCCCCCCAAAATTATGTAACACATTTTCATTTATCTTAAAACTGAAAGAGACTGTATGTTCATTGACATGTTACTAGCTTACATCAGCTGCAACCAAATGGATTTTCTGTATGAAGAAGAACAAACATTGCTGCAGCTGTTGTTTTCCTATAATTGTTAATTAAAACATTTCATGTATCTTTTCGTAATATGGTTGTGGTGTGCGGGGCCGGCTCCAGGCACCAGCGCAGCGAGCTAGAGCTTGGGGCTGCCCCATGAAAGGGGGCAGCATGTCCAGGTCTTCTGCGGCAATTCGGTGGCAGGTGCCTCAGTCCCTCTCGGAGGGAAGGACCGTCCACCGAATTGCTGCCGAAGAATGGAGCGGCGGCGGTAGAGGAGCTGCCAAAGTGCCGCCAAGCACATTCCCCCCCCCGGCCACTTGGGGCGGCAAAAAAGCTGGAGCTGGCCCTGGTGGTGCGTTTCTTTCCAGATTAATAGCATATTAATATTAGTGCCTTTCTTCCTAAAGAACTTTGCAAACTATATAAAGTACCAAACATACAAAAAGCAGCCACTCTGGGTTAGAAGCTTACAGACAGAGAATTGTGTAAATTTTGGACATGGCCAACAACAGAGAAAACCTCTACTCTTACAAAGCTGCCAAGGACTATTTAATACCCACCCAGAGCAGACAGGATGTTGGGGGGGGGTTAAGATTTTGTTCAAAGGGACCCATAGACAGTAAGACAACCCTGCTGAGATTTGATCCTCTGACCACAGAATTGCTAGGTATTCTAGGCCTCATAGAAGCATTATGGCAGAGCTGCTTAGTGAGTAAGATGTATTAGTAAAACTTGTGCTCCCTCTTGCCCTCTGTGACAGACAGGCTGTCTGGATCTGCAGAAAATAAAACATCAAGGGACAGATTTTAAAGGAATAAGGGGCAAGTCAAATTGGCCAAGCAACAAGAGTAACACACATGCATTTCTATATGACAGGAGAAAATTGTCTTATTTTTCAAAGATTTAATGATTTTTAAAGACCTTTCCATATGCCCATTCTGGAAGGATGTGAAACGTCAGGAACTTGAAGGGAGAGGCAGTTGTATTCTTCTGAGTCATACTGGTTTGTGCCTGGATGGCAGGTCTCACTAGCTCTAATCTATGGTACAGAGGAGTTCATGTGTTAAAGAGGGGAAGGGTGGAACTAGGGGCAGAAATACAGATGGGCCTTGGTGGGAGAAACTCAAAGGACAAAGTCAAGCTCAGGAGAAAAAACTTACACTGCAGTTTCAGTTAAGGAAATAGACAAAACTCAGGAAGAGATTCACTTTGAATAGTGGGGGGATGTGCATGCATATACACACAAGCACTAGTGCAGAAAGAGTGGTCTGTTGACTGCCTGTTCACTGTACGTATACTAACAGTGCCCCACTAGGCCTGCGGTTATATATACTGTATACTGTACAGTGAGTTTTTCCTACTGTATTTCAGAATGATAATGCACTGAGAACTGCCCAGACTGTTGCGATTAGAAAATTATATTTACACAGTAACAATCATTACTCAGTTCTGCCTCCATATAATCTGCAGAAATGCAGAAAAAGTTGCACAGACAGGCATGTGTGTTCATTATGCCCTGATTTGAACATGTCATACAGGCCTAATATCCCACATGGCAAGCTGTGCATTCACATGGGTTTTCAGTTCTCAGTTGATGTGGGTAAATTGCAACATTGTGAAAAGCTAGGTTCTATGTAAAGAGTAGCTTTTTAAAAGTTAGCTGCAGATTTAAACAAAAAACAAGATGATACTGGGCCTGATTCTCCTAAATGATACCACTGTAATTCCATTGACCTCAATGGATTTTATTCCTGATTTATACTGGCATATATGAGGAAAATTAAGCCCTTGGAATCTGCAAAGCATTCCACAGCAGATTATAGCATACAAAAATATTTGACTATAACAACAACATATATATACAGAAATGTAGTGCCTTCCATCTTAAAAACGTAAAACATTTTACAGACTTGGGCCTCTTCTGAAGTCCCCAGGGATCATCCATTTACCACCAACATTTGTTAAAGGATACCCTCTTTCAGGATATTTCATATAATTTTTAAAATAGAATTTTTAATTGTGGTTTATATAAAAAAATATTTTAAACCCTTGGAAGCTCATCTCTGCCATCTTTGTCCATGCACACTGATTTATCACTGTGAAGCAGCTCATGAGTACTGGCCTGCTAACATTTATTTATTCTTTTAAGAGTCAAACACTCAATGAATACATTTTTTAAAGCACATATAAAGATAAAGTTGTGGTTTGCACAGAAGTAAAATAAAGGTTGTAGCTCAGCCCTTCCATCTTCAGTGTCTATTTTTAAACAAAGTAAAGAAACTTTTCATTTTCGAGTGATTGCATATGCCCATTACACTAGGTGTGTGCGGGTCTCATGCTCCAATACTGGAGAGTTTTCTTTAGCTGTATTCATAGGGGCAGTTACACCTGTGCCCGGGTGCCTCTGATGCTCTGAGCAGAGGTTATAAAAGGTAGAGTAGTAGTTCTCAACCTGCGGACCATGGGCTGCTTGTGGCCCAATCAGTGCACATGTATGGCCCATGTGATATCCTCGGGGCCATATAGGAAGTATATATTTTGTGCGGATGTGGCCCACATAACACACAGAGACCTGCATATCCGGCCCACAATGGCAAATAGGTTGAGAACCACCCCATCCTCCCTTCCTCTTTACCATCCCTGGTCAGTGGCAGCCAAGTGCTGTCAGTTGTTCCTCTGTGAACATGCAATTATTGATTTTGGCTAGCCAGTGGTACTCACTTTTGGGTCCTCAAACTCCGTTTTCTTTCATTCTTTCTTCCTTCCACGGTTGGTCAATCAGTGGACTCTGGGCAGCATAGGTCCCCTGGCTTCAAACCTTGCTCTGCATGTCACAAGCCAGTGTCAGTGAGTGACCCTCATTCTTGCTGTCTGAAATACTTGGATGAGGATCACATCAGGGCCAGGTGTCCAGTTTGCCAAAGCTTTGGGTCAACAAGAAGCTAAGAAAAGAATGCCTTGGGTATATTCTGATGGAAGCCACGCTTTGCCTGGCATTAGTCAATTAGAAAGGAGTTTCTCCCCATCCAGGAGTGCTCTCCCAGCCTTACAAAGAGGCAGAGAAAGGAGATCCCCTTCATCAAGGCACTCTTCAGAAAGACATGAGCAGTCAGAGCCCTCTCAGCCTCCAAAGCCAAAGAAAGGGACGGCATCCACTTCAGGACTGAAGTAGAGTGCTCCTCGACTCACTGCCCCACAGTACCACTTTGGCTTAATCATAGCAGAGCCATTGAATCCAGTTACCAAGCCAGAACTGTTGAGGCCAGCTGCTGCTTTAGAGCAGGCATTAGACCATCGCTCTTGATCACAGTGGGGCAAAGGCCTGTCTTGGTATTGACCATCCTGGAGGCCTATGCAGCTGCAAAAGATCTCTTCAGCCCTTTGGTATGGCCCTCACCAGTTACTCAGACTGATAACATCTTGCCAACGTTGTTGCATGGGGTGCATTATGTTGCTCTTTCTGTTCGTGTCCATTATGGCACCAGTGTCTTCTGGTCTGGTCTACTACATCCATCCATCATTAAGCTGGCTCTGAGACCAATGGCAACCACTCTGTCTCAGGGCATGGTACCTGTAAGCCGGTCGTGTCGGGGCTCGTCCCTCTCAGGTGCAGCGGGGAGCCAGGGCGCCTCCTAGCACGCTGCAGTCCGGGTAGGCTTAGCCCCTCCGCAGGTGTTGAGGGGGTACAGGGTCTGCAAACAAGGTAGAGCCCCGGCCCTCTAGCCGGGGTCGGGGCTCTCAAAGTAAATAAGCCCCAGCCCTTGGACAGGGCGGGCAGTAACAGTTCAGGCTCAGGCCTCTAGCAGGGGCTGAGCAAACACAGTGTCAGCCCAGGCCCTTGGCAGGGCGGGGCAGCAGCAGTTCAAGCTCAGACCTCTAGCAGAGACTGAGCAAACACAGTATCAGCCCGGGCCCTTGGCTCGGGTGGGGCAGTAGCAGTTCAAACCCAGACCTCTAGCAGGGGCTGAGCAAACACAGTATCAGCCCGGGCCCTTGGCTCGGGCGGGGCACCAAACACAAGTCTAGTTAGCTCTGGCCCTCTGGATCAGGACAGAGCAGTGACAAAGTCAAAGGGGGCCCAGCCCTTGGTTCGGGCGGGGCACCAAACACAAGTCTAGTTAGCTCTGGCCCTCTGGATCAGGGCAGAGCAGTGGCAAGAGGCGGGAAGAGGGGGAGTCTGCCACCCGGTCATGGGTGGCAGGGGGAACGCAGGCCCTCCCACTCCACTGCGTTCCAGCCCGGGGCCCTAGCAGCGGTCAAGACCCGCTGCGGTCAGTGGGGATCCTGGCCGCAACACACTGACAAGGGTTCGGGCTCTTCAGGAGCCAAACCACGGTTGGCTACCCCTGGGCCACTTCCAACCTCCCCCTCTCTGGGTACCTGGTCCTTGCCAGCGTCGTCTGGAGGGTCCCAGACCATGGACTCCTCCGGGTACCGGTCGTGGGGAAGCTCAGGCCACTCCTCGGGGCATCGGGTACACGGCAGGTCAGGCCGACGTTCCTCCGGGTACCGGATCTGAGGCAAGTCCAGCCAGCGCTCCTCTGGGTAGTGGGCACGGGGCAGGTCCGGCCAGCGTTCCTCTGGGTAGTGGGCGCGGGGCAGGTCCGGCCAGCGCTCCTCTGGGTAGTGGGCACGGGGCAGGCTGGGCCCGGCGGGAGCCCGGGCACCAGCGTCTGTCCTCTCCGGCAGCCTGCGCCCAACTGAGCGCTGGGGCCGGGCTTTTATACTTCCTGTCCCGCCCCTTGACTTCCGGGGGGCGGGGACAGGCAGTGCTGGCTCCGCCCACTGAGGCACCTGCTCTGGCTCGTCCCTCTCAGGCGCGGCGGGGAGCCAGGGCGCCTCCTTACAGTACCATAACCAGGAAGCCCCCGATGTGGCCGCCAGTACCACAGAATAGTCATAGATCTTGGTCCCGATCTCCAATTACGCTGTCTGGTATCATGCCTCCCTGCCTGGTGGAGTACTCAGACTCTTCAGAGTATAAAGTGGACTACTAAGTCTCCCACTCCCGGGAATCCAGGGCATCCTCCAGGGATCGTTACTGCTTTGATAGGTGTCATCTTTGCAAGAACAGATCAAGATTTTGGTGGGCCTGGTGCAGGCACAATTGTCCCTACCCTGCCAGCCCCATAACTGGCTGTACTGGGTTCTATTCCCAAGAGCCAAAGCAAAGGGAAGTCTCAAGCCAATTCTGAACCTTTGGAACTGAAATAACTACATCATTTCTGTATGAGCTCCCTCACAACTATTATCCCTTTATTAGATCCAGGAGATTATACTGCCCTTGACTTGAAGGTTGCATATTTCCACATAGCTATTTCCCCATAACACAAAATGTCATAATAGAAGGGAACCACTTCCAGTTTACAGTTCTACCTTTTGGCCTATTGTCTCCACCAAGGGTTTTCACAAAATGCATGGCAGTGGTAGCTGCCTTCCTCCACTGCTGGAATGGCCAGGTATACCTTTACCTAGCTAATTGGTTGCTGCAAGGCCATTGCCATCAGCAGATGGAAGAAATTATTCATTGAACTCTCCCCCTGTTTTCATGCCTAGGCCTGACAGTGAACAAAGAGAAACAGACCCTAGTACTCCTCCAGAGAATGGAATTCATCAGTTGTCCCAGATTCAATCGTAGTTAGGGCCTTTCTGCTGCTACCACGTTTCCTAACTATATGAGACCTCTGCATGTCCCTCAAGAACCATCACTAAAGAATTACTTCAGGCTCCTGGGGTATATGGTAGCATGTACTTACATGACCCCACATCCAGGCTGCATCTCAGAGCATTACAGACATGGCTCAAGTCAGTGTACCACCCTTACATATATCATCTGGAAAGACCAGTATGTATCCCTGAGAAAGTTTTATCCTCCTGGGATTGGTGGATGAGCCAAGACAACGTCTGCAGGGGAGTTCCTTCCTCCTCACCAATTCCTTCCAAGAATTTAGTGATGGGCACCTCAGCTGTGGAGTGGGGAGTACATCCAGGAGACTTGCAATTCAAGGCTTGTGATCCAGTCAAGAGACAGGACTACACACAAACATTCTAGAGCTAGGGGCAATCTCCAGAGTGTCACCATTCCTGCCCCACATACACGACAGACTTGTCCAAATACTTACTGACATAGGAGAGCACTGTTCTACGTCAATTGGGGTGAGGGGAGAAGTGGGTCAAACAACCTGTGCCAGGAGGCAGTCAGGCTGTGGAGCTTCTGTATACTAATTCATTGATACTCAGCATCATACCTGCTGAGCGTTCAGAATGGCTTAGCAGACAGGCTAAGCAGATCCTTCACCTTGGATCTTGAGTAGTCCCTCGACATGACTATTCTGAGATCAGTGTCCACTCTTGGAGTTATTCACATCCCGTCAGAATAGGAAATGCTCCCAGTTCTGTTCAAGGGCGGGTCACAGCCCAGGTTTCATCTCAGATGTGTTTCTTTTTTTCTTGGGACAAGGACCTGCTCTATAACTACTCCTAGGACTGCTGCTTTCCCAAGTCATCCTCAAGCTGAACCAAGCAGGACTGAGACAATATGATACTCACTGTGCCAATGTGGGCGAGATAATTGCAGTATTTGGACCTCTGCGAACTATCAGTCAAGGATCCTTTCCCCTAGCTCCAGTCAAGCACCTGATATCAAAAGGTCACAGGTGGGTGTTGGGCCAGAATCCTCAGGCATTATACCTCATGGCCCAGTTCCTGATTACACCCTGAGGAAGCACGTTATTCAAAAGTAGTCCAGATTGCCATGCTTAATAGTGGGAAACTCTCTACAGGGGCTTTCTACCTTTAGAGGAAGTGGTTCTCTAACTCAGCAACTAACTGCAGTGTGTCCCCTACACAGACTGTGATTCAAAAGATCTTGCATTAATTGTTAATTAATGAGTCAAGTTTGATATGAGCTCCATCAAAGTGCACCTGGCCGCAGCTCAGAATTGTTTTCTCTAATCCAGTGACTACCAGTTCTTAAAAGCTGTAGATAGATTTTTCACACCTTCTCTAGGGACCCTACTCCCCAATCGTATTTGAACTTAGCCGTTAGCCTCCTGCTCATGGTTACAATTTTCAGTGAAGGGGGCCTTTTTAGTAGCCACCATGTCCATGAGGAGAGTAGGAGAGCTGCTTGCCTAGTAACAGATCCTTCAAATGCTCTTTTCTCCAAGGAACAGCTTAGGCCACATCCTAAATTTCTTTCAAAAGTAATATCTGACTTTAATCTCAGCCACTCTTTATTTACAGGTTTGCTTTCCAAAGCAAAAGTCCCAGACTCTGTATGTTCGCTGAGCCCAGGCATTTTATCTAGACAGAGCAAAGTCCCCTCCTGTATCTTCCCATCTGTTCATCTCCTACCCATAGCAAATGAGAGGACATCCTGTGATGGCACAACGGCTGTACAAATGGATCACCAGCTGTATCACCATGTATTACAATGCCAAGGATGTTACTCCTCCAGAAAAATTGTCAACCAGAACTCACTCAGCATCCATGACATTTATGAGTCAGGTCCTGACTGTAGACATTTGCAGAGCAGCAATGTAGTCCACAGTCCATACTGTTGCTAGACTTTATGCAGTTACTCACACATCAAGGGAAGATGCTAATGCAGGGAAAGCAGTTCTCCAGTTCCTCTTCCAGTGAGGCTTCCAGCCCCACTTTCACTGGAAACTGCTTGTGAATCACCTAATTTAATGTACATATGCAGTCACTCAAAGAAGAAAAAACACTCACCTTTCTTAACTGTTGTTCTTTGAGATATGTTGCATACATCCATTACACAATCTGCCCTACTTCCTCCAAAGCACCAGAGTCTTTCATCTAAGGATCCAATATGAAGGTACTGTGAAGGGGTGGGGGGGCTCCCTACGCTTTATACCCTCATCTTGGAGCACAAGGAGCAGCAGGGCGCAGACATGTCACCCATATGATACCATTAGGCAAAACTCCCTGGCACCAGCACATGAAACATATGTACACATCTAGTGTAATGGATACGTGCATCACATCTGGAAGAACAATGGTTGCAAACAAGGTCAGCTAAATTCAAACTCTATAAACCAAGAGGGGGAAAGGTTTTGTCCTAGAATGTTTTTATATTTTAGCCTGGCTCTGTAGTTCAGGGTGTTTAAAAAAAAATTATTCAGAAATGGGAAAAACAGGAAGGAAATGTTTAAAACAATCTTGGCCTTTTGAGATGATGCGTTTGATGAACAGGTCAAATCAGCAAGTTTCCAGTCTCAGAGAAAGCAGCTGCGATGACCTAGTCGGTTGCTAATATACCGCACATTCGTATCATGTATAGAAAAGTCAACTAAATGGGATAAAGTGAGATATAGTCAGGAAAAATGCTCTTCTAAAAATATTCACTTCTGTTGTATTAGTAAAAAGAACAAGAGTACTTGTGGCACCTTAGAGACTAACAAATTTATCTGGGCATAAGCTTTCGTGGGCTACAGTGAGCTGTAGCCCACGAAAGCTTATGCCCAGATAAATTTGTTAGTCTCTAAGGTGCCACAAGTACTCCTGTTCTTTTTGCAGATACAGACTCACACAACTGCTACTCTGAAACCTGTTGCATTAGTAAATTTCACTTCTCAAATGAAATGGATTTCACTCCTAAAATTTACTACATTAATTAAACACCAGTGTTATATACAGAATAATACAGATATTACTGTGGCAAATTACCTTTGAATTGTACGACTATCTAATTGTTTTATATTGGAGGTTGTTAATAATTCTGTTCCCTGATAATTCTAGGATGGGGCTGATTTCATCTACATCGTTCCTGTGTTCCAAAAAGCCTGCCTGACCCAGATTTTGGTCAAACCATCTTGAATTATTGCTCTTACCAGATTTCAAAAGCTAAACAAAGTTAAGCTGGTTAGCACTTTGATGGGAGATCTCTACAAAACAAAGGTAGCAGCAAGAAGTAGGGTTGGTGATTCACTAAGTTGCAGCCTTCCCTCTGCATCAATAAAGCTTACCTGCATTTGGAAATTTACTGAAACAGCTATAGAATAAGTGGCTGTGGGAACACTTATTCCAGAATAAGAGTATCTTGTCCAATTTAGCTTAATCCACATTGAAAGTGATAATTATTCTGGAATAACTATTTAAGTAAATTTCCAACTGTAGACAAGCCCTAATGAACCAGTGCCTCAGTGTGGTGCCCAAACATGACTGCATTTGAGCAGTGGGTGACACTAATGTGATTTATTGATACATGTGGTGTGTACATCTTTTCAGATCCTTTATGATAAAAGATGCTAGACAAATGTAAATTATATGATCATTATTACTAACCTGAGCTGATTGAATTACTCATTGTGACTAACATTCATTGCCAATGTATCCCTTTTCCCTGATTGCAGATGCTTCATTGATTTTTACAAATCTATTTGTTCATAATTAGTCCACAAGCAGTTTATACAAACAAATTTTAGTCTATGGATTATTCATGAACTGTTCTCTATTTGTCCTTTGTGTTCTGTGATTGGTCATCTAACTATGGTAATGTTTCCTCTCCATGATTGGATGAGAATAACAAATAGTGAATAAACTCATGCCAGGGTTGGCATGCATATAGGTCTCAAGATGAAGAACAGCCATTCCCAAAACTTTAATGCAAACAAAAATTCAAGTCACACAAATATTTGCAAGTGACAAACAACAAAAGGTGTGTGCATGGTCAAATAGGACAGCTATTTCCGTTCTGAATCAGTGTTGGCTAGCACTGTTTTGCAGTATTCTACCAGATCTGTCAATATTCTGACTGTAATCTCTGTTTTATAATTTCTGTAGGAAAGTAAAAAGAAATGTTGAATTGTGTGATTAGTTATGGCTAACAGATTTGAGCACAGGATCCAGACTCGTAAGGATGCTTTCTCTTTTAAATCCCATGTGTTCTGACTTCCCCAGCCAGTGTCAAAGGTTGTCTTCTGGGGCAGCACTGGCCAGTGAAGTCCCAGAATATGAAATATTGACTGCAGAAGAGACACCAGATCTAGAGAAAGAATACATTTTTGTAGGTAGTGGGATCTGTTAGGAGTGGGACTCAGGAAGAAGAAGCAAAGAGTCAGCACTGAAAGTTGTGGGGAGAGAAAGGGGGAGAAAGAAAAGGTGTTTTATTTGAAAATCTGAGTCAGTCTTCCTCTCATCTCAGTTTGCAGTTTAGGAGAATCTGTTACAAGTGTTTATGGAATTCTATGAATTTGTGGGACTAATTTTGCAGGAGTTTGCAAAGATTCCATGTGAGTTTGTGATCTCCAAAATTGTTTCCAGAGGTTAAAAATGGTCTAACTAGTTCAAATTGTCAACATTCAATGTATTTTTATTGGGGAGAGGGGTTGTATCTTTTAACTGATGGCCCAGCCTTAACTTTCAATTATGCAAGCACAAAAATATATCTTTAGGTTCCTATATTCGTATAAATTTTAGAAATCCTAAAACTGTTGTGTTGGGTAGGGGTAATGAGGGGCAGCGTTCATCCAGGCTGAGACCTTAAATAAAAATTCCTAAATCTTTGCTTTAGACAAGTTGCAGTTGAATCTTGGGGACAAGTTGGGACGGGGTGGGGAGGGAGCATGGAGAGAGAGAAATATATAATCAAATCAGCAACAGTCTCTCTACTATAATGGTTCTACTTTCTAATGCTGGGAACTATGGTAATATACCTTGGTTTTTGCCACTGGAATGACATGCGATACATTCAGACTTCAGGGCACCATGATCATCATCTTGACAAAATGTAAAATTCCTTTGTTGTGAAACTGAAATTATTTTTAAAAAATTATGAAGGTAGATAAAGTGTAGCTGGCAGCCCATTATCACAGGCAGCTGATGCTGAGTATGTAGCCTGCATAGAAGTTACAAGATTTTGTGTCTGAAGTCTCTTACATGCAATGGATTAGAATTTCCTCCGTCACCCCCTGCCCCCATGCATAACCCATTTTACATGCATTACTTCAGGGATATTGTGGGGGTTAGAAAAAAAACGAAAATCTCTTTCACAGCTCTTGTTGAGGCTGGTTTTACCCTTTCTCTTTTCATGTATCCCGGGACCCCAATCCTTCCTTGTCTTTTACTTTTTGAAACAACAGGGAGTGGCTACCTCCCTTGTGTTAGCCCAGGATTCTAGACAATAGGTGATCTCTGTGCTGTGAGTTATGGAAATGTTCTTATCTGTTTCCTGGGGTGATAGTAAATGAGATGTCAATATAATGTCTTTTGTGCTGATGACATTCAATCCGATGACTAGGAATTTTTCACACTGGGCTAGTATTTCAAACTGATTTGTTGGTATATTAACTAGGGGTCTCATCAAATTTGTTGTATGTAAAAATAAAATGAGATCACTCATAGTGACTTCAACTATCCTACTTAATGAGGTGGTAACTAATTAATGTACATTTAGGATGTGAAGATCATCATGGTCTTTTTTAGATATTCAGATGCATAAATTTTCAGTTGCCTGTTCTCTTCTCTGTGGAATGAACATAACAACACAGAGTGCTCCAATGCAGACCTTGTCAGAAAGACGATTCTGTTTTCCCAGTTCTGGACAAAGTTAATTTTCCTCAGTCTTGATAAAAGTTTGCTATTTTTCTCAAAATCAAACCAGTGAAAACAGATATATTTTCTTGCCTTATGCTTCTTTTCTAGTTTTCCTCCTCTTTGCAAATGACTACATTTAACTGTGATCTGACCAACTACTCCCTTGGCTGATAAAGGAACTGCCCCAGACAGGTGACTGAGGATGGCAAACTGTGCTTTTAATGGATTCATTGATAAGGTTATCGGTAACTGTAAAGGGACTGAACCTTTGAGCTGTGTCAGATTTCTCCCAGTCTCTGGTGCCAATGTCTGGTTCCTCCCACCAAAAATCACTTAGTTCACTTCCAATTTGTCATCTTTTCTTTCTTTTCTGTTCTGCAGGCAACCTTCACATTTCATTTTCTCCTGGGAAAAATGAACACACAAAATGCTTGTTTTAGACATTCTTGATCACTGTATGGAACACCCCAAAAATGACAGACGTACTGAACAACATGAAACAAGTCAATACTTCTCTGTTTGAATGAACCCTATTACACAATACACATGTGATAGTTGCTTTCCAAAATGCTGCTTGTTATATTTTGTTTTTATTATCATTCCTATTAATTCTAAGAAAAATAAAGAGAGCATATTTACTTGACCCAACTCATACTAAACTTACAATAAAATATGTAGAAATGGATCCTCAGTTGGTATAAATCAGCTTCAATGGAACTATGTTGATTTGCACCGTCTGAGGACCTATCTGAACTACTGTTTCTTCTTAATTTATGTTAGCTTTATTTTCTTGTCTTTGGCATTTGGAGAATTTTCTCCCAGAATAATTCTGATTAGAAAATGGCAGTCCTTCCTCATCCTGGCATCTAAGTAACTCTTTTTTAAATGATGACCAACCTATTAATTAATATGAAGCATTATAAAATAAAATTCCCAAACCAAACAGAAATGGAGATCCTCACATACTCAACTCACTGAGGGCTTGATCCTCCAAGGTGCTGAGCACTGTAGCTCTGATCCAGCAAAGCACTTAAGCATGTGCTTAACTTGAAGCATGTAACTACACTCATTCACTTCAAGAGGATTGCTTGTATGCTTAAAGTTAAGCAGGTGCTTACGAGCTTTGCTGGATAATGGCCAAAGTGCTCAGCACTGTGAAGAAGCCCTAGGAAAACTCTCTTTCAACATAATCAAGTAGTTTGCTTAAGAATAATATAGGCAGCTACTTAAAATATTAAAGTGCATCTTACATACTTTATGCTAAATAACTTGTTTATTATGTTTATCTCAAAAAAATACCGAGAAGTCCTTGTGGCACCTTAGAGACTAACAAATTTATTTGGGCATAAGCTTTCGTGGGCTAAAAACCACTTCATCAGATGCATGGAGTGGAAAATACAGGAGACAGGTATAAATACACAGAACATGCAAAGATGGGAGATGCCTTACTGAGTGGGGGGTTCAGTGTTAATAGGCCAGTTCAGTTAGGGTGGATGTGGCCCTTTTCCAGCAGTTAACAAGAAGGGGTGAATATCAACAGAGGGAAAATTATTTTTTGTAGTGACCCAGCCACTTTCAGTCTTTATTCAGGCCTTATTTGATGGTGTCAAGTTTGCAAATTAATTCCAGTTCTTCAGTTTCTCGTTGAAGTCCGTTTTTGAAATTTTTTTGTTGAAGAATGGCCACTTCTAAGTCTGTTACCGAGTGTCCAGGGAGATTGAAGTGTTCTTCTACTTGTTTTTTAATGTTATAATTCTTGATGTCTGATTTGTGTATTCATTTGCATAGAGACTGTCCAATTTGTCCAATATACATGGCAGAGGGGCAAGGCTGGCACATGATGGCATATATCTGAACAACCTCAATGCTGACAAACATACAATGCTTGTGGAACAATACACACTCCTAGGTTTGCTGCATGTATCTAATATAAATATATCTATCACATGTAGTATAACTTCTCTAAGATGAGGTTCTACTCTGAAAAGCAAATTTGTAAAAATGGCCTCATTTTTATTGTGTTTCAGAGATTTCAGGATCAAATGTGTTCAATTTACAGGTAAAACATATGCCTGTTCTGCAAACTGAGCCGGGGATCTAAAAGTCAAGCTGGATTCTTTCCATTTCATGCATTGCCATTAGTAATAAAATCTGTTAGTCCTTAAGGTGCCACCAGACTCCTTGTTGTTTTTATCAGTAATAAAAGTTAATTTACACCTGTACAGACTTCAGTGGGGTAGCACAGGTGTAATTTATTAGAATTTAGGGCTTGTCAACACACAAAAGTTGTACCAATGTAACTGAGTCCATTTAGAAACCAATACACTGAGTCCAGTTGGGATACATTTCTTGTGTAGGCACTTTTATTTCAGCCCTATTTTGATTTAGTTTAATTTTTTAATAGCCTAATCCAGAATAAAATTATCCATGCAAGAGACTGGTTTGGACCAATTTAATCTATTTGGTTTCTAAACCAGTTTAGTTAAATTGGTGCTCAAACAATGGATAGACCATCTCCTTGAAAACAATTCTGTTCATGATGCACATAATAAAATAGAATCATGCTCATTCTGTCATAATTGAATTGGCTCTGCAGGGCTAATGGGAGTAAAAAACAGTAAAAATTTGTTTTGTTGCTAACGTCAGCAGTAATTACTCTGAATTCACAAATGGAGCTGTTCTGTTGAGGAGGAGGAAGGAGCAGTTGTTAACATTTGCATTCAGCAAAGAATCATGTTTTAAAACAGTGGTTATCAACCAGTAGATCATGATCGACTGGTCGATCCTGGAGCCTCTGACAGTTGATCATGATCTCTGGCTGCTAAAAGTCCAACAGCGCAGCAGTTAGGCGCCCTGGCCCGGTACTGCTCCTGGTAGCAGCTGGCATGTTCCTGCGGCAGCGCGGCCCCTGGGGTGAACAAGGGGGTCTCTGCATGTTGTTCCTGTCTGCAGACACCGCCCCCACAGCTCCCATTGGCCGGGAATAGAGAACTATGGCTAATGGGAGCTGTGGGGGCGGTGCCTTGAGCCATACTGCCCACCCCCCAGGGGCCGCAGCGATGTGCTGGCTGCTTCTAGGAGCAATGCAGGTTGAGGGCAGGCAGGGAGCCTGCCTTAGCTCTGCTGCGCTGCTGTCTGGGAGCTGCCTGAGGTAAGCGCTGCCCGGCAGGAGCCTGCATCTCAACTACCTGCCTCAGCCCTGAGACCCCTTCCAGAGCCATCACCCCAAACATCCTCCTGCACCCCAATCCTCCTGCACCCAGCCCAGAGCCCCTTCCTGCACCCAAACTCCCTTTCAGAGCTTGCACCCCTCACCCCTTCCTGCACCCCAACTCCCTGCTCAAGGCTCAGCCCAGAGCCCCCTCCCGCACTCCAAACTCCTCAGCCCCAGAGCCAGCGCCCCAAACCACTGCCCCAGCCCGGTGAAAGCGAGTGAGGGTGGAGGAGAGCGAGTGATGGAGGGAGGGGACTGGAGTGAGCAGGGCCCGGCCTCGGGGAAGTGGTGGGATTCTGGATTGCACTTAAATTCCAGAAGTGATCTTGTGCGTAAAAAGGTTGGAGGACACTGCTTTAAAGTGTCAATAGTCCAGTTAAAGATGGTTGCTGTGCAGTCCATACTTGCAGTGATGTAGTTAAAACACAGATGGACAGATATGTTACTATCCAACCTGATTATCTGTGAGTAATTTGATCATGTGGTATCTAACTGGCTCAATCAAGTAATCTAGTATCTGAAAGACACATGAATTCTTGTGACTGTATGCAAAAACATTACCTATAGATTTTTCAGCAGTTCTCAAACATTAGTACTGTTTACTGACCCCTTTCACACTGCAAGCCTCTGAGTATGTCTCCCCCGCCTCACAAATTAAAACACATTTTATTAAAACACTATTAATAAAAGCAAAGTGGAGTTTGGAGGTGGAGGCTGACAGCTTGCCAGCCCCACATAATAACCTCACGACTCCCTGAGGGGTCACGACCCCCAGTTTGAGAACCCCATTCTCGTCTGACCTCCTGTGTAAATAACATAGGCCATAGAATAGTATTTCCTGCACCGAGGCCAATTATTGCTGGTAGAGCTAGCTATTTCTAAAACGACTGGCTGAAATTGCAGCTTTGATTGTTTCATCAACATTCATCAGGTAGAGAGGAGATAACAGAAGAACATCAAGAACAAAAAAATTGCTCCTTAATTGAACTTTGAAGGAGGTCGTGACCTTCAGTGCTTTCTTTTATGACAAGTTTAGTAAACTATGAGCCTGATTCTGAGCTCACTTACAGGTCTATTACCCAGTTTCACTGAACTTAGTTCTGATTTACATTGGCTATCAGTATGTTGACTGTGGCCCCTTATACGTTTTAAGTATTCTTTCCAGTTGTGTATAAATGGGGGCATGGGTGAAAATGGCTAATACCATAATCTTTTCTTGCACATATTGAGTAAAAAATTTTAAACTGACACCTAAGTTGCACCTGCAAAAAATATAGATGTATACAATAAAGTAAGTGCACTTAGAATCTGCATTGGCATGCTCAGAATGGGTATTGTGGCATAGAAACAGGTGTTTGTGTGTGCTAGATTTCAAAAGTGCTCAGCAACCACAGTTGGGGTCAGATTTTCAACAGGGTTCTGCTCCCATTTAGGCTTCTAAATAGGGGTTAATTTCAAGTGCTTTGCACCCAAATATCTCCCATTGTGAACACACAGCCAGATTTTCAAAAAAGTACAGCACTCGACATGCTAGCTCACCATCAGAGCTCAGCTCTTATCTAGGCGTCAACATAAGTGACCAGATTTTCAAAACCAGTTTGGGTGCTGAGCTGTTTTGAAAATCTGGCTTCAATTGTGGGTGCTGAGTACTTGAAAAAAGGTCCAGCCCCAGGGTTGCCACCTCCAGTATGCAGAAAAAACAGCTGCTGGCCACCCCTACCAACAAAGGCCACGTGTACATTACAGCATCAAATCAAAATTATTAAAATCGGTTTTATAAAACTGGTTTTATAAAATCGATTTTACGCGTCCACACTAGGGCACATTAATTCGGTGGTGTGCGTCCATGGTCCTAGGCTACCATCGATTTCCGGAGCGGTGCACTCTGGGTAGCTCAGTAAAAGAATGAGACCAATAACTTCGATTTCCGTCCACACTAACCCTAAATCGATATAGTAATATCAATTTTAAGGTTACTCCTCTCGTTGGGGAGGAGTACAGAAATCGATATTAAGAGCCCTTAAAATCGATTTAAAGTGCCTTGTAGTGTGGACGGGTACAGCATTAAATCGATTTAACGCTGTTTACATCGATTTAACGCTGTAGTGTGGACCAGGCCTAGTGTCAGCTATGGCTAATTTCCCCATAAGAGTCCCTGTCTCCTCTTCCGTTTTTTATCCCTGCCCGCCGGTGAGCCTCGGGTCCATCCTACTTCCAGCCACCAGTGCTAAGGAACCACAAGAGTTTCAGCTGTTTGAGGACCTAGCCCAGAAAGGGAGACCCAGGTGCGGTCCATGTTCCTACCATGTGATGTGCACAGCAGCTACAAGCCTGCTGTTAGGGGCGGCTCCAGGCCCCAGCACACCAAGCGTGTGCTTGGGGCGGCATGCCACGGGGGGGGCACTCTGCCGGTCGCTGGGAGGGCGGCAGGCAGGCAGCCTTCGGCGGCATGCCTGTGGAGGGTCCGCTGGTCCCGCGACTCCAGTGGACCTCCCGCAGGCGTGCCTGCAGAGGGTCTGCTGGTCCCGTGGCTTCGGTGGAGCTGCGGGACCAGCGGACCGTCTGCAGGCGCGCCTGCGGGAGGTCCACCGGAGCCACAGGACTGGCAACAGGCAGAGTGCCCCCCGCGACATGCCACCGTGCTTGGGGCGGTGAAATGTCTAGAGCCGCCCCTGCCTGCTGTGTGGACACACAGTTTACAGGGAACATTGGTCCAAAGTGGGGGGAAAAGAGGTCATTAAAGCTTTTTCACCAGAAAGTGGCAAAGCAGTAGAAGAACTGGTAATCTTATCCAAAGCTGTGTTATTTTGAACGTGGGTTCTGGGTATATGCATATATATACAAATACTGTTTGTGCATACTTTGAAAATTTTGCCCATTTCAATTTATTGACAATATTACCTGATAGAAAGTGCTGGGAACTCTTTGGTGTTTATGTGCATTGTAGTAAAACTTAACATAAATAGAATACCAGTGTCCAATAAAGTGTTTTGCTGGAAATATGCAGCTACTAGAAGATGTACAGGAAAAGGACCTGATCTCTTTAAAAACCAGGTTATTACATTCATCAACTTCAGTGATAACTGCCATTTTTAATATAGTGTCTTCTCTTCACCCTAAAAACTTTTTTTCATAGAACAAATTTATGGTATTCAAAAAAGTTTTTCAATTTCTTACTGTAATGTTTGTGACCACATTTAAGTTCTGTAGGATAATATACTTTTCAAGGACCCTTTTTCATCGAATATTTCATATATTGCTCTTGTATTCTTCAAATAAATCAAGGGGGTTTGAGAAGGTATTTAAGTTTGGAAATAATTAAGAAAGCTCACTGTACTAAGCTATAGCTCAAACAGTGTTTCCCTGATTAGCTCAGTTTAACACTGTAAAGATGAAAAGAGAGGGTAAATAATTTACAGACTGACTAAATAGGACAGTAATGCTGGATTCCATACACACCAGCCCCTGTTGCAACCTTGCGTAATGATTTCATACCTGTGTCAACTAATAGAAATAATAGTCTTCTGTTTTTTCTTCCCTTCCCAACACACCCTGATTTCACTGAGCATAGAGGTTTGTTTTGTATTGTGAATAACCTGCCACAGTGGTTTTAAACCAGTTTCCCTTTGAGAGAATCTGTCTGGAAGAGTGCCACATTATTGTTTTATAGTGGTTCTGTGTTTCTGCTGTTCTGGGCTTCTTTTTTTCCAGATGGTTTGCCAGTAGCCAAAGGTTACTGATAAGTCATCAGCCTGAGTGAATTCCCATTCAGTTGCCCGTTGATGTATGTAGGTTACTGGCTGATTTGATATTATCCATACAGTCCTTGTGAAAAGTAGAAACACACTCTCTCTAAATAGTTTAATATTACTTAGACAATTACTGGCTGGCACAGGTCAAAGCAGAGACAGGTGCCATTCATCTCCTTTGTTACTTCACTAGACAGTATGTTAAAGCAAATGTGCTCATTTTTCATTCAGAGATGAATTCTAGATTTGACCATGCACAGTTACAGATCTGTTTTATCTATGTCCTTCAGATAGGAGAAAATCAGTCGTAACTACTTGAAACCATTAAAGATTACATTGCATTTTTTTCTTGAGTAAGGTGTTATACTCTGTTCTAGCCAAGTTGTAATTTAGATACTGTAATTACATTCAGTCTACATAAAACTCCCCCTGCAGTTTCAGTTGTGTATGGGCTTCTTTACTTCTCCTACAGCTGTTGTGTAATGTCTGCCGTGTACTGTTAACCTTCTGCTCTGTTCCAGCGCAAGGGGGCTAAATTTCAGTAACAAGTGAATGATTCCTGTGAGCCAACTGTGTGCATATAATTCCTTATATGTAATTATTAGATAGTAGCAATATCCATGTAATAAATTGCACATAGACTCCTTTCATGGCCTCACTTATAGTCCGCACACTAATTTATCTCCACAGGGACAGTGATTAAATTTCTGAACATCACAGCAGCTTCAAACAGCTTAGAAAAGAAAAAACGTACCAGAGAAATATTTTCATCTTTTCTGCTCAGTATAGTTTGAGTTTCAGGTTAGCCATATTCAGCCCTATACTTGTGACAAGTTTCTGGTCTCATTTCTTGCTTCCCTGCAGGGCTAGAAATTGCTGCTGTATGGTACCAGCTTTTCCTTAGGAGAAGCAGCACTTGCTTTTAAGCATTGAAGAACCTGAGATACTGGACCTTAATACTGTGACTTATTATGTATACTACAGCTATTTTAGATAATCTGTTCAGCTTTCTACCATTTGCTAATTTCAAATTTTGTCTGTTTCCAAATCCTGTAGAGGGTTAGGTCATGATAATTAAGGCACTAGGCTTTACAATGCACGGATATGGAAAAAATGTGACATACCCAGAATACATGATGGCTTTAGTGGTTCTCATTTGGGATGATACCTTTTACTGACACTGATATTATGCTGACAAGCCATTTAGAATTTCTTATGGAAGGCTTTATTTCAATTTTGTTTTTAATTGCAAAGCTTTGCTGTCTCAGCAGCCATCTGCCATCCAGAAATCAGTAATTTTTTTTTATTAAGAAAGCATAAACATTGTGTGTTAACAAAAGTATGTAAAATATCGGCCCAAACCAAAATTCCAGTTCCAAGCACTCTCCCACACTTGGATGGAACAGGGTAGAGTGTGGGTAGGAGGGAAGGAGGTGAACATCTTAGTTGTAATCCAAATTTCATGTCTGGGTCCTATCTCTGTAACAGGCCAAATCAAAAGCCTAAACCTGAACACCCCAGAATTTGGGGAGTTTTCAAATCTGAATTATGAGGCTCAGGCTTGTTTTTTAGTTTGTAAGATCTTTACAAATGGGTCCCTATCTACCCACATGCAGTACAGCATCTGAGTGGGATATATGGGCACTGCTGTAATACAGTACAGATACTTAATAATAGTTAAATGAGAAAAGTGGCCACCGTCAATAGGGTATGTGGCCAAGTAACTATGTTTGCTTTATAGTTTGTGTTATATAAGTACTGATTAACCCCTTTACTGCACCTTGTAAATTGTGGACTTAATTGCTTTTTTTCCCCATGAGACAGTGACTATTAGTTACTTAACTTTAAATCTGCATTCTCTTATTCTTCCTTTTGCTAACCATGCTTATATGAAATTGTCAACTTAGACAGGGAATTGCATGGCTTACATATTGTCTCATACTGTCCAAAATACTGTCTGAAACTGATCCCATTGCACAGTTTGATCTGTCTGCCTGTGAGTTTTGTAACGCACCAGTCACTGGTTTATACAGCAAGCCTGTGACTGCGTGTTCGTGTTTGTTCCCTAGCATTCATCTCCCTAGTGAGCTTGTTTAAACAACAGAAGTGCTCTTACAATGAAAAGTTTGAATTCAAGTCTTGATATTAAGCAAGCCTGGGGGTTTTTTTTTAACCATTGGACTTCCTTCTGGTTGACACTCCTTGTTGCAAATTCCTGTCCTGTGAGTTAGCAGTTCAGAAATATTAGCTAATAGAAGAAACATTCTCACTTTTTTCCCACCTTGGAAAAAACTGTACCACCAGGTATCTGGGATCAAAATATCACAAGTAGTTGTGCCACAAAAATAGGAAAAGAGCAAAACTAATGATTAGGACTTTTTTCGTTAGTCCATTAATACAAGTGAGAATGATGGCCTGATCCAAACCTCACTGAAGTCAGCAGGAATCTTTGCACTGACTTCACTGGTTGGATCAGGTCCTAAGTATGCACTGGAAGGAAAGAATAGACTCTTTTGCAGATTGTGGGCCCTATATGATAATATGAAAAACAGCTTTGTATCTAGAAAACCATAGTAATGTTCTGGGTTTGAGTGAAGGATTTCCTGTCTTTGTCATTCATCCACTAGTGTGCAACCTTCTCCCTCAAAGCCCACTTTCCTAGTGGTCTTTTTTGACAGAGAAGAGCAGGGAGGGATTCTCTTTGGCCCCCACTGACACAGCTCCTGGAATGGCCAGGAGAGCGACATCATGCTCTCCTGTACTGACTGAACGCTCAGCCCCAGTGAGGCTGGACAGAGAGTGCCAGATTTTTGAGTATTTTTAAACACCTTTTTAATATTCAAATGTGGTAGCAAACGTAAAAGCCAAATGCCTTTTTAGACCCTACCGGTTGCCACATCACAAGTTGCCAGGTTCTTGAAAGTGACTGGGAAGAACAATGAGGAACAAAGTCCATTTGCTTGTTATGTTGCAGACTTTTGAAGGGCTCAGTTAGCTCTGACATTTAGAGAGCAGCTGCTACAGATTGCAGGTTTAGGATTGTTTTGTTGTCCTTTCAGCAAAGGAGTGGCAACAGCTTACCTCATTTCCAGTAATGAAGTGCCTGGGGCTTTTTTATGACTTGCACTCTGTCTGGATTTGCTCAGTATGTGCCATGTGACTCCAGGAAACTAAAGCTATGTATTGGCTTATTAAAACAACTTTGTCTTTTTCTTCTTCTGTTTCTTTTTACAATTTCAGCATATGACTTCTCGATTCTTTGCTCCTCTCGAGATCAATGTTGTGTTTAACTAGATGCAGGCATTTTCCTCACAATGTGAACTATTTTCCGCACTGGATGCATTGAGCAGTGGAATAACATACTTCTAAAACGGATGCTTACCTGCTATCAGGAAGTGTCCAGATTGCTGGTAGATACCACCATATGGTAGATATTGGCTTCTTTTTCAGGGTGAAGTGACCAGTGATGAGGCAGCTTGTGTTATTACTGCTTTTCTTCTATTCTGGAGGCTCTTACCCCATTTGAGACCTCTCCTCAAGGTTTTTCAAGGTTTCCCCATCTGTTAAATAGGGGAAATTACATGTACCTTGCTGGGGTGTTATGAGGATTAATTATTTAATGGATCAAATTCACTCCATACAGGAAAGTGCAAATTGCTGTGCCTCCAGGGGGGGATCATCCAAAGTACTGCCACTAAGGCCATGGCTACACTCACACTTTACAGCGCTGCAACTTTCGCGCTCAGGGGTGTGAAAAAGCACCCCCCTGAGCACTGCAAGATACAGCGCTGTAAAGCATCAGTGTAATCAGGGCGGCAGCGCTGGGAGCGCGGCTCCCAGCCCTGCACGCTACACCCGTAAGGGATGTGGTTTACATGCAGCACTGGGAGAGCTGTCTCCCAGCGCTGCCGCTCCGACTACACTCATACTTCAAAGCGCTGCCGTGGCAGTGCTCCCGCAGCGCTGCCGGGGCAGCGCTTTGAAATTCCAAATGTAGCCATACCCTAACACTCCAAGGACATTCTCCTGGCCATTAATCAGCTCAGTCACTTCTGGTGCAGATGTGTTTCATCAGTATACAAACCACATTCTCCATCATTCTTTTTAAGTCCATCTGCATGTGCTTCATCAACAGCAGTTAACTCTCCTGAATATCGGTAGGTTTTGCATCATAAATGCCATGCTGCTTTTGGCGGCTCCAGAACTGGTCAAGAGTTGTACAATATTCTGTCCTGTTCAGAAATTGTTACCTTTTCTTTAGCACCACCAACTTGTCCTTTCATGGGCTGTTTAAACTAGGCCTTAGTTCACATAGGAAATTACTAAATGCACTGTTTTTAAAATATTAGGAGCTTGTTTTTATTCATTCCCCCCACACTAGTTCCATCCTACAAAGAATTTGTTGTTTCTCGCAGCTACATCACAAATCAGGGCTTGTCTTCACTACAGGGGTAAGCCGACCTAAGTTACACTACTCCAGCTCTGTGAATAAGCTCCACTCCAGCTGGAGTCAATGTAGCTTAGGTCGACTTACCCCAATATCTTCACTGCGCTACTTCGACGGGAGATGCTCTCTGGATCGACTTCCCTTGCTCTTCTCAGAGAGCTGGATGGCATTGACCAGAGAACATTCTACTGTCAATTTAGCATGTCTTCACTAATTCCACTGTATAGATCCCTGGTACATCGATTGCAGCAGCGTTGAACTCCCCATAGTGAAGACCAGCCCCAATCACAGTTTGCTTTATTACACTTTCAAAACCCTAACTACTTCAGTGAGCTTTTCTTTTTCCATCCTTGTTTCATATGCTTGATGAATCTACTGATGGAGAATTTTATATTTGCAGAAATATCAGAAATACTGGAATCCATTTAAAAAAAATCCATGTGTGATTTCATGACCTGGTGATGCCTTTTACTCCACAGCAAAGAAAATGCCTTCATACAGCCATCAAAAAGATATGAGTTGTGTGGATCTGGGTTAGCCAGATTAATATCATAATGGCTTCTGGCTCAACAAGCACATAGTGCAGACAGGCAGCAGAACAATTGTAGTACAGTTACCTTTTATGTGGGTTGCACAAATCGTCTGCCAATTAAGAGGCTCTGATAAGTCATGTCTTGTCTTGTGACTGTTGTTAATAAGAATGTATATGAAGAAGTTTGCATCTGAACTATGCACAGATTAGTGCCTGTATTTATTTTTTTTTAAATAAAATAAAATATTGCTTCATTGGGTTTTGGTTCCTAATAAGCTTTTTTTCTCATTTTAGAGCATTCCAGGATTTCATTAATACAGAGCAGCCAAATGGCCTTTGAGGATAGATTTTTATTTATTTCTTTAATTTTGTATGCACAGGCCATAATTCTCAAACCTGGGGGAACCTAAAGTTAAGCTTCCAAATTCATATTCAGACACCTGAATAAAAGTGGTCTGACCTTCTGAAAAGCAGGGCCCCACAATCCCAATGAACCATGGTCTTTCTTTCTAGGCCCCAATACAGCACAGTCTGATAGAACTACTCACAGTGTGTAAAATTAAAGAAGTGCATAAATCTTTGCAAAATTGGGGCTGTCATTAGCACAGGAGAAATTTGTGATAATGGTTGGCAATTTTTTTTAAAGTGGCTTCTACAGTTATTTTTCATGTTTAATAAATATTTCAAAGAGACCTGAGGACCTTTGGCAAAGAATGAGACATCTATTGTTTTCAGATGCATAGACATAAGTTTTCATATGATTAGTGGTAACAGACTTTAACTTACGATGCTCTTTGATATTCTTAGGCCATGCCTATACTACAGGCACTGTAGTGGCATTGCTGTGGCTCCATAGCTACTCTGACATAATCCCATAGCATGGATGCAGCCTATAGCTATGGAAAGAGTTTTTCCATCTCCCTGAGAAACGGTACTAGGTCGACAGAAGCATTCTTCTGTTGACCTTGCTTCCTCTACACCTGGAGTTAGGTTGGCATAGTTGTGGCGCTCAGGGGTGTGAAAAATTCAACCCCCTGAGTTGTGTAGCTGTGTTGACCTAAATTTTAAATGCAGACCAGGCCTCAAATGCAGTAGCTGCAGCTCCCGTCTTCACTGTCCAAAGAACTGTTTAAAACTTCGGCCTAAACATGGGTCTAATGTAGTATACTGATACCACTGTGATAAGTATAGTAAGAGTACCTAGAGAGAGAGAAAACCTGGCTTCAGTAAAACTTTGCATATAATGCAGTTTAGCCAGAGTGAGTGTCTGGGGGCCAATCTCTGTTAATCTTGTTTAAAAACCATGCCATTTTGGAGGAAGCCCCATTGCTTGACTCATTTAAAAACTGGACTGACACAAATTAATAGAAAAATCCAGTGAAGGAAATAATAAACTGGCAGAGGACGGACTAGATGTCAGTGTCTTTTCCGACCCCTATATTGATAATCATGTGATTCACATCTGAATGAGTAGAAGTATTAAGTAGGGTAATGCAGCTCTCTAACTGGAGCCTACTGTGGCTTGTTGATGTACAGGGCCCTCCTCACCTTCTCCCCCGCCCCCACCCCGCCCCCATACAGATTGACCTTTGCATGGTTGGAATCCATTCTTTTCCCCATTGGTTTGCTGCTAAAATGTGAAAACTAAAATATGTCAGAATCTTTCTTACTCTTTCCAGTGTCATCCTGCATTACCACATATAAGAAGACACCACCTCCTGTTCCACCAAGAACCACCACAAAACCGTTTATTTCCATCACAGCCCAAAGCAGCACAGAGTCTGCCCAAGATGCATACATGGATGGGCAGGGACAAAGGGGTGATATCATCAGTCAGTCTGGACTTAGTAACTCTACAGAAAGCTTGGACAGTATGAAGGCCCTAACTGCTGCTATTGAGGCTGCTAATGCACAGATCCATGGCCCTGCAAGTCAGCATGTAGGCAACAATAATGCAACTGTCACCACAACCACCACCATTGCCACTGTTGGTATAGAAGACAGAAAGAAGGATCACTTCAAGAAAAACAGATGTTTATCCATTGGAATACAGGTAAAGTATAGTAGCAGATAAGTGTCTGTTTTTGTTGGTGGTGTTGTTATTTATGGAGTGGTCCATTTTTTTCTCTTTTGAATCCATTTTTTGGTTAGTTACCCATTTCTATCAGGTGACTGTAGAGATTTCAGTAGTATTTAATTATTCTCTGTTGCTGGTGATGTTTTCCTAATTAATTTTAAATATATCAAATGTAAGGATTTCTTGAGTCTTTTTGCTACTTATTATTCAGCTCTGTTAAATTGCACACATGAGCACAGACTAATCATATCACAGCAGGGGTCAATGATATCATTGAAAGAGAATCTGTAAAACAATGATTTACACTACACTATCACCAGAAAAATATTTTCAGCCAGCGTAGCTGAATTGTCACTGCTTATTCATGCATTTGGAAACAACTGTTAGTCATTTGAATGAGGCAGCATTGTTCCACTTAGCTGTTATCTCAGCCTCAAGAGCACAGGATAAGATCCCTCTGATTTGCCCTTGTTTAAAATAAATTAAACTTTGTTACTTCTAGTGAAATGTAACAAGAAAACTAATCCAACCACACTCAGTTGAAGCTTAGGGGAAAGAGAAATGTAAATAAGCTATATACTTCCATTTTAGATTTGATCTAAGTTTTTTTATTAATCTCTCTTATGCATCCCTTAAGATAATGACTGTAGAGGTATGACATACCCATAATCACTATCTACTTTTTCATTCATGCTTTTAGAACAAGACAGTCTGGGTTGGAGTCAGCTAAGACTCAACTCTGGTTTTTGCAGGGAAAATAAATCGCAAGCAAATAGGGCAGTGTTCTCAAATGATCAACCTTCCTCCCCCTGGAAAAAGTGGTTAGTCTTTTCCTAAAGATGAAGTTTGCACATGAATGGTCTCTCACAGATTTCCAGTATGTTGGTCTTATTAGGTTTATCTAATTACTATGGGCAAGGCTGAGACTTTAGGCTGCGTGTGGTGTGGAACTGGGAGCAGCCCATGGATCAAATTGTGACAGAAGCCGTGTCTACACTACTGGTGCTACAGTGGCACACCTTCAGCATTGCAGCTATGCCACCATAGTGTAGATGTTTCCTACAGTGACAGAAGAGGTTTTTCTGTTGATCATAGGAATCACAGAATCATAGCACTGGAAGGGACCTCGAGAGGTCACCTAGTCCGGTCCCCTGCACTCAAAGCAGAACTAAGTATTATCTATACCATCCCTGACAGGTATTTGTTAAACCTGCTCTTAAAAATCCCCAATGATGGAGATTCCATAATCTCCCTAGGCAATTTATTCCAGTGCTTAACCACTCTGACAGGAAGTTTTTTCTAATGTCCAGCCTAAACCACCCTTGTTGCAATTTAAGTCCATTGTTTCTTGCCCTATCTTCAAAGGTTAAGAAGAACAATTGGGCCTGCCGTGGCAGTACTTCCAGTGGTGCCTCGTCTCTCAGGGTTCACATTGCTCATGGATCTGCCGTGGCTGGCGGGTGGCAGCATGGAAGCATCAATCACCCAGAGCCCTGCACACTCAGGCTTTAGTTCACTAGATCTTTACATCATTCCCGCTTCAGGTCCCCTGGGTCATCGACGCTAGGCCAGGCTTATCTGGGTGTTCCCTGTGAAAACTCTCAACCTGTTCTGGGGTGTAGACCTTACTAGCAAGCTCTCAGGACTGTCCCAGTCTATGAGGTACCACAATCTGCCTAATTTCAATCTGGAATCCAATATGGCATGGACTTCACACTTTTCATGGTCTTGAAACGGAACTGACAGAACGGCTGCTGCATCTGGTTGGGGAATGGGTTTTCCATGTATGGCTTTAGGAGGGAAATATGAAAGACAGGGTGCAGGTTGAGAGACCTAAGTAAGTGGAGCCTGAAAGTAACAGGATTGATTTTCTGACAAATTTGATAAGGAATTGATGGTCTAGTTTGTGAGATGGCCTGTTTGTGTAGAGATTTTTGACAGATAGCCAAACCTTTTGGCCTACTGGAAAGGTTGGTGCTTCCTGTCTTTGGTGCTTTATGTGCCATTTTAGGCCGCCTTAACATCCTCAAGATAGCCCTTTACTTCTTTCTGACAGTGGCAAATCTGCCGAACCAAGTCCACCCCAGCTGAGTTCAGGGAGACTGTCAGTAGCACGGGGTAGAATTGCAGGGGGAACCCATTGGCACAGTTTAGGGCAACTGTGTCTGTATGTCCCCTCAGGGGTTCAGCAAGAGTACCCACTCTTGCCTTTCAGATCCCCAGCTGTTGCCTCTCTTGGATGGAGACACGTGACCGAGGTATATCCAGGCTGGATAGTTACCTTGTCTTCACTGTATAATTCCCTGCAAAAACAGTTTGCCCAAGGATCCCTGTGTGCTTTCTCCTGAGAAACAAATACAGTGCTGTTGCTACAGCTGTAAGTTACTCCACAGCTCTTCCTAGGCAAGCCTACTTTTTTCTTAAGATACAAAACATTACAGAGAAAACGTATTAAAAAAACAAAAGGACCTAAACCCATTCCAATAAGTTTACCAGAGACCATTCCAACTGTCACATGGTCTCTGGCAAGTGTTCTCTTTTAATACCCTACCCTAGGGAATTCCTTGTGGTTAAATATTCATCATAGCTTCAGCTCAGAATAGGCACACTAATAACATGTTCAGTTTCCTTTTTTGTACAGTTCAGGAGTCTTTGAACTGGAGTTTCCAGAATCAGTTAATTTACAAGAGGTTTCTCTCCCCAAGTTTCGCTTCACAAGGGAGAGAATTTGCATTCCCTTCATCTCAAAGTATTTCCTAAGAAAACCCACTTCACCCATATTGTTCCAAAATGACCTGTGAACTTCCAGAAATGGCATTAATCTTGTCTTTGTACTAAAGAAGTTCCATACAATCTTACAATAGTACATAAACATTTGCATTTGTAATACAATGAACTCCAAAGATATTAAGCATACTTCAATAAGGTTTAACTTCATTTAGTAAAGTTTAATTTAATTCTATAAAGTTCAGGATTTTACAGGATAAAGTCAATCCACCACACCTGTAATTGCAAAAAAAAGGGGCTCTGCCCAGTGGAGGCATGGTTGGTGTTGTATGCAAATTCAGCATAGAAGCAGGAGGTGGACCAGTCTTCTTGGTGATAGTTAACTAAACGTCAGAGATTTTGCTATAATACTTAATTCACCTTCTCTGTCTGGCCAGCCGTCTGGGGGTGATACTCAGAGGAGTGGACATTTAGTAACCGGAGGGCTTTGCACCTTAAGCACGAGATGAAGTGTGGTCCTTGATCTGATTTGATGCAATCAGGAAACCCACGGAGGTGAATGACATGCACTTGTAGGAACTGAGTGGTCATCTTGGCTGAGGGCGAGTGGTCACAGGGGACGAAATGTGCCATCTTGGTCAACTGATCCCCGATCGTTCATACTGCCATGAAGCTGTTAGATTCAAGAGGTTCTACAATGAAGTCCATGCTGACAGCGGCCCAGGGCCTGGATGGGGTTTCTGGTGTCACAGGGGTGTGGTACCTTAGTATGGGTACACAGGTCACAAAGGTGACTATAAACTCCAATGTCATCCCACATTCAGGGCCACCAAAAGAAGCAGAAGGCTGGACAGTGGGTTTTGAGGCACCCAAAATGGCCTGCTAGGAGGTTATTGTGATACAGGACCTCCAACTGCAGAACTTATATGCAATCATCAACATAAATTATTCTGTCCTGCATGAACTGTTGCCTCTTGGTCCTGATTCTTAATCAGTCTGGGGGGTCCATTCTAACGCCTTCTGGGGAGAGGATGTACCCCAAAAACTCTGGAAGTTTGGTCAAAGGTATATTCTCTAATTTTGCATACAGGCCATGATGTCGTAGTCTCTCCAGGACAGACCTAAGGTGGCATTTGTGTTGCTCATGGTTTTCTGAAAAGTCAAGCATATCATTGAGGTAGACTACTACATACTGGTCCAGAATTTCTCTGAACACATTATTAACAAAGTGTTGAAAGATTGTAGGTGCATTAGTTAGTCTGAATGGCACTACCAAGTATTCAAAGTGCCATAACGGGTCCAGAAGGTGGTCTCCCACTTGTTCCCCATCTAGATATGCACTAGGTCCACTGTGGTGAATAATCTATACAGATTGCTCATGATCCAATAGTTCTATATTAGAGGCAAGGAATATCGGTTTTGGTTCAAAACAAAGTAATCAACACATTGCATAAATTCAGTCATAACGGACTTTCACCCGGGGCTTTTGATCAATGGGGCAGTTATAATCCCAGTACAGAGGTAGTGTGTCTAGATTTCTTTTTTGAAAAATGTCAGCATAATATTGGTATTTATCAGGAATATGGGAGGTCAAAGCTGGGGTGGTCCCACTTGCCAGATGCCACAATCTGAGATTTGTTCAAGGGAGGGATTGATGCTGCCTGGGATGGGCTCCCAGATCCAACAATTAATCGCTGCCGATGCATAGGCTGATCTGTTGGCAATGCTCAGAGAAGGAGCTGAAGTAGATGGCACCAGTTAAGGAATCCCCTGAATTTTTGGCAGTTTCCGTCAAGGCATTTGAGTTGAGGCACCACAGGCGCCTGTTTGAGTGGTTGAGCCACCATTCATGCCTGGAATGTTCTTCTCTTGCGAGCGGCTCACTAATTCGCAGAGGGCCTGGAATGTAAATTCTTGTCTTGTGAGCCACCCACTGATTTGCAGAGGGCTTGCTTTTCTCCCCAAAATTGCATCACCTGAGCCTGCAGAGCATGAACCTCAATCTGAGACAGACAACCTGCTTCTGTGGATCTGGTGACCTGCATGGTGTGCCAGGCAGCAGGAGGCCCATCCTCTAACTACTGGGGCATCGTCCATGGGGGGGATCAGAGACGGTCTGTGCAATCTGTTACAAACTGGGTTATTGGCAGTCAGGCCTACTGGTCAGAGCAGGAGTCAGGGACTGGTAAACAGAATCAAGGATTGGAACCAGATTGAGACCGAATTCAAACCTGAGTCAGAACCAGGAATTGGAACCAGATTAGAGATTAGCTGGATTCAAGGCAGGAGCAAGGCTGGGACAGGACTGGAACAAGACGAGGAAACAGGGATCAAGAAGAAGGCATGGAAGCAGGAACAAGGCAGGTTCTGTCTCAGCAGCAGGTCAGGGATCAGTCTTGTTGCACACACGGCTTCCTGGGACCCCCTCCATGCTTAAATAGTGGCACATGAACCAATCAGCATCAAAGTGGGTGCTGCCATTCAGGTTTTCATGGCTCGCCTCGTCTCCCAGGATTTACAGTGCAGTGATCTTGGCTGTGCTGTGGCCAGGGCTGGCTCCAGGCACCAGCATTCCAAGCTGGTGCTTGGGGCGGCATTCTGCAAGGGGCAGCAGTCCCTGTTGTTTTGCCCCCAATCAGCACGCCGAATTGCCTCCGTGGACAGCTGGGGCAGTCTGTGTGCCCTTAGGGCGGCAGGTGCGTTTCCGCTGTGGTGGCAATTCAGCAGCAGCTTCTATGTTTAGATGTCCGTGGCGGCTTTAGCTAAACATAGACGCTGCCGGCGAATTGCCGCCGCCGTGGAAACATGCCTGCTGCCCTAAGGGCACACGGACTGTCCCTGCCGCCCCCGGTGGCAATTCGGTGTGCTGCTTGGGGTGGCGAAAACTGTAGAGCCGGCCCTGGCTGTGGCTGCCAGATGATGGCATGAAAGTGTCAGTCACTTGGAGCCTTGCACACCCAGGCTGTAGCCGACCAGGTCCTTACGCTCAGGGGTGTGGTAAGGACGTGTCTACACTTACCAGATTGGCACTCCTGCAATCCATGCAGCAAGTATTGATTTAGCGGGTCTGGCGAAGTCAGGCTAAATCAATGGGAGAGCACTCCACCTCCTCAAGAAGCGTAAGGGAAGTCGACAGGAGATGTTCTCCTGTCGACACAGCGCAGTGTAGCCACTGCGGTAAGTGGATCTAACTATGTTGACTTCAGTTACGTTATTCACATAACTTAAGTTGCGTAAGTTAGATCAATTTACTGTGGTAGTGTAGACCAGCCCTAAATTTCTGCAGCCCTTGAAAGTATGCAGCTTATTGCTTCCCTTGTACCCTTAGTTCCTCCCTAACCACTTGGTTGCAGGAGAGAGTCTCCAGATACCTGGACCTGTGCTCAGCACTAGACCTGAAACCAAGATCCAGATAGGCTGAGCAAGCTGGGGAGCCCTTAATTCTGCTTACTCCCCTAATCAGTCATATAAGGCAATGGCACAGTCTAGCCCCGTGTCCCTCATTTCAGTGAACGACTTTACTGCTGACAAAGACCATCCTACAGGGGAAAAAATTACAAAGCTAGAAGTAAAATTATTGGAATACTAACAAAAATCTATGTGGATTACATTGGCGGAAACCTGAATTAACAACAGTATTGTAATCCTTAATCTTAAAAGGACGTCTAGGGATCTCCCAATCCATTCTTAAAATAACTGTTCCTGTAAGTAAAATACATTTGAACTTAATACTGTATTGCAGTAGCCATTAAAGGGGAGATTTTCAAAGGCACAACTGGCAGTCGTTTGTGACTTTGAAATTTTCCCCTAAAATATTGACCTATACTGATTACAAGTAATTATATTCCTTATACAAAGTGTGACAGGCATATTGAAAATATGGTGGGAATTTTAGTTACTTATAAACCGTCACAGTGTCCCGTGAACTTGTCTGTCTCAAGCAACAGTGTTGAGATGCTCCCTTAAATGTTTTGAGAGATATTGCACCTTAAACCTTTCACTGATCCGGGTCTACTACTCACGCAAATCTCAAATAATAGTAACTTTAGAGGGAAATTCAACTGTTGTCAGAAAGAAGGAAACATTTTTGTGGCAGGTCGCTTTAATTTTGTTATTGTTGCTGTTGTTAACCAGACCTTTAAAGCAGAGCTATGAAATGTCAGCTGTCCTGGTGTAGACAGTAGAATTTATATCTGGTTATTTCTTCAGGTTGATGACGCTGAAGAATCCACCAAACCAGGTGAAAATAAAGCAACCAGTAAGTTCCAATCCATAGGTGTTCAAGTAGAGGAGGAGAAGTCGTGAGTAAACATTCATTTGATTTTCTGAATGTTCATGTACAATATTCTCTTTCGTGCCTTTAACAGAAATATCTCAAATAAAATCACACCAATGAGACCAAATATCCATCTGCTGGCATGCAGACAGCATCCTTTTGAGGTTTTTATCATATTTAGTATTTTAAAGAGTAGATCTGAACAAAGGTAAAACATGTATATGTTTCCACAATTCATTATGTTCCTGTTTTACAATTACATTAAAAGTGATGCACGTTCATTTGGAATGTCAAAATTTAAAAGGTATAAAAACATTATGAAAATCTTTTCTAAAAGAATAAACAAACAAAACAATCTCACTTAAAAATAATATAAATCTTGTCATAGGAGATCATTTCTGTTGATATTATCTCTCTCAGTATAACACTGTAGTCTGAAATCATAGGTGAATGGCAGCTGAGCACAGATGTGTGGTCTAATGGTCTGAACACAGGACTGGGAATCAGGTTGGCCTGAGTTTTAGTGCTGGATTTGAGACTGATCTCGGGGGGGATTTTGACAAGTCAATTAATTCGTCTGCCTTGGTTTCCCTATCAGTAAAAGATGGATAGTAATATTTTCTTGCCTATACTATGAGGATTAATTATAAAGTAATATCTGTAAACCACTTTAAAAATAATACTGCAAAAATAATACTGTGTTATTGCCCTGTTGACCAATACAATGACAATATGTATTGCTAGTATTGAATCTGATAGCCTAGAATTAAATGCACCATCTTTAAATTAGTGGGTACATGAGTACAAGCTAAAAGCTGGCTTCTTATACATTCTATCCCCTTACTCGTTCACAAGAGGACAACAGATAGGTAATATGCAGCATTGTTCTAGCCATGTCAATCCCAGGATATTAGAGAGATAAGGTGGTGAAAGAGACAGAAGTTGGTCGAATAAAAGATACTATCTCATCCGCCTTGTCTCTCTAACAAATAGGTTAAGCAGGGGATGGAGCTGAAGTGCATGAGTGCCTGCAATCATGATAAAATTTACCTCCTGGATTGGCTGTTGTTGGGTTGCTGTGCTGGAAAGTTGAGTATGATTCAGCATTGTGTCGCATATTTTTTCAGGCGCTGATTTTTCAGGAATGGTAGGAGAGTTAAATGAAAAACATTATGTACTTTAGAGATCCATAAAATTTTGACAGGTTTCAGAGTGGTAGCTGTGTTAGTCTGTATCAGCAAAAAGAACGAGGAGTACCCGTGGCACCTTAGAGACTAACAAATAACTAAATGCCCAAATAAATTGGTTAGTCTCTAAGGTGCTACAAGTATTCCTCATAAAATTTTGAATAATTATCTGTCAGTGAGATTTTTTTTTAACCCACTGTTTTGCGGTATCTAAAGTAAAACATCAGTTTATAAAACGTGAATCTCTTCTAGAGTTGTTTATTAAATTAGTGCTTGAAATAAAAATAAAGAAGGCCACCCCAGGCATTTATGCTTCCCTTTCCCCCACCTGGAGCACATTGCAGGGGGCCATCTCTGTCTAGAAATTGCCAAAGGGACTTTTACCTTGTCCATTTCATCTATGACCAGCCAAACACATAAGGCAAATCCTGATCCGTGCACAAACCTGACTCAATGGGTTTTATATGAAGGTTGGGTGAGGGGCAGAATTTTCTCCTTCCTCTCAGGACATGGAGCACCAGCGGAGGTGCTCTACTTCCACGGCTGCAGAGGTGGACACAGTCCCTCTGATCCCCCTTCACTGGGGAGTTTTGGCTGGAGTAATTGTGATTCAATGGGCCACACTGCCCAAAAGCCACTGTGCAGTAACATAGAGCCACTGTGAAGCATTGCTTCATTCCAGGCAGTAGGAGGAGAGTTCCCCTGTGCAGACTCTCCATGATGGAGAACTCCCTCTCCCCCAAGCAACTATGAGCCACTTCCAACTGGGGCCTGGCACCTTCCTACAGTCTGTAGGATTTGGCCCATTGACAGTAGTAGAGAGTGGGTCAGAAAAGTATTAAGCACTAATTTTCTATATTTGACTATTGCGCATTTGCTGAGATAATAACCAAATCACCTATTGCTTACACTATTGTTAAATAGACCAGACTGTCATTATCTTCTACCTGCGCATTTCTGCTGTGGTTCTAAAAGGTTAAGGGGACTTCAGAGGGGAAATGTGAACTGTAGTGACCTTGTTATGCTGTTGCTAAGCAAGGTCCTTGTTAACTGTTAAAACATCTCTTTCTGGAAGACATTCCTTTACATATGCATCCTGAGCCTCCACCCCCCACTGCTTTTCTAGTGTTAAGTAAATTAGCACATTTAAATAGGTGATGACAGCCACTTAACTCCTCCCCAAGGACAAAAGAAATAAGTGTCCAAAATAAGCCGACCATTGATAGTAAATACCGTACTTAAGCAGTATTCTCTCTGTTACTGTTTTTATTATTCTAGAGACCAAAATCAAGAGATAGGATTTTCCTATCAAGGTCTATACTGAGATAGCATTATTTCTGCATTACCTAAGGACAGCTGTGTTTTGGGATTCCTTGCTGATAAAGTTGAGGCTGCTGCTGTTTTGAGCAGAATGGTAAATAGTAATCCATCACGTACTGCCAGAAATGAACTGACTGATAAAAGACAGCAACCTAATAGTCAGAAAATGAGTGCACTCAAAACACAAAGGGCTTATCACGATTTGGATTCCTATGCATTTTGTTAACACAGTGGGAGGGACTTTTAATGAATATCTCTTAAAGGAATAGACTTGTAAATGGAGTGCATTCTTCCTAGCCCCAAACCACAACATCTGCAGAAAAACAGAGAACCCATTTCAGATGGATACGTGATAAAGAAATAAATGTGTTAAATCTTCTTCCAGGACACTGAAAGATAAAATACACTAGAAGGCTGACCCTAAAAGGATAAATATATTAATTGAATTATTTTCTTTGTGCACCAGCCAAATCAACATATGTCATGAAGCAACAAAATTGGCCTCCCTCTGCATCAGGAGCCCTCCCCTGTGGCATTCTACAAAGTCCATAATTTCTCAGTCCTCTCTTTCATTCTATCTACTTTGTCCCCCTTGGTCATCTTACTACTACCCTCAATCTTCACCACCATTCTGATGCTGATGAACCTCACCTCTCCATTCTTTTTATTTCCTTAATGACTCCTCCTCCTTCACCTTTTGTGTCTGGACCAAGTGAACAGGAGGGTTTGTCTCAGTTTCTCCATCTAAAAGGCTCAAAAACCAGAAGTGCTTCTTTTATAATAATTGGACGTATACCACTCTCCTAGAATTGGGAGAGACCTTGAAAGGTCATTGAGTCCAGCCCCATTGCCTTCACTAGCAGGACCAATTTTTGCCCCAGATCTGTAAGTGGCCCCCTCAAGGATTGAACTCACAACCCTGGGTTTAGCAGGCCAGTGCTCATGCAAGGGGAGCATCCTCAACCCACAGCTCTAGCTCTTCCATCTTCCTCCTCTTGTAGTGTCTGCACTACAGTGTCACAGCTACAGCACCATAGTGTAGATGCTTCCTACATCAGCTGAAGGGGTTTTTCTATAATAAATCCATTTCTCCAAGAGACAATCTTCCATTGTCCTAGCTGCATCTACACCAAGAGTTAGATTGACCTAACCATTCGATTGACCTAATTACTCACGGCATGAAATTTTTCACAGCCATGAGTGCCGGAGGTTGTTCTAATTTTTAAGTGTAGAGCAGGCCTCAGACTTCCATTCATCTCCACTATACATGACCTTGAATGCATCTTTTACTCGTAGCTCTCTTCCTACACTACCTGTGTTTATAAATTTGCCCATCTTTATCTCTGCATCGTTGTCCATATACAAAATGCCTTGGGTCCAAATCTGTTATGTTTTTTAATCCAACCCTGTGTCCTGTTTCCCCTTTATTATTATGATTCTTTCATACTGGCTCCCAAGCCCCAGCTCTGCAATGTCGCTCAATTATAGATGCCTTGTCCACCTTTTCATGTGTCCAAAGATCATGTGTAGCCTTATGAACTGGTTGCAGTAACTCACCCACCCCTCATCCTTCCCTTCTCCCCCATCATTGCTAACTACATCACCCCAGTCCTCTGATGACTCTACTGGCTTCCCACTCATTTAAGGAGAAATTTCAGAACTGCTGTCTTCATTTTTATAGGCTGGATCAGGGTCATGGACACTTATTTCGTGGTCCTACATTTTCTTCACTCCTCTCCTGATCTTTCCATTCACCTATGACTTGATCTTCACCTGAAGGGACCACCTCTAGGGCCTTGTCTACACCAGAGACTTGAATTGTTTGTGCTTCAACTACTTGTATCAAACGAATTGAAGCACAAACTATTCAGTGCACCCACATGGGCCATTCTGAATAGGTTTAAGCATTGTCACACATCCTCACTAGTACTGTTCTAGACTGATTCAACTGTGGTGCCCTTGCTGGGTGCCTGTCTCACTGCTCGATGGTAATTCACTGTCTCTGTTACCCTCACATTGTCCCCTCCATCCTGATATAGGCCTCCATGGTGTCCCCCCAATGTCTCCCATCTTTGTCTCTATGGTCTGCCCTTATCATACCTCTCATTCACATTCTAAGTTGGTACTATTATTGGTTCACTGGATGTAAGCCTGTCATAAATGGTTTATTAGAGACATGCAGCGATAGTTCATAGACCAAGAATACTGTCTTGGGGCAAAACAGGGATATTAACACCCACATAAGTGCCTTCCCACCTTTCCTGGCCAGGGAAAGCTGCCCTATTCTCCTGGATACACTTCTGCTCTGTCTAGTACATTAGATTTTATCTACTATGAGACTCTTTCACATTAAGGAATAGTATCTCAATTTTGGTTTTAACCGACTAAAATAGAACAATAACATATACTAACGAGGCTAAATTACAGAGCAAAATGTTTCCAGCAAAATGTGAAAAATCGACCAAGACCTCTACGATCACTGTAAATGTTATGAGAAGAAAAGAAAGAGAGCCCTCTTTTTACTCTGGCTTTTGTAAGTTTGTGGAGCAAAATCCTTCCTATGCTGCCTTTTTCACTTAGGCTGTAGCTTAGATGCTCTTGCATTAACATTAAAACAAACTTACATGGGTTCCTGCTTGTGTCACTTTAACACAAAAATTAATCTTCCAGCAAATTATTGGGATTTTGTTGTTGTATGTTTGTAGTCTGTTGTTTCTCTGTTGCAAGTCAAAATTTCTCAAATCTTAGATCCTTAGGTGAGGCATCTCCAAGCTATACTTGAGCTAAGATGCTAGGATTCATATTGACTTGGTTCTGATCTGAAGTATTGTTTGTCCCCACTTATTCTGTCAGTGGAAAAAGTTTCATTGAACAATTTAAAAAGATTGTAATAATGTAGAACAACAATAGAGGACTAGACGAAAGATAGTTACAAACAAAAGATTCCATAGCTTGATAGACCTGTTAGTCTATTACCTATGTTTGAAATGAATCTTGAAGATATATGTTTCAGGATCCTGCCATTACAATACCTATCAATGATATTGAATCTGCTGGCCTTTTCCACAACTTGCTTTTTTTAGTTAGCATCACCATAACCTTGGCAAGCAAGCACAATACAAGAAGCAACAGAACCGATAGGTACATAATGAAGCCAGTTGAAATTATTAGAACTGCTTTTGTGAGTTGCCATCTGTAAGATGCTTTGGAGCCTCTTGCAGTAGAAATGTAAACACGTTTCTCAAAAGGAACACAAAGAAGCAGCAGAGAGATGAATGCTAATGAATGACCCTGCTGTTGCTGTTCAGAACAGACACTGTATTGTGCCCCGTACTGGTTTATCCAGTCTGCGGTTTCATGGTTTTCTGCACCTTAGGCCAGATATCTGCTGCTGTTTGCCAAAGTTGTAATTATTACACCTTATACCTGCAGGGCACAAACGAGCATGAAAGCACAGAATCTAAAAGCAGGGGAAGAGGCAAGTCCATGAGTTCATGTTTTTAGATCCTTACTCGAACAGTCAGCAATTTATGAAGCTTTTTTTTCCAGACAGACTTAACTAGTTGTGAATGCTCTGTATGCATAAAGATGTTGTAAACTTTGCACATTAGCTGTAGAAACTCTCCTGCATTATTATTGTTATATTATTATTTATTTGTGTTGCTGTAGTGCAGTCATGTATGCAGCATGAAATTTTAATTAAATAAGCAGAAAGGTTTTGGATACAAATAGTAGTTTGTAAGAATAGAACATCTTAGAAATGGCTGGAGGACAGAAGTTACTTTCAGGAATAAACAAACATGAGCTGAGGCAGTTTGTATATGTATGCTCTGGGCACAAAGGCAGTGCCTTCCACCTACAGGCTTTTTCATTTTAATTCCTTTGTATTTCTTTGGCCAGGTCTACGCTAAAAAGTTAGGTCAGCCCAGCTACATTGCTCAGAGGTGTGAAAAATCCACACCCTTGAGCGACATAATTAAGTTCACCTAACCCCTGGTATAGACAGCGCTAGGTCGGATGACAGAAACGCTAGTGATGGACCGATTCTTCCATCAACCTAGTTCATAGAATCATAGACTTTAATGTCAGAAGGGACCATTATGATCATCTAGTCTGACCTCCTGCACAATGCAGGCCACAGAATCTCACCTACCCACTCCTGTATCAAACCTGTGTCTCAGCCACTGAAGTCCTCAAATCATGGTTTAAAAAGGTGCAGAGAATCTTCCAGCAAGTGACCCATGCACCACGCTGCAGAGGAAGGCAAAAAAAACCCAGGGCTTCTGCCAATCTGCCCTGAAGGAAAATTCCTTTCCAACCCCAAAGATGGTGATCAGCTAAACCCTGAGCATGTGGGCAAGACTCACCAGCCAGACAACCAGGAAAAAATTCTCTGTAGTAACTCAGATCCCACCCCATCTAACATCCCATCACAAGCCATTGGGCATATTTACTGCTAGTAGTCAAAGACGAATTAATTGCCAAAATTAGGCTATCCCATTATACCATCCCCTCCATAAACTTATCAAGCTTAGTCTTGAAGCCAGATATGTCTTTTGACCCCACTACTCTCCTTGGAAGGCAGTTCCAGAACTTCACTCCTCTGCTGGTTAGAAACCTTTGTCTAATTTCAAGTCTGAACTTCCTGATAGTCAGTTTATATTGCTTTGCCAACACATAATGAAACAAGCATATTTCCTAAATTCACCATTCAAACAACATTAAAATCTTGTCTGTATCAAGCACACAGAGCTGGATCTGTTTTACACACACTTTCCTCCTACATTACCTGACATGTCTTGAATGGCTGCTTGTAGCATCATATGGTTCTTCCACCCCATATACATTTGTATCATGATCTTCCACCACACTGCTGGAATTCTGCCATTCAAAGCATGGATTTTTATCAGAAGAGTGAATGAAAGGCAAGTTTTCATACTCTGGAATTTCTTCATAGTGGCACACATTCTCATATTCTAGTGGATAATCGCTTGTAAGAGAATTCAAGTGTGTTTGTGACAATTGCTTCCCTGAGAATATTTGTTCATCTAAAGACTCTAATCTTTGACTGTTTGATATATCATGCTGACTCCTATGTCTGTCTTTTTTTTTGTGATGCTGGGCTACCTATTTCTGCAGAACGTGCCTTGGCAGATTTAGTTTTCCTTTCGCTTGCTAGGGATGTTAAATTCCAGTTGTTACCAATACTATTCCCTTCCCCAGTGGGAAGACTAGCTATGGCGCCATCCATGGATTGGCTGCCCTTGGAAGGTGGATTAACTATGGCAAAGGGGGAGAACCTCTCTGATTGCTGTAGTGAGTGTCTACGCTGAAGTGACAGAGCTTTGAGTTATTTAATTCTAAGCTGATGCTGTATTCTGTTGAGAAGCCGTTTTTCTTTTGAAGGCAGATACCTTTACTCAGGCCACGTCCACACTACAAAGTAAAATCGAAATTAATAAAATCGATTTTATAAAACAGATTTTATAAAATCGATTTTACGTGTCTACACTAGGGCACATTACTTCGGTGGTGTGCGTCCATGGTCCCAGGCTACCATCGATTTCCGGAGTGGTGCACTCTGGGTAGCTCAGTAAAAGAATGGGACCAATAACTTCGATTTCCGTCCACACTAACCCTAAATCGATATAGTAAAATCGATTTTAGGGTTACTCCTTTCGTTTAGCTGGAGTACAGAAATCGATTTTAAGACCCTTAAAATCGATTTTAAGTGCCTTGTAGTGTGGACGGGTACAGCGTTAAATCGATTTAACGCTGTTTAAATCGATTTAACGCTGTAGTGTGGACCTGGCCTCAGTCCAGTGCAAAGAATAGTCTGTTAGGCAAGCATGTAGCGTTGTTTTATTAGATAAAAACAAAGGCAAGCAAAACTAGGATATTCTCTTTTATAGCAGAGTCTGTGTTTGGTGGCACCAGCTCATATTGAAAACAGGAAGGATGTACTCCTGAAAGTTTGAAAATGTGATGCTTCTGGCAATCCTGGTAAGCAGAGCTTGATGTTTTCACCTGTGGGATTTGTTGTGTATTGAAAGTCAGTTCAAATAGTCATTCCGTTCGCACAGATGCTAAGGTAGAATCATATCAGCATTTAACTCGAGCTTGGTTTACACTACCAACTTATGTCAGTATAACTATGTTGGTTAAGGGTGTGGAAAATCCACACCCCCGATCAACAACCTTTCCTCTGATGTAGACAGGGCTATGTCAATGGGAGGGCTTCTCCTGTTGACATAGCTATAACCTCTTGAGGAGGGGGAGTACCTACACTAATGGGAGAAGCTCTCTTGTTGGCATAGTAGCATCTTCACTAAGCTCTATAGGAGCACGGCTGCACTGGTGCAGTGCTGTAAGTGTAGACAAGCCCTAAGACACACAAACTGTGCTGAAATCACAAGAGACTTCTTGAGGGGCCTGAAGAAGATGTGCTGTCCATATTAAAGGAATTGCTTTCCCCCATGATTGCTGTCCCATGATATTAAGTATCATTAGAAGAGGAATGTTTTTTTATTTTTATTTTTCTGCTTTCTGTGGATCCTGACTGAACAACCGAAAGGGGAAAGTGTGTGTTTTTGTGGGGGGCGGGCACTGCAGGAAGAGGGAAATAATAAGAAATATAAAGTGAGAAAATGTGAAGAAAGAGTTTTGCTTATTAAAGAATAAATAAATACTTAAAACTGAAGAGATCTGTCTACATCATATTTTGTAGTTTGTCGGTGCAAATGGAGCCTATCATGTAAAACTTTAATTGGATAACTGACTTTTCCATCACCTAACAACCTTTTTTCAAAGCAGGTGTACAAAAGCAGCTGTTTTATTAAAAACGTTGTATGATGTAAAAAAAAGTCTCTCTAATTATAATAAGCTTGACAGATGCAGATATGACGTATCTGTTTTACTGAGAAGACAACTGATACCATTAATAATTTTCTGCATAATCCGTATGTCAGTTTTAGTATTGAGGAGCCCTTCCCAACTCCCATTTCATCTTGTTGTGCCTCTCTCAAAGCTTCATATCAATAGCCATTCTTCTTCTACTCCAGTAGGATTAAAGAGGATTCTCTTTGAAGTCTGTCAGTGAGGCTTCTTGCCTGGTCACTTTTAAACGATGCAAGATTCTCCCTCACCATCCTCCCATCTGTCACTCCACCAGGGATTAAATACACTTGACTAGATTTTGCTCTCAGTTACATACGGTAAATCTGGACTAACTCTTCAGTGGAGTAATCAGAAGAGAATGTAAATGAGAACAAATGAAAATGAGGTCTGAATTCAGCCTAGTGCTTCTCCAGCATTCCCACCCTGTAGAAGACTAGGCCTGAAAATAGAGCCATGGTCTTCGAAGGGTAGCATTCAAACTGGGCTAGCTGACAGCAGCTTGGAAAACAGATCATTTCTTTGAAAGGGAGTGAGAAGCAGGAGGCAATTGCCGTCTTGTACTCCAAAATCTGTGTTTACATTAAACAAAATTAAGGGCTGGATTCACCAGTACACTATTGCTGCTTTGCACTTCTCCCACAATAGAGCAGCTGTACACCTGGCTTAACTCAGGCTAATTAAGGGGGTGAGGCTCTGTGGCTACTTTGCATCACTGGAGCTGTGCAAAAGGATTTATGGCTGCAGAGATTACTGTCAGATTGTGAACCAAGTGTAAACTAATGCAGATTCAGACAGACACGATTGGAGACCGCCTGAATTAACTATGTGGCGAGCTGTGAACTGTACTCATTGCAGATGGATGTTCACTCTGAAGCCTAATTATGTTTATTTAAATATTATCCTTTTTACTTATTTATTTATTCTGCCTCTCTCTGTTCTCCTCCCTAAAGGGGTAGGCTAGGCAGCTGCCAAGTTGCTTTCTTCCTCTGTGTTCCCACACAGGTCTCCAGACCTCACCTACACACAACATTCACTTGACCCCTGTATTTCCCTCTGTTTCTCTTTACAATCTACAGCCCCTCATATTCACCATCTCTGCCATGCCACGTTCTCCTGCAACACACTCAGTTTCCTCCTGCAACCCTTCAGTCTGCCTCCTGCCCCTTATACTCCTCTTTGTTCTCTTCAGTTTGCCTCTTCCCCTCACACTCTTCTGTGCCCTCTCTGTCTGCCTCCTGCCCCTCAAGCTCTCCTGCTGCATCCCCTTTCAAGGTATGTCTACATTGCATGCTTCTTTTGGGAGTGCAGAGTGTACATATGCGCAGGCCCCCCTAGCATGGGTATAAATAGCAGTGTACCTGGTGAGGCATGGCTTAGGCAAGTAAAGATGTGCCTGAGAAGGCTGTGGGTATGTACTCGAGTACATACCCTACACAGCTCTCTGGTCACCCAAGCTGTGCCTCCCTCTCTACATTGTTATTTTCAGCTATGTAATGTCCCACTACCTCCCTCCTGCTGAAGTCTTTCTCTGCCACAGGAAAACACTCTGGCAGAGAGGCAGCAGGGGAAGGCTCACCAGCTTTTTCTGGTGCCCTTCCCTGCAGCAGTTAAAGGCTGTAGCGGGGGGGTTTCCCCACTTCCTTCCCCTACCAGACCCTTTTCCTCCCCACAGTGAGAGGCTCCTGTGGCAGAGAGCTGCTGAAGCCTTTACCCACTACCTCCAGGCTGCTATAGTCTTTCACTGACATGTGTTGCTACACACTGCACTGAGAACACAGCCTGCTTTTCCCTGCCGTGTGTAGGTACATGTACCGTACGTCATCAACACTAGTAGGCAGTATAGACTTAGCCTCAGTCTGCCTACTGTCCCGGCCTTTCTCTGACTCCCCATACTTTCCTGTACTATTTCCTCAACACACTCCCTGTTTCTCCTCCCCCAACAGTCCCATTCCTTGTATCTCCATATTCTCCCATCTCCTATCTGGCCCTTACGTGCTGACTAAACGGCTGCTTTCTTCCCTCAGAAGAGCCTGACTTTAGCCCTATTAGAAATGATAGGAGATGAAGGCCATATTTGCTGAGGGAAATTTCACTATCATTAACAAATCTTAGGACATGATGACCATCTTGCTGCGGGTAGCCTGTGTCTTTAGTCCTGCTGACAGTAATGGGAGATGGCGGCCATTACGGATATCGGCAGAAGATTGTGATATTGAGAGAGGAAATTAGAAAATCCCAGAATCCCTTAAAAAAACAATATTGTGAGACTTGCAATACAATTATGATAGTTGGCAATAATGACTTTTCGTGAAGAAGTAAATGAACCTATTCATGATTGAGGTAAATTAGAAATTAGAATATTAGAATATTTATGCTGAAAATACTTTTCCCTACCCACTCTGTCATAAAAATGCTTTATGTAATTAATTTGGTGGTCATAGTTTATTGGCAATCTCAGCAGAGAGGCAAAGACTGAATGTACATGGACACTGAACTACCCTGGCATCTGCAGGTGATGATATTGACCGGGGAAGCATGGTTTCTCATTTCTCTGGCTATGCCTGCTTAGTGCATAGAGAACTTCAGGCTAAGATTTTCAAAAGTTGTTGTACCAATTATATTAGACCAGTAAAAAAAAACCAGCAGGATCTTTTTAAAGGGAACAAGACAAAGATGCCACATTTATTATGATAACAATTTATGACTAATAACTAATATCTTAATTCTTATACACACACATTATACCTATTACCTATACACACACACACACACACACACATTCACATTATACCTAATACCTATACATACATACATTCACACACACACACACACATTCATCAGGTGTTCTGCAGCTGCTGCATAGTTACCAGTCCTGAAGATAGCTTAAGTTCATGGCTTGATTTTGCAGCTTGGGTTCATAGCTTGTGGCAGCTAACTGGCCAGGAAAGCTGGGCACAAGGCTGAGCTGGATCTCTGTTGGGCAGGCACCGATGTTCTTCCATGTTGGCAGCAGAATGTTACCCAGAGTCTCTCATCTCACCCTTCTTTTTTATAGGCTTTTAGTTTGGATTCAAAGTCTATAGGTCTTGCTGTGTCACGCTGCCTCTGGGTTTAGACTGATCACCCATCAATTGCAGGCGTGACTTTCAGCCTTGGACCTGGCTTTGATCTTCCTTCTGTTGTTCTATTGTCCTTTTCTTTTTAGGGTGGATGCTTCTTACTTTGTTTAGGGCTGTTGTCTAGGTCTTCAGCCGTTGCTATTTGAACTTTATGTCATCAGAACAGGCTGGGGCTGGAGGTTGATTCCATCGTTCATACATACCTCATTCACACATCTAAACTAAACGAATAAGATTACAGCAGGGTTTGCAAAAATGAAGGTTGGAGGAAGCTTTTACAAAATGGAGTGAGTGTTTTAAAATGGGGTTTGAATTACAATATGGAACAGAAGTTACAGTGTAGGCAAGTGTAGGTGAATGGTGAACAGAAGTTACATTAATAAAGTGAACAATTGAAAACAATTTCATTTATCAGTTCTACAAAGTCACTAATAATTTTGGCTGCCTCAGTTTTTGGGTGCCCAACTTGAGACATCTTAAAGGAAGTGTTATTCAGAGAATGGAAGTTCAACACTTTCTGAAAATCAGGCTCCTTTAAAGTGTCTAGTCTAATTGGCACCTTATAGACTAACAGACGTTTTGGAGCATGAGCTTTCGTGGGTGAATACCCACTTCCTCAGATGCATGTAATGGAAATTTCCAGGGGCAGGTATATATATGCTAGCAAGCAAGCTAGAGATAACGAGGTCAGTTCAATCAGGGAGGATGAGGCCCTGTTCTAGCAGTTGAGGTGTGAAAACCAAGAGAGGAGAAACTGCTTCTGTAATTGGCAAGCCATTCACAGTCTTTGTTCAATCCTGAGCTGATGGTGTCAACTTTGCAGATGAACTGAAGCTCAGCAGTTTCTCTTTGAAGTCTGGTCCTGAAGTTTTTTTGCTGCAGGATGGCCACCTTAAGGTCTGCTATAGTGTGGCCAGGGAGGTTGAAGTGCTCTCCTACAGGTTTTTGTATATTGCCATTCCTAATGTCTGATTTGTGTCCATTTATCCTTTTCCGTAGAGACTGTCCAGTTTGGCCGATGTACATAGCAGAGGGGCATTGCTGGCATATGATGGCGTATATTACATTGGTGGATGTGCAGGTGAATGAACCAGTGATGGTGTGGCTGATCTGGTTAGGTCCTGTGATGGTGTCGCTGGTGTAGATATGTGGGCAGAGTTGGCATCGAGGTTTGTTGCATGGATTGGTTCCTGAGCTAGAGTTATTATGGTGTGGTGTGCAGTTACTGGTGAGAATATGTTTCAGGTTGGCAGGTTGTCTGTGGGCAAGGATTGGCCTGCCACCCAAGGCCTGTGAAAGTGTGGGATCATTGTCCAGGATGGGTTGTAGATCCTTGATGATGCGTTGGAGGGGTTTTAGCTGGGGGCTGTATGTGATGGCCAGTGGAGTCCTGTTGGTTTCTCTCTTGGGTTTGTCTTGCAGTAGGAGGCTAGCACACATATATATACCTGCCCCTGGATATTTCCATTACATGCATCTGAGGAAGTGGGTATTCACCCACGAAAGCTCATGCTCCAAAACGTCTGTTAGTCTATAAGGTGCCACAGGATTCTTTGCTGCTTTTACAGATCCAGACCAACACGGCTACCCTCTGATACTAGTCTAATTGGACATCCAGAGTCAATAGTTATCTCTGAAAGTCTTGACCTAGTCTCCAGGCCTGTCAATCCAAAAACCATCACAAGCGCTAACTTCAAATCATAATTTGGCGGAGGTGGGGGAAATGTTTGTTCAAAGAAAAAAATCTATGCCGATAAATATTATGAACAAGAAAAATCGGTCTTTCTGTTTCAAATCTATAGGGACAGCCATTCCCTCAGTCTCTGCAAGGAGAGACAGAATCTTAGAATATCCTCTGTTACTGTATTTCCAGTGTATCATTGGAATGTTTGTCTCGGAAAATCTCTTTAACACTAAGCATTTTGTTTTTATGTTCTTTGAAGCTTCCGCAGGTTTACTCGATCTAATAGTGTAACAGCAGCTGTGCAAGCAGACCTGGACTTCCATGAGAATTTTGAAATATCAGTGGACCCTCAGGAAGACAATACATGCACTGGGCAAATATCAAGACAATATTCCCGAGATGCAAGCACCTCCACTGTTAGCATACAGGGTTCAGGAAACCATTATCATGCATGTGCAGTAGATGACGACTTCGATACAGATTTTGATCCTTCAATTTTACCCCCTCCGGATCCCTGGATTGATTCTATAACTGAAGATCCTCTGGAGGCCGTTCAAAGGTCAGTTTGTCACAGAGATGGGCATTGGTTTCTGAAGCTTCTTCAAGCAGAAAGAGATCGTATGGAGGGCTGGTGCCAACAGATGGAGAGAGAAGAACAGGAAAACAACTTACCTGAGGACAGTAAGTAACTGAATACAATAATATCACTGCTAGAAATAGTCATTTCAGAGCTGATCCAAAGCCTGTTAAAGTCAGCAGGAGTCTTTCCATTGACTCCTATGAGGTTTGATAAGGCCATTTGCCATTTATCTGTACAATAATCAGATGATAGGCCTGGTTATCAGAAGTGCCTAGTACCTGTAACTCCATTTGAAGTTGGGAGCTGCAGATGCTCATCAGCTCTGAAAGTCAGGCCATAATAGTTTCCGTGGATACCATGTTCCTAAGAGGTTGTGGATGAAAATTAAGCTGTCATGTGTACATTTGTATAGATGACATGCATGGACCTTATTTAGATATACATCCACAGTGTATGGATTGGCATATGAAATCATTTTTCTGGGTTATATTATATGTGATGCTGTCAAGAGTCACGGCTTTCTGGGTAAATGCTCCTCATTATACGATAATGAGATGTTGGGAGTTGCACAGCTAATTTTTGGCCACTGAACTGGTCCTCTAGATATTGCAGGCTCCCATATTCTGTGACTGTCACACACTAGGTGTATATATATATACAGAATGTGGCCTCTAATTTTGCACATGAAAATATTACACAACACTGTGAGTACAAGGCACATAACACACAAATTTGGCACACTCATACTGCAACCTATTTATTTTTCACTAGCCTCATTATCAGAAATGGCTGAACTATTGTTACTGAAACTATTCAACCCAATGTAGAAACCAGCCATGGGGAATTTCAGACCAAATGGTTGTAATTTGGCAAGATAGTAAACAACTGAAAATGGGTTTATAACAAAGTGTTACCAAAACCTTAACTATAGGATATAACTACCCATTCCACCTATCCAAAAAACTGTAGCCCAAACCACAACTTCCAGCAGCAGATCCAAACTTCCCACATTTGGGGTGTGTTTGGATTCAGGGTTTTGGTTGGGTTTCATCTGTAATGTGTATAGTGTTTATTTGCACAGGACCCATGCCAGAATGGAACAGTTACCCCCTGTAGGTATGCAGATGATACAACCCATGAACGAGGCTGTGGGGGTTATAGTGAAAAGTGTGTGCACACACATACATATATGGGAAAAATAAATATCAGTCCGATCACAAAATATACTTGCCTGCTTGTTACCATAATGACTGATGATAATGGAAAAACCTAATGATATTTTACTTGCCCATCAAAACAATTACTCATCTAGGACAAGTGGGGAAATTGAATTTAGTAAGGCTAATTTATACACAGCTTTTAGTGAGAAGTTTGTTGATGTATTTCATTTTTCTTTTTAATTATAACGTTTTTAAATTTTTAGCAATCAGTGGAAAAATTCTAATTTGGGATGAGTAAGGTGGGAGTTATGTAGGCTCTACTATTGCCTCCTTGTACAGTACAAGTTGCATTTTATATATCCTGCAGATTATTTATCTGCCTCTTTATTAACTGGCACTTCCTGGTTTTGGTGTAGGTTACAGGGGGTAAAAGGATCAACCTTGTTTAACAACCATTAGTGAGTTACTGGGTTCTTTGTGATGTCATCTGCGATTCTTGAATGTGACAGCTGCTTCCTGTGGACATTGTGTTTGACATTCCACTGCAGGACAGAGTTTCCTATTCTACCTGAAGCCAAATAAAAGCATATGGTGAGGGCTACAGTAGCCAGCTCACTCATGCTGAGAACAAAAGCTTGTTGTTGGAAACTCAGAAGCAAATCATGTCTTTTTCATACACACACACACAAACTCTGCAGAGAAGGAGGAAATTTGTAATTGAGAAAATGTAAGTAGAGCAAGGAATGCATCTCTTGTTTTCAACCTTCAACTCTGACAGTCTGCAGTGTGTTTTTGGCCTGATAACAAAATAATGAAAATCTGCAGTGAGCGAGGTTTCTTCAATGCCATGGCAGCTGACAGAATGCTTGTTCTCTCAGCACTTGAAGTAAAATGATACAAGCTTCTCTCAGACAATGCAGCCCTTGTGTGAAACAGCTGTCTCTGGGAGACGGCTCGCTGCTATTTGACAGTAGTTTGTATGTTACATAGATACGTTTGGTATTATCTAACTGGGAATGAATCTACCAGATGGGACTGAATGTTTCTAGCTAGGAATGAAGTCTACTGCTTTGTATAAAAACACAGGTTAGGGTTTCAGTCATTCCAGGGAGAAATACCAGTATGCATAAATATGGCTTTGCCCCCACTTTCTTGTCATAAACTACTTATTGTATGGAATTTGCTGGTTTGATCTGAAAACATTTCCTCATAAAACTGTAGCATGTGTAGTAGGCAGATTAATACCACTTTATCTTTGTATACTCACTCTTACAGTCAGGATACCTGATACTCCTTCAGCATATTTTACTATTTCGTGAATTCAGCAATGATTCTAGAGCTTTCTCTTTATGAAAGGAAAGAGCTGGAAATAAAGATGCAAACCTAACCATGTATTAAGGACCTCATCCAAAGCCTACTGAAGTCAATGGGATTCTTTCTATTTATTTTAATTGACTTTGTATCAGTCCTTTAACCGACCCTACCACACAACAAACTCTGACAAACCTTACATCAGTGGGCCAGATTCTCACTCTCACACTATTAATCAATAGAGATATGATCTCAAGGCACATTTGCAGCTGGTTGTGGGTTCAAACAAAAGCATTCTTACAATCCTTGGGCCATTTACTGAATTCACGTGGAGTTTCAAAGGAATTTGAAAATTAATTTGATTTCATTAAATCTTAAGAAACATTTAATCTGTGTGAAGTAGTGTAGCTTATTGACTCATAAACTTTCAGATGACCATCCAAAGCAAACAGTGGGTCTGATTCACCGTAAGTCCTGGGTTTTAGGCAGGTATACACCAGTGTAATACTGGTGAAATGGAGAGGTGAGTCAGACCCAACAAACTAAAGACTAAGAAAGAAAACAAAAGAACTTAACTAAAAGTGTGCCCATCATCAATCTTATCACTTAGCCTGTATACTGTACCCCTTTGGGCTTGTCTAGACATAAAAGTTGACCTCAAATCTGCAGTAACTCTGTATTCAAATCTAAGGTCTCTGCTAAGCAAAGGCAACAAACTGTGACAAATTAATGTGGGACTGGCAAAGTTTTAGTAATCTGTTTTAAATAAAGCATGAAATGTGAAGCTAAGGAAGGAAAGGTTGGGGAGAGATAGGAGTGACTCTTCTTTCTGCAAGTGATTATGCATGAGAAAATAAAACTAAACATTGATTTCTCCTTGTCCCTCAGATGTATTCCTGTAGTACTAATTATGAGCAAATAAAATCATCAGTTTTTCCTACAGCTCCCTGGCTCTTTCCTGTACTCTGCTTTTCTATGACTCTTCTCCCCAACTAGTTCCCTCTACACCAGCTTATTTCCCAAAGTCTCAGAAGAGCCAGGTCCCAGATGTTATCCTTGCCAGCGTACAAAGATTTAAAGAAAAGTGAAATATCCACAGGCTACAAAATACAATACACCTCTACCCCGATATAACGCTGTCCTCGGAAGCCCCAAAATCTTACTGCGTTATAGGTGAAACCGCATTATATCAAACTTGCTTTGATCCACCAGAGTGTGCAGCTTCCCCCGACCCTGGAGCGCTGCTTTACCGCGTTATATTCAAATTCATGTTATATGGGTCGCCTTTTGTCGGGGTAGAGGTATAACTAGAAAACTTGTCAGTCATACTAATAAAAACCAGGAAAATCAAAGGACCAAGGGCCTGATTCTGCAGTGCTTATTCATATTAAGTGGCACTTACAAACCCAACTAGTGCCGTTAATCTTCGATGAGATCACTCACAATAATAAATGCTACTCAGTGTAAGGTTGTAGAATCAGTCCTTAACTTGTTTCATTCAGCTTTTTTCTCCTTAATAGCTGACTAAGGACAGGAGTGTTAGCATTAACTTTGAATTTCCTGGCTTTTGTCATGCTTTGAGTTATTTAAATGCAAATCTATTGATACAAATAGGCTAAATATTGGTCCATCCTGGCTGGGAAATGGATTGTACCATCTCTATGGCAGGGTTCTCTTTCACATGCACAGTGCACAACTCTGCAACACAAACCTCAGTCCTGGTCCATTTTATTTTCTGCCACTGTTCCCTCCCCTTATTCCTGATGCTCATCCTTGCAGTCAGCCAGTCTTCTATCTTCTGTTATCCAGCTGTCAGGTGTTAGAGGGACAGGGTGAGTAAGATAATATCTTTTACTGGGCCAACTTCTGTTGGTGCAAGAGGCAAGCTTTCCTCTCTCACCAACAGAAGTTTGCCCACCCTCTTTGTTTCTCTAATATCCTGGGACCAACAGGACTACAACAACACTGTAAACATCAGGTGTTCATATTTTATGTGGCATTTTATGACCACAGTCCCAAAGTGGTTCCTTTGTTCTTTGTTAGACACTTTGTTAGGTCCATCATAATCAAAGTGCAAAGAGTTTGGCTTGTGTTTAGAGGTCAAATAATATTTTTTAAAAGCTCATCATATTATGACTTTCCACATCATCTCAATTTTACTACTTTGTCACTTTTTTCTATTTCTTGTTACCCTTTGATACATAGGCAGGCAAACTCCTTTCAATGTGTACCAAACTCCACTTTTTGCAATCACTTTTTGTCTTATGGGGGGGGTGGATTTTCCCTCCTCTGCCCCTGCGTTTATTTATATATCATCCAAAATGTGTACTAGACACCATTAGAAACGATGGTCCTTGCTCCAAAGAGTTTATAGTCTGTATGGCTTTAAATAATACCTACCTATTTTCATCAGTAGATCTCAAAGAGCTTTATAAAGGAGGTCAGCATCATTATTCACATTTTACAGAGAGAGAAAATGAGGCACTCCGGGGTGAAGTGACTTGCGCAAGGTCACCCAGCAGCCAGTGGCCAAGATGGAAATAAAACTCAGGTCTCCTGAGTCCCTGCCCAGTGCTTGATGTACTAAACCACTCTGCAAATTTACCAGATTAAGACCATGTCTGCCCTGGGAAATTGACTAGGTTAGCTATTCCAAATTAAATATTTCACTATAGCTCTCCCCCATATAGACACTTTATTCTGGAATAAAAGTGATTTTATTCCAGAATAATTATTTTGCTTGCAGAATCACCTTTTTCCCAGAAGAGTGTGTCCACATGGGGGAGTTATTCGAGAATAACTATAGTGGGTTCACTTTTTCTCAATAGCTATGATGGGCAGTTCTCCCCACATAGGCAAGGTCAAGAAGTGGATTTATGAGGGAAGGGATGTCCAGGCTATTAGGAATAGAAGTATATGGTGGTTGTGGTCTGTTATGACTGCGTCTTGATGGATTTAATGAACAGGAGGGATTGTTTGTTTGCTTACTTTGTAAATTTTGTTTGTAGCATTATGAACTAAAGTTGTGAGTTTTAATGTTTTAATATATACTACTTTCTTCCTGCACTGACCTCCCTGTGCTGCTTAAAACTCCATCTGTCATTTTCTGATATATTGTCACTTTCTCTTATTCACTTAGTATTTGTCCCCAAACTTGTATTGAAGAATGGAGCCTTTCAGAATTTTAGCCAGAAAAGTGCATGAGTGTGTTTTTATTTCTTTTACCACAGTACACCTTAACCCTTCCATTTCTGGCACTAGAGATTTTGACTGAGTCAGTGAAATGGGCATGCTGCCTTGAAAACAAAAAGCAACAAGTGTTATAAGGCAGTATTTAGCTATTGAGAAGACTTTTTGCCTTCTGGGAGATTCCTTTCAGTCTTTCGGGTGCTTTGTTTGAAGTCTTTTTTTTAACTTGTGTGACAGGGTTGGTCTTGTTGACTGGTAACATGTTAATAGACTGCTTGTTTTCGAGGGTTAGGAAAATCAGTGACACTTGACTAGATACAGCAGGAGCTACAGCAGAAGTGATAAAATGGAGAACAACATCAGCATGCATCTCTCAATCAACTGGGGTAAAGGTTTTAAACAACTAGCCAGTCATAGGCAGTCAGGGGTAAGAACTTCCTCCCCCCCCCCAGTTCTATCTAATGATATTTTAGAATCTTAAACTTAAGTTTTCTTTAAAAACAAAAAGGAAAGGGTGCATCCCCCACCAAAAGTGTATTTTAAATTCACTTCTAAACAGACCTCAACATTACCTCCATGCAATCAATGTACATTTCATATAAAGTTCTATCTTAACTTTTTACTGAGAAGCTGAGGGACCATTTCCCCCCTCTCAACTACTAAGCTGTGTTGTGAAGCATCAGACGGCCAAGCTCCAGAGAAGGCAGCTGTTCTGAAATATACACACTGGGAAGAGTTTCTATAACAATGGGAACCACATGAAAGGTCTCAAAATAGCTCCTCCCCATCATTGAAAGTTCCTTTCAGTTGAGTGGTTTGCACACTCGGTTGCATAAATGACTAGACACTCCAAGGGGTGCATTTTCAGCACAGTGCACAGGGAATTAGACACACAATCTTTACTAACAATAATGACAGTTGTAAGTAGAATTCCCGGTACAACATGCTGAAAATATTTCACTTAGTGAATCTTCCAGTTCAGAGCTATTTCCTGGCAGCGCTGAGCTCTGGGAGCAAAGTGGGAGGCTTGGGACTGTGCTTGTGTGTGCATGGCGTTCTTTTCTGTAGGGCTCTGAAGGGAGAATCCATAAAAGGCTCCTCCCCAAACACCCCCCTGACTATTTTACCGTTCCTTTTACATTTACAGTGTAGTCTATGTCCAACTTTACTTCCACCTGGCTAAGTTGTTGTGCTACATTAATCAGCTTTAAAAGGATAAAGCATGGAGCTGTGATTGTATAGCTGGCTTCACTTAAGCCTACTTCAGTTCATAACTTAGTTTTGTCCCTATTTAGTAGGTAGGTGTCTCTGTGTTTCTGAATACCCAGAATAGTCTTTCAGTGTTAAATGGTTTTGTGGCAGTGCTTTGGTAGCCACCTCTAAAGTCTGGCCTGTGCTGAGTGGGCTGAGTTCTTTAAAGCGGATTTTACAACCGCAAAGTGTGGAAGGGATTTTCCTCCTTTGAGCTCTCCTCAACACTGTGTTTGAATTTATAGGGGTTTAGCATGGTCCATAGACAGGGCATCGACTTGGGAGTCAGGAGAACTGGGATCTATTCTAGGTTCTGCCACTGACCTGTGATCTTGGGCAAGTCACTTCACCTCTCTGTGCCTCAGTTCTCCCTACTTCACGTTGTCTATCTTGTCTATTTAGACTGTAAGCTCCTCAGGGACTGCCTCTCTCTCTGTTCTTGTACACTGCCTACCACGATTGGGCCCTATCTTAGTTGAGGCCTCCGGGCGTTACAATAATTATTTTAATATTAATGGTTCGAATCAAAGCAGAATGAATGTTGCTCACGTCTTTCATTAGTTAAGTGGTAAATACCAATTTAAGTTCATCCAGAATGTTGTAAAACCATATATTATGGGCTGGATTCTCGGGTCTACTATAACTCATTGTACCACTCTGATGGTGCAAAGAGGCCATAAAGCTGACTTAACTGACCAGTGTGCGGGAATCGCCAAGAGTTGCAAAGCTGCCATAGTGACGCTGTGCTGCCTTCCTTTGGCTCACCAATGTAGTAGACGCAGTTGGGGGAAGCATGGCATGGAGCACCGTTATGCTCTGGTGAGTGTTGGCTACTGAAATGGGCAGTTAGGGTCATAGGTGGCTGGGGATGACTGAGAGCAGCCCTGAAGCTGCTCAAAGTTGCAGTGGTGACCGGATGGCCCTAGGACCAGGGTGGAGGTTGTAAATGTGACATAGAGCCACTGTTCCCTCCTCCTGGGACCAGCACCAGCCAGCAGTCAGCCAGACCCAAGAATTGGGCCCTCTGTTTCTGAAAGAAACAGCAGAGGTATTGGTAGAAGCCGTGTTTCCCCAATATGGCACATGATTAATTACACATTTGTAACACTTTCTGAAAGCTCTTTACCATTCTGCATGTGAGGCCAGGTCAACACTAGAAACTTTGGCAGGTATAACAGTGTCAGGGTACATCTATAGTACCCGCTGGATCGGCGGGTAGTGTTCAATGTATTGGGGATCCGTTTATCACTTCTCGTCTGGACGCGATAAATTGATCCGCTAATCGACGCCCGTACTCCACCTCGGCAGGAGGAGTAAGCAGAGTCCACGGGGGAGCTGCGGCAGTCGACTTGCCACAGTGAGGACAGCCAGGTAACTCGAACAAAGATACTTCAACTTCAGCTACGCTGTTGCGTATCTTAGTTCGAACCCCCCCGCTAGTGTAGCCCAGGCCTCAGAAAGGGGGGTGATTTTTCACAACATTTCTATATCAGCAAAAGCTATTGTGTAGATGTGGTTATACAAGCATAGAAGTGTGCTTCCACAGTTCATTAATTCAAACAGAAAATTCACCAAATAACTCAAACCAAAGCTATTCCCCTGACCAACACAGGAGCCCAGAGACCTTTCACTCTACACCTCTACTCCAGGGACAGTCACAAGAGCCAGCCTCTGTCCTGCAGGTCCCCACAACTGAGTGCTCTCAGCCCTTTGTAAGTATGACCCGGCTCCTTCCCAACTGGGTCTGATAATCAAACAGGGTTGGCTGATCGCCAGCCCCCCGGCCTTTAAAAGGGCAGATCACCCTGTTACACCAATGTTTTCATTTGGGGATCCCGTATAAGCTATACCAGGAAAAAACACTTTTTGTATAACTATCCTGGCAAACCTTTTCTAGTGTACAGTTGGACTTAACTGTTATCAGCTGCTCTAGAATGCATGAGTCAGAGGTAACATTCTTTTAAAAAATGAATGATGTTTACTCCATAACTTCTTCATTGGTGTATATGGTTCAGTCACTACAGAAGGGCACTGGTCTAACTGGTGCTTGTCTAACCAGTGTCTAACTAGTGCTGACTTATCTTTGCTTTCCTGTCAGTTCTAGGGAAAATTCGAACTGCAGTGGGCAGTGCACAGCTTCTTATGGCCCAGAAATTTTACCAGTTCAGAGAACTGTGTGAAGAAAATCTGGTATGTAATGTTTATTATAGATATGATTGTGCATCTGTTATAGCTAAGGAATTTACTCTGTGAGTCACTATGCCTTAAGCTGTATAAAGCTTTTTCTATATTAGAATATCTGCAATTTATTCCAATAAAGGGCTTGATTCCTCCAACCAATGTAAATCCATTGAATTTAATCGAGTTACACCAGTGTCAAAACAGTGGGAGATCAATGTGAGGCCCATAATAATTAAAAAAGAGAGAAACTCAAAAGGCTCAGAATGAAATTCAATGGGAGCTTTGCCAATGACTTCTACAGCAGCAGGATTTCACACTTGGAATTTGGATTCTTTTCAGATAAGCGCCCAAACGTTTGGATGCTTTTCAAAACTGAGTTGACCTCTTGAGTCTTCAAAATTGGACTGGAAATCTTTTGGGATGACAGTTTCTCATGGGATTTCCAGTGCTGCTTGCTTTCAGTTGGACAGATGTGCTATAATGCAATATCTGTTATGGAATTTTGGCCCATCTGCTTCCAAACCAAGGAAGTGTAGCATTTTGCAAAAATGAAAAATGATGAATAATTGAAACTGACCAAACTCTTCCAAATCTCCAAAAAGGCAAAGAGGCAAAAGAAAGTTCTTAATTTCTCAGAATCAGTTTGCCTATCCCTAATAATGCACAATACATTGTATACCACATACCTAAAATGTTGATAATACTTTGCATTTATCAAAGATTTCAAACCATGTTTTACACTACTGTATATACTCGTTTATAAGCTGACCCCCCATGATGGTTAGGTAAAATTAGCAAAAACTGTATAACCTTTTCATAAGCCAACCCTATATTTCAGGAGTTGGAAGAGTTTGGCTCCTGGCCCGTTAGAGTAAGCCGCTAGTGGCCCGGGATATTTTGTTTACCTGGAGCGTTCACAAGCATGGAGCCCCTCAGTTCCCAGTGGCTGCAGTTTGCCGTTCCCAGCCAGTGGGAGCTGAGGAGCTCCATGCTTTCAGACACTCCAGGTAAACAAAATGACAATGTATTAGATATTCAATTCAATGATTCCATAGAGTTTAAAGTCATCAAACTTTGGTGTAGACCAAAGCCATGTTTATAAGCCAACCCCAGCTCTTTGATGCATCACTTTTTTACCCCAAACATTTGGCTTATGAACTAGTATATACAGTAATTCTTAGATTTTAAGGCCAGAAGGGACCACTGTCATCATCAGTGTGACCTTCCAGTATAACACAGGCCATAGAACTTCCCTAAATTAATTCCTGTTTCAGCTATAATATATGTTTTAGAAAAATGTCCAATCTTGACTTAAAAATGTCTAGTGATGGAGAATCTACCATGACTCTTGATAAGTTGTTCCAATAGCTAATGACTCTCACTCTTAAACATTTTCATTTTATTTTTAGTCTGAATTTATTTAGTTTCAACTTCAACTTGTTTGTCTGCTAAACAGAAGAACCCTTGGTTATCAAATGTTTAATGATTCACCATTGCAGAGTAGATAAGGACAATTATCCCAAATTTACTCTTGAGGAATCTGAAGCACAGAAAGGTTCAGGCCAGAGCAGAGAATGGAACGCAGAACTTATGGCTCTCTTTCCTCTGCACTAGCCATCCTGTTATTAAGCTCTCTTCCTAAAACATCCAATCAGACTGAGATCAGACTGCCGTGGCTCCAAATTACAGATAAACTGATTTTGTTTTTCATTATTACAAAAACACTTTTTAAATCATGCCAAGCTGACATTATGGGATAGTGTGTATTTTAATGTGACATTTGCTGACCCCGTTCTCATCCAAGTCATTAGGAGTCTCTCAAAGAGAGCTGGATCAAGGCCTTAAAGAGAAGAATATAACTGTAAAAATGCCATATTGAACTCTATTTTGTAATCAGAGGTTCAATCCTGTGGCAAAGGACTGAAGACAAAGGGAGATGAAGCAGCACCTCAGAGGATCAGGACCTAAATTAGAAATCTGCCTAAATTGCAAGATGCCACGGAAATCAGCTCTGCATGAGTTAGTCCTTCTCTTATTAACATGAAGAATGAAAAAGTATTTTGTTCCCATATCTGTGTATGTAAATGTTACTATTTCAGGTTGCCTACCTAATAATGTCAATGGTCAAGAAATATAACCTTTATCCTTTCTATGCAGGTTTAGATTTTGTAATGACCCAACCACTCCCAGTCTTTATTCAGGCCTAATGTGATGGTATCCAGTTTCCAAATTAATTCCAGTTCTGCAGTTTCACGTTGGAGTCTATTTTTAGGTCTGTTATTGGGTAACTAGGGAGATTGAAGTGTTTTCCTACTGGTTTTTGAATGTTATCATTCCTGATGTCAAATTTGTGTCCATTTATTCTTTTGCATAGAGACTGTCCAGTTTGGCCAATGTACATGGCAGAGGAAACTAATTCCCCCGATACTAATTTCCCCCTACTGTTACTCACACCTTCTTGTCAACTGCTTGAAATGGGCCACTCTCATTACCACTACAAAAGTTATTTTTCCTCCCTTGGTATCCTACTGTTAATTGAATTGTCTCGTTAGACTGACCTCACACGTGGTAAGGCAACTCCCATCTTTTCATGTATTTATAGCTGCTCCTGTATTTTCCACTCCATGCATCTGATGAAGTGGGTTCTAGCCTACAAAAGCTTATACCCACATAAATTTGATAGTCTCTAAGGTGCCCCAAAGACTTCTCTCTTTTTTTAGGGAAACAGTTTCATAAACAACACTTGGTTTATTTTTTGCTGGAGAAAGATATGTTAACACAATGCGACATAAAACCATAATCTCAGCCGAGCCAGCTATGATACAGAATTGCTGGGTGTCAGGACAGGTCTGATTTGAAGAGGCACTGAGCAGCCAGAGTTCTTCTTCGAGTGCTTGCTCATATCCATTCCAACTAGCTGTGTGCACGCTCGTCAGAAGATTTTTACCCTAGCAACACTTGGTATGTCAGCTGGGCGCCCCCTGGAATGGCACCGCTATGGCGCTGGATATATACCCCTGCCGACCCAATGGCCCTTCAGTTCATTCTTACCGCCCGTGTCGGTCGTTGGAACAGTGGAGCACGGCTTAGCTGACCTCCACTTCCCTAGCTACTCATAGTTTTTCTTGTTATTCTTGTGTATATAGTTGAAATTTCTATACTTACAGTTATTTTTTAGTAGTTCTTTACTTAGTTAGTGTATATAGTTAAGAGGGGTTCGGGTTCACCAGGTTTCAAACCATGCTCGGCCTGTCACAAGCCGATGTCAACAGGAGATCCTCATGACTCCTGCCTTAAGTGCCTTGGGGAATCTCACCTCACCGATAAGTGCCGCATTTGCAAGTTCTTCAAGCCGAGGACAAAAAAGGAGCAGGACTTTCGTCTCATACAGCTCCTGATGGAGGCAGCTCTTACTCCTCCGCCCTCGGCACGGAGCGCTGGACAATCTACTGCCAGAAGTGTCTCTTCAGCACCAGATTGCGTCAGCACTGCTAAGACCCCTCGGCACCAACCATCTCCAGAACTTTTCTCTTTCCCCGAGGGTGAAGAGGCCTAAGATTTCCACTGCTTCTGTGCCCTCTGCACCGCAGTCGAAGCACCCGGATAGATCAGACCTACTCCTGTTGCGGCACCGACTCCTGTCCCGGCACCTACTCCTGTCGCGGCACCGACTACCTTGGCACCGTCGATTCCGATCCCGCAAGGGCCATCGAGTCCGGTCCCTGAAAGCTCCCCGCCAAGAGCAGTGGTTGAGCTCACGATTCCCTCCACACTGGAGACATTCTCCACGGCAAGGGATCTCATCGTAATGACTGAGTCTGCTCTACCTCAACCCCTGGCACCGCCGGTGTAGGTCGTACAGTCTGTGGGCAAGCCTGCCCTAATAAGACCACCTTCTTTTGGCACCGCAGAACGGCACCGCTCGCAATCACAATCCCGCCAGCGTTCCCGGTCCCGTCGCTGATCCCGGTCCCGACGCCGCTCGCAGTCCTGGCACCAATCACCTCTTCGGTACCGGTCATATTCGCGGCGCAGATCAGCGTCCCGTTCGCCGGCCCGGTACTCTCGGTACCGATCCAGCTCCTGGCACTGCTCCAGGCACCATGACTCTCACAGCTGATCCAGATGCCGAGCTTCGAGATCCCGGTCGACCTCCTGGCACCACTCCAGTCGTAGGTCCCGATCTCGTTCCCGGTACCGGTATGGCTCCCGGTACCAATCCCCGAGGCCTCATAAAGCAAAAACAACCAGAGAGGGTTTTTCAGCTCCTCCTTGGCCATCCCACCACCCATCCGTGTCATCCCAGGCAGACAGTTCAAATACACAGGACTGTATGTGCCCATTAGGATCTTCCAGGAGACCCAGGCCCAAGATCAAGGCCCCCATCAGTGGTCATTCTGGATGCCTTGGGCATATCACCAGGCCCATGGTGTGCCTCCAGCCCCATCTCGCTCTGCCGCATCGGAGCACTGGATGCTGGAGGCGACCATCAGCCGCCCCCCTCCTCCCACTACGGAGGAAGTGCCAGCTCCCCAACCAGAGTCTGAGTTACCAAGGGAGCAGAGGGCATCTATGTCCACGAGGCCCCACAGGACCCACTTGTCCCTGGCCTTTCATCTTCGTCCTCTCCTGATGGAGGCAGTGGCAGGGACATCCTCGACGGGCCCTACTCCAATTGACCTGAAAGCTCACCAGGACCTCCTGAGAAGTGTGGCGCTCAGTATGAATCTCCAGGCAGAGGAGGTTCCGGAGATAGAGGACCCGGTGGTGGATATTCTGTCAGCTGATGCCCCCACAAGAGTGGCCGTACCATTTATCCGGATGATCCAGGCCAATGCTGATACCATTTGGCAGTCTCCAGCCTCCAAGCCGCTGCCAGGGGAGTTGAGCACAAGTACATGGTGCCCTCCAAGGGGTATGAGTACTTGTACGTCCATCCTCCTCCCTCCTCCCTTGTTGTACAATCCGTCAACGAGAGGGAACGCCACGCTCCGGCGCCAAAATCAAAGGAGGCTAGGCATATGGACTTACTGGGCCGTAAGGTGTACTCTGCAGGGGCCCTCCAACTCCGGGTGGCGAATCAGGAAACCTTGCTTAGTCGCTACAACTTCAACACCTGGGCGGCGGTGGGCACGTTTACGGAGCTAGTTCCCCAGGACTCCCGTCAGGAATTTGCAGCCCTCTTGGAAGAGGGGAAAAAAGTGGCATCAACTTCGCTCCAGGCCTCGTTGGATGCAGCTGACTCTGCAGCCAGAACTCTGGCCTCGGGAGTTACCATGAGGCGTATTTCATGGCTCCAAGTGTCAGGCCTCCCGCCAGAACTTTAGCATACGATACAGGACCTGCCCTTTGATGGTCGAGGCCTGTTTTCTGAAAAGACGGACCCTAGGCTACAAAGCCCGAAGGACAACAGGGTCACCATGCGCTCTCTCGGCATGCACACGCCGGTGACTCAGTGCAGGCCTTTCCGTCCCCAGCCTCACCGCCCGTACCCTCCGCCTAGACAAAGGCAGGACTTCGGTAGAAGGCGGGGTAGGGCTGGCCGTAGATGACAATCAGGATCCCAAGGGGGCCAAAATCAAGGTCCCTCTAAACCACCTACGGGGCCAAAACCTAACTTTTGAAGTTACACCCGAGGACGGCATACCAGTTACGTTCCAGGATCCTTTCCCTCCTTTTTCCAACCGCCTCTCCTTTTTCCTCCCTGCGTTGTCCCTCCTAACTTCAGATCATTGGGTCCTACGCACAGTGGAACTTGGGTACCACCTCCAGTTTATTTTGCCCCCCCCTTCCACCACTCCATCCTTATCCCTCTTCAGGGACCCCTCTCACGAGCAACTCCTCTTACAAGAGGTGCAGTCACTCCTTGCCATGGGAGCCATAGAGTAGGTACCAAACGACGAAAGGGGCAAGGGGTTTTACTCCCGCTATTTCCTAATCCCCAAGGCGAAGGTAGGTCTCAGACCTCTCCTAGACCTGCGAGAACTCAACAAGTTCATGATAAAGTTGAAGTTCTGCATGGTATCTCTGGGGACCATCATCCCGTCCTTGGATCCCGGAGACTGGTATGCAGCCCTCAATATGAAGGATGCGTATTTTCACATTGCCATTTATCCTCCTCACAGGCGGTACCTCTGGTTTGTGGCCAACTGTCAGCATTTCCAGTTTACAGTCCTACCGTTTGGCCTCTCTACAGCCCCAAGAGTATTCACAAAGTGCGTGGCTGTAATCGCCTCCGCCGCCGTCGCATACACGTTTTTCCGTATCTGGACGATTGGCTCATCCGAGGGCCCTCAGAGTCACAAGACTCCTATCATGTGGGCATCGTCAAGGACCTATTCATTCGTCTAGGCCTGATGATCAACACAGAGAAATCTACTCTGGTTTCCACACAAAGGATAGACTTCATTGGGGCCATTCTGGACTCCAGTCTTGCCAGAGCCTGCATACCTCACCTCGGTTTCAGGCGATGGTAACGATTATCCAAGGCCTGCAGAACTTCCCAACTACTTCAGCTCGCACGTGTCTCGGTCTCCTTGATCACATGGCTGCCTGCACCTTCATGACCAAACACGCCAGGCTACGCCTCCGTCCCCTCCAATCTTGGCTCAACTCGGTATACCACCCTAGCAGAGACGCCATAGACATGATAGTCACCATTCCCCCCGAGCATCATATGCTCCCTCGACTGGTGGCTGACGCCCTCCCTGGTGTGTGCAGGGATGCCGTTCCATCTGCCCCAGCCTTCTACATCCCTGACAACAGAAGCGTCATCTCTCGGCTGGCCTTGCCTCGGACATCTTCACACTCAAGGCCTTTGGTCATCTCAGGAGCTGACCTAGCACATCAATGTCTGAGAGCTGAAAGCAGTCCGCCTTGCATGCCAGGCATTTCAACAGCATTTGCAAAGCCGTTGTGTCTCAGTGTTCACCGACACCACAACGGCCATGTATTACATAAACAAGCAGGGAGGGACACGGTCTTCCCCCCTTTGTCAGGAAGCCATCCAACTCTGGGACTTTTGTATAGCACACTCAATAGGCCTAGTAGCGTCCTTCCTCCCAGGCATTCGGATCACTCTGGCAGATCAACTCGGCAGATCCTTCCTGTCTCACGAGTGGTCAATTCATCTGGAAGTTATCCATTCCTTTTTCTGGAAGTGGGGATTTCCCCGCATAGACCTCTTCACTTCCCGCGAGGACAGGAAATGTCAGATGTTCTGCTCCTTCCAAAGTCTCTCCCCGGGTTCGATCTCGGATGCCTTCCTGATGCAGTGGACAGGCCAACTGCTTTATGCCTTTCCACCGTTCCCGCTGGTTCACTGGGTTCTGCTAAAGCTCCGCAGAGACGGAGATCGCTTAATCATGATCACTGCAGCGTGGCCCAGGCAGCATTGCTACACCATGTTGCTCGACCTGTCGACAGCCAACCCAGTTACCCTGCCTCTTCGCCCAGACCTCATAACTCAGGACCACGGCAGACTTCACCACCCAGATCTGCAGTCCCTTCACCTCACAGCATGGCTGCTGCGTGGTTAAGCCAATCAGAATGCCTCAGTACAACAAGTACTCCTGGGTAGCAGAAAACCTTCCACTCGGGCCATGTATCTGGCCAAGTGGAAGCGCTTCGCCTGCTGGTGCAAAACGCAAAACGTTACTCCCACCGAGGTCCCGATCCCCACCATCTTGGACTACCTCTGGTCTCTCAAACAGCAGGGCCTAGCAATATCATCATTGAGGGTGCACTTGGCGGCTGTTTCACAAGGACAAGGTGCAGTTGTGACCACACCTGGCGTTCCTCCCTAAGGTTGTATCGGCCTTTCATGTCAACCAGGATATCTTCCTTCCGGTCTTCTTCCCAAAACCACACTCAACACGAAGGGAGCAACAATTGCACTCCCTAGGTGTTTGTAGAGCGCTCGCATTTTATATCGAGTGGACAAAACCCTCTCGTAGAACGCTCCAACTCTTCATCGCGCTGGCGGCCCAAATGAAGGGCCTACCTGTCTCCTCCCAGAGGATTTCATCTTGGGTGACGGCCTGCATCCGTACTTGTTATGACTTGGCTCATGTTCCCTCGAGCCGCCTCACCGCACATTCTACCAGGGCCCAGGCTTCATCTGCTGCCTTCCTGACTCATGTACCCATCCAGGAGATATGCCGTGCAGCTACCTGGTCTTCGGTACATACCTTTGCCTCTCATTACACTCTGGTTCAACAGTCCAGAGATGACACAGCCTTTGGCTCAGCAGTTTTGCATTCTGCAACATCTCACTCCGACCCCACCGCCTAGGTAAGGCTTGGGAAACACCTAATTGGAATCAATATGAGCAAGCACTCGAAGAAGAAAAGACGGATACTCACCTTTGTAACTGTTGTTCTTCAAGATGTGTTGCTCATATCCATTCCAAACCTGCCCTCCCTCCCCTCTGTCGGAGTAGCCAGCAAAAAGGAACTGAAGGGCCGTTGGGTCGGCAGGGGTATATATCCAGCGCCATAGTGGCGCCACTCCAGGGGGCGCCCAGCCGCCCCACCAAGTGTTGCTAGGGTAAAAATCTTCCAACGAGCGTGCACGCGGCACGCATACACCTAATTGGAATGGATATGAGCAACACATCTCGAAGAACAACAGTTACAAAGGTGAGTAACCGTCTTATCCCATTACCTCAAGTGAAGTTGTGGATGTTCAGCACTTCTGAAAAATCAAGCTGTAAACCAGTGTATCCAACAGTCTATTTTATTTAAATCATTTAAAGAGATCCGTCAGACAGACTTCACCAGAGCATTGTGCAGCATTTGACTGGAAGGTCAAAATCTTACGAGCCAGTGGCACACGTAAAGTTTTAATGGCCAGATTCTGGTTCAACATATAACTCTCTACAAAAGAGTGCCCTGCAAAAGTAGAGTTAATGTGCATCCATATTCTCTTTCCCCATTTATTTCCCTCTGCAAAGATTATTTTTGCCAGGAATATAAATAATCTGTCCAGGGTACATTTATTTAAAATGTAGTATTTTCATAGTCCTTAATATCATTGAAGCACTGTACAAATGTGAATTAATGCCCTCTTGAATCAGTAGATGCACATGCAGAAATGTGGGATGAAATCCTGACACCAGTGAAGTCAACAGGAGTCTTGCCATTGACTTCAGAGCAGCCAGGATTTCATCCATGTTAGACCCCTGGGCTGTGCCAAAGACTGCCACTCTGCTGCTCCTGGACAGGAAAGCAACCTTTCCCCATGTTTTGATGGGTAGCCAGAATTGAGGCCACTGACTTGAGGGGAAAGCACAGGGTTTCTGGAGCACATCTGTCAGAATTTAGCCCTAAATCTTTATAAGTAAAAATACTAGTAAGAAGTGTTCTTTCTCGGTTCTTTTAACTTCTTCTATGTATCTCATTGATCATCTGAATCTAAGTAAACTGCTTTCTGGTGAAATGCATAGCCATTTGCACAAATGCTTTACATTAGAAGATACTAAAGCCAAAATATTTTTTTCTTCTGTTGTACAGAATCCTAATGCACATCCAAGGCCAACCTCCCAGGATTTAGCAGGGTTTTGGGATATGCTCCAGTTGTCCATAGAAAATATTAGTATGAAATTTGATGAACTTCATCAGTTAAAGGCCAATAATTGGAAACAGATGGATCCTCATGACAAGAAGGTAGAACAATGTAGATTTTGTATGCTTCATTTAAAACCCTGCACAAATACTGGACAAATTAAATAGTCCTCTGCGTACAGATGTTAAAAATGTGCAATGAAGCTCATATCAGATTCATTTCACTGTAATAACAATGTTTACATAATAATCATCTGGGATATTATCTGTAATATGTTTCAGGCTATGTTTCAGGCATATTTTAAAACCAAAACTGTCTTTGTGAATTGGATAATGGGAATGTAGTACGTTGTTAAACTTTACATTTAATCATACTAGATGATAAGTCATTGGAAGGAACTGCCATATATATTGATTCTTAAATTTAAATAAATCACATTTATGGTGCATATTATTGCATATAGCAAGAATTCAGTTTACTTGCACACTCTAGGCTTTGTTACTGAGAAAACTAGGGAAGTAGTGTAATCATCACTGACTTTGGTAACCAGATCGTAAGTACAGTGATAACCAGCTGCTGTCATACAGACCTAAAAAACAAACTTTCTACAAGTTGCATGGTAACCTTTCCATGCCATTCTTTTTTGTTTGCTTTCTTTTGTTTTTAAATGGAAATTCTTGTAATCGGGTTCATTTTGCTGGTAATGTTATTTTTCCAAGATAGCCCAAAAATCATTTGTAGCACTGGTAATTATTTTTAACAGAGTTTTCCATTGTTGCCATAAAGAGACTACCAGGTTTCCAAGTGTGAGCCATGTTTCTTTTTCCATTCTGGTTTGGCATGTATCCTTATTTTTAATCCTTACCATCAGGACATCTGATCAGCTGGTCAAACAGCACCTTGGGTGAGCCACAATACAGTTCTCCAAAACTATTGTTGTCATAATTGATTATTTTATAGAACCCATAAGTGAGCTAGAAACTTCACGGAAAACACTTAAAGCCAGATCTGTGTCCAGAGGAGCTTACAATCTAATGCTATTCTCCTGCTGCTGTCTAACTCTACAGCTGTGTTTCTATTAGCCTCATTAGGCTCAGAAATGGGCACTGGCTGATGAATATGACACATAGGTAGGGATATAACATACACCAAAAAGGCAAGGAAGCAAGGAGTGTACCATTTAAAGACAAAGTATTATAGCCTTGTTCAAGTAATATATACATTTGGGTGGCCAGTGCTGATGTCTGGATTACCTGCCCCTAAAAATAGCTCTGACAAGCAAAGTGGCATTTTCTTTTGGACAAATAATAATACAAATTTCCACAAATCTTCCAACAGGAAGGTTTGAAATACAGTTCTGTTAGCACCCTGTTCCCACCAAACAAGACTAAAAAATCATGCCCTTTGTTCCTGAATTACGAGTGCTAAATTCCAGGTTAATTCCAAACCATCAGAGGAATACCATTAGTGTTTTATTTGGGGGTGGCCCTTGGTTGTTTTCTGAGGCCACGATACAGAAGTCAGGTAATTATTATTTAATATGTCTTCCTTGAGAAGGAGCTGTAAAACTGCAAACACACATGTGCACACGTGCTAATGTACCATTTTTCATTAGCTTCTAATGCAAAAGAATGTGTTCAGTCTCCAGCATGAAGAAAAGAGAATTTTACTAGATATGTCCCTTTCATTTTTCTTGAAAACATTTCAAGGAATTCCCACCAAAAGAAAGACTATAAAGGCTTAAAAGAAGTTAAGCAGTAATGAAGAAAGGATCGTATGTATTTACAATCTACAATAGGAAGGTAGAGGATATGCACTTTAAAGAATTACGCTGACTCTGTTCCTGTTTCATTTGACTGTGATTTTAAATTAAACTGTTCATCTCCTTATTTAAAAAGAAAGAAAGAATGAAAACTTTCTATGGAATTGTTCTTTGCATTTGCCTCTGTCTTCCCCCCTTTGGGCCCTTGTTAAACAGCATAGATTAATCTTTAGATGCAGAGGAAAAAGCGAAGTGTGAATAAGTGCAACTAGGCAGCTTTGCATTTCAAGTAATGAAGGCTGTTGTCATCAACATGAGCGCAAACTAAAGGCTAGAATGGAATCTTTGTAGTAATAAAATCCCTGCTCTCAGAAACCATGTTCACAGTTGGAAGGGGATGTAATTTAAAAGACAATCTAAATTGACTTGACAAAAACTTTATAGCTGCCTGAAATTCAGAACTGAATCCACACTTTTTCTAAAGCCATCCTTATATATATAAAAATATATAAATTTCCTCTTTGTTAACCATGTATCTTTGACTGCCAAAGTGACGATTAGTGTATGTTCTCTCGATGATTTTTTTTTAATTCCTACCCATTTTCAGTTTGTAGGTTATTGTAATTCCTAAGGCTCATTCAGCATGGTGCTAAATTTTAAGAATTTTTATAGTGAGACATGAAAAGTATGGATTATTTGAGCTATTACCAAGATCGGCCACCACTAAGCACATGTTTTTTATTCTAACTGTGGTACGCCAACTCCAAGCTGCTAGTTTACATTACATTTACTGTGTGATATATATCCATTGAATCTCAGTGTTGTAAGCCCATCTAGTGCTATGTATGTACTGTGTGTAAGGGACAAGGTCATTTGTGTATTTCACTTCTGTAACACAGATTGCTGCTATAGTAAATTAATTTTATTAACAAACCCGAAGAGTTTGATAGGAGTTGGGTTTTTTTTTAATTCCGTAGTAGAATTTATACATTAGGTTTATGAAACTGTATTAGCTTAAAGAGTGCTACAAAGTTCTGTTTAAGATGCTCTCCTTTCTAATCCCTGGCACCAGGACGAGGAGTCTGGATTCCCCAATGGGAACCGCATTAAGTGGTTAGCTGTGGGAGCTTCGGCCCTTTCAGCGCCAGGCGTTTAATACACATCGTACCTGTGGAGAACTAGCTCTGCTATCAATACTATCCTTTGCTTTAAGCTTACATTATTTTTATGAACCCTTGAATACAAAAGCCAGTTCAATGAAGAAAAAAATGCAGATAAGAACTAACAAACCTTAGGTAAAATGTGTGTTCTAACTACTGACCTATCTTAGTTTTTTCCAAGCTTTCCCTGAGAAGCTGTATAATGTCATTAACCTTCTGCTTTGATCAGGAGAGAAGGGTCCCTCCTCCAGTGCCAAAGAAGCCAGCGAAAGGTCAGGTGCCACTCATACGGGAACGTTCTCTGGAAAGCTCACAGCGTCAAGAGGCCCGGAAACGGCTGATGGCTGCCAAACGAGCCACATCTATTCGCCAGAATTCCGCCACTGAGAGCGCTGAAAGCATTGAGATTTACATCCCGGAAGCCCAGACAAGGCTATGAAGGGATCCCACCAGGAGGACTCTCACTGGCAAGACAAGTCTCTTGTATAATCTGCTCCTGTAGGTCCCTATTCAGAGCCACCATTAAGAATTTGTATTCCCCTCTTTCTTTCTTTCTCTCTCTCTCTCTCCCTCTACATAATCCCAATGATCCCAATTAATTCCACTTTTGTGGTGTAGTTGTTGATCCTCCAAGAGATGTCCTCTAATAACTGTTGCTTTCTAAAGGTTTGCCCATGTCATAATGCTTTGTCACATGTATTGATGCTGCCACCTTGCCTCATGTAAGAGAGTACAATCCTCCTTTCTATTTAAGAAATAAATACAGAACTCACAGACACACACACACACACCTGTATAGTAAATACACCATTTAACTCATTCATGATCTTTAGTTTATCTAAAGTTAGTCTGTTACCTGGTGTACAGCAATATAAAACTATAGAGTATTTTGGAAATTCAGTAACGCAGGGTGATCCTTTGGGACTCTGCTGTCTTCCTCATTAAAGATTAAAGGAGCTATGGCTCGGATTCCCTTCTTTTTATTACTATTATTTTTTAAGCAGATGGCGCACTTTATTCTAAACCTCAGAATCATATCTCACCTGAATTTAAGATGTCACAAAGGGCGAGGTAGGGGGAGAGATAGCTGTGATGTGGTGCAAAGGAGGGAGAAGTAAATCCTGCAGGTGAGATTGTGAGGGACAGAAAAGATCCTGTCAAAAGATACCTGCACACTCTCACAGCTGCACAAACTGCCTCATTTGTATTTCGTCAATCACTACTTAAACATTTTGATCAGCAGAAGATTGTAAATTCGATCTTCCAGGGAAATCATCTATTTTGAAAGGCAATAAAAAGGCAAAAGGAAAGGAGATAAGAAGAAATGATAATTGAAGATAATATAAAAAGGGACTTTTTTGTCAAAGTATTAAGAATTTTTAAAACTGTACTGTATTGTCAGTTCCTATCGTATTGTATTGTACTCTATTGGTTTTTTAAAAAAGAGAAGAAAAAAAAGAAAAAAACAGCTTGGTTTTGTTGATGTCTTAATCTTGGTGAAACTATCAGATTTCACACCCATCCACCCCGTTACTGAAATACTGTAAATGGAATCCATGCTGTTTTTCAAAGCAAGACTTTGTTTTGTTTTCTACACAGCTGGTTGTAAGCTTCAGGTCAGACTGCTTCCATCAGATGGTTCATAGCTGGGAGTAAGTTTCTCCTTTAGTCCCTTTTTTTATAATATAACATACTCCATTTTTCAAACATTAGGATTTTTCAGATGCAGTGGGACCATAATGAGCCTATATTTGTTCACTACACTAGCTTTTGAAATCATGAACAATATGCATTCCCTAGTCTTCAGCAATTTATTTGATACTTAGGGTAAAATCTTGCCCTTGCTGTTTGGAGTTGCACTGATGGAGGAAGGTGTTGGCTGTGCATTAGTGACACTAGCCAGTGTGCCGGCTCAGGATAGGATGTCTTGGGTGTGTCGCTGAAAATGAGCAACTGGCATATGCTGCAGAAGGCAATGTTAGTGCTAGTTGGCCGGGCCCACCTGGCTATGCCCCATAGTCAGCAGACCATGCCCTCTTGGGACTGTTGTGTGTCTTCTGGCATAGTAGCCATGCCTCATGGTTAGTGCTCTCTTGAGCTCTGGGTTAGAATGCTGCCCCGCTCAGGGTGGTTCTTATGATCTCTTCTCCCACTTGGACATCCATATAGCACAGGGCAGGGTGTGACCCTTACAAGAAAGAAAGATGTTTTCTCTCTAACCTGGAAATGGTACAGCAACAGAGTCCACTGAGTGGTGGCTAATGTGCACTTTGCATCCAACCAAAGTTGGCTGTAAACGCCCTTATTCTTTTAACAGTGTGAACATTCCACCTATGACAACTCCAGTGCATGGTAGCCTTAACTGTGTAGCTCCCATCTTAAAACATTTGAAATTCTCACCAGAAAGTTAAGCACTTTCTAAAAATATACATCTAAGATCATGCCAAACAGCTTCTTTTAATGTAACATAGCCAGGTGCTAATTTAATTTCATTCAAGAAATTAGGAGAGGTAATAGGTTCTGGCACCAAATAGTTTCATGAAAACATTGTAAAGCCACTAGAGAATTTGCTACCTCTCAAAGCCATTGATATCTGAGCTATGTCTTTATAAACAGGGCACAAATATTTACTGCTGTGGTTTACAAGATAAGGGCTAATAATTTAATATTTAAAAGACTTTTAACTACAGTGATCAGAAATCCAGTGTAACCCCACTGAGTGCTTCATGTTAAGGGAGCTTTGAAAGGTTGGCCCTATAAGCATTTGAATACCAGTGTATTTGCTAGTTTTGAAAATAACCCACTTCATTTAACTTTTAGCAGAAATGAAAGATCACAGTGTTTGCAGTATATATAGTGCCAACTGCCACTTTTGGACATATAGTCATGTTAAGTATTAAAAAATATTTGGAACTCATTTGTACTAAGATGTACAAAGCAGCATTCAAGTGAGGATGCACGTTCATAACTACATTTCAGTTGATTTGAAGTTTTCTGAAAGAAGAGTTAAGACTTAGATTGAGAAGGGGCTACAGAAATTTATATAAAGGTCATGCCATAGTGAGTTCCAAAAAATAGAAGAAGATAGAAGACTTTTTAGTCTTGTACATTATGAATTGTATTTGTACATCATATGATATTTTTGGTATGTATTTAAAATTGATTCTTAGTTGAATGCCTGCTGGTTCCTAATGACTGTGGACACGCCATTATAACATTTGCCTAGCTTTACAGCAAAATTTGAAGCATACACCCAATTTAGAAATTGGTAAATATGGGATGGAAACTACTTTTGCCCCCTAGAACGCCACTAATTAGCCACTTATTACATATCACCACAGAGAGTTGTTACATCATTTATTTTAGTGTAAGTTGTAATTATTTTTTATTCTTATCTGTTCAGATATAAACTAAAAATGAATATATTCCGTTTAACTTGGTATAAAATTGTTGCTTTTTTTTCCTTGGGGGAAAATTTAAAAGAAAAAAAGGTTGTTTTTGTCTCCTGCATTGAAAGGTTAAAAAAAAGTATTTATTATATTTTTTGCAGATGTTTCCATAAAATTCTCATAATCTTTTTGTAAAGAATGATGAAGAAATGGATTAAAGATTTTTAATATTTGAAAAGGTAAATAGAAATAACTTATTTGTAATATATTTCAGTTTATTTATTGGTGTTCCCTTAATGTTCTGATGTGCACTATCACTTTAATTTAAATTTTATCTTTGTGAATTTGTTTCTTTTAAAAAAAAATGTTTAAATGCATATTTTAAATAATAACTGGAATGTAAATCACTGGCCTACCTGCATTCCCAAATGTGATTTTAAAAGTGTTTTTGGTTTGGAAAAAAAGGAACAAAATTGAAAGCCTTTAGACGAAGGGGTGGAGTGCATTTTTATGGCTTTATGAATTGGGTTTTCATAGGATTATCTATCTAGTATGTGTGTGGACAGAAAAATGTAAATAGACGAATGTTTCCCATAATGTAAAAAAAGAGCAAATTAATAAAATAATTAATGCACTGCTTGTAAGAGCTGTGGGTTTTCAATGCAAATTCACAATCCCATAACTGTAAAAATGATTCATTTTATGTGGTCAAGTATAAAAGCATAACTACCAGAGTGCTACTGTTAAGTATTCAGAGGTTTAGATTCTGATCTTCCAAAGACTTTGCATGAGTAACTCAACTCACAGGAAGAATCCCACTGAACTCACTGGAAATATTTGCATGAATAAAGTTACTCACATATGTAAGTGTTACCAGGCTCAAGGCCTGGCTCCTTAGAAATATTTTCAAAGGCAAAGCTACATGGGGCTAAGCCCCACAAAGACAACAGAAGTTCTGCTATTGACTTCAGTGAAGTGATGACAAGCCCTATTTTTATTTTTCACCACACCGGGTCCCTTCATGCTGTAATTACCTTCACTTGTGGCTGAAAACATGTTGAGACAAATTGGCATAAGCAAGTACAGCTGAATTCCTTTCTGTGGAATTCTATCCACCTACACCAGAATGAACTTTGTCCAGTATATGTGACAAAGATATTCTGTAATTCTTAAAGCAATGCCCATCTGAATTCTAAGCCTATCATCTGTATTTCATAACACTACAAATGAATGCCAACATTATAAATTAAATCAGGCTGTGGAGCCAGTACACTGTTATCTCCATATAATGCCACCCGATATAACACGAATTCAGATATAACGTGGTAAAGCAGTGCTCTGGGGGTGGGGGGAGGGCTGCACACTCCGGTGGATCAAAGCAAGTTCAATATAACATGGTTTCACCTATAACATGGTAAGATTTTTTGGCTCCCAAGGACAACGTTATATCGAGGTAGAGGTGTGTATTGAGGATAATTATTTTAATTTCATGTCTGTACTCCACAATGTACCATACCTTATACTAGTTAAGCCAATTATATTTTAATTTGTCACCCTCAGACGTATAACCACACTAACCTCTTGTGTTCTATAAGAGACAGTGTCTAAGCACAGGAAGACTACAGTGGAAGTTTGTGTCAATGATGTGATAGATGGGGACCCATTGTTAAAGCTTTACCACCCACCAGATGGAGAGAATTTCCCTTTCTTTGACAGAATTCAGTCCCCTCTGGATACAGCTAAACTGTCTCTACTAGAAGTAATATCCCTGAGGTTCATTAAAATCCTTCTGAAGTAGACTTTTTTGCATTCAAAATGGCCCAGAATGCACCAAATAGCAGATATTTTCAAACTGTTTTCCAGAGGGAGAATGTACAGATCCCTTCTGCAAGGTCTTTATTTCCACCCCACCCTCATGATTAATCAAGGTGAATACAATCTGTGCTAGCAATACACTTGGCCTATTTTTCAAGACCAAATTATGATTACTTCCTGCAAGCATGACTTAATATCAGGTTATTTGCCAAGCATTGTTGGTTTGTGCTTAACTGTTTGGAACGGTCACACTTTTCACTCAGAAGAAAAGTGACACATGCAATCAAGGCAAACTCCTGTAGTTTTTGTATTTTATGAGTAATTGGGCACTGGCATGCTATAAATAGGAACAGTGTTGGGTGAAAACTGGCACCTGTTGCTTCCTTGTATATTGTAATTAAGCTTGGTGGTGTTCAATCAACACAATACAGCCTCTTGTTCTTCCTCTTCAAGATATCTGAAAGAATAGTGACAATGTAACAACCCCTGGCAAAGAGCAGATTATCTTAACTGGCACACTAAGTCATGGGTTAATGCAGCTGTTCATCTAGTCAATAAAAATGCATCTTTGCTAGGAAAATCTTTGCTTCACGTGCTACACAAATAGAGCTAGGCTCACCAGCATGTCATGAGAAGGTTGTGTTTCAAAAAATTAACATTTCCCCAAATACCAGTACCCACATTAAAAAGACTGTCCTTCCATGCACCTGCAGGTGACACAAACACATTCTCTCTTTCTCTCTCTCTCTCTCTTTTTAAGATGCTTTTGTGCTGACAGAGGTGGCTTCCCAGTTCCCTTCTGTGTTCTTGCTTGGATATTGTGTATAGCAAAAAGGTAGATGCTATTATTTTATTCTGTAGGATTTGTTTGCATTTCAGATGCTAATCATGATGTGATTGGCATGTTCAGTGGACAGTCAGACTTTCCCACGCGTAACATTGATCTTCATTCAACAGCCTCTCACTAGTACAAATTAATATAGCAGGTCTTGTATTTCTCTGTGAGACACATGTACAGTCTGCGCAAAGACAAAGAAACCAAGGAAAGGAACGGGGCTTCCTGGTAATTGTGTTTTTCATGGTTCTCTTCATTGATCCAGTAACAATATAATCATAGAAATTAGAGACAGAAAGGCTTTATTAGGTCATTGTGTTAATCCCTCTGCCAATGCAAGATTGTTATCTATTGTGCTGCTGTATCAGGTAAATCCTGACTTCAGTGAGTTAGCTCCACCCAGCAAAACCAGGTGGGAAAATTGAGCTGCGGCACTGACATAAGCTGCTCTGTGTGACTCTTAGTGAGGCCTCCATCTTCTCACCCAAGAGGGAACAATCCCCATGGCTGGGTGCCTTTTTAATCCAAACAGAAAGGAAGCAATTATTGGCTTTTCCGGCTCCACTGAGAGAGAAATATCTGAGAGTTTTAGAGTCTCTCGAGGATTCAAACAATACAGCCTCTCAGAGCTTCTAATGGGGGCTGCCATTCTGTAGACGGTACATTTGAGAACTCAAATAGGGAAAGGAATGGGCCTTGAGCGGAAGAAAAAGGATCAGGCCAGAATGTGAAAAATAGGCTGAGTGTATCATATGTAAAACCAAACAAAGTAAGAAAGGTCACTTGGATAAAATCTTTTCTGAGGTAAAAACCCATTATGGGGCTCATAACAGTATAACAACGGGGACTGAATGGTAAATACTTAATAAGGAGGAACTCCTTTTACAGTCTGTCTTCACATATTATAGCTTGCTATACAATAACTTATTTTAACTAGGGAAGTATTAACTTGACCAGTTCCTTCTCTCATTGAACTCTGGAGAGAGACCTGGAAGGGGTCCTGTATCAATATTTTGGCTTTGAAATAATGTGCCCTGCATTTTACAATGTTATTGTTACTGGGGCTCAGAAAGGCTGCCTGAGGTAACTGCATGAGAATGTGATCATTCTTGAACTACTGCAGCTCTTGTAATACAGCTGAAACTATTCCTTTTTTATTTTATAAAACCTAGGCAAACAAATGAAATAAAGCTTTTAAAAGCCCAGTGCATGGTGTAGGGTTTAGACCATTCATAAAGTTCTTCTTTAATACACTGTAACCGAGTACACAACAGTGCCTGGGATATCTTAGGCAGAAAAGTTTTCCACCTTTTAGAAAACAGTATTGAGTCATTTGTTAATCTGTAGACAATAATGGCAAGTGATTGCCCAGCTTCATGTATCCTAGATTTACAGTAGTTGATATGCCCGAGGATGGGATGCCTGATCCCGCTTTTGAATATTTGACATTGAATGGGGAAACTGGTACCAGTGATGGACCATAAATTATATACTGAAGAGGTATGATGCAGCAAGGCCCGGTTGCATGGCTGGCACCAGGAGAGAAATGGCCACCTGACATGGCAGGAAGTGATTCCATTGGTATGAACAGCTGAAGCAGAGATCTTCCAAGGACAGATTTAGGAAGGGAGCAGCGTAGTGATAGGGGAAGAGAGAGACACTGGAAGGCAGAGAATGGATAACAACAGCACTATTAAGTTTGGCACTGGAGAATTGCGTCAATTTCATTTGTGACCCAACTGTTTGTCACCACTGGTCTATAACCACAGCTGAAGGCAGGTAGCCCTGAAGCTCCTTGAGCCTTGTACGCAGGGATGGAACGTTCTGTTTCAGCCATTTTTCAAGAACTTGTTTCTTTGCCATCAAAAATAGTTTTTAAACATGCTGCTTTACTGAAGAAATTTCAGCTTCCCAAAATATCAATGCCAGTGTAATGCTTATAGTATTGTTGGTTGATTGATGATGTACCTTTTGCGAGCGTCAAAGTGCATCAGAAATGCTGAGCACCCAAAAATCCCCTTCAAGTCAATGGGAGCTGCAAACATTCAGCATGTTTGCAAATCTGTGTAGGCTTCTACTACATAGAGAGTTCATCACTCCCTACTGAAGTGCAGCTGCCGTTGGGATGGAATGTGGCGGCTGTTAAACACAAGTAACAGTACACACCAGTTTTAGGCCAAGAAGAGAAGAATAGTGCTGGAGCCAACCAAAACTGTAGCAGAGATTCAGGTAGACCAGTGGTTCTCAACCTATTTACCATTGTGGTCCACCCATGCAGCTCTCTGTGCGTTACGTGGGTCTCATCCACACAATATATATACTATAGGTATGGCCCTGAGGATGTCACATGAGCCACAACTATGCGCTGATTGGGCTGCTGGTGGCCCGCGGGCCATGGGTTGAGAACCACTGAGGTAGACAGAATGGTTCTCATTCACATCTCATACTAGTTTTAATCCAGTTTCACTCCAATATTTGACTTTAATGAAGTTACTCCTACTATACACTACTGTAAGAGAAAGGAGAACTCTTGTGTGATTACCATTTTGATTTTGCTATAACGATGATGCATATTAGCTCCTCCAATGGAAGAGGTGCATTCATCAATTTCCAAGTGAACCAGAAACGCTTTTTTACAGTACCTGTATTTCAGGCCACAATCATATGCAAGGGAACAAGGTCACTGTCCTTATTCTCCACTTAGTAAATAGATTGGAGATCAAAAATGTAAAACCAAGTGGTTTGTGTCATTCATGGCTTGTATCACTCCAAAAGACTCTAACTACAATTTAATATTTCTCTAATCTAATGTGTCAGCTGACAAAGCAACTTCCTTTAGTTTACATCTTTCTTTGTAAAAGCCTCATGACCAACAGTAGTGATGTCTGCAGAAATGTATGTACAGCTAGGAACTCTGCCATACGTTAGCAAATCACTTTGCACTTCAGACAGATGAAAAATGCAATGTGCGTGAATAGTGATGTTACTGATTTTTATTATTGTTTGTCATTAGTTTCTCCCAGCAGGAGCTCGAGTAGGCACTAGACGCTGTATATTTGGCTGTACCTGTGCCAAAATAAAAATAACAAAAAAAAATTTTCAGTGACAAAGGGATGAACTTTTAAAATAAAATGGCTCTCAAAATGTAGATGACATTTGTCATTAGATTTTAATAATTGCAAAGTATATTTTGATCATAAATCTGTGCTTGTGTCAATTTGAAGATGAGCAGTAAAGGTTTCAAACTGAAAATTTTAGAGTTATGTGCTGAATACCCCAATCAATAGGGCACGTAAGTTAAAATTAATGGGCAGTGGCCTCATGCCATGAATGGTAAACATGATCTGAAGATCCAGCATCCACCTGAGGGCACAAAACAGGTGCCACACAGCTAATGTGCCAAGTATTGGACTTTCCTAATGCAATCATTGCTACAAAACTGGCTAGTCCCAATACCATCCAGCTAATCAACAACTGAGATTCTGCTATTTCAGAACCTCCCTTTATGTGCTCTTTCCTGTTCACATACCAGTGAGCCATGGCAACAGAAAACCTACATGTCTTAGCCTGTGTCCTCTAGTCTTGCTAATTCAGAAATTGCTGCAAGTGCAGCACTGACTATACACCTCCAGGTAGCAATAATTCAACACAGGTGGGACCAGAAATTACTGATCCCAAATGAGGCTGTTATACCATAGGTCCTGCTCCAAATGCCCTCTTTTGCTTGCAGAATACTTGGAACCTTCTGTAGCATCGTATGCAGCTAATTTATGCATGCCTTCCTCTCTTGGTACCATCTAGTTCTGATGAGTTTATTCCTAGCAATATTTAGCTACAGCATCTGAAATCCAGTCACTCCTTTATGAACGTGATAAAACGATTATGACCAGACCAGGGTCTTAACATAATCAAAACTTTATTTCATCACACTGATGCATTAGTGCCCCAGAACATTAATTTCAACAGTACAGAATTAAAATTCCACAGTATTCCATGCAAGCAAACGTGGAATTAAAAACAAACTTTAAATAGTGTATGTGGGAAGTATTTTACAGTAGCACTAAAAAGGCCCAACTAGGCTAGGAGCCATGTTGTGCTACACACTGCAAAGTATTGCTGGTTCATTGTCCTGAAGCATTTACAAATAGTCCTTTACCCAATTTAACATGGCTGTGCTTGGAGGAGATATTTATCTATGTACGCGTTTGAGGGGCAGGATGGTCTAGTGCAGTGATCCCAAAACTTTTCAGGGTCTGGGCACTTCTGGGGAGGTTGGAGGAAAGGGTTGGGGATGTGGACAGGAATAAGAGGCACTGAAGCTGAGGCCACAGCTGGGAGTGGGGCAGAGGTGGAGGCCCAGCCACAGGTTGAGGCCAAGAGTCATGCTCAGGGCGAGCAGCCAGGGCAGAGAACGGAGCCTTGGATGTGGGGCCAGGAGCGGTGCTGGGTTGTGCTCCTCCCCCATGGGGGCTGGCCTGGGCCCCAGCCACGCCCACCCCCCAGGAGGGTGCACCCCCACAGTTTGGGGACTGCTGATCTAGTGGTTAGGCCACTAACTTAGGACACAGGTGGCCACGAGGCAATTCCCTGCTCTGCCACAAACTTCCTGTACAATTTTGGGTAAGTCACTTAGCCCCCGACCTGAGTTCTCCATGTGTAATAGTGGGATAGTAATAGCTCCTACCGCACAGGTAAAGATATATCTATTAAAGTGTGTGAAGTGCTTTAAGATCTACTGATGCAAAAAGTCCTATAAGAGCTGCATATTATTATTTGCAGTCCCAGTAATTAGTCCTCTTTAACATATTACTAGTCTAGCACTAACAGTGTGCTAGACACTAAGGATATGTCTACACTACGAAATTAGGGCGATTTAATAGAAGTCAATTTTTTAGAAATCGATTTGATACAGTTGATTGTGTGTGTTCCCACTAACAGCATTAAGTCGGCAGTGTGCGTCCACAGTACCGAGGCTAGCGTCGACTTTCAGAGCGTTGCACTGTGGTAGCTATCCCACAGTTCCCACAGTCTCTGCCACCCATTGGAATTCTGGGTTGAGCTTCCAGTGCCTGATGGGGCAAAAACATTGTCTGGGTACATGTTCTGGGTACATGTTGTTAGGCCCCCCTCCCTCTGTGAAAGCAATGGCAAAAAATAGTTTCTCGCCTTTTTTCCTGGGTTACCCGTGCAGACGACATACCACAGCAAGTATGGAGCCTGCTCAGCTCACTTGCACCGTATGTCTCCTGGGTGCTGCTGGCAGACACGGTTAGGGTGACCAGACATCTTGATATTTCACACTCCATTTTGTTTTTGTTTTTGTTTTTTTTCCCCTCCAGCGGGGGGCCCCCTCTCCAATGTGTCCCAATATTTTCTTCCTCTCATCTGGTCACCCTAAATGCGGTACTGCAGTGCTACACAGCAGCATCCCTTTGCCTTGCCTTATGGATGGCAGCTGGTGCAATACGACTGCCAACCGTCGTCATTGTCCTGTGGGTGCTCCTGGCCAGCCTTGGTGAGGTTGGGTGGAGGAGCCTGGACAAAAATGGGAATGATTCCAGGTCATTCAAGTTTCAGCTAATGGAGATTCAGTACTGCCTGGAATATCATGCGAGCTGGAGGCTTCTGCCTCAGGGTGCTCTCCCAGTCGTCAGCACCACGCGGTCGCACCTACCTCATGCTCCCATGGCCCATTAAGCCTGGACGGTAGTAAGGAGCAGTTCAATTATAGACTGAGCAAATGCGTAATGGTGGTAGAATGTGCCTTTGGATGTTTAAAAGCACGCTGGTGCAGTTTACTAACTCAGTTAGACCTTAGCAAAACCAATAGTCCCATCGTTATTACTGCTTGCTGTGTGCGCCACAATATCTGTGAGAGTAAGGGGGAGACATTTATGGCAGGGTGGGAGGTTGAGGCAAATCGCCTGGCCGCTGATAATGTGCAGCCAGACACCAGGGCGGTTAGAAGAGCACAGCAGGGTTCACTGGACATCAGAGAAGCTTTGAAACCCAGTTTCACGACTGGCCAGGCTATGGTGCGAAAGTTCTGTTTGTTTCTCCTTGATGAAACACTCCCCCCCGCTTGGTTCACTCTACTTCCCTGTAAGCCAAGCGCCTTCCCCTCCCCCCCTTTGATCTCCATTTGCAGAGGCAATAAAATCGTCATTTCAAATTCATGCATTCTTTATTAATTCATCACACAAATGGGGGGGATAACTGCCAAGGTAGCCCGGGAGGGGTGGGGGAGGAGGGAAGCACAGAGGTAGCGTAGTTGTAGGGGCACCTGCTAGAATGGCATGCAGCTCATCATGAAGCGGCATGTCTGGGGCTCTGACCCAGAGCGGCCATTTGCCTCTCTGGTTCTTTGGTAGGCTTCATGTGGCAGTGCTGGGGGGGTCCCTGTTATAACCTCTGTCCTTCATGCCCTTAGAGATGTTTTTCAAATATTCCGGCATTTCATCTTTTGGAACGGAGCTCCAATAGCACGGATTCATCTCCCCATACAGCAATCAGCTCCAGTACCTCCCGTTCGGTCCATGCTGGAGCTTTTTTGTGATTCTGGGACTCTATGGTCACCTGTGCTGATCAGCTCTCCACACTGGCTAAACAGGAAATGAAATTCAAAATTTCATGGGGCTTTTCCTGTCTACCTGACTAGTGCACCTGAGTTGAGAGTGCTGTCCAGAGCGGTCACAATGGAGCACTCTGGGATAGCTCCCAGAGGCCAATACCGTCAAATTGTGTCCACGCTACCCCAAATTCAACCCAGCAGGGTCAATTTCAGCGCTAATCCCCTCATCGGGGAGGAGTACAGAAATCAATTTTAAGAGCCCTTTAAGTCAACAAAAATGGCTTCGTTGTGTGGATGGGTGCAGGGTTGAATCAATCTAACGCTGCTAAATTCAACATAAGCTCGTAGTGTAGACCAGGGCTTACAGAGCGATATAAAGACAAAGTTCTATGCATGAACAATCTAAATAAAAAGTCTATCTAAATGGTAACAATCTTGAGCTAGTCCTTTGGCAGAGGCTGTGGGCAAACAACAATATCTTACAACGTCAAGTGAAGCACTACTGACCAAAAATTATTTTGCTAGTCCAGAAGAAGGACATTGTACAATTTAAGGAGGCTAAACCTGGCTGTTTCTCCATTAATGGAAGGGACTAATTCCTAAACAGCCCTACTAGTGAGGCAGGCATAGTTAGTAGCTGCTGAGAAAGCTAAAAGTGGGACTCAGGTGAGTTAATGCTTTTAGATATATTACACATGCAGGCAGTATAGGAACCTGAGGCAACATTTATGGCCCATGGCCAAGTTGCTGAGTGTAAGCAGAATCTGAGAGCCCCACTGAAGGTGTGAGTGTTTGTAAAGGGAATGACAATTTCTACAGCTGTGAGTGGCTGTGGTTACGTACATGTTGGATCCCCTCCAGCTGGGGAGAAAACATTTGCAGTGATATCTGGGCACCACATTGCCCATCTGAACGCTGCCATAGATCAGCTAAACACAACCGTTTCAAAGTTCAAACACAACGTTGCAAAAGACTTGTTTTTCCCAAGTGTGCGCCTAAGATTTATATACTGTCACCTCCGCTGGCAACAAAAGCTGTTTACTGGTTTTGAAAAGCTATGTAATTTGAGCTCAAGGAGTAGTAAGATGATTACAACATCCCCGCATTCAGCAGTGTTTGGTGGTTTGCTGTATCTTTGTTCTTGATCTCTGGGAGCTCAGGTTTGTTTAAAAAAGGAGGGAGTTAGGGGGGTTAAAAGGGTGAGTTTTCCACATGGAGGTGAGCTAAGTTTATTAAAGCAGGGGCACATGTAAAAAAAGAAAACCCACAAAACTAGGTACAGTATGTGCCTATGATTTCTATGAACCAAAAGCCAGAATCTCTGACTCAGGAGACTTTCCACATCTGACAGATCTCCTGCTGCTCTTTACAGGAAAGAACAAACCTTTTAATTACTGCTGTTTGTACAGCACACCAGACACTTTTCTGTACCACCACAAGTAGTTCTGGCTGCAAATGCTGCTATGCTCTCTCCACACACAGTAATATGATGATTCGTATCCCTATTTGCAAAAGTGCTGCTGAGGACATGAAGCGGCAACTACAGACAATTTCCCAAGGTCTGGTTAATGTTTCAGCCCCTAACCATCACGGCATGTACTTTGATCTTACACACAGCACATTATTGGTTATAGGTTTCTTTCCACCACTTCCCTTTAGGGAAACCAGAGAGGAGGGATCTCATCCAAAAGTGCTGATCTCTGCCAGCTTTGTCCTTCATGGATAACCAAAAACATTGCAATGTTGTCAAACACAGACATAACTCTGATTTCTATATACACACTTTGGTATCTTTACACAGGAGAGACAAGTGAGGCACAGCTGAAAATTTGGAATATAGTTTCATTGTCAGCATATGACAATGCAAAGGTCTTGTTTCTTTTGTAGTAAAAAAGCTCTGTGCCAGACTTGTTTTAGTTATTACGTTTTTAATTACTGTGGTATAGCACAGACAGTAGTAATGTATATCAGACATAGATTAATGATTAACAGGGAAATTTAAAAAAAAACAGAAGAACAAAGAAAAACCTGTACTCTGTTTAGTGGCTGCTTCTATATATATTGAATGGTGTCTACATTTCTGCATAGTCCAGGCAGGTAACAAATAATTAGCTAATGAAGGATCCATAGGATCAACCAACAATGTATCCCTCAGGCACAAAAGGGCTGGGAAGAGGCATTATGACTAAATGAGTAAGAATGTATTCTGGTTAGCATTGGTCTTCCAACAAGATTCATAAGGTGGTTAAAATGCAAATTAAAAAAAAAATGAACGGTCCAGTGTCATGCACATGGGTTTGTACACCAAATAACTTATTTTTTCCCAGGTTTAGTGCTAACTGGAGCTGTGCTTGAGATGTAGAGTAACTACAGTTTTGAATACAGCAATGGCCACATTGACCATTATAAACCCAACCCCAACCGCCACATTTTTAACAGTCTTACTTTTAAAACACGGGGGGAGGCAAAAGCTCATACCTCTCAGGGGACCTAAAGCTCTCTGACCTGGGTCTGTGCTGCTAGGCTGTTGTTGCTGAGCTGCTGCTCTCTTTCAGTCTTCCATGCAGCCTTGGCAGCTCTCAAGGTTCTCAGTGAAATTGTTTCGTCTGTTACCATCACATCCACCCACCCAACTGCAAAAATCTCCAAATGTCAAAAGTCATGGGGATTTAAACACGAACATGAAACCGGCAATGCATGTGACTCCCAGGACAAAAAATGCAGCCAAAGGGCCAAAATGTGCACGCCTTACTCTGGGAGCAATCCCACTGCAGTCAATTGAATTACTCCTGTCGGTGCTCACCAACCTGAGTAATGGTTGCACAATTGGACTGTGAATCATTATGGTCATCAGCATTAAGAAAAATAACAGAAACTGGAACTCAGTTAACAATCCAAAAATCCAAACCATTTAGCTGCAAGGTATTAGTACGTGGTTTCAAGAACTGATATTACCTATTTACTTTTGGACTAGAGGATTTTTGTCACTTTTGATATATATACATTTGCGTAAATGTATAGTAATTCAGATCAGCAGTGGGGTAATGAGACTTTAAATGATCAAGGTCAGGTTACAATGGTAGCATAATAGCTCATACCATATATACTCATTCATTAGCCCGTTCATTTATAAGCTGACCCCCCCAAGATGGTTAGGTAAAATTAGGAAAAACTGTATGACCCTTTCATAAGCCAACCCTATATTTCAGGGGTTGACAAACTTTGGCTCTTAACCCATTAGGGAAAGCCTCTAGTGGGCCTGGACCTTTTGTTTACCTGGAGCATTCACAGGCACAGAGCCCCTCAGCTCCCAGTGGCCGCAGTTCGTGGCTCGCATTGGCTGGGAATGGCAAACCGCAGCCACAGGGAGCTGAGGCGCTCCATGCCTGCAGATGCTCCAGGTAAACAAAACAAGACAATGTATTAGCTGTTCAATTCAATGATTCCATAGAGTTTAAAATAATCAAATTTTGGTGTAGACCCCGTTTATAAGCCGACCCCCCCTGCCCTTTGATGCGTCACTTTTTTACCAAACTATTTGACTAATGAATGAGTTTATACGGTAAGTTTTTTTCATGCAACTGCTAAGTGTTGCCTGACTTTGACATTTCTTAGGGATGTAAATTTAAATGAGCAGTACAGTTAACTAAGCAATTTTTCTTGGATAGAGTATTTAATTTGTTTACATTTTAATTTTTTAATAAAGCTACTTAAAAATGCGCCTCCCCACCAAACACACACACAGACATTGTATTGGTATCCCTTTTGGCCTGGGCAGTTAGCCAATATTGGGGTCTTGCTAGTTGCTACCACTAGAAGGCGAAATTGATGATGGAGTCAGGTATCTTTGATGCAGTCCTGTTTATAAAGATTGTGCAAAGTCTTGTTTCCCTGAACTCGGGAGGAATCCAGCAAACAGGAGCTAGTTTCTTTACTCAGCTCTCCAGCGCCCTTACAGCCAGCACTCAAAGAGCTATCTCTAGGCTTTTCTCAGGAACACACATTCAGTGCTTGTTCACTCTGTGTTTGGCTTTTTGGTCCTTCTTGGTGTCTATTGTTGGGATCTTTTGCCTGCTTTGCTCTCTCTCTCTCTCTCTCTCTCTCGAAAGAAGTATCCAACCAATCCCCTCTCCCACAGAGTTCAATTTCTTGAGCAGTCTCACATATGCCCTTTTTTGGTGTGGTGACATGCCTATCGTCAGAGTGGAGGTCGCTATTGCTTCATAAAGGAGTTTACCTCTTTCTTATAGCTATCTTACATGCAGGGCGGCAGTTACACCCATCAGCTTCAATGACATGTCTCCCAACCCACAACAGCTTTTATTGATGCAGTAATTAGTGGCTGTAGTTTAAAGGACTGAAACCCACAAGGTAAGTCCCTCAGGTTAATTTTTATCATTAAGTGTGCCTGTTAAAATGTTTATTTTCCACCTGGATGAGATATAAGAGGGCCTTCCCTAGCAATTGCAAAAACTAAGCAATGCACCAAAGGCTAAATTTCTGCTGGTGCTCTAGTATGGAAATGACCCATGTTTGATTCCAAGGCTGCACCTACGCTAGGAGGCTGACAAAGTTCAAAGCTAGACTTAGTCCTGGTCTACTCTTAGGCCATGGCTACACTTACAGTTCTGCAGCGCTGGTAGTTACAGCTGTGTTCGTACAGCTGTGTAGGGCCAGCGCTGCAGTGTGGCCACACTGACAGCTACCAGCGCTGCAGTGTGGCCACATTTGCAGCACTTGCAGCGCTGTTGGGAGTGGTGCATTGTGGGCAGCTATCCCACAGAGCACCTCGTCCCATTTTGGCGCTGTGGCTTGTGGGAAGGGGAAGGAAGTGTGCGGGTCTTTCCGCTTCCTGTTCCAACGCCCCGTGGTGCTTTGCTACTCATTCCGAGCATTTTGGCGGCATTGTGAGTCTGCAGCGCGATTTCTGAGATTTCTGTTACAAATGGAGCCTGAGCTGCTGAGGACCTTGCTGATGAATGTTGCCAGCACATCACGCATGGCAGTGGAGCTATTCCTTCAGCTGCAAAGTGAGAGTGAGGAGTCAGACGATGATATTGAAACGCCTGACGCTGAAGACACTCAATTGCTTGTGGCAGTAACAGACGTGCTCAACACCATGCAATGGCGCCTTTGGGCTCGGGAAACCAGCAGTGAGTCGTGGGATCACATCGTCCTGGAAGTCTGGGATGACTAGCAGTGGCTGCAGAACTTTCGGATGAGAAAAGCCACTATCATGGGACTGTGTGCTGAGCTCGCCCCTACCCTGCGGCGCAGGGACACGAGATTGAGAGCTGCCCTGCCAGTGGAGAAGCGGGTGGCTATTACAATCTGGAAGCTGGCAACTCCAGACAGATACCGATCGGTGGTGAACCAGTTTGGAGTGGGAAAGTCCACCGTTGGAATGGTGCTGATGCAAGTTTGCACAGCCATTAATCGCACCCTGCTAAGAAGAACTGTGACTCTGGGGAATGTGCAGGACATTGTGGATGGCTTTGCACAAATGGGTTTCCCTAACTGTGGAGGGGCAATAGATGGGACACATATTCCTATTCTGTCACCACCCCACCTGGCATCAGAGTACGTTAATCGCAAGGGGTATTTCTCCGTGGTTCTGCAAGCGCTTGTGGATCACCGTGGGTGTTTCACTGACATTTACTCAGGATGGCCTGGAAAAGTGCATGATGCACGCATCTTTCGGAACAGTGCCGTGTTCAGGAAGCTGAGGGCCGGGACTTTTTTCCCAGACCGCAAGATCACAGTAGGGGACGTCGAAATGCCCACTGTGATCCTTGGAGACCCCGCTTACCCCTTAATGCCTTGGATCATGAAACCGTATACAGGGAAGCTTGACAGGAGCAAGGACAGGTTCAACTACAGGCTGAGCCGGTGCAGAATGACTGTGGAGTGTGCTTTTGGCCGTTTGAAAGCCCGCTGGAGGTGTCTTTATGGGAAGCTAGATTTGGGGGAAAGCAGCATCTCCGCTGTTATATCCGCGTGCTGTATCCTCCATAATATTTGTGAAGGGAAGGGTGAAAGATTCAGTGAGGAATGGACCTCCGAGGTTCGACACCTAGAGGCTGAATTTGCATAGCCAGAGAGCAGGGCTACTAGAGAGGCCCAGGAAAGGGCTTCAAGGATTAGGGATGCCTTAAGGGAGCAATTTGATGCTGAGAGCCAACAGTAATGTTTGGTGCCTTTGCTGTGCTCCTTTCTACCTTGGGGTACAGTATTTACCACTTTCTGCAATAATAAAAAGTATTGTAAAAGCCATAAAATCCTTTATTCAAAGTACAGTACATAAAAGGCCAGGGGGGTTAGAGTGGTGGACTGTACATTCAGAGGTTTGAATATGTCCTGTTTGGATTGCTGTTCAATGTCTGCCGCACTTCAAGATTACTATGCTGCAGAGAAATGGGGGTGGAGTGCACAGGGTAAGGTGCTGGCTACCTGCTGGTGGGGGGGGAGACCGGAACGCACCACGGTGCTGGCTACCTGCTGGCGGGGGGGGGAGACTGGAACGCACCGCGGTGCTGGCTACCTGCTGGCAGAGGGGGGAGACCGGAACGCACCACGGTGCTGTAGACCTGCTGGCGGGGGGGAGACCGGAACGCACCGCGGTGCTGGCTACCTGCTGGCGGGGGGGAGACTGGAACGCACCGTGGTGCTGTCAACCTGCTGGCGGGGGGGAGGGGGAGACCGGAACGCACCGCGGTGCTGGTACCTGCTGGCGGGGGAGGAGACCGGAACGCACCGCGGTGCTGGTACCTGCTGGCGGGGGGGGGGGAGAGACCGGAACGCGCCGCAGTGCTGGCTACCTGCTGGGGGGGGGGGAGACCTGCTGGTGGGATCAGCTGAGCCCAGGGCAGTGGAATGTGCAGGATTACCAGAGAGGCTTAAAAGGTATGTTGGGATACCTCCTTATACCCCGGAGGTCAATAAAAGCGCTTGTGGGGTCCACACTTGCTGACCAGCGCTGGATCACCAGCGCTGGAATCGCTACATCCGAGGCACGACCGGGTGTACAGCCAGCGCTGCAACCAGGGAGTTGCAGCGCTGGCCGTGCTTTGCAAGTGTGGCCACATCCTAAATTGCAGCGCTGTAACCCCCTCACCAGCGCTGCAACTCTCCAGTGTAGCCATGGCCTTAAAAGTTAGGTTAAATAATTCACAGCCCTGAGCACCATAATTAAGCTGGCCTAACCTCCAATGTAGACATGGCTAAAGAGATGGAAGACTTCTTCCACTGACATGGTTACCACCTCTGAGGGAGGTGGATTACCCGTACATTGACAGAAAAAATCCTTCCATTTCTTTAGGAAAAGTCTGCACTACAGCAGCGTACCTGTAGCTATACTACTGTAGTAACCAATACCACAGTTTAGGCAGGCAACTCATCTGGTATTAAACTGGACAGTCCTGCTTTTCAAGAGACAGAATCAGATGTCCAGTATTGGACAGGAAAGCCATTTTGAAACATATGCTTCCAGTCCCTCAGCAGGCATCCCGTGTCATCCAATCACAGCAGGCAATAGCCTTGACTGGCAGGTAATAGCACAGAAGCTGGCCAAGGAGAATGCTCAATGTTGCCAAAGAAAAAGGCATCTGGCCTAAAGGGATCTTTTTCAAACAGCTGGGTGGAGAAGGAACACTGACCAATGAAAATAGGAAGAGGGCAGTGTTTTGGGGGAGCTTGGCCAATAGGTGTGAGGCAGGGCAGAACTAAGGAGTAGACCTAATCAGTGTTTTGTGGGCAGTACCTGACAGCAGCACTGGCCAATGGGTGACAGGTGTGCAGTGTAGGGGAGCCAGTAGCTGGAGGCGGAAGACGACATAGCTCAGAAATACAGAGGAGGGTAAGGAGTTGGGCTCTTAAAAATGGCATCACCCATGTGGCATGACCTCAAACATACTCTGTGTGTGTGTGTGTGTGTGTGTGTGAGGTCGTCCTGGCAGTCCCATGCTGTTCCAGAAGTACTGGAATGTCTGGTATTCCGGGAATGCATACGTGGCCACCCTATGGTAGCATGGACATTACTTCAGACCAGGTCTATACTAACAACTTAGATCAACCGAGCTGTGTCATTCAGGGATGTGAAAAATCCTCTCCCCTGTGGTTTACACAGTGCTAATTTGACAGAAGAATTCTTCTGTCCATCTAGATTGATCTTAGCATAGGCACAAGGTGCCTTAGATGGCACATGACCAGGATTCTTCACCAAATTTGGTCCCCTGGTTGGATCATTAGCTTCCCCGGCCTGGGTCGGGTGCTGATGGGGAGTGCGACATGGATGCTAATAACGGTGCCAGGAAAACCCCTCCTGTTGCTGTAGTGTGTATCTACAGTGCTGCCTCTGTGCCACTGTAGCAATCATGGGCGCTGACTCTGTGAGTGCTCTGGAGCTCGGAGCTCAAGCACCCACCGAAATAAAACAGTGGGTGCTCAGCAGCACCCGCAGGGCTGGATTAAACTTTTGTAGACCCCCTGCTGCCCAGACTGTGGCCTCACTCCACTTGGCTGCTTCCTCTGAAGGCCTGCCCACCACTCCACCCTGAGGCCCTCCCCAACTCCGCCTCTTCCCTGAGGTCCCAACTGCCACTTGCCCAGGAGCAGAGAGGAGCACTCACCGGTTAAAAACAAAAGTCAGCACCCGTGGTTAGCAGTTTATGTGTAGTCTCATTTCCCAGGCCAGCTGAAAAGGCTACAGAAGTAATTAGTCCCTAGGTGAAGAGAGTGCCTCCAATTGCTCAACAGCAACCCCACTGCCCATTTAAGAAGCAGTGCTAATGAGCTTTGAAAGGAAGCTCTTACAGTCTTTGTCAGCTCAATGGCATGGTGGGGGTGTAGTGCTGGGAATAAAAGGAGATTCTCAAGGGAAGTGAGAGAGATGCTGAGCTCTGTTCCTCAGGAATTTAAACAAGAATAGTCTGAATCACCCTAGTGTTGTTTTGTGCCCCGAGAAACTCTCTCAGGGAATCACTAAGGGAGCCTGACACACTCTAACGTACTAGTTGTAAAATCCCTTGTTACCAGAGCCATCTTTTTGTCCCTGTAGAGAATCTTAGCTTTCATTTAAATAAATAAATAAATGAAGAAGTTTCTAGCCCTTTTCGTGCTAAAGCTAGCTTTGAAAATTGATGCAAAGTGATTGCAAAGACTAAAAGAAATATCCAGCAAGAGGGGCCAAAATGCCCCTTCTCCCCACTTCCATAAATGTTATGTATTTAAATTAGTGAGTTACTGGTTGTGGAGCAGCCAAAAGAATCATCTCTCTAACCAGGGTCGGTGCAACCATTTAGGCGACCACACTGGGATTTGGGGGGGCGCCATTTTCTTGGGCAGCAACCGCGGCGGTCAGATCTTCGGCCGCCCTGGTCACCACCAGCATTTAGGTGGAGGGAGCTGGAGGAAGGGAACGCGGGGAGGGCCGCCTGCAGCAAGTAAGGGGCGGGGATGGCACACAGGGGAACTCCCAGCCCCAGCTCACCCCTGCCCCACCTCCTCCCCGAGCACGCCGTGGCTGCTTCACATCTCCCGCCTCCCAGGCTTGCGATGGTGTGCTCTGGGTGCTCGTGCACAGAGCAGGGGTGAGCTGGGGCTGGGGGGGGGGTGCCTCAGGATGGAGGGTGCAGAGATGCCGCAAGGAGGACACCTCAGAGTGGAGGGAGGTAGCTGCTGCGGGGCGGGGCTCAGGGCGGGACACGGGGGCGCACAAGGTGGAAGTTTTGCCTAGGGTACGAAACATCCTTGCACCGGCCCTGTTTCTAATCCATCCCTTCAGCTGGTTCTGTGCAGCCATGATATGATAATGGGACAGAGGGGACTATTACAAAAGGGGCATAGCAGCACAGCTCTGTTTTGCAGCCCACTCTGAAGCGGGGAGACTTTGCTTAACATTTACAGCATGCTCTGAGAGTATGGCTACATTTGGAATTTCAAAGCACTGCCCCGGCAGCGCTGTGGGAGCGCTGCCGCGGCAGCGCTTTTAAGTGTGAGTGTAGTCGGAGCGGCAGCGCTGGGAGAGAGCTCTCCCAGCGCTGCATGTAAACCACATCCCTTACGGGTGTAGCGTGCAGCGCTGGGAGCCGCGCTCCCAGCGCTGTTGCCCTGATTACACTGACGGTTTACAGCGCTGCATCTTGCAGCACTCAGGGGGGTGTTTTTTCACACCCCAGTTGCAGCACTGTAAAGTGTGAGTGTAGCCAAGGCCTGAGTGCAGTGACTCTTGTAGCTGCTGCAAGAGACCTCGCTTCTTGTCTTCCCTCACCAAAGAACTCTAGGCACATGTATTAATGTAAACACAGCCAGGAGCAAGAACAAACCAAGGGACAGATTTGAAGTGGCAGGCCACAACTTTACCAAACTTAACACAGGGAGGGGGCTACCTGCCCTGTCACCCATGCCTTCTAGGTATTTTTAGTGGTTCCAGTGGGGTTTCCAAGTCTTCTACCATATAATCCATAATTTGAGGTAGACTCATCTCAGCCTACCACTAGGATTCAGCTTGCTCTTTGAGTCCTGCCACCCCATGAGGGTACTAAAAGCAGGGCCTGCAAAGGCCACAAGCTCTTGCCCTGCCCCATGAGCATAAGGCCCACCAGTAATATCCCAGGGCTTTTACTTTCCTTTGAATTGCACTGCAAACCAGCCACAAGTTGCAATGAACTAACATCTTTACCGAGTACTATCACTAATTATTAATCCTGTTCTCATAGACTCATAGACTTTAAGGTCAGAAGGGACCATTATGATCATCTAGTCTGACCTCCTGCACAATGCAGGCCACAGAATCTCACCCACCCAACTCCTGTAACAAACCTGTGTCTGAGCCATTGAAGTCCTCATATCATGGTTTAAAGACTTCAAGGTGCAGAGACTCTTCCAGCAGAGAATGTTCCCATTTAACTTCACTGCATCTCCAAGACACTGAAAGAAAAGCAGAAAAACTCCCTTGGCTGCTGCCAATTTGACCTATAAATTCCTTCGTCACCCCAAAACAGGCGATCTGTCAAACCTGCAGCCTCTTCAAAACACAGCTCCATCTAAGGCTACCAGCACAGGATGGGACAGCTGGGACTGTGCAAAAAGAGGCTCCCTGTGTCCCCAAGCCAGGCTAGGGTTTAAATTAAAGAAAGGAGCTGCCAATCAGCTCCATTCCTCCCCAAGCTAGCCAGTGAGGGGCACTCCTGCGTCCCCTTCGTGTATTGGTCTCCTCCCCTCGTTTAACTGGGGCTGTCCCAATCACCACCAGCCCGGCTCTTCAAGTTTCCCATTGGTTGAGGTGGGTGGGTAGCATTTTCCACACCAACCACTGCCATGCCAGTAGCACATGCACTACATGGAGCAAGATGCCATTGCATTGAGTAGGAAGTCTTGTATCTATTGCAGCTACTGCAGCTGGAGTCTGCATGCTCACCCAACCTCAGTCCAGAGCCCAAAGAACCCTGGGCCCCGTCTCCAGGGGAGGGGAGAAGCTGGGCCTTTTCCCTGAGCTGGGGGGATGGAAGGGGATCTTCACAAGTCAAAGGAGGCCTACCCACTTACTTAAAAAAACCAAAGGGGACTTATTTCCTGACTGTCCACCAACGGGGATGCACTCCCTGTCTAACCAAGGCCAGCCATTGCATCATAGTCCATCTACTGCCACTGTAGTTGCTGCTCTTCTGAGGAACTGCGAAGAGTAGCGGCTCTCTAGGGAGGAGCTCATGAAGGGGAAGTACAGTGGGTCAAGAGGGACTGGGCTGAAGAAGGTAGTGAAAGGATTTCTAGATCTGTCAGTAGGAAGAGTGTGGGGATTGGAATGGAATAAATGGATTTTTCTGATAGTGGTGAAGTATTTTACCGATCATATGTTGCATGTATAACTGTGGAACTTTTTGAGGGAGCCCTTTGTTAAAATTAGGCAGCACATCGCTCAGAACATCTAAGCTGAATGAAAACTGTCTGTAGTTAAAATGAACCATGAATAACAGCAGCACCTACCTGCTGACATCAGTAGTGTTAACTTGAACTAACCTTTTAGTCAAGCTTGGCACTGGAATTTCTACTGCATATCTTCTTTGGGACAGTTAATATCTGTCTGGTGCAAATCACAACAGAATAAAAATTTGGCATGCAGTTCAGCAGTCCAGATGAATAATTTTTTTAGTGAAACCAACGATGCCACAAACCAGCTTTTAAACAGTTGACTGATCAAAATAAAAGTCGGCAGTTTTTTAGTGCATTTTTACCAGTCCTAGCCCTTCTTAATGTGTTTGCTTTTAAACTGTTCCTTGTTGTAACACCAAAGCAGAAGTTAGAAAAAGGCCACACGTGCAGGAAGGGATAGTTTAGTGGTTTGAGCATTGGCCTGCTAAACCCAGGGTTGTGAGTTCAGTCCCTGAGGGGGCCATTTGGGGATTGGCCCTGCTTTGAGCAGGGGTTTGGATTAGATGATCTCCTAAGGTCCCTTCCAACACTAATAATCTATGATACTCATATACAGAATAATCACGTTTCATACAATATGGACACTAGGTTGTTTATGTTTGCTTTCTAGCAAAGTAGGGATTGGCTGTTTTTTGTTAGCGAGAACACAAGGATTAATGACTTTCAAAACAACACAAATATAGTCAAAATAAGAGCTAAACTAGTTAAAAAGACTACATGTAATATTACGTAAGCACTCTGAAATAAAACAGAAGAGAGACACAATAGGGGGAAGTATTCAACCACATGATTATATTAGGCATACAAAAGGAAAAAATAAGAGCTGCTTAACACAAGGTCAATCAGAACACTGTGGGCTAGAAAAGGAAGTGAAATAACAAGGACTGGCAAAATAGCTGAATGCTTACTCAATGAAATACAACAGTTGCCATCTTGACAGTGAATGTGTGTCTAGTATCTACAATCTCGAGAGCAGCCAGATAAATTTACAAAGCAAGTTGGAATGTGTCAAATAGAACTAATTTATCCTAGCCTAGAAATAGATGGAATTCAACCATGCACTTTAATTATAATACTAATTAATATATATTGGTTGAAAAAAATCCAGGTTCTTGGAAATTACCATAAAGTTTTCCTTTCCCTCCCACAACTTTCAGAATGCTGAAGTCCTATACCCAACGCATTAAAGGTTCAGTCACCAAACAAACCAGGAACTAGTTTTGCATCTGTAACTTACAACAGAATGCTGGTACAAATGAGCAACGTGATGATCAAATGTTATGGTCCATAAGTCACATGAATCAAAGACTAATCAGCTGGTGAGGGTTCGTCCTCTAGTACCGCTCTCCTCACTTTGCGGTGATCATGCTTCCAAGGACTATGTATATGCATCATGACCCATATGAGCACAGTTCCCCATGTGGCTGCAGCCTCACCCGGGATGCTACAGATGCCCCTTTGCAGATATGAAGAGCCACTTGTGGGAGAGAAGTGGGGGCAAACTTGAAGGATATACAGCATACCTCCCCCCCCACACACATGCCCCATCTTTAAATGCCAGGATTGTAAGTGCTTTAGGGAAGGGAGCACAGCTTCATAATTTTTATTAGTATATGTATTGTGGCAGCGGAGTGGAGACCAGTGACCAGAGTGCTCACAGTGAAGCATTGTGGGGTACCGCTTGGAGGCCAGTTAAATTGATGTAAGCAATGCAGTGTCTACGCTGCTACTACATCAACCTAACTATGTTGAATTACGTGCTAGGCCTCTCTTGGACGTGGAGTAATTCAGTCGACAGAGCAGGTGCGTTATGGCGGCAGAAGGGATCTGGTAGCATAGACACAAGACAGCTTATGTCACCCTGTGTAATTTAGACCAAGCCTGAGTTGCTTACATGTGCTATATGGCCAGATTCAGCCTATGTTTGTACTGGACTCCACTGACATAAACCCAGGGACAAGGTCCCACTGATGGAAAGCCTTTGGGCAATGATGGCGAGGTTGCAGTGGCCAAAAGCAGCATCAGCCTCCTTTGGAAAGGACCAGCCAAGGGGCAGGGGCAGCCCCAAAGGGATACGGGGGCATGGCCAGAACAGCCAGTGGATGCCCTAATTCAACTCATCTGTTCAGAAACCAATCGCTATGGGTCTCCTATGGAATCACTGAAAGAAACTTTACACATGTGAGTGGTCCCCTGTTCCCCAAGATAAGCATGTGTGCCAGTATTTGCAGGATCTGGGTCTAAGTGTTTCTTTCTGGATGGAAACACTAAAGAAGGGTGGCAGCAACTCTGCCCACCCTCCGAGCATGGGATTAGCTGGTGAGACAAGTCTGATTTACACACTAAATCTGATCCATACTGTGTGAGCCTTCTAATCAAGGCTCACTATGGCAGGCTGCTGTATATGTATAACCTAACTGTAGAGCTGTGCAACTCTGAACTTTTACGGCACAGGAGTTTCTACAGACTCCTGCCTCAGCTTATATCCTCATTGGTTTGCAACCCAGTGCTGAAAACTCTCATGATTGGATGGTAAATCTTGCAATATTTTCTGTGGGGGCCGGGGGGGGGTCCCTTAAACCCTAGTTCCTGGAGTCATGTGATTGCAAGAATCTCAGCTTCCTTCTAAAGAACAAAGCAAGCCTTTAGTCCTCATGGGTGTGGAGAAAAGCTTGAACATGTGATCCAGCTACACCCTAAAGGCTCAAAAAAAGAAGGCAAATGAAAAAGGCAGAATCCTTTTTTATTTATTTATTTTTTTAAAATGTAATAATTTTTTAAGCTAATTTCATGACTTGGCGGGGGGAATAGGCTCCTGACTTTTGAATGCTTGGAGCTGGCAAAACTGCAACCCTGACAAATGAATCCCAAATCTCAAAGTGTGTGTCAAGCAAAATGGCTGATTGACATCTAATTTCAAATTGAAACACAATGAAATCATTAATTTCATGAGAGTCTGGCACAAACCTTTGTGAGCCTTTGGATACAACTGGTCTGAGATCTGAGTTTGCAACATAACCAGCAGCATTTTGTGTAATACTGGAAGTCAATATGTTGCACAACTGTGAGGAAATCCCAGTCATGACATGGAACAGATTATTCAAGTGGACAGTGGAGACTATACAGCATGCATGAATGTAATTATTATGTCAAGAATGGGGGAAGGATTAAGTGACATTGCACTAGACAGTGGGTAATATAACCTTTTTCTTTTTAATCTAAATACTGGAGCTACAGGCAAAGATCCAGCTACACCAGTGAAACAGGATGAAGACATAAGAATGTGGGAACTCAGTAAACAGACTTAAGACAAGTAACATTCTGCACCAGGAACATAGGCTGTGTTTGTGGGCTTGACATCTAGCAAAAACAAGGAGAAAAGGTTAACAAATGTAACACACACTGGGATTTAAATGGTCATTAGCATGGAGAAAAAATTGAAATGGATCTTAAAAGAATTGCATGCTAATATCAAAATATGTTTGTTGCATTTGCAGAAAGCCAGCAGAGAATGCTGAAACATGCAGACCAATAATCTGACAATACAAACTTTTGAGTTATACAATTTGCTGTTAACTGTAAATGACATAAACACAATAGGTATAAATAATACTCAGTATGTTCATTGTACACATACAACCTAGGCAGTACATCCCTACACCATTTGGTTACAGACTTTGGGTATTCTTTCCCTCTCTCAAGGCCATACATATTCCAGTTATGCTCCCCACTCCTACCCAATTGTGCTCCCTCCGGATCCCAAGTTCTGCTTCCTTTCTCTTTCAAACCTCTTCCCATTAAATATGGTACCAACCTCACCCTTACTTCTCACTCTCCCACTTCAATTCATGCTCTGCTGGCGCACAGGCAGCACTCCAGAAGCTGAGTCAGTGCCACCGAGCAGCCTGTAAACAAGCTGCTCTGACTTCAAGTGAGTTAGACCAGTTCCTAGCTCCACCCCCGCTTGCGGTTTGGTAGAAGGGAAGGATGGTGAAAGTGGGATGAGAATGGCCCTTAGCACCAACAAGAGAGTGCAGTGCTGGCAGTTAGCCTATCTCCCTTCAGCACATGAAACTGGCTGCTATGCTTTCAAGCTCCCAGGCCTGTGCACTGAACTAAACTTAAGAGTACAGCAGCAGCTGTGGTACTTACTACCAGCCCCAATTTGAAGATTCCTGAGTCTAGTTTCATCATTTCTGCATAGTAGACAGACTGTGTCTATAGTCGCTCAAGCTGTACGTATTCAGCAACATCGTTTTCTTCGCTTTTGAGCAATTTGTGAGTTAGGTGTTTTTATTGGCATAGGTCTGTTGTGCCTCTCAGGTCACTTACTCTGTTCCAGCAGATGATACATTATTGCTCTCTAGTCAAACGTGGTAAACAACTGTGGCATGTCCTCTGCTTGGGTTCTGTGAGTGGTGCTAAATGTCAATCTGGTTGTGCCGCTTGAATTTTAGGTAGAGATCAGTACTTGACAGTTTTGTTTTAATTAGCCTTAGCATCAGTTATCCCAGCAGCAAAAACTGTCAAAGCTGCTTCTGTCCTTTCTTTTTTTTTTTAAATGTTTTTTAAATGTGGTTTCCCGAAATAAACTTTCCTTTTGTTCTCTCAAGGCTGAGTGGCTGGCACACTTCTCCCAGGCTTACTCATTAGCTGCTGGGACTCATGTTCAGTTTTGAACTCTGATACCCCAAATTTATCTCCACAGTTTTGTTCTGAAGTCATCTTAGTCCCTTTGCTGGCTAATACCGCAGTGACTGCATCGCCACTGTTCCAGTCTTCCCAGAGCTTACCAGGACTAATTTACAACAAACTGTAAATAAAACTTCCTTTTGAGATTGTTTTGGTGGACACTTCAAAATGAGTCACATTTTTTACCTCCAAATTAAATAAACTCTTCAGGGCAGGGAGAGTCCTGACTCTATGGTTAAATAGCACCCAGCACAAAGGGCTTCTACTCCTGACTACGGCATCTAGCTCCTGCTTTAATACCAATAATATATAAAGTTTGGCCCCAAATAAAATCGGTTGTAAATTCAAGAAGTCCCCAGAATGGTACCTGTACCATTCATTAGAGATTATTAGTTTGATCCCATGACATATGGGTAAATGAAAATCAGACCTACAGCCACCATTCTTATTTCACACCTAAGACTATTTTAGCCATGACCAAAGGAGCTTTCTCCCCCATCCTGCTGCACCTTCATGCTTGTTGCTATTTTAGTGGAACTGCAGAAGTCAGTCTGCTGAGTAAACTTCCCATTTCTAAAGGACAAGGAATGAAAAAAAGATCTCAGAAAAGACTGTCTTTTTATGGTCTTGTTTCCACCCATTTTTCACCCCTCCTCCAACTCATAACACCCGAGCAGCAGCCAGAAGTAATCTGTAACACAGGAAAGCTATGTAAATGGATGCTTGTTTACACACTTCAGAAAAAATGTAGCTTATTTTTGCTTGAGGTCAGTTTCTCCTTAACCCAATGCCTGGGGCGTGGGAGTCAGGATAGTTAGCAGCAAACTCCATCTCCCTCTTGAATGTTACATAAAACTTCAGAGCAAAGATCATCAAAGTAATTAGCCTCTAGCACCATTTCAGACAATGCCCAGACTATAGAAGATTGGAAAACAATTCCTCCCTTATGGATTTGGGGGTCCTGGTGGCTGAACATGAGGTAATGCAATTCTAGGATGCATAAACAGGGGACCCTCAAGTAGGAGTATAGAGGATATTTTACCTCTATATTTGGCACCAGTGCAACCACTACTGTAATACTGTGTCCAGTTTTGGTGCCCACACTTCAAGAAGGATGTTGATAAATTGGAGAGGGTTCAGAGAAAACCACGAGAATGGTTAAAGGATTAGACAACATGCCTTATAGAGATATATAAACACAAAGAGCTCAATCTATCTTAACAAAGAGAAGGTTAAGGAGTGACTTGATTACAATCTGTAAGTACCTACACAGGGAACAAATATTTAAATGGACTTGTCGATCTAGCAGAGAAATGGTGGGGTGTTGTAGACAAATTCAGACTGGACATAAAAGAGAGGATAATTAACCATTGGAACAATTTACCAAGTGTCGTGGTGGAATCTCCATCGCTGACTATTTTGAAATCAAGATTGGATGTTTTCCCAAAAGATACGTCCTAGAAATTATTTCAGGGAAGTTCTATGACCTATGCTATACAGGAGGTCAGACTACATGATCACTCCTCTGACCTTACAATCTATGATCAGATTTTTCCTTCTGAGAGTCAACCTCACACTTATGAAGAAATACCCTTATGATATATATTTACAGGTAGTTATAAAACTGGACTTAAACATTTTGCAAAGTTATTCCAATAAAAACAGCACAAAGGAGATAGAACTGTGTCTAGACAGGTTCGGAAACAACAACAGTGTAGAAAGTTTCTGAACCTGAAAATGCTGTTATGTGAAAACAAGGTACATTCTCCCTGGTGCATACAGCTATGTCTGCCTATGCTCAAAGTTACAAGTTTTACCTATATACAAAATACTTCTATTTTCCTTCAAACATAGTATTTTCTAAACATACAACATATGAGATGACCTTGGGGTGTCATATTTGCAACCAAAAGAATTGCCTCGTCATTGAATTTGTTTTTAAAAAGTGCAGCACATGTAACCCCTAATATGGAAGTGAATGGAGAGCAAGAGATGGGCAGAATAAATAAAGTTAAAGCAGCAATGAAGTTCAAAGCTTTCAAGAGTTCCAGACTTCCAGCCAAAGAACACTCAGGAGGATAGAGACATGACTACTATCTCCAAAAGATTAAAGTCCACTGCAAAGCACTAAAAGAAAAACAAATTGGTTTTAGTTATATAAAGATTTCCTCAATGACCCTCCCCTTGAAATCCCCCAAAACACAGTAGAATTATTAGGGAACTGATTTTTCAGGGTAAGGATGGTTAGTTTTTTCACTGGAGGACTGGAGTTGGGCAGGAACATTCAAATAGACTGAAATCCAAGCTGCAAATTTTAAGGTACATTTTTTTAGAAACAGGTAAGTGGTTTGGAAGCTTAAGTCCCATTTTCAGAAGTGACTTTGAATGCATTTTCAAAGACATTTAGGCACCTTGTATGATTTTACAAAGGATCCTAAATTCCTCACTCATTTAGTAGCTTTTTTAAATTCCACTAGGCACCTAAGCAGAAAGGTGCCTCAACACTTCTGAAAATCTGGCCTTTAGGAGTCCAAGTCTCTTTTTGAAAATTTTATCCCTCGTCTCTCTTCCAGGCTGGGAAAACTGCATGTCAGATTTCAACTTATTGTGATACCTGACAAAACAGCTAAACCAACCCCCTGATATTACTAGTGTAAGAAAAGAAGCAGGAAAATAATTCTGAGGCCATCTCCATACATCACAAAAGACCAATGAAGAGCACAAAGGCAACTAGTCTACTCTTTTCAGTTCACCTTCAAGAGAATGTTCTCCGCAGAGCTGTCACGTACATCAACTCAGCAATATTTAAGGAATGAGGCTGGGATTTTTAAAGGATTTTTAAGGCAGAGAGGTGCCCAAATCTCACTGAAAGTCAGTGGGAGTTGGGCACATAGCTCCCTTTGGTTCCTTTGAAAACTCAGCCCAAGAGGACACTGTCAGGTAGCTCTGGTCCACATCATCCCTGTAAATGTCCTTTTTACAACAACTTCGTAATTTTCTTGTGCAGGTCTCTGATCGACACAGAGAGAAGGCATTATTTTCAAGCTCATGCTGGCTTCTTTCTATTTAAGTTATATTTGGAGCATAACTTGGTGTCTCCTATGACGCTTCTGTTCAACAAAACACACTGTGTGCATCCGTTTTTAAAGAAAATATTTTATTATATCGTGGAAAAAAAGCATAATCATTCAGGTTCATATTGTTAAAAAAAAACTGAACATTTGTTTTAGACAGCATGTTGGTATATTCTGTTCCACACGGGAATGATAAGAAGTCTACATCATTACTAGATATTGCACAGTCTGAAAGAAACAAAAACAAAAATCACATGATCTTGGGAACCATCTCACATTATGAAAAACCTACTAAGAAACATAAGAACAAAACAAACAAACAAAAACACCCTTTGTTTCTACAGTAGCTTTAAGTTTATAATTCTTGGAATGACCATATTTCACTGAAGACCACCTCAGTGACAGGAAGCTTCATTTCAGCAATTCCTTGTGCAAATAAGATTAATAATAAAAAATGCAGTTAGTCTTTTGATATCACATGGGCAGCAATAATCACATATTTGTTAAATTCCTGCCTGAAAAAAAAGGGGGGATTAGGCCATAAGTTTTGCCTGCAACTCCATCTCTGCTGCCCTTTTGAGTGCAACGTCCACCAGAAGCTGAAATCCACTAAAATCTTGGTTGAGGTCTGGTGGAGTAGGAGGAGGAGTGTTAAAAAGGCCACTTTGTGCATTTGTACCAGGTCCTAGTTTAGAAGCATCCTCGTGGTATTCAAGAGGGTTGTCTGTGAATCTGCTAGCTGATGTCTGCTGCAGGTCGGTGGTCGGGCCTACACCAGCTGGCTGGCACAAAAGGAAAGGGGCATCTTTCAATGCAGTTACAGTGGTATGGCAAATCACTGAAGGTCGAGCCAAAACAGATCCTGGGGAAGAAGGTTTAGAAGAGACAGCCTTGTTTAGTCCTGTGGTACCAGAAAGAAATGAGTTCTCTTCCAACAGTGGAATGTAGTTTTTTGTGCTTGTGGAAGACTCCACTGGGCTGCCTTCAGAAATCTTGGTCCCTCCTCTTCGTGAGATAGTGAATTGATTTGGATCCTTGCCATCCTTCCTCAGCATGTCAGGTAAAAGCCTGCGGCGTGCATTGATAAACCAGTTGCAGACCTGGGAACATAATGATATCTTAATTTCTACCTTCATTCACTTCCGCACTACATGCCATTAGAGTCTTTCAGTTAGATTAATGAATCCCTCCAAGCAGTTTCCTTAACTCTACAACAAAAGAGACTGATCAACAAGTTCTGACACACCTAGTAAAAACCTCTCTTCTTTCTTCTTCCCCAAAACTCTCTCTCCATTGCAAAAAAAAGACTGCTAGCCTGAAGTGAAAGGTTCAGCTTTTAACTCTGAACATATATTAACCTATTACCTATTGTTCTCTGCATTTAGGTTAATTAACAACAGGAAAACCTTTTCTCTCTGAAAAGAGCCACTCCTCCCACAAACAGTTACTGATTTTTCCTGCTCAACTGACTGTGTCAACAGACATAACATGAATTACCTCATTAAAATGCATCCTTGTTTAAATATCAAGCCAGTTTCCTGGGCAATAACAGATGACTTAACGTCTTTTTTAAAAAAAAGTATTTCTATATAAAGTAGTTTTTCCTTATGATGTTATTAAAGAAATTTTACTTTACTAATTGCACCATTTATATCAAAACACTGATCTATAAAGATAAAAAAATTAAATTTACCACTAATAGTAATACTTTGCAATCCTATATGCCTTCCATCCAAAGATTTTAAAATATACAAACATTCATGCACTAAGGGCTTGTCTACACTATCACTTTTGTTGGTATAACTTACGTCGCTCAGGGCTGTGAAAAACAGCCGCCTGCGTGATGTAAGTTACACTGACAGAAGCACCAGTGTGGACAGCGCTCTGTTGGCAGGAGAGCAGCTACAGAAGTGATTTTACAGCAGTGCAATTGCCTCAGTACAGCTGTGCCACTGTAAACTCGCTAGTGTAGACAAGCCCTAAAGTGTCTCAGCTTTCCTGTGAGGTTACCCATACTACAACGGAGGAAAGAGAGGCACAGAAAGGCTAAGTGCCATGCCCAGAGTCACACATGTTTCAGTGGCAGAGTCTAGAACAAAATCCAAATCTTCTGACTCGCCATTCCCAAATAAGGGCTTCATCCTGCAAACATTCATGCATATGAATAGCTTTACTCATGTGACTTGTCCCACTGACTTTATGAATCATGAAGACTCATATAAATAAAAGTTACATATACTCAAGTGTTTGTAGGATTAGGCCCAAAGTCACCATTTTAATAGTGTAAAGAAAATTATACTGTTAATACATGTGCTTATCACCCTGATCACTCTGCTTACATGCAAAGATTAATGCACATGCTTAACTTTGGAAGTCACTTTAGCCACAATGTGCAAAATTAAGCATGTGCATAAGACATTACAGTATCAGGGACATCATCTGTAAGCTTATGTTTGTACACTACCTAGAACAACAGGGTCCTAATCCTAGTCAGTGCCTTTGGGTGCTACCACAACACAAACAATAACAACACATACAGAAAATTACATCTGCAGTATGAACCTTTTTAGAGAGACTAGAAAGTAGGTAACTTCAGATGCGAAAACAAAGGCTCATTTTTATTTTAATTGGAGCTTTTAAAAATACCTGTAGTGTAGAAAGGTGTGTTTGTCGGGACAATAGTGCTTTTTCTTGCTCTGATGGATAGGCATTGTATCGGTGCTCATACAGCCAGTTCCGAAGAATCTGCACTGACTCCTTGGGCAGGTTACCACGTCTCCTCCGTTTGCCTGAGGCAGTGGAAGAGGAAAGATCCAGTGGAACATCCATGGTGTCATCATCCTCTGTCTCACTGCCAGATATTGCAGCTACACCTACAGCAATAAAAAGGTGAGAATAGTCACTTCAGTTCAATACTTCTTATTTATAGCATTTCACTTCAACACTTTTCTATCTCTCTCCCTCTCTATATATGCTTCCTAATGTAAATATACTGTATATAATTATATAGAGAAATATATACATTTTTTTTAATTTATGAAGCATTAACAAGTGGACAATTCCTTGCCAGCTCAGATGTTGTGAGCCTTTATTGTGAGTCAAACCAGGCCTCATGTTTAGAGGATGTGTACTGTAACAAAAGTAGCACCAACTACCTATTCCTAGGGGATACTTCTCCACACAACCTCATTTACTGGTTCCCTTAGCAACCTTTTATTTGGTCATATGCAGTAAGTAACTTCCATCTGATGCCAATATCATGCCAAATGTTGGTCAGCAAAAGGTGCTACAGTGGTATGCCTCCAACAATCTTTTTTCTTCAAGGCTGTTTCATGGCTAGGCAAAAAGCCAATAGACAAGAATTTCAAAACATACACCCAACCTAGACCTTGGCTGTATTGAATTACAATTTAACACGGTGGTGCGTCTCCTTCTGATTAAAGATAGCTTTATCGGTTTAAAATTTTAACAGCACTTTCCAGAACTACTAATAAAAAATGAATGGCAGAGGAAAAGAACAGAAAGCAAGTTGTGGCTGGTTCTTCAAAAGTGACACAAAATTCACTCACTGAGGAAAAAGTGTACAGCAAGGTAACAGTACCTAAATAGTGCCACACAGTAGTATAGATTTGCTATTATTTATTTTTCTGGAGAACATGCCACACTTCAACTTTGCCCTGATTACTTATGCTTAGAACCTTATAGTTTTCCTCACACTTCAAGTATTCAGATTTTGAGTTATGTTTACTGCAAGAACTCTAGATTTACAGTTTTACTGCACATTTTTCTCCCATAGAGAAGGAATTTATTTCAATCTCATTTAGACATTGTCTTCTGTAATTAATTCAGTAAACCATATTATTAATAATTTGGAACTACAATATGTAAACAATCAAATAGATACTTCATATTCTGTGGCTGAACAACAGTCTGCAATTCCACTCTTCAGCAAAGTGTACAGTGTGACTGAGGAAACAAAACAAATAGCACTGAAATCCATAAAGGAAACTTTGCTTTGGCTTTAAGTACTTTAATTCCACCAGAAATTTTAGGAATCTTACAAACCATATATAAATCTAAATCACAGATACCACTAGATTCAATTAGCACAGTTCAGAAGCTTTTCTGATTCACAATAGGTTTGTTTTCCAAAGCATTTTCTAGAAATGACAAAAGGAAAATGAGGCCCTAAATCACTTTTAAGTTAGTTTGAACATCCATTTTATTTAAAAAAGAAAGGAAACTTGCATATTTATAAAAGCAAGCAAAGTTAAAAACCAGGCAGAAAGGCTTCATATGGGCAGAACTTAAACTAAATTGATGTCAGACCCAAAAGAGAGAGAACTAATTGTGAGTTTTTGCATAGTAGTTTCACAGATACCTATGAAATGCACATAGGTGTGATGGAGTTGAGCATTTGATAAGTTTTGCCTTATCTCTATTCATGAACAAATCACAGCATTCTTGAATTTGTCATTTGCAATTATTCAGATTTATCCAGGGAATTTTTTGTTAATACTCTGTGAATATTCACAATTCAGTCTGTGGTGGTTACTTAAGTAATTTGTGTGGTATTGTTTCTGTTCCCTGGATGGATGATTTATGTAACTAACCAACACTCTGAATGTTACAGTTGAATATCCAATTCATACTATGATGATTAGTTACATAAGTTATCCAGTCAGGGTACAAAAACAATGACATGCAATTTAAATAACCAACTCAAGGTAAATTCTGAATTGTATATTTGATTTAGTTCTTAGTGCATGTATGTGGTATTTTAATGTGGGGGAAAAAAATCTACCAAGACCCTAACAGCTTCACATTACAATATTATTTTGCTTGAAAAGTAAGTTATGATGGCTCTACGCAGCAGCTCACTAACTGTAAAGTAGACGTATGACTAGCTGAAACTAGTTTACAGAATTCAGAGAAAGCTATAGCATAATCCCATGGTTTAAAGTTGAAGCTAGACAAATTCAGACTGTAAATAAGGTGTTTTTAAATGTCTAATAACAGTGAGAGTATTAACCAATGGAGCAATTTACCAAGGGTTGTGGTGGATTCTCCATCCCTGACAATTTTTAAATCAAGATTGGATGCTTTTCTAAAAGATCTGATCTCGGAATTATTTTGGGGAAAGTTTTATGGCCTGTGCTATTCAGAAGGTCTGACTTGGAATCTATGAATTTATCTAATGTTCCAAACATTTCCGTTTTTGCTTGTGGTAGATTAAAAACGTTGCCGCGCTGATTTTTTAAAAGAGGATAATAAAATGTTAGGCTACAGAGACAGTTATCAAAACAGAGACCTTGGGAGCCAGGAAAAGAAGGAGCTGAAGGCACACCAATGGTGCAAAGCAGGAACCAAAGAGATGCAATCACTGTGCCTACTCAGAGGAATAAATTTACATTCATAAGTGCAGTTATATAGAAATCATCTGAGATTAAACTCTCAAGGTTTAGTAAACATTCCATGCTAAAACTTCTTTCAAAACAGTAAGACCAGAGTTCTGCTTTGATAACAAAGATTTCGTTTTGGAACTGCTGCTCTTTACCCGCTGCTAAAATTTGACATAAAAATTTATTCAAAAAACCCCACCAAAAATATTTGTTGAAAATGTAATCTTTCTGAGATCACATTTCTTTTTTCAAAAATTAATCAAATAAAATTGTCCTTCACAACTGTAAGTTTCCTAACTGTAATGCAGTAATAAAAAAAATAAATGAAAACACTGGAGTCTGCCCTTTGATCTGCTTACTTAGTGTGAGACATGTTTCCTCAATTTTATGACACAAAACAGGTTTGGGTTAAACAGGAACAAACGGCATTGCAGTTTCTCATTTAAATAAAAGAGCACCAGACCTCTGAACCCTTAACAAACATCTCCAACGGCATGTGCAGAAGCTGTAGCAACAGGAAGTTAAGGCTGTAGATCTCATACAATCTCAGCTGATACTCTGAGAGCAGAAGCCACGTTGTTGCTGTCAAAACCTGTGTTTTCATTAGAACATTCGTGCTGATTGCAACTCAGCTTTGTTTTTTCTTTTTGTTAGTAATCAGACTATATGCTGTTGGTTTCCTTTTTAGTAGGGCACAGTTGAAAGGCTTCCCACCTAAGCTCCATGTCTGAACCATTTACTCTTATTTGCACCCCAGAGTAAGGGCTTGTCTACATGCAGAATACCTCCATCTTATTTTAAGTTGTGATTTTAAAACTAATTCTGTTATACTTGTATCAAAGCCTTTGTGGACACTTATTTCTGTTTAAATCAGGCTTTTACAAGTTAGCTTCAGTTGATTATATATTTAAACTGAAATAAGCCACTCTTAAACTGATGCAAGAATGTCTACAGAGTGTTTCGCACTACTTAAGCTGAACTGGTGCACAGTTTGTATGTAAACAGGGCCTAAGACACAAGAAGTGATCCTGTCTCTAACTCTGTCAGCTTTACTCAGATAAGCAGTCCTTATTCATACAAAAATAGTTTCACTGATTTCAGCGAGGACTACTCCTAAAGGTTGTAGGATCGGCAGGCCCCCTTCTTTTATATAATGTGAATTGATTTACCTGCACCCAGCTTCTAGTCTGGCAGCATGTAGAGAATTTAACATACTGTGTTACATCACATCACAGGACAAAGAGTTCCTCAGTCCTTTTCTTGTTCACTGCTAGGGAGATCATGCCTTAAACACTGCATAAAATTCTGAGCACCTCAATACCTGGATGATACTAAATAACGGGAAAGAATTCAGTTAAAGCTTCCCGGCTTAAAGGGCTGGAGGGACAAATCTGATGAAGAAAAAAATAATTATGTGCATAGTTTTTCAAAATGATAACTAAAGTTAATATGGAAAAAACTATCAGTACTTATTAGGTATGAACACCAAGAAGGAGAAAGAATTATTTGGGATAGATTGGGGCCTTAACTAGGAGAAATGGAATGAAGTTAAGCAAATTAAAATTTGGGCTGAATATCAGGAAAAAATGTCCTATTGTATTGTAGCAGAGCTTCTCAAGATAACTAGTAGAAACCAATTGTTTGAATCACTTGAAACTGAATGAGTATACTGCAAGGCAGTCTCCTTTGGCAGAAGGAATAGATTAGATCACCTCATGGATAATCTAGCTCCATTTTTATGTTTCTGTGAATTTCTTTGGTTGGGTTTTATATGTCTATATCTAGATAATATTTCCAATCTAAAAAGCCCCCAATCTTCCTGTAACTGACTTCACTAGGACCACACATAGTCATATACATAATCTTCAACAGGGCTATATCTTTGCAGGACTGAAGGCTACAAGTGTAATCTATAGGGCTAGCCTACCTTCTTATGTATCTTCTCTTATGGGTTTATTTGTTTTATCATAATAGGATTATAAAATTGTATTAAGAATATTTTTGGCTGTAATGCAAGGCCACATCCTGTATGCTGGGCTAATGCAAGTTACCATACATATGTTTGACTGTTAGCCTAGAGAGGTGATGATTATATATATAAGTATATATGTATGTAGGTGAACTTTAACGTAGATAAGTGAGGATGGTTAAAAGCAAGATAGTATAAGTAGGGGCAAGCTAAGTTCATATAGTTTTCAAACTTAGCAGGTACACCACAAAGAACACAGAAATGACTGGCTAGGTCAGAAATAACAGATAGTATGAATATGTCATTAATATGTACAAACATACCAGCCTATAGATGAAAGTGCACCCTGATATTTTTTGTGGGTGAGGAAATTAAGTTTGGACATGGACGGAGGGCACATGAGAAAGCTGCAGTGTGACTGCTATAAGAGCTACATTCATTATTATTATTTAGGAAATAAACTTTTGCCATCCATGGAAGAGGTTTCAGAGATTTAACTTAAGATATACCAATTTGGAAAGGAACTTTAGTTAAAGGTTTGTGAATTTTTTTTTTAAAATAATCAGGTTAAATAGTATCGATAATTAACCAGATCAGACACAGGAGCTATGGGATGTGTAAGGGAATTTTCCATAGCAGATAATTAGAAAAGTTTTCCTTTTCCTTTAAATGTGATTTTACAACTGGAAGGAACCAGTTTTCTTTCCTCTGCATTGCTTGAGATTTACTGGTTCCACAAAGTAAGCTAACTTGGCTGTACTATAGAAAACAAATGAAATCTGAAATCAGGTCATGCTCTGAAACTGAAGTATCAAAATACAGGCTACAAATGCAAACTGCAAGCCCAACCTTTAATTAAAAAGGAAACAACAAAAATCATTGTCCTAACTTCTTTGAAAAGTTTCTTTGCATCTGTGAGCTTCTTCTCACTTCCTAATTTCTGCCACATAAACTCTCAAGCAATGGTTTTCTGTCTCAAAGGTTTGCCTTCCAATATGCTGCCTTTCATTGTTTCAGTGCAGAACTCCCAAATCACAAGGCAGATTACACACAGAGAGAAATACATAGGCAGAGAAGGTAACCTCCTCAGCATTTTTCACACATATTTAGTTTGGGGGCGATGACAATAAGAGTTGGAAGTGCGTGAAGTTGGTATTTAGACAATCAGTAGCTTGCCCTCCGGGAGAGGAATCTGAACAATGGAAGCAGCAGCAGCAGACAGGAAACCAACTCATCACCACTACTGTGCAAATAGAGAGCACAGGAATGTTCTAAAATAACTAGTCTAAATAATTCAATAAAACCATATACCTCCAGTAACCTTAACAATCTGAACAAATCTACAAAAATGGGAAAATCTAGAGTCAAGGCTGTAACTGTCTGTCTCTAGGTACAGAGGGCAGGGCTTGGTATGCAACACGTGTTATCTAAAATCACTCCAGTTAGAAGAACACTGAAATATTTGGCGGGGGAGAGAGGGGGTATATAAATACAAAGTTTCGGTTTGAACTCTGAATTCCTTGCTGTTTTGAGAGTGTAAACGGGATCCGCACTGACTTGTCTAAAGTTTGCCTTTGCGGCTAAATTTCCTTTGTGTGTTTTATTTTAAATCAGTATAGTCCAAGATTACTTATGAGAACTACAAACTATATTAGAGCACATCTTTAAATTATACACCAAGAATTCAGAAGGTGCTTAATAGGTTTATAAAAACACATACTCTAATGGCTCCAGGAACATTAACAACGAAGTAGATTTCTGGACCCTTGAACCACAAGAGAGTGTAGTAGGAAAAACAACACTGCTCTAGAGTAGTAAGCATGCGCAGTACTCCTTTTTTAACCCTCACTATTTGGATAATTTAAAGGTCTTTAAATACCAAAAATCCTTAATATACATTACTGATTAGCCACTTGGAGATGGGGAACTGACAAGGAAACAAACATCCGAAAAGATGTTGTTTTTTTAACAGCAGTAACGTTTTAAAAATGTTTTCCAATTCTTTGCAGACACGTTTTAGTTTTCAAGATACTTAGAGGACTACAGATGGAAATATCGACAGTCCCATGATTATAAAGTGTTCAAGTGGTAATTACGTAAGTAACACCAATGAAAAGTTTTTCAAACGTCTTTTTTGCTGCTTCCCCGCCACGTGGTGCGTTAGTTTTTAAATCACTTTACTTTTAGTCTTTTCCAAAAAAAAAAAAGTATTTGATAAAAAGGCAGGAGATAAATCTGCAGATCGATTTTAAAAAGTCTCACTTGAAATTCTCCGACAGCCCCCCACTTTTGTCCCCTTTCCCCATGCTAACTCGCAAACAAAGAGCTCCGCCACCCCGTTGTTCAGACTGCATTGCTCAGAGAGTTGTATTTGGGTTGGGATTTGCTTTTTAAAGTTGTGAAAACAATTCCAGTCCCATCCTTGGGGACTGGACTGGAGAAATTAGAGTGAAGAGAGAGAGGGAGGAGGAAAGAGGGAAGAAAAAGGCTGTTTAAAAAAGCGAAAACAAAACTTTGTTGGGGACAAAGCAGACAGTTGACCGGTTTTTGACAGGGAGCCAAGCAGCATGGAGAGAAAGCAGCGTCCAAACAGCCCCTCATGTTTTGTCTGGAAGTGAAACATTATCAACTGCCATTTCAGACATGAGCTCAACAAGAGGAAAAGGACCAGATTAGAAAGAAAAAAAAGGAGGTTGAGAAGAAAACCGGTTCCACTTTATTTAATAAGCCAAATCAAACTGCAATGAAGTTTAAACCACACGCCTGTTATTTCCATATGGCGAAAGCAACATGCTTTTCACTTTCCCAGCCAGGTTTAGCAACAGCACGCTGAGGAATCACTGTCTCTCTCACACTCACACGCACCCCCCCTACCTTTTTTACTTTTCATCGTGGTCTCGAGCCCCGGACTGCACCAGCTGGCAAGGCTTGCTACCCAACGGGCACCCCACGCACAAATCAAGTCGCCTTTTCTTGCTTGCGGAGCAATCTCCGCTTTGCAACTTGGAAGGCGGGCAGAGGGCTCCCTTCCCAGCCGTGGCTGCTACCCAGGGCGCTTCAATGGGCTGTGTGTTGTGTCACCGCGAGCTGACAGCTTCCTTCTGCCTGGGATGGTTGGTCCGGATTTGGTGCTTTCCCTCTTCTTTCTTTGTTCTTCCCCCCCCCCCCTCCGATGCTGGGCCCCAGCTTGTCAACGTGAGAAAAGGCACCAGGGGGAAAGGTACCCTCCGCCCACCTTTCAGCAATGAGTAAGTGAGAGAGTAACTGAGAGCAATAGAGGCTTTGCCTCCTCCTCCTCCTCCTCCCTGGCTGCGGAGACGGTTGTCAGCGGAGGGGAGGGAGCGGGATACTCTCACACACACAACAGAGCGTGTGATGTGACAGTGCAGGGCAGGCAGAGCCTCTGCGCCTTCTGGTTCCTGCCTTTCTTCCTAGCCAGGCGTTTGATCATTAAACTGGGAAGGGGGAAGGGGAGGAGGATTTTGACAGCTGCCCCTGACTTAGCCTCCTCCTGTTGCTGCCGGATGAGCCACCCACTCCTTAGTGTGAAGAGAATGGAGAAGAAAGAAAAGCAGCGTAGCGCAAGAAAAGAGCGCTTAAAAGATTAGCATAGCATTGAACAAGCCCTGCTCTTCCTCCCCACCCCACGGACCCCCCTCCCCCCAAAAGAAAAAATAACTAAGACGCCCGAAGGCTCTTTGCTCCTTCTGCTCGGGGGTTGTTATGGTTGGAGCCGCCTTGTTCTGATGCGGATGGGCTTGCAGGGCAGTTTCGAAATTGCTGGCACGCCGGAGCCCGAGACACACTGTCATCCTCACATGCTTCCAAACTTCTCAATCACGGCGCGCGCCGCAGCGTGGCGTGCTCGGAGTCAGCGCGCTGCAGTCCCAGCCGGCCCCCAGCTGTGGCTGCCTTGACTGGAAACGGCGCGACGCGCCTTTAGGGGCTCATCCGCTAAATAAGCCAGACCCTTGTCCAACGCGGATCTGGTGGCCTTGGGATTCTTTCTTTCCCACCCACCCCCCTAGTATTTTAGCGAGCACAAAAGCCTCCCTTAATTCGGGTTTGTCAGGTCCACTCGTGTGAGAGAAGATTCTCTCGTGCTGGGGTTATTTTAAGCCGATTTTTAAAGGTTTTTTTTTGGTTTGTTTTCACTTTTTTTGATAGGCTTTGCTGGGCGTTTCAATGAGACATGCTCGCTCGTGGCTTTTTAAAAAACAGCTCGACTCATTCCTCCCTTGTTATCACGTGGTTTCAGCAACAGTTTATTTTGCTGTGAGTCTGACTCTGAGATGAGACATGCTGGAGCTCGAGCTGTTCCTGTCGGGTTCGACCCCCCCCCCCCCCCCGAGGTCTTTCTATTGACTGAAATGGGAGCTGGCTTCAGCTCGTAAAATAAGGAAGACTCTGCTTTCCCGGAGTTCCTTTGTGCTCGTCCTTCATCGGTTCCAAAACTGGATTTTGTTTGATCAGGACAAATGAAAGAATTGACAAAACGTGTGAGGCGCTGAATTCAACGGGCTAATCCTCTGCTTGAACTTTAGCAGGGAAAGCAAACAGGCCCCTGTGCACTCACTCTCAACACCACGTAACAGTGTTTGAATTAAGGAAGGAGCGCTCCCCATAGTTTAGGTTGTAAAAGGAAACCCGGTTTTAAATTACACAATGAAACAGACCAGGAACCATGGCTTTACTTTAGGTCCAGCAGCCTACAGTTAGGTACAAAAGCCCATGCGCGCCTCATGCAGAAAGGGAAGCAATAGTATTATTTTTAAATGTCTTCAAACACCTTGTAGCTGTTTTTTATAGAGTAATTACCCTGCCATTGCTGAAGATAAAAGAGCTGTGACGTTCTGAATGAGGGACATATGTGGAATGGGGAGGGTGGCTTTGGAGCAATTCAGTTAACAAGGCACTAGTGTTTGCTGCTGCCTTCTTAGTGGTTCTCTTTTATGTAACTTAGGGCAATCTGGCAAAGAGATTGGTAGCTCATATCCGGTATGTCTGTGTGAAAGAGACTGAGCAACGAGTGAGTAAGCGAGCGGGGAAGGGCCTTGCGACAGTCAGATATACTGACTCACGGAGGCTTGGGCCAGTGTGTGGCAGTAGGGGAGGAGACAAGCAGTGCAGGCTAGTGCCTGGGTTGGGGAGTGAATGCTGTGTAACTATGAAAGCAGCAACAGAGCGGGTCACCTGTTTGCAGAACCAAAATTGCTATTCAAACTTTCCTGGTGTTACTAGATGGGTTGGGCAGCTTCAGCTTGGGGGAGTGGGAAAGCAGCTTCCTTTCCCACTAGCTGTGTAGATCTTAAGGTTTTTTGTTTTTTTTTTTGGCCACAGGGGGTGGATGGCTTTAAAAAAAATACTAATTGACTAATTTTGTGGCTCAGGTGAGGGAGGTGTAAGTGTGTAGCTAAAATTCAAGATGCTTTATAAGCATTCATGCCTCAGATAGTTATCCCCTTCTAAGAGTGTAAAAGCAAAAGACCCAGTCAAGAGTGGGTATTTTTAACTTGAAATAAAATAACACTACTTCTGAGGCACTGGTGATGACTCATGAGATTTTTTGTTTGATGTTTTCCTGTTCCCAGCTGAGAGATTTGAGTTCATAACTGGGGTTTTGCACATCTTTCCCAGGTAATCCTAAAATATAATTATGAGATCTTCTGGGGGTACATCAACTCATCTAGATAGTTGCCTACTTTTGCAACAGGCTACATAAAAACCACTAGCAAAGTCAGTATCAACTAAAATTTCATATAATTACTACTTTATATTACTGTAGTCTGTATGCTATATATTGAAATGTAAATACAGTATTTATATTCCAGTAGACTATTATTATAATTATGGTAAAAATGAGTCAACATTTTTTCAGTAATAGGGTGCTGTGACACTTGTATTTTTATGTCTGATTTTGTAAGCAAGTAGTATTTGAGGGAGGTAAAAGTTGGGATATGCAAGACCAATTAGACTCTTGAAAGGGGTATGGTAATCTGGAAAGGTTGAGAACCCCTGCTTTAGAAGATGCCACATAACAGCCAGACCTGTTCTCACTCACTAGTTTCTTATTGGCTTTGGAGTTGCTAACATGTTAGTAGTTTAAATATTAATTTGTACATTATGAGTATATGGAAAACAAGTAATGCCATTTGGTGAAAATAAATCAGGGTTGTGTGCCTATCATGGTTACTGAGATGCCCTTGCTTCCTCTTGTTCTAGAAGTTAGAGGGTTGTATATTATTAGTACTACCAGGAGAGGTGCTCTTGGCCACCCAAAACTAAGGGGGAGGAACTAATAGGCTCAGATTACCAGTGATTTCTGAGAAGGAGAAAACAGGGACAGGAGTGGTGGTCAGGGTAAAAATCAGATAACCAGAAGGGACACCAAGCAGAGAACTACTGACAGTGCCTAGTGCTCCTCAGAGCTATCTAAGGAGTCAGTGGATACTGCCCAGAAGAACTCAGCTGGGAGTTGCCAACTTTCTGATTACAGAAAACCGAACACCCTTCCCCCTACCCTAACCCTTCCCTGAGGCCCCAGGCCCCATCCTCTCTCCCTCTGTTGTGGGCTATCCCCACCTTTACTCATTTTCACCCAGTGGGGGCAGTGGGTTAGAGGTTTGGAGTGTGGGAGGGGGGCTCGAGGTTGGGGTATGTGGGGGGGTGAGGGCTCTGAGGTGGGGCAGGTAAGGGCTTTGAGGTGGGAAGGAGTGCAGGGTGGGGACTCTGAGATGGAGTTTGGGTGCAGGAGGAGGTTCTGAGCTGGGGCAGGGAGCTGAGGTTTGGGAGTGGATTCCAAGCTGGTGCAGAGGGCTGGGGTATGTTTGAGAGGGTGAGAGCTCTGGCTGGGGATGCAGGCTCTGGTGTGGGGCTGGGGATTAGGGGTTTGGGGTACAGCAGGGGGCTCTAAGATGGGGCTGAGGAGTTTGGAGTGTGGGGTCTGGGAGGGCATTTGGGTGTGGGAGGGAGCTCAGGGCTGGAGCATGGGAGGGAGTGCAGGCTCTGTGCAGTGCTTACCTTAGGTGGCTCCCAGAAGCAGCCAGTATGTCTCTGTGGGCTCCTAGGCAGAGGCACAGCTAGGTGTTTCTGTGCACTGTGCACTGCCCCTGGCCGCAAGCACTGCCCCCACAGCTCGGGATGGAGGCACTGTCTGGAGCCTCCCTGGCTGCCCCTGAGCCTAGGGGCTGCAGGGATATGCCATCTGCTTCCAGGAGCCATGCGGAGCTGGGCAGGCAGGGAGCCCTGCTGTGCCACTGACTGGACTTTTAGTGATGCTGACCAGAGCAGCCAGGGTCCCTTTTAGACCGGGTGTTCTGGTCGAAAACCGGATGCCTGGCAACTCTAGCTGGGAGGCCTCACTGGAAAAGGGAACAGAAATAAGCTCCACAATCACAATCATCTAGCTTCCTCCTCCTGGTATAATGGATGGCTGTGCTGCTCATTGCTGTAAAGAAACGGTTAATTTAGATCCCATCATTTTGTATGTATAGCTGGGATTATGTTTACCAATGTGCATAATGCAAAGTAATCAACACTGAATTTCATCTGCCATTATGTTGCCCAGTCTCCCAGTTTAGTGAGATTTCTTTATAACGCTTCACAGTCTTCTTTGGGCTTAACTATTTTGAGTAATTCTGTATTGTCTGCAAATTTTGCCACCTCACTGTTTACCCCCTTTTCCAGATCATGTTCATAATATGTTGAGCAGCACGGCTTATAGTATAGATAACTGGGGGACACTGCTATTTACATCTCTCCATTCTGAAAATTGACTGTTTATTCCTACTGTTTGCTTCCTGTCTCTTAACCAGATAGTGATCCAGGAGAGGACCTTCCCTTGTATCCTATGACTGCTTACGAACCTTTTGTGAGAGACCTTGTCAAAGACATTCTGAAAGTCCAAGTAGTCTATATCCACTTGATTACTCTTGTCCACATGTTTGACCGCCTTAAGGAATTAATAGGTTGGTGAGTTATGATTTCCTTTTACAAAAGCCATGTTGACTCTTCCCCAACAAATAGTGTTCATCTGTCTGACAATTCTGTTCTTTACTATAGTTTCAACCAATATACCTGGTACTGAAATTAACCTTACTGATGTGTAATTGTCAAGGTCCCCTCTGGAGCCTTTTTAAAAAATTGGTGTCACATTCACTATCCTCCAGTCAGCTGGTACAGAAGTTGATTTAAATAAGTTACATACCACAATTATAGTTTTGAAATTTCATATTTGTGTGCTGTGATACAGCATGGCCAGAGGGCAGCAGGAGAGGGTTAGAAGGGAGCCTTATTTCCTGTAAGGGGAAGAAAGTTTGCTATAGATTAACTAGAGCACCTGAAGCCAATTAGAGCACTTGCAGTCAGCAGGGCCGGCGCTACCATTTAGGCAGCCTAGGCAATTGCCTAGGGCGCCAGAATAAATGGTGAGTGCCGTTTTGCCGGAGAGGGCGGCAGGCAGCTCCGGTGGAGCTGCTGCAGTGGTGCCTGCGGAGGGTCCGGTGCTCTGTGGCTCCAGTGGAGCTGCCGCAGTCATGCCTGCGGACAGTCGGCTGCTCGCGCGGCTCCAGTGGACCGCCCGCAGGCATCACTGCGGCAGCTCCACCGGAGCCGCGGAGCACCGGATACTCCGAGGCACCACTGCGGCAGCTCCACCGGAGCCGCGGGACCAGCGCACAGGGCAGCAAAATTGCTGTCCGCCTAGGGCGCTCAAACCCCTAGCGCCGGTCCTGGCAGTCAGTCACATGATAAAACCCCCCTGCTTCAATCAGACAGTGTGGAAGTTGGAACAGAAAGGATTGGTGTTGGAGCAGAGAACAGTTTGGAGAAGTGCTGTGGTGGGCTAAGGAGTCCAAGACCCTAGGTAAAGGGGCACCTGGCTAGTACAAAGGGAGGGCAGGAAGCCCCCCCCCCCAAGCTGAAGGGCAGGAGAAGGAAGTAGCCCAGGGGAAGGAACCGTCAGTTCAAATGGTTTACCACTATCTTCAGGGCCCCTGGGCTGGGGCCTGGAGTAGAGGGTGGGCCCAGGTCCCTCCCTCCCTCTCCCCTTCTCTCCTCTAAGACTCTACTGGGGCAGTTAATATTCCAATTCAGGGGCAAGAAATGGTGCCCTGAACCCCACCCCCAAAGAACAGACAGCGTGAGACCCATCATAATAGTGCTGGCAATTTGCCACAGTGTCTTCAAAACTCTTGTGTGGCTAGCATCTGGTCCTGGTGACACATTACTGTTTAAATTTGTTCCAAAATCTCTATTGACACCTGAGTCTGGGACAGTTCCTCAGATTTGTCACCTAAAAAGAATGGCTCAGATGTGGGAATCTCCTTGCATCCCCTGCATTGAAAATAAATACAAGTAATTCATTTAGGCTTCTCTGCCTTGGCTTTATCTTCTTTGAGTGCCTCTTCAGTATTTCAATTATCCAGTGCTCCCAGTGATTGGCAGGCTCTCTGTTTCTGATGTACTTAAACAATTTTACTGGAAGGTGTATGAGTAGTTTAACATTTTTCCTCTGGGTTCTACTTTGCATTTTTCAACCCTGAATTTAATTTGCCAGGGTTTTTCACCTAGCTTATTTAGGTCTCTCTGAAGTTCCTCACAGTCCTCTCGTTCTAAGTAATCCTAAGTAACTTTGCATCATCTGTGAATTACTACTTGCCACTCTTCCAGATCTTTAACGTATTAAATAACAGAAGATCTAGTAAGGAATCTTGATGAAAATTGACCTTTTAATTAAATCCTTCTTTTTTGCTTTCTGGGTTTTAGCCAGTTCTTGATCTGTGAAAATATTTTGCCTCCCTGCCCACCATGACTATTTAGCTTCTGTAGTAGCCTCTTGTGTGGAATCTTGTCAAAGGCTTTTTGGAAGTATACTTTATTTATCAGCCAGTTGTGCACATGGTATTTATTTACATAAAGATTAAAAGCCACATAGATGCCATAGGGGAAGTTTATGAAAAGTAATTTCTCCACTAAAATTCAGATGTGACTTTTTCTTAAAGTGAATTAGGTTTAATCTCATTTAGGATAATGAATTGTACTAGATGGTGGTCATTTTCAGGAATTAAAAAATAAAATGTGGTCAGTGAATTGGATACCTCAGGAAATATGGAACCTATGGTCTCTGGGTCTATATTAGTGACCACTTTTGTCTACTACTGACAAGTCTCTCAGCTGTTTTGTGTTCTGTGTGTAACCTGTTGTTGGTTTTAAATCCACTTTGTATTATAGTGGAACACAGGAGTCTATATCAACACCACAATTTTAACTGGAATCCTTGTTGACAGTTTTTCAGCATAGCTCAAGAATTTGTAGGCAAGCAACAAACACTACAATCTGGTTGATTTAGTGTACCTCCCTCTATGCATTATACCTCATTTGAAAGCTTATGTCTACTTTAAGAGGAGTCATGATGTGGTGCTGTCAAGTGGTAATGTTACCACTTGACATGAGGATAAACAGTGACATAGAATCATAGAACTGGAAGGGACCTTGAGAGGTCATCTAGTCCAGTCCCCTGTGCTCAAGGCAGGGCTAAATATTATCTATACCATCCCTGACAGATGTTTGTTAAACCTGCTCTTAAAAATCCCCAGTGGTGGAGATTCCACAACATCCCTAGATAATTTATTCCAGTGCTTAACCACTCTGACTGTTACAAAGTTTTTCCTTATGTCCAATTTAAACTGCCTTTGCTGCAATTTAAGCCCACTGCTTCTTGTCCTATCCGCAGAGGTTAAGAGGTCTCCTTCCTCCTTGTAACAACCTTTTATGTACTTGAAAACTGTTATGTCCCCTCTGTCTTCTCTTCTCCAGACTAAACAAACCCAATTTTTGTCAGTCTTCCCTATAGCTCATGTTTTCTAGACCTTTAATCATTTTTCAGAGAGGTAGCCGTATTACTCTGTTTCAGTAAAAACAACAAGGAGTCCTTGTGGCACCTTAGAGACTAACAAATTTATTTGGGCATAAGATTTTGTGGGCTATGACCCACTTTATCAGGTGCATGGAGTGGAAAATACAGTAAGTGGGTATAACTATACAGCACATGAAAAGATGGGAGTTGCCTTACCAAGTGGTGTGGGGGGGGGAGGTGTCAGTGCTAATGAGGACAATTCAATCATGGATGTGGCCCATTCCCAACAGCTGACAAGAAGGTGTGAGTAGCTACAGAGGGAAAATTATTCTTTGTAGTGACCCAGCCACTCCCAGTCTTTATTCAGGCCTAATTTGATAGTGTCCAGTTTGCAAATTAATTCTAGTTCTGCAGTTTTTCATTGCAGGGTGTGTTTAAAGTTTTTGTTGTTTGTTGTTTGTTGTTGTTGAGGAATAGCCACCTTTAAGTCTGTTGTTGAGTGTCCAGGGAGATTGAAGTGCTCTCCTACTGGTTTTTGTATGCTACAATTCTTGATGTCTGATTGTGTCCATTTAGTCTTTTGTGCAGAGACTGTCATGTTTGGCCAATGTACATGGCAGAGGGGCACTGCTGGCACAGGATGGCATATATCACATTGGTAGATGTGCAGGTGAACGAGCCTCTGATGGTATGGCTAGGTCCTATGGTGGTGTCCCTTGAATAGATATGTGGAAAGAGTTAGTAACAGAGTTTGTTGCAGGGATTGGTTCCTGGGTTATTGTTTCTGTTGTGTGGTATGTAGTTGCTGGTGAGTATTTGCTTCAGGTTGGGGGGCTGTCTGTAAGTTAGCACTGGCCTGTCTCCCAAGGTCTGGGAGAATTAGGGATCGTGCTTCAGGATAGGTTGTAGATCCTTGATGTTGCACTGGAAAGGTTTTAGTTGGGGGCTGTAGGTGATGGCTAGTGGTATTCTGTTACTTTCTTTATTGGGCCTGTCCTGTAGTAGGTGATTTCTGGGTACCCTTCTGGCTCTGTCAATCTGTTTCTTCACTCCCCCAGGTGGGTACTGTAGTTTTAAGAACACTTGATAGAGATCCTGTAGGTGTTTGCCTCTGTCTGAGGGATTGCAGCAAATGCGGTTGTATCTTAGGGCTTGGCTGTAGACAATGGATTGTGTCTGGAGGAAAGCTGGAGGCATTTAGGTAAGTATAGTGGTAGTAAGTTTCTGGTGTAGGATGGTGTTTGTGACCATTGCTTGTTTGCACTATAGTGTCCAGGAAGTGGATCTCTTGTGTGGACTGGTCCAGGTTGGTGGTGGGGTGGAAATTGTTGAAATCCTGGTGGAATTCCTCAAGGGCCTCCTTCCCATGTGTCCAGATGATGATGATGTCATCAATGTAGTGCAAGTAGAGGAGGGGAGCTAGGGGATGAGAGTTGAGGAAGCATTGTTCTAAGTCAGCCATAAAAATGTTGGCATATTCTGGGGCCGTGCGGGTACCCATAGCAGTGCTGCTGACTTGAAGGTATAAATCGTCCCTAAATCTGAAAAATTGTGGGTGAGGACAAAGTTACAAAGCTCAGCTACCATGTTACCCTTTTAAAGTACATAAAAGGTTATGTCCTCTGTCTTCTGTTCTTGACTAAACAAGCCCATTTTTTTCAATCTTCCTTTATAGGTCATGATACATGACCAGAAAGGGTTAAGCATCCTGAAGGATAAATGACTCAAATTCAGCCTTTACAGACATATGGGGAGACATTTGTTTTTCACATATATATTGGTAAAGGTCAATAATGTAATCAAACATTCTCTGTCTATGCTATATTCTGTTAATTCAGAGATCAAAAGGACATTTTAACATTTAAATGAACTGTAAACATTGGCTATGGCCTTATTCATCTCTTTGACATGCATAGCAAATCATCTGTGAATGGTGGAAAAACAGGCAATTGCCTTATGTTAATCTGTGTGAATAATTACCAGCAATGCTTAGGAAATGGGGCCTCTTCAAAGTTGTCACAGAATATCAGGGTTGGAAGAGACCTCAGGAGGTCATCTAGTCCAAACCCCTGCTCAAAGCAGGACCAATCCCCAGACAGCTTTTTAACCCCAGTTCCCTAAATGGCCTCCTCAAGGATTGAACTCACAATTGTGGGTTTAACAGGCTAATGCTCAAACCACTGAGCTATCCCTCCCCACCCTTCTGCATGCCTATTGTTTGCAGAAGGACTCCGACCTGTCAAAGAAGGCCTGAAACTGTATAAAAAAATCACTTGGATCCTGATCCTGTCATCTCAGATCTGCTTGAGGTTTCATGCAGGGGAAGCATAAATCATAAGGACTGAGATCCCAGTTCTGACTAGACCAGCCTGAATATAAACACTGGACTATAACTTATAGACTCTCTTTCTGAAAGAACTCTGCATCTATGAAGCTCACCATCTCTGCTTTGAATCTGAATCTCAAGATTATATTCATGTCTGTTATGTATACTGATCTTTTAACCAATGCTCTCTTTTCTTTAATACGTTTTAGTTTAGTTAATAGGAGTTGCTACCAGACTCCTCCTTGTTTTTTGTGGATACTGACTAACACAGCTACTTCCTGATACTTGACAAGAAGCAATTCTGACAACATTCCTGCTAATACATCCCAGAATTATGTTTGGGTTTTTTTGTTTTTAAACTTTCCAACACTTCAGTGATATTTCTTGTGATATTGGACTCTGTACAGATTGTTCTTGTAATAACCACTCTAGCCATTGAATGGAAGGTATTCTTTCCATCCATATGTTATCTACATTATCCTCTCCTTCATGGATGAGATTTCCACCAGCATGAAGTGGTAGAATTCCATCTGGAATGAAGACACTAAAGAGTCTTTCTACTCCAGCTTTTGCAGCATTAGTATTGAACCACCTCAGCTCATCATAATTGAAGATGTAGTATGTCAATTAATTGTGGGACCGAAACTTATGGTGTAGCTATGCAGCAAGACTTATGTACCACGATGTGGTAACTTTGGAACTGTTAAATACTATGCACTCTGAGATTGAGGCACCTTCTTTGAATGTCTTCTGAAGGATGATACTCATTGCTGGCTGAATTATATGCCTCTTTATCTGTCAACTGAAGGACAAACTCCTGCACACAAGTAGCTGACCTCTGTAAACTAAAATTGCCTGGCTTTTGATAATGATCTGATGCTTTCATTTTGGCTATTTCAGAGTAAAGGACTGAAGTGGCCTTATACAAACCAACTTGTTCATTTGAAAGCTGTTCATCAAGCTCACTCACCAGGACACCCATGAGACATTTGGGTCACTTGCGTTCCTGCCTCAGATTACTAGCTGTTTGGATAGCACCAGCTGATGTTATTGCGCAGCATAGAACAATGGTAGACTTGCCTTATCCATTACGTCCATGGAATGAAATTGCAGCACCACAGTATTTTTCTAATCTTGCCTGTAATTTGCTATTGGCATAGCTTGCTGATTCTACTTCTGAAGGTTGTAGGGCTTTATAATTTGTAGCAGCTTGGACAGGAGAAGAACCTATTTTATACATAAGATCTCTCTCTCTCTCTGTCCCCCCCCCCCATCAGCTGATAAAATGCAATATCATGAGGTTATTATATTTCTGCAGTGTAACAAGATGGCTTTGCTTTAAGATTTGTTTTACTCAAGTAGGAAGAAAGGCATGTTGAGTGATTAAACTGCATCCTTAGCAATTAAGTCTTCCACAGAATATCTGTGGAACGTGTGATCATCTCCTTTTTTGAAGTGCCCCTCCCTTAGATTGGTTGTTCTCTAATGTTACTATTTTATGACGTTTCTTGTCGTGTGTGTGTGGGGTTGGGTTTTTTTTGTTTTTGTTTTTTTTCTTTCCCCCTCAAGCAAACAATGCACCAGGAGCAATTGCTGGAGGGCATGCTTGCTCTGGTGGATATAGAAGCAGGTGAACATGATAGACTCTGAATCGGATCAGAGAGTATTGCTTTCCTTGGTTCAATACAACTCTGACAAGTACCAAATTTGACTTGCTTGAGTAGTTCTGAAAGCACCCTCTGTGATAGAGCATTGGTGGCACATCATGTGAACTAGAAAATTCATCTCATGCCAAAACAACTCGTCTCTCCTGGCTTCTGCTGCCAATATCTCAGAATTCTGTCCAGAACTGGTGTCATTTGACAGTTTGAATTCTTTTGATTTCTTGACAAATAACATTTTTCAAAGCTTCTGGAGAATCTTCCTCTTCTGCTGTAAACTCGAAGGGGCTTGTTTCCTCTGTCTTCATCTGCTGTAATTCCCGAGAGAGAGATAATACCCAAAGTATATTGTTAGCATTACTGTGATGCTCTGTACCTCAAAGCAGCACCTTGGAACCCTCATATTCACCACTGTCATATAATTGTTTTATGCAAAGTATGCCTCCAAGTATCATTTTAAAAGTCTTGATCTGCTGAAGGTTAATATCCTGTTGGATGTGTGTGCTATCATTGTGTCGTTATGAAGCATTGCTATGTGTGTGACTGGAAGTATGTTGAGATGTCCACAGCCAACCTTTCAATTGCAACAAAGGACCAGCCAGAAATGCTGATGTGAGAGTAGAGTCCCTTTAATGGGCCAACAGCAATCCCAAAGACTTCTTGGAGCATGTATGCAATGGGGACTGCCTGATTCCCATGTAACAGCAAAGATCTTTCCAGCAAGAAGAAAATATAAAAGAGGGGAAGTGACATAACTTGGCCCCTTCTTCCCCATGTTGATAGGGGCGGGCAAGGAGAAGAGAGCATCTAGAGGACACAGACTTTGAAATGGAGAAGGATGGTCCCAGGCTGGATCTGAATCTGCTTGCACCATCTGTCAGAGTGAGGCATTGCTTGACTCAAATCCTGTTTTGTGTGTAGAACTTACACTGTAAATTTATTTTTATTTCTTCTGTAACTAACTTTGACCTCTAGGCTTGCTTCATAAAACCAGATCTACGCTGTAGTATGACTGGTTTTTAAATTGCTTTAGCTGAACCAGTATTCAGATTGATTAGAAAATTTCCCCAGTAGAGAGAGACCATTTGTGCTTCAAACATAAATACTGAACCATAACACAGAGATGTATAAAGCTGTCATAAGTCATTGTGATAAATATCTCTAATTGTGATGGGTTGTACTTCCCACATTGGCCCAGAGTGGGTAAATTAGGCCAAATTAATGACCCAGGCTCCAGCTGGAGGAGCAGCAGGAGTTGATTAAATAAGGCTTGGCTAGGCAAGAACATGAGGGGCCCGTGTAAAGCCCAGGAACAGAAAGCAAAAGGGAATTGCAGAAAAGTAGGTTATAGTCACTCCCAGGGAGGTGGGTTGGGACTATAGAGGGTAGTCCACAGTTGCTCCTTGGGAGGACGGAATTGGGAGGCTGGCAAGCCCAAAGAGAAGCCAGGAAGATAGGAGAAGGCTCAGGGGAACAGCAGCAAGAAATAGTGCAGATCTTGGCTGCTAACCAGAATGCCCCTGAGCTGGAGCCGGGAGTAGAATGAGGGCCCAGATTCCCCTATCAGTCCCTGGTGATGTGGCAAGTACCAGGCAGTGGAGAGTGGTCTGCCTGGGACAACTTGGTCTAGGAAGGCAGACCCACATGACCTGCCTGGAGGGATGAGTCATGAAAAGGAGGCTGCAGTTCCTGGAATGAGTGGGGTCACTGGATGAGAGGCAAGAAGAAGGTGCAATGCCTGGCCAGAGCTAATTCCCAGGATGGCCAGCAGGAGGCACCACCAGGGTGAGTGCACCTTGTAACACTGATTAGTAGCATTTACATTCAGACATCCTTAAATGCTCACTGGCGCTTCTCATAGTAGGGGAAAAATAAAGCTAATGTATGTATTTGGTGTACTTTCTGTGTCCTGATGTTTCATTTATTTGAAAAGAACTTTCATTGGCTTTGTCTTCACTGCCAAGAAAGGTGTGTTTTTATCATAGGAGAACTAACATTGATTAGTTGTCCTGCTGTCAGTCGTAGTGGGGACAAAGCCTTGTACTCTTGATTGTAGTGTAGTTAGGCAAAGTCAACACTATCCCTTCCACCCCAGGCTCATCTGTTCCAACTGCCCCAGAGTGAATGCTCCCACCCACTGGAGAAGTACAATGGATATAAGAAAGGGAAATATTTATTTACAGAGGGAGAGGAGAAAAACAAGACAAGGAAATATAGGGGGATGGGTAAAACAGGGTTGCATCCAAAGCAAGGCCCCCACAGGCCCAGCGGTAGCACAGTCTGGAAGGGCAGACACCGAGCAATGTGTCTGCACACAGAGTTCAGGAGTCTTGGGTGCTCCTGGTTGTCTTCGGCGGCTGTAAACTTTGCTCAACAGACCCCCTCCGGTGCCCTCTTCTGCCAGTCTTTGCAAAGCCACACAAAGCGACCACCTCCCTACTTAACTAGCTAGCAGCCTCGCTCCTTGTTCTCCATGCAGAGTCACAAGCCCCAGTACTCACAGCCCCATGCAGCTCTGGGCAGCCATGATACTGGGTCCAGCTCCGGCCTGTCCTCCTTTGGCGATTCCTCCCTGGCACAGAGCTCCTCCTGGCTCCTGTCCTTGGGGGTCCCCGCTCAGCCACCCTGTCCTTCCCAGGCCTCAGGCAGGTTCTCTGCTGCTTCCTTTATGAGGGCCTGCTTGCTGCAGCCCTTCTCTCTCTTGCTACAAAACCACACCCTGGAGTTTCCCTCCCTTTTTCTCACTGCTTCCCTTACCCCCTTAGGAAAAAGATTTAAAGGGGCCATGCTCTCTAAACCCCAAAGGGGTTACATATATATAAAGTCATATCTAGCATTCATAATTTGAATAATCCAAAAGATCTGTGAGCAGTGCGTGTACATATCCTTAAAGTGGTGATTGTTCTAGCAATCAAAAAGTACTAGCCCTCCAGGTGTGGTTTTAGAGATTGTGGGTTTTGTCTAGCACTTGGGGTAGCAGCACTAGTATTTCATTTTAAAATGTAGGGCTAAATCTGATCCCAGGTAAGGATTGCATACAAAACAGTGCATTCATTGCCTGATGATGAATCAGTGTGTTATTAAATATCATGTTACCAAGCAGGCATTTCAAAGTAAATTTGCTGTTTAAAAGGGTACACTTCTCATTCATGAGCCAAAGCAGAGTAGACTGTTTTTAGAATAGTTCTAAACTGCAGAGGTTAAAATTCTGACACATGTAATTTGTACTGAACAAGGATGTTAAAGCGTTTACAAGATGATGGGTGATGTAAGAGTCCTAATAAAGATAGTTAACATACTACTAAGGTGAGAAGCTTGTTTTCTTGGGTGTTTTATTAATGCTATCTTAACATGCTATGAAACAGCATAGGTTGACTCTTACCTTACAGTAAAACTATGTGGGTGTACATGAAAGAGAAGGCTTGCTTTTTTTTTTTTTATGGTAAATCCTACCACTCAAGGGAAAGAGTAACTAATACATAGAGTGTATGTGTATTGTCCGTTTCATTGCAACAATGTGTTGGTACAGCTACTACCATAGACTGTTGATCAGTGTACTTTATATTTACAAGTGAATACCTGAATTTAAAAGGATCTTCATTCCTAGGAAGAACTACTTTTGTTGACCTTTGCAAGGTATTTTGAGATGTTTGCATAGGAATAGGCTCTGTAATGATGGGAAATGTATGCTTTCTGGCTAGTTTGTTGAGAAGTATAAACCATAATTGTAAATTACCATAAGCGTATCAATGATGCTAACGATTAGTTAGGACCAAATCCCGCAAAGACTTAAGCACATGTTTAATTTTATACACTGTGAGTAATTCTGCTGAACACATTGGCACTACTCAGTGTATAAAGTTAAGCTTGCATATAAGACTTTCTCCACTTTGGCAAGCTTTACCCAAAATCTTTATTCATGGGAGTAGAACTTAGAAGGACTATTTACATGATTGAGCGTGTGGATTGCAGGAGGTGCTTAGGTGGTGAGCATGGTAGAAGTTCTTGGATAAAGAGCTAAGATCATATCCTTAAGTTGCATGTACAGAAGTTTTTTATATATATGAAAATGTTATAACTTTGTAATATAAAACATTCTAGAGGATAATGTTTCATCACTGTTCATTGCTGTCTTCTTATAATAATATGTAGCCAAGAAGATTTTCAGAGGATATTATTTTGAACACATGTATAGATAACACCATTGGCTTTTTACAAAATTTAAATCAAAATGAAATGGTAAAAAATAATGAACCTCCTGTTGTACATGTGTTGCACTGTCCTCTGCTGGAGAACTTTGGACCTCTGTATATCAGTAGTCTATGGGAGGTTTTATACTAGGAAAATGAACCAGGCTGATTTCAGAATTGAGGTGCTAGTGAAAATGGGTTAGGTGCTTGTCTAGCGTAGATTAAACTGTTTTATTACTATTTCATATGGTATGATAACTCTATTAGGAGTGTACGTTACAGTTTACAAGGGGAAAAACCGCTGCAGACAGGTTTAGTTACTTGCCCAGTGTTAGAAGTGGTATTAGAATCCTGGGTGAAATCCTGGCCAAGTCCAAGTTAATAGCAAAACTGCCATTGACTTCAATCAGTGGGGCAAGATTCCAAGACTTCTAGTCCTATGCTCCTACAGATAGTTTGCCCTTCTCGTTAAATTAGTCTCCCTAGTCTGAATGGATCTGATCAGCACGTTGATAAAATGTCACTGTTTGGCAGGATAGAAAAAAGGATATAAAAGATGACTAATATATTGGAGAGAGAAATTCTGAGCTGTGCTGGGGAAGAGAAAGAGAGGATGTCCAAGAGTACAAGGTGATGGAATACTTCACTGTCAGTCTATAGGCTCATCTACAATTTACAAATGGCAGACATAGGACCCAATTACAAGAGTTATCCCTTGATGCCATGGTAAAAACATAGTTTTGTCTTGCAGTGAAGATTAGACCTAACCTTGTCTTGTGCAGTTCTGCAGTGTTGCTAGAATACTGTCATGTCACTGCAAAATATAACTCTTTTTTTTTTAAACTGTGTCAGGAGACAACTATGTTGTAACTTAATTACTCAAAAGCAGGTCTTTTTATAGAGTTGATGGGCCATCTGTACACAAGCCTCAGTTGTGCTGCTTTGCTGTTAAAATATATTTGAGTAAAGATTAACTGTAGGAATTCTACAGCTGTAATGCAGATGATGGTAATTTATTAACACTGTTTGAGGTTGACTCATTTTTCCTCCCAAAAGAAATAAGCTTGTTTTTTGTTTTTTTTTTGGCAATGAAATAACAGGCTTTTGATTTCTGTACAACACTGTTAGTTGTTACCTCAACCTGTTTTGATCCTGCCCTTGTCAAAATGTGGGAGAACTTGTTTGAAGAAATTGATAAAGCCTGCATTCACTTTTAAATTATAACAGACCAGGAAGTGAAGTTTACAAAACAAAGATGATAGATAACTGATGACAAGCCATTTATTTCAGTCTTCCATTTCTAATGATGTCATCTTTGGTAATAGAGAAAGAGCCTCTATTCATACACAGATCAAAGAGTATATAGTTTGTTTTAATATATTTCATAACTATTTACTTCTATCATCTAAGGGAGAGGTTATTTATAACCCCTTACTGCTAGCAGTTTGGGAGCTCCCAAAACTATATGCTGTTGCATTTTTGTTTCAGTGCTCAGCATGCAGGAAATTCTCCCCATTCCCCATAAGTGCCAAGGGATAGAAGAATATTGGCATCTTTTAAAGTAAATAAAAGTTAATATTTGAAAGCCAATTAGGACATCCAGCTTCTCCTGCTGTTTCACAAAAAACAAAGGGTTATTTTAGGCATCTTTATCTGATTCTACCTTGTAGTGGTTTCCAGATATTTAATGTTTGGGACTTAACAGAGCAGCTACCCATCTCTGAGCTCCAAACTATCAAATCTGCATTACTCTCCATCAAGTACTAGTTGAGGAGTGTATTTTAAGAGGTTTTTTAACATGATTATGATCATAATGCCATAGATTGAGAAGAGTACAGTAGAACCTCAAAGTTACAAACGCTTTGTGAATGGTTTGTTCGTAACTCTGAAATGTTCGGAAGTCTGACCAAAACGTTATGGGGTTTCTTTCAGAAGTTTACAGCTGAACATTGACTTTGAAACTTTTCTATACAGAAGAAAAATGCTCTTTTTAACCATCTTAATTTAAATGAAACAAGCACAGAAACAGTTTCCTTACCTTGTCAAACCTTTTTTTAAAATTTCCTTTTTTTTAGTAGTTTAACACAGTATTGTACTATACAGTATTTGCTTTTCTTTTTTTTTCCTCTTTGCTGCCTGATTGCGTACTTCCGGTCCCAAATGAGGTGTGTGGTTGACTGGTCAGTTCGTAACTCTGAGGTTCTTCTGTGTGTCCAAACACAAGAGTATGATATAATCCTCTGACAGATTACACACTGGCATCTGGGATTCAGTTCAGATCAACTTAATTTTAGGCTTTTATCTGGTATTTACAATATTACTTGCAATAGTCATGTTGGCAGCAATTTTCAGAATAAAGCCTCAAACACCTGAATTTGTGTAAACGTGTGAAGTATGGTCTAGTGATTAGGAGACTAGGAATTCTGTTCCTGCCACCTTGGAAAGTCCTTAAATCTTGCCATGTCTATTTTCCTGTCTGAAAAACCATGTCCACACCAGTCACTGAGGCTGGGCAAATAATGGGGAAACATTTTTCTGTGAATGTTTTCCCACCATATGTGCTGCAGACATGACCAGCACCACTTCTAGGTATGAAAATAGTTCACTCTGCAAGTCCTTTCAGTCACTGGTCTCTCTGCACCTAGGCACTGGATGCATAACCGCTATTGGAACAGCATCACCTGGGAAAGTAATAGAGGAAGTTGTAGGGTGGGCAATACTCAGGTTTTTCACCATTGTGTCATCTCACCCATCTCTGAGCAGGACATGGGGGTAGAAATGCCTAGATGCCATGGCAAAAAGGGTTTAACCTATGCTATAGCTTCCATCACTGTTACCATTAATAGAACTACACTAGTAGTGAATTACCTCTGAATTTTGCCAGGGTAGGCCTGGTTTCTATGACTGGGGAGGGCGGGGGGGGGAAGCATGCCAATGATGATGAGTTTTGTGATGCCACATATACAGCAAGAACTACACTAAGATCAATTAACCCCCCCCCCAAAATATATATAATAAGAGAACCAAAAAAGTGCCCCTGTGGCTAAACAACCAAGTAAAAGAAGCAGTAAGAAGCAAAAAGGCATCCTTTAAAAAGTGGAAGCTAATTCATACTGAGGAAAACAGAAAGGAGCATAAACTCTGGCAAATGCAGTGTAAACAATTTAATTAGGAACGCCAAAAATGAATTTGAAGAACAGCTAGCCAAAGACTCAATAGCAAAAATTTTTTTAAGTACATCAGAAGCAAGAAGCCAGCTAAACAACCAGTGTGGCTACCGACGATCGAGATGCTAAAGGAGCACTGAAGGCCTATAAGGCCATTGCGGAGAAACTAAATTAATTCTTTGCATAAATCTTCATGGCTGAGGATGTGAGGGAGATTCCCAAAATTGAGCCATTCTTTTTAGGTGACACATCTGAGGAACTGTCCCAGATTGAGGTGTTCTTAGAGGTGGTTTTGGAACAAATTGATAAACAGTAATAAGTCACCAGGACCAGATGGTATTCACCCAAGAGTTCTGAAGGAACTCAAATATGAAATTGCAGAACTACTAACTGTAGTCTGTAACCTATCATTTAAATCAGCTTCTGTACCAGATGACTCGAGGATAGCTAATGTGATGCCAATTTTTAAAAAGGTCTCCAGAGGTGATTCTGGCAATTACAGGCCAGTAAGCCTGACTTCAGTAGCGGGCAAACTGGTTGAAACTATAGTAAAGAACAAAATTGTCACACACATAGATGAACATAATTTGTTGGGGGAGAGTCAACGTGGTTTTTGTAAAGGGAAATCACGCCTCACTAATCTACTAGAATTCTTTGAAGGGGTCAACAAGCATATGTATAAGGGAGGATCCAGTGGATATAGAATACTTAGATTTTCAGAAAGCCTTTGACAAGATCCCTCACCAAAGGCTCTTAAGCAAAGTAAGCTGTCATGGGATTGGAGGGAAGGTTTTCTCATGGATTGGTAACTGGTTAAAAGATAAGAAACGAAGGGTAGGAATAAATGGTCAGTTTTCAAACTGCGGAGGGGTAAATAGTGGTGTCCCCAGGGGTCTCTACTGGGACCAGTTCTATTCAACATACAGTAACTCCTCACTTAACGTTGTAGTTATGTTCCTGAAAAATGCAACTTTAAGTGAAACAATGTTAAACAAATTGTCCCATAAGATTTAATGTAAATGCGGGGCGTTGGGTTCCAAGGAAATTTTGGGGGGGCAGACAAAAGGCATTAATATTGTATACTGTACAGTACTGTACTGTGGTTGGGAAGTGCCTCGGCTTACCCCACACAGGTACAGCCTGCTGCAGGCAAGGACACTAGGAAGCACCTTTGCAGCATCAGCTTCCCTGGAGAACAGGCTCGGATTTGGCAGGAATGCTCTAGGCCCACGTCTTCCTGTCCCTGCTTCACTCCAGGCCCACCTCCTCCCACCCCTGCTCCACCTCCTCTCCAGAACACACCACATCCCTCCCCGCAAAGTCCTAAGGGCGCCAAACAGCTTTTTTGCGGTGCTTAGGACTTTCTGGGAGGGAGGGGGGAGGAGCGGAGACACGGGGGTCCCCGCTCCTGCCCTTCCCTCTCAGAAAGTCCTAAGCATGGGGTGAGTGCTGGGATGGAGGGAGAGGAGGCAGAGAAGCGGAACTTGTGCAATGCTCCCTTGTAAAGTTGCTGCTCTTCCGCAGAATCTTACAAGCAGGCAGCCAATAAGCAGATTACTGAGCAAATGAAATCAAACACAAAAACTAAGCTAGTTTCACTAAAGAAATTGGTTACAAATAGTATTTCTCACCCTAGATATTGTTGCAGGCATATTGCAAAGTTTCTGTGGTTCAAAGTTCCAGTTACATTCCTTTTTGAGAATGGACCCGTCTCAGTCTGAACTCCCCCCTTGCCTTCAGTCTTCTTGGGCAGACAGGCCATGGAGAGGAGAAGTCCTGTTTTCCTTCCTCCCCACCCTTAAATGGGATTTTCATAAGGCAGGAATCCTGTTTCCCAAACTTGACCCCCACCCCTTCCCTTACAGTGGAAAGTTATAAGACGTTCCAGTAATGTTTTAGTATCAGGTGACAAGACCACCTGACTCAACTGACTCTGTGTCCATGAGTCATTGGCAGTGTGGAGTGTCCACAGGAAGGCCAAGCTTTTCACAATCTATTGTCCTTGCTGACGGGCCATCCACCCTGTCTGGCTTTTCTGTTGTTGTACCTGAAGTGTTAGCAGGGGGCATCACCCAAAGTCACATAGTTGGACTACAGATACATAGTCAATATTGATACAGGGTTACAAATTGGATAATCGCATTCAGTAAATCATAACCTTTCTAATGATATCTCACGTGCCATCTGTCATAAAGTATATTGATTACATCATATTCATGTCATAAGCATATTTTCATAAAGAATATGGAATGACACATCACAGATACAAAACTACTTGAGAGTTAAGTCCCAGGCAGACTGCAAGGAGCTACAAAGGGATCTCTCAAAACTAGGTGACTGGGAAACAAAATGGCAGATGAAATTCAATGTTGTTACATTCAGAGTAATGCACATTGGAAATTATAATCCAAACTAAACATATAAAATGATGGGGTCTAAATTAGCTGTTACCACTCAAGAAAGATCTTGGAGTCATTGTGGATAGTTCTCTGAAAACATCCACTCAATGTGCAGTGGCAATCAAAAAAGCTAACAGAATGTTGGGAATCATTAAGAAAGGGATAGATAATAAGACAGAAAATATCATATTGCCTCTATATAAATCCATGGTACGCCCACATCTTGACTACTGCGTGGAGATATGGGCACTCCCATCTCAAAAAAGGTGTATTGGAATAGGAAAGGTTCAGAAAAGGGCAACAAAAATGATTAGCGGTATGGTGTGGCTTCCGTAAGAGAAGAGATTATGAGAAGAGAGTAATAACTGGGACTTTTCAGCTTGGAAAAGAGATGACTAAGAGGGGATATAATGAAGTCTATAAAATCATGACTAGTGTGAAGAAAGTAGATAAGGAAGTGTTATTTACTTCTTCTCATAACACAAAAACTAGGGGGTCACCATCTGAAATGATTAGGCAGCAGGTTTAAAACAAACAAAAGGAAGTATTTCTTCACACAATGCACAGTCAACCCGTGGAACTCTTTGCCAGAGGAGGCTGTGAAAGCCAACACTATAACAGGGTTAAAAAAAAGAACTAAATAAATTCATGGAGGATAGGTCCATCCATGACTATTTACCAGAATGGGCAGGGATGGTGTCCCTAGCCTCTGTTTGCCAGAAGCTGGAAATGGGAGACAGGGGATAGATCACTTGATGATTACCTGTTCTGTTCATTCCCTCTGGGGCACTTGGCATTGGCCACTGTTGGAAGACAGGACACTGGGCTAGATGGACCTTTGGTCTGACCCAGTTCGGCTGTTCTTATGTTCTATGTAATACCTCGTTCCGTAAAAAATATTCATCACATGTAAATACCTTTTGGCATCATTGACCTACCAATTTTTACATTTTAACATTGTTTATTGAACATGGCTAGGAAACCAGGGCTGTTCTCGTTTGATACAACCTCAGTTTGGTATTTGGGTCAGAAACACTGGGCAAGATGCTTTGGACCACACTGCTGACATAATGTGATCCTAGAGTAAGTTAGTCTGACCCAGCGTAAAGATGACCTTCTTGTGATATAGAGCTGACATAAGGACTTTAGACACTACTCACCTGCACTTCTCAGCCCCTTTCTACCCCTGCACTCCAGCATGCTGCCAGACTAGCAGGGGGGCATGTGTGTGTTTGGGCAGGGGAAGGAAAGGAAAGGGAAAAGGCTGTGGCAAGGATTCTCATATTGCTGCATTGATCCTGGGCTGCATTTTCAAACCCTTATAGCTGTTGCAGCCCAGTGTTAATTAGAATAGCCTTTGGGCTGCTCTAACATAGCATGGAGAAGCAGTGAATAAAGAGAGAAAGCAGGATCAGGGAGATTTTTAAATCATCTTTGTAGGTGTGCGCATACACATGCCTTGAGATTATTTAAAATGTAAAAATTCTCCTTTTTGAAAAGATTAAATGTTTTTAAAGGATTAAGAACCTGGACAGATGCACACACACACAGGTATAGCAGGAAAACTGCAATGGCTTCCATAAATTGCAGTCTGCAGTAAAACTGGTTTAATTGGGACAAGGGTCATCTTTTTGTTTAGTATTTGTACAGTGCCTAGCACAATGGAGCCTTTGGTCCATTACTGGGTCTATCATAGGTTCTATCACAATACTAATAACTGAATCTGTGTTAATATGTAAATGTAACAGGGTACTAAAACCTGATAATTAAAACTTTATTGAAATTTCATATAGAGTAAATTACATACATGGTACACATTGTGTATGAAGTTACTCATATACATAGGTATTGGTAGGATTACGACCTAAGCAAAGAACAAACATAGAATACAGGCTATGATATGGTAGAAAATATTTAACCTTCATTCAATCATCTCCCCCCCCCCCCAAATATTTATAAATTATCTTTGTGATCAGGAACAAACGTGTTTGATAAAGTATCATGGTATGAAAAGAATGTGCTAAAATGGTTAAAATAATATTGATTTCACTGCTTCTTTTAAAATATCAACTTATCATTCAGCAAATTGATATTTTAAAGGAGGCTTGGAAGTCTGGTTCATCCTAAGCATGTGCCATTTCCCCACTACTGAAATTCCAGGGCTAAGTGATCACAGAAATCTTTTTAATTTTCCTTTTTATCTTCACTTGGCTTTCATTGGCTTTGAAGTGCAGTTCAGGTCAGAATGCACATACACCCTTTACAGCATCTGAAGTGGTTACCTCAGCTTCTGCTTTAGATCCTGAAAGCTCACACTTCTGTTCTACAGCAAGTGTAATTCAGATTTTGAAAGCCTGTCGCTAGGATTATTAGAGGCAATGGGGAATTTATTTTTTATGAAAATGTGCACCTCCCTATATACAGTTTCTTCTGAGACATTGTTAGGATCTATGTTGGGCAGAAAAAACTCTTGATTTTTCTCTGCAACTATCACTGGTAAATCTGAACTACAGCCAGGAAGACAGAGGGCCCTGCAAGCCTGCCCATTCCCGGAGAACAATTAGCACTTTTTCATTTGTGGTTGTGCTAGGTAAAATCTGTACCATTGACATTTCCTCCTGAGCTAAGAAGGATTCTAGTCTACGTTATTGTTTCCCTGTCCCTTGTGTCAGTGTTACACCAGTGCAACAAGTGGGAATAAAATGCAACTAAATCTCAGAAAAGAATCCTGTGGCACCTTATAGACTAACAGACATTTTGGAGCATGAGCTTTCGTGGGTGAATACCCACTTCATCAGATGCATGTCGTGGAAATTTCCAGGGGCAGGTATATATATGCAAGCAAGCTAGAGATAATAAGGTTAATTCAATCAGGGAAGATGAGGCCCTGTTCTAGAAGTTGAGGTGTGAAAACCAAGGGAGGAGAAACTGGTTTTGTAGTTGGCAAGCCATTCACAGTCTTTGTTTAATCCTGAGCTGATGGTGTCAAATTTGCAGATGAATTGAAGCTCAGCAGTTTCTCTTTGAAGTCTGGTCCTGAAGTTTTTTTGCTGCAGGATGGCCACCTTAAGGTCTGCTATAGTGTGGCCAGGGAGGTTGAAGTGTTCTCCTACAGGTTTTTGTATATTGCCATTCCTAATATCTGATGTGTGTCCATTTATCCTTTTCCGTGGAGACTGTCCAGTTTGGCCGATGTACATAGCAGAGGGGCATTGCTGGCATATGATGCCGTATATTACATTGGTGGACGTGCAGGTGATTGAACCGGTGATGGTGTGGCTGATCTGGTTAGGTCATATGATGGTGTCGCTGGTGTAGATATGTGGGCAGAGTTGGCATCGAGGTTTGTTGCATGGATTGGTTCCTGAGCTAGAGTTACTATGGTGTGGTGTGCAGTTACTGGTGAAAATATGTTTCAGGTTGGCAGGTTGTCTGTGGGCGAGGACTGGCCTGCCACCCAAGGCCTGTGAAAGTGTGGGATCGTTGTCCAGGATGGGTTGTAGATCCCTGATGATGCATTGGAGGGGTTTTAGCTGGGGACTGTATGTGATGGCCAGTGGAGTCCTGTTGGTTTCTTTCTTGGGTTTGTCTTGCAGTAGGAGGCTTCTGGGTACACGTCTGGCTCTGTTGATCTGTCTCCTTATTTCCTCGTGCGGGTATTGTAGTTTTGAGAATGCTTGGTGGAGATTTTGTAGGTGTTGGTCTCTATCTGAGGGGTTAGAGCAGATGCGGTTGTACCTCAGTGCTTGGCTGTAGACAATGGATCGTGTGATGTGCCCGGGATGGAAGCTGAAGGCATGAAGGTAGGCGCACAGACAACCTGCCAACCTGAAACATATTCTCACCAGTAACTGCACACCGCACCATAGTAACTCTAGCTCAGGAACCAATCCATGCAACAAACCTCGATGCCAACTCTGCCCACATATCTACACCAGCGACACCATCACAGGACCTAACCAGATCAGTCACACCATCACCGGTTCATTCACCTGCACGTCCACCAATGTAATATATGTCAGCAATGCCTCTCTGCTATGTACATTGGCCAAACTGGACAGTCTCTACGGAAAAGGATAAATGGACACACATCAGATATTAGGAATGGCAATATACAAAAACCTGTAGGAGAACACTTCAACCTCCCTGGCCACACTATAGCAGACCTTAAGGTGGCCATCCTGCAGCAAAAAAAACTTCAGGACCAGACTTTAAAGAGAAACTGCTGAGCTTCAATTCATCTGCAAATTCAACACAGGATTAAACAAAGACTGTGAATGGCTTGCCAACTACAAAACCAGTTTCTCCTCCCTTGGTTTTCACACCTCAACTTCTAGAACAGGGCCTCATCCTCCCTGATTGAACTAACCTCATTATCTCTAGCTTGCTTCTTGCTTGCATATATATACCTGCCCCTGGAAATTTCCACTACATGCATCTGACGAAGTGGGTATTCACCCACGAAAGCTCATGCTCCAAAACATCTGTTAGTCTATAAGGTGCCACAGGATTCTTTGTTGCTTTTACAGATCCAGACTAACATGGCTACCCCTCTGATAACTAAATTTCAGGCCATGGCTACACTTACAGTTCTGCAGCGCTGGTAGTTACAGCTGTGTTCGTACAGCTGTGTAGGGCCAGCGCTGCAGTGTGGCCACACTGACAGCTACCAGCGCTGCAGTGTGGCCACATTTGCAGCATTTCCAGCGCTGTTGGGAGTGGTGCATTGTGGGCAGCTATCCTAGCATTCAAGTGGCTGCAACGTGCTTTTCAAAAGAGGGGGGTGGGGTGGAGTGTGACAGGGAGCGTGGAGGAGACAGACAGAATGGATTTTTGGAGTTGACACTGTTCTCAGCTCCCTGCCTTGCAAGTTCTGAGGACTGGAAGACACACAGTGCCTACCTTCAATCATTTTAAAAGTTCTGACCCCCTTCCCCCACCCCTCTCTCATTCACTAAATGCAAATTATGTACTCCTAAATAGCCGTCAGACCAGATAAGCATCTGCTCAACATGGACTTCCCCCTCCCCCTCTGCCGTGTGAGTGTGCAGTTTCTCTCTTCAAGCAAACAGCTGTGAACATTCCAAAGTAATTCCCCTGCCTGCCTCCGCTCGCTCAGCAAACAGGAGCTGTGTTTGTTTTTTAAATAAGCAGTTTGGCTGAACTCCGAGCTCTCCCTTTCTTCCGGTTTGTTGTGGACAGGAATTCTGGGATACCTCCTTATACCCCAGAGGTCAATAAAAGGGCTGGTGGGGTCCACACTTGCTGACCAGCGCTGGATCACCAGCACTGGAATCGCTACACCCGAGGCTCGACCGGGTGTACAGCCAGCGCTGCAACCAGGGAGTTGCAGCGCTGGCCGTGCTTTGCAAGTGTGGCCACATCCTAAGTTGCAGCGCTGTAACCCCCTCACCAGCGCTGCAACTCTCTAGTGTAGCCATGGCCTCAGAATGGTAAAGATTTGCACTCACTTTGCAGTGGTGTAAACTGCACAAAGGGCAGGGAAACAAAATCTGTCCATCAGTTGACTAGGTTTTCATCACAATCTCTCTTATATTTTGAATTCCTTTTAGCTTTGTAACCTCCATTTTGTATTAGGAACTGAATTTAGTCTTATGTGCTAAACTCATCTAACCTTGTCTAAGGCAGGCTTACTGTAATGCATGCCAGACAGGTGCCCTGCCCAGGAAAGAGGCTAGGACTGTCACTGAGAAACCATCACAGAACAGTCTAGGGCCATCAGCTTTGATTGTGTCACAACTGCTGGCCCAACCCAATGGAACAATATCTGCACCTGCTCAATCTGAGCACCTGGCAACAAAAGAGAACCTATATTTAAAGGTTTTTTTTCTCTGAGCATGGGATCATTCACTGCTATTTATAAGCAGGACTAGCTGGTGAGAGAGAGAGCAGGAGGGACTCTGCGGAGACTGAAACACTGATAAACCTTGGACTCTCAGAAGGGGTAAGATCAGGGGTGCCTCAGGACTTTTGTTTATTCAAAGATATGTAGCTCTCTTACTTTTTAAGAGTAAAGAGATTGTGGTTAAGTAATTCCTTTGCTTAGCCTGTGTTCCTTGCTTTCCTGCCATGTTGTTTCTGAAGGGGTTAAACTAGCATGACCACAGGCTAAGTGGGATTCTGAGGGAGCACCTGTAAGGGACTAGGGGATTGAGAGGCCTGAGGCACTGGTTCCAGAGTACGGCGTGCTGCACTGCTGAGTTCCACATTGCAAGAAAGGGCTCAGACAATATGTCTGAACCTGGGAGCATGTGTCACAGACGCAGAGCTAGGAACAGTGACCAGGCTCTGCCCAGACCAGACCCAATTTGCTTGGAAACATGTTGGACCCTGCAGTTCAGTTCAATTGCAACTGATTGTTGAGCATAGAGGAGTAGTGGGGCAGCCTGTAACAGAGATTGGTAGTATTTCATATAGATGGTCATGCTCTGGACTGGTCTGATCTCTGGAAGATTGTTCCATAGCTAGAGCTCCTTGACTGAGAATCTGCCCTTGGTTTAACAAAAAAATGAATATAGTTTTATTTTCAGTAATAATCTTGCAACCTTTTGATCCTTGACGCACATTAGTAATCCTGATTGGACCATAGGTTTGTCAGCTTCTTAATATTCTTGTATCCTTTGAGTAGCTCTGGTCTGGTGGATTTATCAATGGGTTGGGAATCAAGAGGTTCTGTTTCTGGCCATGCTTACTGCATGTCATTGGGCAAGTCACTATACCCATTTTGCAGACTGGAAAACAGGCAGAGAAGCAAACATTGGTTAAAGTTAAATATCTAAATTCGTGTGTACTTTCTCACAAACACTCCGTGGAGCAGACCTTAGTGACACGACACATTTGTATCTTGTATTTTGCTGTTGTGGACATAGCGGGCCTGATTTTCGATTGACTTCAACTATTATTCCCAATTAACACTCAAAAATGAGGGGAGAATCAGGTTCTTTTAGGTACACGCTATCCCATAACTCTGGTGATGCTGCCACCCTGATGTCTCCTCAGATCTCCTTTCCTCTGATGTTTGCAGCTACACCCATCAGTGACAGGGCTGAGACACTTCAGGAGCTTAATTACAGTGAAGCTCTGCCAATATCTCCCAGTAGGATATTGGATAAGCTGCAACCGTCCTCCTGGCTTGTTCAGAATCCCTCCTCTTCCTCTGCTATAAAGAGCAATCACTGTAATTAATATATTTGTTTTCAATGGCACATACCAACCTATAAGAATCAGGGCTACCATCCTTAGGACATGGGGACAGATTCTCAATGGTGTACTTGAATGGTGCTACATCAATATGCAACAACTGAGAATTTTGCCCATGAACAATTTTTACTTTTTGAAAATGGTTGGGAGAACCTTTATTGCAGGAATCAGCAACCTTTGGCCCGCGGCCCGCCAGGGTAAGCCCCCTGGTGGGCCAGGACAGTTTGTTTACCTGTCGCGTCTGCAAGTTCAGCCGATCGCAGCTCCCACTGGCATGGTTCGCCTTCCCAAGCCAATGGGGGCTGCGGGAAGTGGCACGGGCCGAGGGATGTGCTGGCCGCCGCTTCCCACTGCCCCCATTGGCCTGGAGCGGCGAACCACGGCCAATGGGAGCCACAATCGGCTGAACCTGTGGACTTGGCAGGTAAACAAACCATCCCGGCCTGCCAGAGTGCTTACCCTGGCGAGCCGCGGGCCAAAGGTTGCTGATCCCTGCTTTATTGACAGGAATGAAATGTGGGCTTTTTGGAAGGGCTGAAAATCAAACAGAACGTTAATTAGCAAAAGTGCTGTGTCTGCTGCATGTCACGCTGAAAAACGACACGGAAACAGTACCTTAAGGAATTAAAAATAAGGTATTGATTAATTTACTCCGGTTTTACACAGTTATTTCTGATTTACCCTGGTATAAGTGAGAGAAGACTCAGGCCCAGGAAAGGTAGGGGCCTGCTGGTGAACTGAAATGGTGCTGCACTTCAAAGAGCACTAAAAATGCCTCTGCAGAATTTGATTGGTGCAGTATCACTGGATATTTTAGTGCTTACCAGTAATTGAATTAAATGAAAAAGTTTTAAATTGCTTATAAGTACCCCCATTGGATAGACTGAATTACACTATTCTAAAAGTGTCCTTTCAGGACCTGTAATTGGAGCTCTTTGGGGAGGTAGTGCTGGGAGGGTCTTTCCTCCTCCATTGAAGATGAGTTTTGTCCATGCAAGTGTCCTTTGTAAGACAGGATCCTGAAATGCCCTGAACAATCCTCAACACCTTGGCGCTGCACAGGAGGCTGGGGAAATCACCAGTGCCATGACTGATTCAGGCCTTATCTGCACCAGGGAACTGTAGCACCAAAAAAAACCCCGCACAACCAAACCTATGAATGGGGATTTTTTTTTATTATTGCCAGACGGGAGTGATGGCTTCTTCCTAAAAGTGTGGGGGGTGGGGGGGGAATGAGGCTCTGCCTCTCTTCTTCCTCCCCCCCAAGGCCGCAGCCTCCAGCCAAGCTGGACCTGGGCCAGGGAACCCAGGACCCTCCAGCTGCCTAGGGGTGTCCGAGAACAGTCTGGGGTGTCTGAGAACAGCCCCTGGCCTGTGTCTCCGTCCCCCAGGTGCCCTGCCCAGGGCAGGTGGAGGGTTTATGGCTCCCCACAGCTGCCTGCATGGCTCTTACCCCGACCCAGCTCTGGGGCAGGGATATGGGACAGGGACTGCTTTTGGGGAGGTGGGGGCAGACACCCCAGGCAGGTGGAGGATTTGTGGCTCTCTGCAGCTGCCTGGGGTCCCCAGGCCACTCTTACCCTGACTGGGCTCCAGCTTCTGGCCTGGCCAGGGGCCGGGACTTGGGAGGAAGAGGAAGGGTAGGGAGCTGGTCCCCTGGCAAAAAATAGACAGGACAGGCCTTTTAAAAGTGGGAGGGCCATGGCCCCTTGGCTGCCCCCATTCTGGCACCTCTGCTGCCAGACTTGTGCAGCCCCCTGGTACAGAGCCTTGGTTGGACTTGTAGGGAAATGAGGCCTTCTGTAAGGATCAGTCCTTACTGACACCACTGGGCTAAGCATGGCTTTCTGGGTGGCTTCCTGTCTTTCTTCCAGTGACCTGCCCCCCAAAGATTGCTGCTTCAGGGGTGGCTCCCACACAAAATCCTCTGTTTGAGTGGTGGCAGTGACAGTGACAGTGACAGCTCCTCTTCCCCAGACATCTGCTGGGGTGGCAGGAGTGCTACCTTAATTTCCTGTGCAAACTTAATTCAGCCCCCTTTAATTCCATGACCACGTGCTATTTTTCCCACAGGACCACTGTTTCATTCAGTGCACAGGCTGGACCTGCCCTGGCAATGTGTAGTAAACAAGGCTGTTGTCTGTAAGACCCTTACCTCATTTGTTATAGAAGTTGGATGGTGTGTAGTGAATGAGGCAGGGGATTGCAGGAAGAGAAAGGAGAGTCTCATGGTTAATACACTTGAATGCCACCCTGGAGAATTAGATTCTATTCCTGTCTATGCCACAGAGTTCCTGTGTGATGTCAGGCAAGTAACTTAAAGCAAAATATTCACAGGTAGTCATTACTTGTGTGTTCCCCATTTTGTGGGTGCCCAGTGAGAGACACCTGGGGTGTGATTAGCAGAAGAACTTAGCACTCAGAACTACAACTGAAGTTGATAGGAGCTGTGCTTTGGCTGTATTAAGTGCTGGAAAAATGCTAACTATTTTGAAAAATGAGGCCATAGGCATCTCAACTTGGGCACCATAATTAAGGCTGCGACTCTCTCACAGAAGTCATGGATTCCGTGACTTTCCGGGACCTCCGTGACTTCTGCAGCTGGCAGGTACAACTGACCCCCGGAGCAGCTTGGGAGGCCCTGGGGCCAGCCGCATCGGCCCCCCTCAACACCAGTGGTCCTGGGCCAAACCCGCCCCCCAGGGCTGCCCAGAGGATTCAGGGGGCCTGGGGTCTTCGGCAGTGGGGCTCCCTCCGCTTCGGTGGTAATTCGGCAGCGGCGGGTCCTTCTGCTCTGGGACTCGCCACCGAAGTGCCGGGTCTTCAGCGGCGGGGGGGGCCTGGAGTGGAAGGACCCCCCGCTGCTGAATTACTGCCAAAGTGGAGGGGGCCCCACTGCCGAAGACCCCAGGCCCCCTGAATCCTCTGAGGGGCTGGTTTGGCCCAGGATCACTGGTGTTGTGGGCGCCAATGCGGCTGGCCCCAGGGCCTCCCAAGCTGCTCCGGGGGTCAGTTGTACCTGTCAGCTGCAGAAGTCATGGATTCCGTGACTCCGGGACCTCCGAAGTGCTCCGAAGACCCATGGCGGGGGCCCCCCACCGCCGAAGACCCGGCACTTCGGCGGTGGGTCCCAGAGCGGAAGGACCCCCCACTGCTGAATTGCCGCTGAAGACCTAGAGTGGAAGAGAGTTTTCTGGGGCCCCCACAGCGAGTGAAGGACCCTGCTCCGGTAGCCCATAAAAACTCTCGTGGGGGCCCCTGCAGGGCGCAGGGCAAATTGCCCCACTTGCCCTCCTGGGGTGGCCGTCACCTCCACCCCCTTCAGCATAAGCAGGCGCCCCACAGCCCCCTCTCCAGAGCAGCAGCTGCAGTCCCGGAGTCCTCCAGAACACCCCAAAATTAGTCAGGGGTAATTTTAGTAAAAGTCATGGACGGGGCTGTGAATTTTTGTTTTTTTTCTGTTTTTGTTTTTAATTTTAAATAAGTTTCAGTGGTACTATAAAATTCATGTAGTCTGCTTTGACTTTGATCACCCCACTAAAGAAAATTGGTGGAGTAATTTACTGTATCTTTAAGACATGACTATAGTTGGAAAGGACTTCAAAAGACCTGATTGAAGTTTGTTTTCTAAAAGAAAGGATTCTGAGCCAGTCATCTCTGGAAGTTCTCATACCATTTCAGAACCACATTCGCAGGACTGAAAGCTTCAGAGGGATTTGGTGGGCCTGCGTGACAGCAAACGATGCCTGTAACCTGTCCATGACTTTTACTAAAATTACCCATGACTAAATTTTAGCCTTACCCATAATTAGTGGATACTTTTGACAATACTGGTCTTAATCTCTCTCTGCCTCAATTCCCCCACTATAATTAAAAGGGTAATAATACCACCTATTCTCCTGGGAGGTTGTGAAAATGAATTAATGTTTGTGAAGCACCTAGATACTATGGTGTGAGTACATGGAAATTTTCATGGGAAGATGAACACATTTGCATTCAGTGCAGGGTTTGGATGGTGTGTGTTAAATAAGACCTGGGGCCACCCACTGAATGTGAAGGATAAAAAGAAATACGGAATAACTACCGGTACTGATTCACTGAAAGAGGCAGGACTCCTGTATTAAAAATAGGATATGAACATGTAATTAAAGACTGTATCATAAAGCATATGCACAAAAGGGCTGAATTATTGCTGCATTAATAACATTAATTTTGGCATTTCCTAACTTTTGAGTGCTTGACTTTGCAGCCTCAATAGTCTTTTAACTTCAATATAATGTTGCAGTTGTATACTTTTAAAAAATTACCAGAAACCTGCCTCTTCCACTATTTCACATTCTCACCGTGGTCAAGAGACCACAATATGTTCACATTCTACTTGCTAGGTACAATCCCTATATGTTCACCATTATGAGGCATTCCACTCCAAGAAGTTCCATAGCCAAGGCAACAGAGCTGGTACAGTCATATCTACCCTGTTTACTCTCTGTACGGAACGCACGTACCACTATCGTTATCTTAATTCTCCTTGGGCTGAGATCTAGCATCCGTAAATCAGATCTCAACCCTGACCCCATCTACTGACCAAATAATAGCCACAAGCCACAGAATAGCTCAGTCTCCTAATGCATTCAGCAGGCTCTGACTTTATCTAAGTTGACAAAATATTGAAAGTTAATTGTGACATTTCTGAATGAGAGAAATCCATGTTGTGGACTGTGCGCCATATGAGACAATAAGGGGACAAGGCAGAGTTAGGAGATTCCCAAATCTTCATATTTTAAAAAAAATCTTTAAACTTAGACTTTCCTGGCGTTCATGTATTTTCTTCAAGTAATCCATCTTTAGAACTTTATCTTAACTTTTTTTGGGGTGTGGCAGGTGCGAGGGAGGGAGGGGGCTGGGATCCAGTTTTGGGTTTGTCTTTATATACAGATCAGGGACTTTTAGGGAGATGCATCCCTTGCCTCCATACTATTGTATTTCTTTAGGTTTCTGTCAAGATCCTCAGCTGTGTTGCCAAGACATCTGCAAGTGAGTGTTTTTTACTCTCTAGTCCTTCCACGCTGAATCTCTCTTGAAAATAGGGCTGTTCTTTAGATTTACTATATTATTTAGAATGATTGTACAAACAGGATAGATAAAGAGTGACAGTAGTTTCTAGTATCACTGGGGTTTTTAGAATCCTACATAAAGTCCCAGTTATTACACTACTTCTATAGTTAGGACACATTTTTTTAAACTAAAAACTTTAATCTTGCCAGTCATTCAGATTCAATAAAAATAAGTCACTATGTAGGACAAGCTCCTGCTATTTAGCAATTAAAGGAATAGGCTAGCCAATGGAGAATACAGTTTGGCTCAGCAGAGGGAGTAGTCAGCTGGCTAGGGACGGATGAAGCAGACATGTCTCTTGCTTGCGAAGGGAAGCCGTGGGAGTGAACTGGCTTTTCAGAGAGAGAGGCAGACTGTCAGCAGATAAAATGGCTGACTCAGCAGTAAAGTGCCCACATTGCCTGACTCTTGGCTGAAATCCTAAACAGAGTAAATTAGCCACTTATACTGTGGGTTCCATTTCAAAATTCATCTGAGAAGTGGTTGTTGTGCCATAACTTTGATTATTACAGTAAACTGTCTGATTGTTTGTGGTTAGGATTGCCAACTTTCTAATTGCACAAACCTGAACACCTTTGCCCTGCCCCTTCCATTCCCCCTTTGCCCTGCTCACTGCATACCCCCCTCCCTTTGTAGCTCGCTCTCCCACAGCCTCCCTCATTTTCACTGGACTGGGAAAAGGGGCTGGGGTGCAGGAGGGGACAAGGGTTTTGGCTGAGGTTATGGGCTCTGGAGTGGGGCTGGGGCTGAGGGTTTGGGGTACAGGATGGGGTTCCAAGCTGGGGCAGGGGATTGGGGCCAGGGGAGGGGTGTGTGCTTTGGGAGGGAGTTTGGGTGTGGGAGGGGTCTCAGGGCTGGGGCAGGGGGTTGAGGTGCATACTCTGGGAGGGAATTTAGGTGTGGAAGGGGGCTCACGGCTGGGGTTTGGGGTGTGGGAGGGGGTGAGGATGGCACTCATCTCCGGTGGCTCTCTGTAGATGGTGACATGTCCCTCAGCTCCTAGTCAGAGGCATGGTCAGGTGTCTCTGCGCACTGCCTCCACCCGCAGATGCCACTTCCACAGCTCCCACAGACTGCAGTTCCTGGCCAATGGGAGCTGTGGAGCTGGTGCTCGGGGCCGGGGCAGCACACAGAGCTCCCATGGCCACACCTTCTCCTAGGAGCTCAGGGATATGTCACTGCTTGTGGGGAGCTTCACAGAGCCAGGTAGGGAGAAGCCAGCCAGCCCTGCGCCAACCAGACTTTTAACAGCCCTGTCAGTGAACTGCCAAGGTCCCTCTTCCATTGGCTGTTCCGGTTGAAAATTGGTCACTGGTAACCCTACTTGTGATCTGTGTTACTCTGATTGTGATTAAAGAAGGCCACAAAAAGAAAGGGGTAGGAGTTGGCTCAATGTGTCATAGTCACATCAAGGCATCACTATTTTTTTAAAAGGCCCTAGTCACACTAGTCTCTTAAAAATTGCTAAACAGGGACAAAAAGGTTAGAAACACCTATCCCAGATACACCATTTTAAAATTAAAAAGCATGTGTGAGTGAAACAAGAAATACAAAGTGGTCCCTGAAGCATCTACAAGGATCCTGTCTCCTTCATGGGGAAAACAGAGCTGGATAACATTTGATTTTTGGTGTTGACACTCATTCCTAAAAAGCAGCACCTATCCTTTTTTCTCTAGGTGCTCCTTGACCTATTTTAAAAATATATTTAGATAGTTCAATCTAGTGACTGCCTTTCAGCCAATAATTCTCATACATAATAACCCAGGACAGGAGCAGAAAACCTGTTTAAGATCTTTAAACTCTCCCACAAGCCTTCTCCCAATCCCTCACAGCCATAGAAAACAAATAAGTCTTGTAGCTGGCCAGAAGGTCAATTAAACTAGGATTATTTGAGACTAGGGACAAGGGGAGTGAGTTCCAAAGTAGAGTTGTGCCTCTCAGAAAAGGCCCTGGCAGCTGTCCCCATTTATGTGAACTGTGCTCCAGATTAGTTACCTGCACCAATTTCAACTGTGGCCATACGGTATAAGGAAAGAGACAAGTAGGTTCCAGATTACTTGGCACTCTAAATCAGAATTTAAGGTGTTGATTTTCTTTGACTTAATAGGAAACCAGTCTAGATCCAAAAGCACAAGAATCATGTGTTTCAGGAAAGGTGGGCCCTGTAACAAATGACCTGCCAAATTCTGCACCAGTTTCAGTTTCTGAATAGTTTTAAGATGTAACGTGACATATGAAAAAGGAGAAGATAGTTTGTTAGATTCCATACATTCTTTTTCAGAGTCACTGACACGGCAGCTTAGTTCACTCTTTACCAGTTATCCTATTTTCATTCCATATCTGACCTTTAAATATAATGGGCTGTATTTAGATCAGTTATACTGGTGTAAATACGAAGTGGCTTCAATGAAGTTGCTTCAGAGTTACACTGGTGTAAATGAGAGCAGAATGTGGCACAATGCAAACAACGTAGCTCAGATTTTTTGTATGTTCTCTTTTAGGAGCTTATTCTTCTGTGCTTGGGAACATCTCCAGCACTTTCTGGAGACCACTGAAATTCATGCCATTTGGGAAAGAGAAAAAACAGTCATTTTTAAATACCTTACTGTCTATTCATACACTATCTAATGTCACATTAAAGCCAAATCACCTGAGTCTGTTAGATGGACATAGCACATTAAAAATAATTTCTCCTTATAGAAAGGACACTTATACTAATTTCACTGTTGTATTGCTCTCATATCTTATTTTGATTTAGATATTTATCTGGAATACCCACAGTACCACACGTGGGTATCTAAAGCTGTATTCAGAATTGTGTATCTTTAGAAAGTGAGTAGCTGTTCTTTACACCTTCAGTACATTTTTCACTACACAAAACAGCTTAACCAGCCATGAGAGTATGTGCAGTGGAGCCTCCCTTAGCTGCATGCTTTACAAACTTAGACCCTGTTCTTGTACACACTTACGCATCATTACATTTTGCACACTGTGCACACTGAAATCAGTCAGACAGTTCATGGTGCATAAAGTTTAAATATGTGCTGTGCATAAGTCTTTGCAGGATCAGGGCCTGTGTGAAAACTGCACTGTGCATGTGTGACATGCAGCGTTTATAAGGTCATAACTTGGTTAATCAAACTTAAATTTCATGAGAACTCTTAAGAAGCATTTTTTTTTCATGATGGGCTCCTTAGATACCAAATTTGAAATATCAATGCTGATCCAAAAAAGATTATAAAAATGTTTTTAAATGGGAAAGTATTCACCTCCTCCCCGCCCCATCCCCTCTACTTGCTCTCAAAAGTGGAGGAATTGTTTAGTCCAATCTTAAGCAAAAATAAAATCTCCTTCAGGCACAGGACAAACCTGGAAAAATTTCAACTGCAAAAATTAAGTATTTAAGAAAATTAGGCATGATTGAAAACAGGGAGTTAGAACAGAAACAGTTATTCAATCTTAACCACATGGGTCTCTGCTCCCCCTGCTGTAATGTTCAGTAGGAATGTCTGTGGATGTGAAATGGTCTTGACATCTCAGTTATGCTAGATGGGTGTGTCTTTGGCTTTTTGGCCAGCAATGTTGCTTTCTGTTGTTGGAGACAACAGAGGAGATGGGGAGAAAGAGAAAGCAGGAAGGAAATCACAGTGCTAAATTTGCTCAGCACAATAATGACAGGCTATTACACTCTGGTCTTGCCCCTCTCACTGAGCAGACACTGGTCTGTTGTGAATCAACCCTACCTTCGGACTCCACATGCTACTGAGCTCCCACACCAGTACCTGGATCTGGGCAGTGACTAGTAGCACATTGTTGTTAGTTCTGGGTGTCTCAGGCACACACCCCGGCTGCAGACTCTGTGGCTGATGGCCTTCTGGGCAATGGGACCTTACAGCCTGCCTGCCTTAGACTCTGGAAACAGTGCCTCATCCCTCCTGAGCCCCCAGTTGCTTAGCCATGTTCCCCCACATAGTCTACCTGGCTGCAGGAGCTCTTGTTTCTAGTTTAACCCTTTAGGGGCAATGTGGCAGGCAAGCAAGGAAAACAGGCTTAGCAAAGAAATTTCTTAACTTTTCAAAGCACACTAGAGATACAGATCTTTGAAAAATAACAAGATCCTGAATGCAATCCCCTGGAGTCTGAGCTCGTTCCTTCTGTGAGTCTTGGACTTGGTCAGCATCCTTAGGTCAGGCACAGGTTCTGCCTTTTTGGCCTGGTCTGCTTGCATGTGATGGTGGTTAGTCCTCACTTAATTTTGCATTTAATTTTCTATTATCCTTTTTAAAGAAACAGGTAAGAGTTTCTTTTTTTCCCCTAGGCCTCAGTCCTGAATCAGGATCTGGTAGTGATAACTTTGTTTGGACTCTGCCTGAACAACATGTTCCATGTTAGCAGATCCTGACTCAGGATCAGGGGCCTTAAATATTGATTGTGCTATTGATTCCACTTCCACGCTTTATAAGGGTAGAAAGCACTATGCATTTGTATGAAATGCCGCATAACACAGAAGAACCTACATAACTCTCAAACTACACAATCATGTGTGTAGAGTCCTGAACCGAAACCCCCGCTTTGAAACCTCTGATCTGAACTCCAGATCCAAACTTAATGGTCTGGACCTTTGCCTGTGGTCACAGAGTGGTTGATGTAACTCCAATGGGGAGGGGGTGCACAAAAGTGGCTTTCAGTCAACTGTGCACTCCCCCAATCCTGAGACATGGGGAGAATCTGTCCACATCTCTCTCTAATGAGCAGAACCAAAATCTTTTATCTGAACACTTTTGAATTTGGAGTAATTTTCAAACTCCACATCTGAGTTTTTTCTAGGGTGACCAGACCAGATGTCCTGATTTTATAGGGACAGTCCCAATATTCAAGGCTTTTTCTTACATAGGTGCCTATTTACCATTCCCCCCATCCCAATTTTTCACACTTGCTATCTGGTCACCCTAGTTATTCCCCATTTTGGGGTGTTCAGGTGAAGCTCCTTTTAAGAGGAAGAGATTCAAGCTATGAAGCTGGATCTGAACCCAGATCCAGAGTTTGTATCCACTTTTTTTTGTTCAGCCCTCTCTCTAGTTTACCATAATAAGGTAGATATCAATATTCTACACTTAGCATAAGTTTTGTCCTATGTAGCCACAAAAGTTCATAGCTAAAAAAAATACCTAAGATCTGTCAGAAAAGAGTTTTAGGTAAAAGGGGAAAAAAGATTTCTCTTTTGGGTGAAGGCCAAACACAGAATGCTTCTGCCGAAAAGCAGACTTTCTGAGAAAGTTATATGAAAGCAGGAGTTATCAGGGATGTCTCTAACTAATCTTAACTATACAACATTCACTACCTATTAATTTTGTCAGAGAACATACTGTAGTAATAGGACTGTAACATAATTACATACAAAAATAACTTTTCCCATCTCAGGTCCTGTGCCTCACTTCCCTTTCATCAATTTAATCTTTAAGGTTCTTTTTATGACCTTATCCTGTATATGGCAATCTGTTGCTAAAGGGACGGCTCTAATGACAAAATAAAAAGATATTGGCTTAATAGTGTGAATAAACAGAAGTAAATGATTGATAAAGTTTCTTTTTACACATGAGTGTCTTAATATTCGAGTGAGAAGTTTTAGAAAAGAGAGAACATTTAGGAGAGGAATGGACTAATATTGAACTCTCATTTTAAACTTTGTGTAAGCAGACACGGTTATTTTAAATTTTAGGGAGTTTAACTACAGAAACTATTCCACTGCTACTGCTCCATTCAGGCAAACGTTCAAACTGTAATATCTGATCAAAACCACATTAATCATCAAGCCTGTCCTTCCACCAGGGCCAGCTCTAACTTTTTTGCCACCCCAAGCAAAAAAGAAGAGCCCCGCCCCTTACCATCCCCCCCACCCCGTGAGCGCCACGCCGCCAACCTCCCCCCAGTGCTGTGCTGCCCAAAGCCCCCGCTCCCCCAAGCGCCAGCCCCCGAAACAAAAAAAGCCCCTCCAGCACTGCCCCAACGAAGCAAAAAAAAACAAAACCCAAAACAAACAAACAAAAAACCCTGAGGGCTGCCCCACCCAAAGGTGCCCCTCAAGCACATGCTTGGTCGGCTGGTGCCTGGAGCCAGCCCTGCCTTCCACTGTTCTTTCCAAAGAGACTCCTGTGTAAATCAGCCATTCTCCTTTCTCATCAGAAACAGTGTGCCATTGACTAGCTGTCTCTACCTAGGCCATGGAGCCAGGAACTGCTGAATTCTAACTGCAGCTCCTCATGGAATCATTGTGCACCTTTCTATCTTGTTTCCCTATGTGTAAAATGGGGATTATACTTACCTACCTGTTTACCTCTGATGGACATTGTCAGGATTAATTTGTCAGAGTCTGTCCTGAAACCCTTATATTGGGTAGCACTAAGGCTATGTCTACGCTACGAAATTAAGTCGACTTAAGTTACATCAACAGACAGCCACTGCTGTCCATACTGTGCTCGTGTTAGCAGAGTGCATCCACAGTAGCAGCTCTTATATTAACAGAGAGCAGTGCAGTGTGGGTAGCCATCCCACTGTGCAGCTGGCCGCAGGGTGTTTTGGGAAGGGTTTGCATTGCTTCATGGGGGCAGGTTCAGCATCACGAGTCCAGTTTCTCAATTCCATCATTCCATGGGATCCTACTTGGTTTCCAGCTGCTTTTCAACTGCCCTGGTAACCTGCAAGCCAGCCCTCCGTGTCAGACAGCATGGATCTGGTACGGCTCTTCAGTATTGTGCTGTGCATTATGAACGCAAGGCTGTAAGAGGAGCCCAACGAGGGGATGGGAGGGGATGACTATTCACCACCATCCTAACTCCAGCTCCCTCCTCATAGAAATGGCATGTCTGTGGCTCTGCTCCAGAGATGACTATTTGCCTCCCTTGCCTTTTGCTATGCCTGCTGCAGCTGCGATTTTTACACAGCGCAGCTGCGTGTCCCTATGTGGTCTCTCTCCTCCATACCCTGACCAAGCTCCTGAAGCTGGAGCAGAGCTGTGCGTACACAGCCTCCTCTTCCCAGAGACCCAGTAGATCCACCACTTCCTGTGGACTCCATGCAGGAGCCAGCATGCTCAGCTGGACAGCTGCTAAGTGAACTCTTTACACGGAGCAAACGGGAAGAGCAAGTTCAACACCTCCTGGGGCTTTAGCAGCAAAGGGGTGGTCACCTGTGTTCCTGGCTGCAGGGCGGCAGAGTTCCAAACAGTGACCAGAGTGGTCATGGTGGGATACCTTCTAGAGGCAACTTAGGCAACACAGCATTTACAGTGACTCTGAGTCACTAATTACGTCGCCCTAAGCTCTACGACTCTCATTGAGGTGGTTTTATGATGTTGGTATAGCAGGCAAGTTAAAGCAGCAGGAAGAGCATTGCAGGGGGTACACCTCCATAGTTAGGTCCACGCAAGCTGCCTTATGTCAACAAAACTGTGTAGGGTAGACATGGCCTAAGTGTGTGTCAGTTAAAAAAGCCACCGAGGTGCATGGGATCCTTCAGCACCTGTTACGAGTGGAGGAAGGACTGTTCCTGTATAGGCCATGATGCATCAGGTGCACCAAAGGGGGGGGTGCTGAGCAGCAGCATCACTGTTAAGACAGAATGTGCCCCCCCGCCTCCCCAGTGTGGACCTGTAGGAACTAACTGGTTCTCTAGGTTCATAGCGTCAATCCCTCTTTAGGATTTTCAGCACCAGTGGTGGTATTAGCCCTCCTCCCATCTTATGCTCTGGGAGTGTGTGAAGACATTTGATAGTTGCCTCCTGCACAGCTGTGCTGAGAGAGTAGGAGTCCCTGCCTCCAGCAAGTGCCTGCAGGTCACCATAATTTAGTCCTAAATATCCTACTTCTCCTTCCTTATTCATGTAAGGAACCTACCACCAAGCAGCTACTTGTTGCCACAAGAAACAAATTAATCACTTAGATCCAGATTCTGCCGTCCTGCCTCACATAGACTAGTCCCTTGCCCTGTGAGTTATACCATCTGAGTTCAAATCAGTGGGACTACATGCAGAGTAAGGGGTTACTCCAAGAGTAAGGGGCAGGGATGTGCCTCTAAATGACATGAGGGAGGGGAAGAGAGGGGTGATTAGAAAGAAAGGAAAGAGCTGTTATTACACAGACATTTTGTTAATTTGCAAAGCCAAGAGAGACACAGAAACAGTACCTGACAATTTAATATGGATTTGGTTCAATATTAATTTTATTTTTAATTTGTTCCTTGTGGGGCTGTCTTATTAATGCTCTAGTGTTGAAATGGATGACACCAGGAATTCATGTAGTGCTCCTGTTCTTTAGCTATTTAAGCATCTGATTTCCAACCTGTCGCTTACAGCTGCCCTAACAAAGGTTGTCAGATTTTTAATGCTAAACAGCTTTAAAACTGGCTGCAAAACACCAAAGTAAAAATAACTCAGTTCTCTCAATGAACCAAATCAACTAACTGAAACTCAGTATGATATGATGTTATGTCTTCATTCTTGGCTTCTTTAGTCTCACTCAATGTGTACTCTCTCTCACCCCTATTCAAATTGTTTGAGGCCATGCCCTTAATTTCATCACTGATCATTCCCTGCTGGGCTCCCTATGCTGCTAATGCTCTCACCTCCCCCACTCCTCCCTTATATTTGAGCATTCTCTTTATTGCCTCCCCACTCGGAAAGTTACCATCTATCTCTCGGTCCTCTCAAAAACTTTGATCCCATTAGACACTCTAGCCTGATTTGCTCTCTTGATCAGCTGCAGCCTAATTCCCGTTGTTCATTGATTTCAGAAGTTGCTGACAATCTTTGTTCCCTTTTCAATACCATTACTACAGTAATACAAATAATAAACTTCTCTCTCCACCAAACTCACCTTCTTCCTCTCAGCCTTTACCTTTAGCCACACACAAAGAATTTGCTTCCTTATTCAATCTAAAATTTGCCCCCTCTTCAAACACCTCATCCTATTGTGCCCCACCAGTTTCTATTACTACTTCCCCTCCCTCTGACTCATAACAGAACTTCCTTATGCTATCCGAGACCTATTGACTAGGGCTATTGGGCTGCACTGTTGTGAGACCCAGGAGAATCTGGAAGACTGTAACCGCTGTGTCAGTGTACCCCCATCTGTGTCATGTGCATACACTGCCACACAGGTCCTTAATTGCCCCATACAAAACTTACCATTCTTTATACCCAGCATAACTCCATATCAGCATTCCTTTTCATACACATCATGCATCATTACAGTCTTCTGTGCAGAATATCTGGGGAATACTTGCAGCTGGTTGCCAAAGATCATGCTGCCACCTCACTAGGCTCACAGCTGCTATTATGCAACTCAGAAGGCTTGCATCCAGGCTGGGAGATGATCAGGAAGTGGGAACATAAATCTATACTACAGGATTATGCTAGCCTAGGTACGCCAACATAGCTATGCCAGTCTTGTCTCCACAGTCGAGACCTAGACTACACCTAAAGTTAGACTGACATAGCTATGGTACTTAGGAATTCGCACCCCTGAGCATCACAGTTTAGCTGACCTAACCCCAGATGTAGATGCAGCTAGCTGAGGGGAGAATTCTTCCTTCTCCACGTGGCAGGTTATCTACTTTGAAGGGAAAACTCCTTCTGTCGATGTAGGAAGTGTCTATACTATAAACTAGTGGTTCTCAACCTATTTATCATTGTGGTCCACATATGCAGCTCACAATGTGTTACATGGACTGCAGGTTGAGAACCATAGTGTCTCCCTCCTCCCCCACAGCTAAAACCTCCCACAATCCCCTATGCCTAGCACCCATTGCCCAAAGACCCCTCCACAGAGCAGGGCCAGGAGCAGAGCCCTGGGCAGCTGGCACCCTGGACCCCATCGCAGCCCTGGCGCAGGCCAGCAGCCTGACCTGAGGCATGGGACCAGGAGTGGAGCCCCACATAAAATCTGGGGGTGCTGCAGCACCCCTACCCTCTCACTATCCAGAGGCCCCCTCCAAACCTGCCCAAAGACCCACACTCCTACCCCCTACAGCGCTCACCAGCCCCCTGCTGGCAGGAGTGCACCTGCAGCCGGCCAGATGATATCTCCCCCTCAGCCAGCCCTGCCTGCTGCCAGACCAGAGCACCAGCGCCAAATTTAGAATTTTTTATCATACAGCTGGGCCACATCTGTGTGCTAATTGGGCCATATGCAGGCCACAGGCTGAGAACCACTCTAGACACTACAGCAGTACAGCTTTACTGACACAGCTGTAGCACTTGTAGTATAGACACAGCCATAGCCACAGGCTAGAACAGGGCCTCATCCTCCCTGATTGAACTGACCTCGTTATCTCTAGCTTGCTTGCTAGCACACATATATATACCTGCCCCTGGATTTTTCCATTACATGCATCTGAGGAAGTGGGTATTCACCCACGAAAGCTCATGCTCCAAAACGTCTGTTAGTCTATAAGGTGCCACAGGATTCTTTGAGGCTTAATAGGGATAAGAGTGTCCAAACACAGATTAAGTGAGCAATAGCTATTCAGAACATAAGAACATATGCACTTTCAGTCACACCCCAACCTATTTGGAATAGCTTTCCTGTGTAGTAAAACCCTAACTCATTCTAACACCAGGATTGGAAACAGTATTGTGACATATTTTAGAGAGAGAAACCGGCTAAAGCTTTTCAAATACAGATACCTTTATTACTTCTTATTTCTGTTACAGCAGTGTCTGAAAGCCCCATTGTGCTAGATGCTACAAACACAGAGGAAGACAATCACTGCCCTGAGGAGCTTACAGTCTGGAGTTCTGAAAGTCGATCTGCACGTGTGAACTGTGAGCACTGCCACTGCCTTTGCTGTCAACCTATTTTGATTCAAGGTAATAACAGGAGCTATGCCCAGACTATTCATAATATACAAAACTACTAAAGCAAGTTATCCTGAATCTGTCTGCTCTCTTTTTTCCTCCAATAAAGAAATAACCCACTTCAGGAGTTCAAACCACTTTTGACTAAAGAATCCAGGATAATGTCTCTTTCTTTGCTTTTAATGTCTATCTCATGCTGCTATTATTATATAGCTAGAGTAACTCTGCACACTGTATGATACTACATAAGACTGCCCTGTGCAAAGTACTGTGCAGGGCCTCCATCTGTTTAAAAAATATCTCATGGTTTCTGAGTGACTACATACAAAATGCCAGGGCAGAAAAGCACTGAAAACAGCAAGACAGTAGAAGTATTGTTCAAAGAGCTTTGTAATCTTAAGCAATTTAATTTTCTTTACTGAAAGTTAATTATTTAAATAAGTGACAGACCAATTTGATGCCTTCAATGAAATAAGTGACTGTGCATCATTAAGAAGCACCGATATTGCAAATACCTTCATACCCTGTTGGTTTATTTTCCAGAGAGGAAAATATGCAGTATACTGAAATATTTTTATAGGACCTCTCTTTGGTTCTATTTAAGTTCTGGTATCACCCTCATCTGCTTAGTATCTGGGAAAGAAAACTTGAAATAAATCCAAGATTTAAGTATGCAGATAGCTAGAATAGCCTTCTTGTGTCAGCTATATGTCTAACAAACAAATGTAAGAGAATCACTGAGTACAAATCTCAAGTTCCACACAGAGACAAATGGGCAAACTGTGTAGGAATGTCAATAAATACACTATTGACTAAAGGCTGGAACTCAGCCAGCTGACCATTTATTTTTTGGATAATAGATACTGTCTAGAATGGTGAAGGCAGGAATGAGAAGGAATTATACTGGCACTGTAAAGATAAATATGGGAAATGAACACAGAAGACTGAAGTGCCCCTTTGAGAGTAGTCCTTAAGCAGACCCTACTGCCTGAATAAGCATTGCAGGTTGGGGCTGTTAAGTTGGTTTCAGAGGAAGAAAAAATAATTTTGATAATGATGCACTCTCTCATGTGCCTTGAACTTTTCCAGTAGGTAATCTTAGTGCTTTTAAAGCCATCCATAGATGAAAAAAAAATATTCTTGCTAAGAATGAGCGTGAGTAAAATGAGGTATGGTGGGAGAAGAGGAGCATGTCCCATCCAGCTTTGCAAATTCAGCATGGAATCTCTTTCCAGACATCATCGTACTAATAAAGATTGTCTAGGCCAAAATAGCCCCTCAGTTACACTGTGCAACCCGTTACTCCTGTGTAATCCGATTGCCTTCAACCTGGTGATCTGTATGAGATTCTAACTTTGGTTAAAATTGTAATGGTGGGCTCTAAATCCAGTTTGCCTCTGCACGCCACACAGTAAAAACTCAGTTTATAAACTAGCAGTTTTGTCCTTTAGCAGAGGTATGGTTTGCTTACGGCTGCCTTTTTATAACAGGAACAGCACTGTGGGTTTCTGCCATGCAGACAGGACCGTGTAATCAGTTTTCTAAGTCCTCCTTCAGTTCTAGTCGTAGTAGAACATCCCAGAATGCATGTGCTGCTGTGTACAAGTCTTCTGGGCATCCTGGGCTTGGGAGAGGTACCATGAGCTAACTGGCCACGTTTTGCCAGAGAATATTGATACAAACATAATTATGCATGGACAACTGAGATGGCAGAAAACTAAACTGTTACCTGTAGCTGGTTGTGGTTACTGTGTCCAACCAATAATAAAAAAAACCCAACAAGTTGTAACATGGAAAAGACCTAAGAGGCATAGACAATGATTCTGGTAGCTAAAGAGGACATCAATACTAACTTTATTTGTAATGGTTGTGTTAGCCATTATGGAAAAATACATCTTAGGATTCTTGCTACTGCTCTTGTGTAAACAATAGAATACTGGCACTCTTCCTTAAATGTTTTTTTTTTTTTAAACTGTAGTGCCAGGGAGATACTTGTTAGTTACAGCACAATGTAACAATAGCATTTCTCTACCTCACAACCTAAATTAGGATAAGAACAGCAGAAGGAAACAATACAAAAGAGTATTAATTGAAGGTTATACAATTCAATCTCTTTTCCGTGTCATTTAGAAAAATGTTTTTACTACAAGTCAGTTTTAGCTTTTTTACACAAAACTGATTTTCTGAAGCTCATCATTTAGGTACACCTTTCTGGGGTTGCGAAGGTGAATGAGGACCATGGTAGGAGTCTGTGCAGATATCACTTCAGAGAAGCACAGTGAGGGTTAACAAGCAGTGTTTGTGCAAATGTCTCATTGCAGCTTTTTGGCAAGAGTTTCAAATGTCATGTTGACCTACAGCTACTGGGAGAGAAGACTCATGGCTGCAGGTGTCTTTATGGCCATGAGTTAACTATAAAGTTTGCAGCTGTCCACCACTCACTCAGACTTGCCAGCCCTGTTGAAGCTTTGTGGATCCCTCTCCTTTATGGCTACTTTGCATGATATGCCTGCCTTCTGGCTACTGATTACAACTACTGTCCTTCTGCCTGGGAATCCTGGCCAGGTTTTATTTCTGGGCAACTCAAAAAAGACGGTTACTCACCTTTGTAACTGTTGTTCTTCGAGATGTGTTGCTCACATCCATTCCAGTTAGGTGTGCGCGCCGTGCGTGCACGTTCGTCGGAAACTTTTTTACCCTAGCAACTCCAGTGGGCCGGCAGGTCGCCCCCTGGAGTGGCGCCGCCATGGCGCCCAATATATATCCCTGCCGGCCCGCCCGCTCCTCAGTTCCTTCTTGCCGGCTACTCCGACAGTGGGGAAGGAGGGCGGGTGTGGAATGGATGTGAGCAACACATCTCGAAGAACAACAGTTACAAAGGTGAGTAACCGTCTTTTCTTCTTCGAGTGATTGCTCACATCCATTCCAGTTAGGTGACTCCCAAGCCATACCTAGGCGGTGGGGTCGGAGTGAGAAGTCGCGGCATGGAGCACTGCAGTTCCGAAGGCCGCATCCTCTCTCGACTGCTGTACCAGGGCGTAGTGGGAAGCAAAGGTGTGGACCGATGACCAGGTCGCTGCCCGACAGATTTCCTGGATGGGCACACGGGCAAGGAAAGCCAGCGACGACGCCTGCGCCCTGGTAGAATGCGCAGTCACACGGCCCGTAGGGACATGGGCCAAGTCATAACAGGTCCTGATACAGGACGTAACCCACGAGGATAACCTCTGGGAGGAGATAGGAAGCCCTTTCATACGGTCCGCTACCGCCACGAAAAGCTGGGGGGATTTGCGGAAGGGTTTGGTCCTCTCTATGTAGAACGCGAGAGCTCTACGGACATCCAGCGAGTGGAGCTGCTGCTCCCTGCCTGAGGAGTGAGGTTTTGGGAAAAAAACCGGGAGGAAAATCTCTTGGCTGACGTGGAAGGCTGAGACCACCTTGGGTAGAAAGGCAGGGTGCGGTCTAAGCTGCACCTTGTCTTTGTGGAAGACCGTGTATGGGGGGTCTAGCACAAGGGCCCGGAGTTCCGACACCCGTCTAGCTGAGGTGATAGCTACTAGAAAGGCAGCCTTCCAAGAGAGGTAAAGCAGGGAGCAAGTAGCTAACGGCTCAAAGGGGGGCCCCATGAGCCGGGACAACACCAGGTTAAGATCCCAGGTTGGAGCAGGGGGACGGACGTTAGGGAATAACCGTTCCAGCCCTTTAAGGAATCTCGACACCGTCGGGTGAGAAAAAACGGAGCGACCGTCCGCACCCGGGTGAAAGGTGGAGATAGCTGCTAGATGGACTCGCAACGACGATAAGGCCAGACCTTGCTCTTTGAGGGACCAAACATAGTCTAAGATTTCGGTTACCGAAACTTCCATAGGGCGGAGATTTCTCTCTACGCACCAACAGGAGAAGCGTTTCCATTTCGCCGAATACGTGGCTCTTGTGGACGGTTTCCTGCTGCTCAAGAGCACCTCTCTCACGGGCGTGGAGCAGCGCAGCTCTGAACCAGTTAGCCACGCAGGAGCCACGCCGCTAGGTGCAGCAACTGCAGGTCTGGGTGACAGAGAGACCCGTGGTCCTGGGTAATCAGGTCCGGATGAAGGGGCAGGGGAACTGGGTCGGCTACGGCCAAGTCCAGCAGCATGGTGTACCAGTGCTGTCTGGGCCATGCCGGGGCCACCATGATCACACGAGCCCTGTCTCTGCGCACCTTCAGGAGGACCTTGTGAACCAGAGGGAACGGAGGAAACGCATAGTACAGGTGGGTCGACCACTGGATGAGGAAGGCATCCGCTATCGACCCCGGCTCCCTGCCCTGAAAGGAGCAGAACGCTTGGCACTTCCTGTTCCCCTTGGACGCAAAGAGGTCCACCCGGGGATAACCCCACCTCCGGAAAATGGAGAGAGCGACGTCCGGGCGAAGGGACCACTCGTGTGACAGGAAGGATCTGCTCAATCGATCCGCCAGCGTGTTCCGTACTCCGGGAAGGAAGGAAGCCCTGAGGTGAATGGAGTGGGCTACGCAAAAGTCCCAGAGTCGTATCGCCTCGAGGCACAGGGAGGAGGACCTGGTGCCGCCCTGCTTGTTGATATAATACATGGTCGTCGTGTTGTCCGTGAACACGGCCACACAACGACCCTGAAGCTGATGACAAAACGTTTGGCAAGCAAGGCGGACCGCTCTCAACTCCCTCATGTTGATGTGTAGCCCCACCTCCTCCTGAGACCACAGGCCCTGCGTCCGCAGGGTCCCTAGGTGGGCCCCCCAGCCTAGATCTGAGGCATCCGTTGTCAGGGATACCGAGGGCTGAGACGGGTGAAAGGGAAGACCCGCACACAATACGGACTGGTCCAACCACCAGCCGAGGGAATCTAAGACCTTCTGGGGGATTGTGAGTAACATGTCTAACGGTTGCCTTGCCGGCCTGTAATGACTGATAAGCCACAGCTGGAGAGGCCTCATGCGGAGCCGAGCGTAGTCGGTCACAAAGGTGCACGCCGCCATGTGGCCTAACAGGGTTAGACATGTCCTCACTGACGTCAACGGGGCTGACCGCAAGCGTTGAACGATCGCCGCCATGGTCTGGAACCGCTGCAGAGGCAGCGAGGCCCTGCCCACAGTGGCGTCCAGGACGGCCCCGATAAATTCCACCTTCTGAGTGGGCCTCAGGGTGGACTTGTCTGTGTTTATCAACAGGCCCAGACTCGCAAACATGCCGGTGATCACGCGGACATGGCTGGTCACCTGCTGTTCCGACGTGCCCCGAATCAACCAATCGTCCAGATAAGGGAACACGTGGACACGGTTGCGCCGAAGATGCGCCACGACAACTGCCATGCATTTTGTAAACACCCTCGGGGCCGTGGACAGGCCGAACGGGAGGACTGCAAATTGATAATGAAGAGCCCCCACAACGAAGCGGAGAAAGCGTCTGTGGCGCGGCCAAATGGCAATGTGGAAATACGCGTCCTGCATGTCGAGGGCGGCGTACCAGTCTCCCGGATCCAGGGATGGAATAATGGTCCCCAGGGATACCATGCGGAACTTCAACTTCACGAGGTATTTGTTGAGCTCTCGCAGGTCGAGGATAGGCCTGAGGCCCCCCTTGGCCTTGGGGATCAGAAAGTAGCGGGAATAAAACCCCTTGCCTTTCTCGTTTTCCGGAACCGCCTCTATAGCTCCTTTGCTGAGGAGCGTCTGCACCTCCTGCCGAAGGAATTGCTCGTGAGAGGGGTCCCTGAAGAGGGACGAGGAAGGAGGGCGGGAAGGAGGAAACGAAACAAACTGCAGGCGGTATCCCGTCTGCACCACGCTTAAGACCCAGCGGTCCGATGTTATTTGGGACCACGCCGGGAGGAAAAACGAAAGGCGGTTGGAAAACGGGGGGGAAGGATCCATAGGGGAAACTGTTACTGCGCCCTCGAGCGCACCTTCAAAATGAAGGCTTAGGACCAGGCGGGGGTTTTGAGGAGCCTTGGTTCTGCCCCCCTTGGTTCCCCGACTGCCTGCGCCTCCCGTTCCTGCCGCGGCGCCTGTAAAGGTCCTGCCGCTGGCGGAACTGGGAAAACGGCCTGCGTTGTTGTTGTTGTTGTTGTTGCGGCCGGAAGGGTCTACGCTGCGTCACGGGAGTGTGCATCCCGAGGGACCGCATAACGACTCGGTTATCTTTCAGACTCTTGAGTCTGGGGTCTGTTTTGTCAGAAAATAGGCCCTGGCCTTCGAAAGGAAGGTCCTGTATAGTATGCTGGAGCTCCGGCGGAAGGCCGGAAACCTGCAGCCAGGAGATGCGACGCATCGTAACACCTGACGCAAGGGTACGGGCAGCCGAGTCCGCAGCGTCCAAGGAGGCTTGCAAGGCCGTGCGTGCGACCTTCTTGCCTTCGTCCAAGATGGCCGTAAACTCTTGGCGAGCATCCTGTGGCAGCAGCTCCTTAAATTTGTCCACTGCCACCCAGGAATCAAAGGCATATCTGCTCAGCAGGGCCTGCTGGTTGGAGACCCTGAGCTGCAGCGCCCCAGCCGAATACACCTTACGGCCAAGGAGGTCCATCCGCCTGGCCTCTCTTGATTTGGGGGCCGGAGCCTCCTGGCCATGACGCTCCCTATCGTTCACCGATTGAACCACCAGTGAACACGGGGTCGGGTGTACATGGAGATATTCGTATCCCCTGGAAGGGGCCATGTACTTCCTCTCGACGCCTTTTGCTGTCGGAGGGATGGAGGCCGGAGACTGCCAGATGGTGTTGGCGTTGGCCTGGATGGTTCGTATAAAGGGCAGGGCGACCCTGGTGGGAGCATCAGAGGAGATGATGGTTACAATTGGATCCTCTATCTCCGAGACCTCCTCCGCCTGCAGACTCAGATTTTGAGCCAATCGCCTGAGGAGGTCTTGGTGCGCCCTGAGATCCAGCGGGGGGGGACTGTTGGAGGAGGTACCCGCCACCGCCTCATCCGGGGAGGAGGATGATGAGACCCCCGGCCCGAGAGTGTCTAACTGAGGGTCTTCCTCAGCCCTCGCCTCTGCCTCCGGAGCCACAGCGGAGTCCTGCTGCTTGGACCCTTCCTCCCCTTCCGGGGAGGGAGGGGGGCGAGACAACGAGGCTTCCGGGGCCCTACGTTCCGCAGTCGCCGGCCTAGGAGGGAGCTGCTGGGGGCCCTGGGCCTGATGGTACGCCCAGGGTGTCCAGAATCCCCACTGTTGTGGGCCTTGGTCCTGCAGCGGCGGATCACCAAACAGCGCCGCCTGCCGGTCGGTGCCCAGCGCATAGCCGCTGTCCGTCTGGGAGGATACGGACGGCTGTCTCGAGGGCCACGGTGGGGCCGACCCTGGATGGTACGGGTCTGCGCGGGCCGGCACGGAGGATCGTCGCGGTGCCGGGGACCGGTACCGGGAGTCATACCGGTGCCGGGATCGGGACCGGGACCGGGATCTGTCACGGTGCCGTGATCCTGATCGGTGCCGTGATCCTGATCGGTGCCGGGCGCCGCTTCGGTGCCGGGACCTGCTACCAGCTCGGTGCCGGGAGGTTGACCGGGACCTGCCACCAGCTCGGTGCCGGGAGGTCGACCGGGACCTGCCACCAGCTCGGTGCCGGGAGGTCGAGCGAGACCGGGACCGGGACCTGCCACCAGCTCGGTGCCGGGAGGTCGACCGGTGCGGCGAGTAGCGTCGGGACCTGCTCCTGGAGTCGCGGTGCCGGTGTCGACTGGAGCCTGACCGCGACCTTCTCGATGCCGACCGGTGCCGCGAGTGCGACCGGTACCGCTGAGGGGAGCGGTGCCGGGACTGCGAGCGGCGTCGGGATCTGGAGCGCCCAAGACGTCGGGACCTGGATCGGGAACGACTGTCTCTGGGCGGTGCCGACATCATGGGCTTGCCTCTGGACACGACCCGCACCGGAGGTACCGGGGGTGGCAGCCGAGTAGGCTCAGTCAGGGCAATAAGGTCCCGAGCCGAGGCGAAGGTCTCCGGTGTGGATGGGACCACTATCTCAACCCCAGATCTCATGGGGGAGCTCGGCGGCACCGGACTCAACGGACCCGCCGGGCCCGGAGTCAACGGTGCTGACGGTGCCGGCGGCGCCGCGGCCGATGTCGAGGCCGGGCGCTCTAGCCGGGTCTGCCTGGCCGGAGTATTAGACTTCGACGGCCTTGGCTCTGGCTCCAGTGCCGGAGAGGGTCGGTGCCGAGGAGTCTTCTCGGTGCCGGAGCGATCCGGTGCCGGTGCCGATACCACGGCCTGCGAAGCCGTCGGGTCAAGTGCCGCCTCCATTAGGAGAGTTCGGAGCCTTTGATCCCTCTCCTTCTTTGTCCTCGGCTTAAAGGCCTTACAGATGCGGCACTTGTCGGATCTGTGCGATTCCCCGAGGCACTTCAGGCACGCTTCGTGGGGATCGCTGGTAGGCATGGGCTTCTTGCAGGCCGCACACTGCTTGAAGCCCGGCGAACCAGGCATGAGCCCGGTGCCGGGTGCCGGGAAGGGCTAAGCCCCCGGCGATAGAAGTACTTTACAACTAATTAACTTAACTATCAACTTAACAAACTAATTAACAACTATAATGAAACTAGAGATAACGATAGATAACGATAGATAACTAGGAGAGCTAGGGACGTGGAGGACAGCTATGCCGCGCTCCACAGTTCCAACGACCGACACGGCGGTAAGAAGGAACTGAGGAGCGGGCGGGCCGGCAGGGATATATATTGGGCGCCATGGCGGCGCCACTCCAGGGGGCGACCTGCCGGCCCACTGGAGTTGCTAGGGTAAAAAAGTTTCCGACGAACGTGCACGCGCGGCGTGCACACCTAACTGGAATGGATGTGAGCAATCACTCGAAGAAGAACTGCTGAATACAACTTCAGGGCGACAGTGATGGAAGAACTCAGCAGAGTTCACGTCACGCCAGACCCCTCCCAGCCTGAAGTGTGAGGGACAAAACCAGCGGCATGAGGCTATGTCTAAACCGTGTAGCATTGGCAGCAGCAAACTTCTAGGGTAGATGCAGTACATGGGGAAAGTTTTTCTTTTGCTGTAGGAACCCCACTGTCCTGAACGTTAGCTATGGTAACAGACGCCCTCTTCTGTTCACATTGCTGTTCCTACAGTGGGGGCAGGGGGGAGGGCGAGGGGGATGGCAGCATAGCTATGTACCTAGGGCATGTGGTGTTTTCACACCCCTGACTTACATAGCCATGACAGTGTACGTTTGAAGTGTAGACCAGGCTTTAGACAAGGTCTCCTACATAGCTATACAATACTATTGAATACCATGAATACTAGCTCACTGGACTGGCCCGCAGAAGTTCATTTTATAAATCTCTCCAGCACTTATTATCAGAGCAGATAAGTGCTAGAGACACCTGGAACATTTCAGGTTATGTATTATGGAGCAGTTAGGGGAAATTGTGTAAAGGCACAAGTGTGCCATTTAGTGGGGTAGACCAGATTGGGGTGAGGGGTTGGGTTCAGTCCCCAGGGAGAGACCCAGGGCAGTGCAGCAGAGTAAGCCTACAGTGCACTCAACCTACAGCAGTGGGTACTATTTCATGGGGTGATCCTCATTCCCCCCTCCAGCCTGTTGGCTCTCATCACAGCATGCACACAGGGCCTCCCTCACACTGTCCTGGGAGCTGCCAAATAGCTTGCTCCAACCTGGAGTGGGATGCAGAAGGGCCCAGGTCAGGGCTCACCCTAATGAAATCACAGCCATAAAAGTATCATGGACAAAAATCACACTATCCAGGACACAAATGCTATGACAAACCTGTAGCCCTAAAGATAAATAGCTTTAATTACATCAAATATTTAAGAATTATGGAACATAGGAACTGCCATCCTGTATTATATCTGTTGTTCCTCTAGTCCAGTAGGTGGTCTCAGACAGAGAACAGTATCAGATGCTCCAAAGGAAGATGTAAGAAATCTCACAGTAGGCAGCTGTGAGATAGCATATTCCTACCTGGTGTAGGTCTTGTCCTTACTAGTCAGAGATTAACCATATCTATAGAATGCTTCAAGATTTTAAATCAGAGTAGATAAATAAGGAAATATTTTCAAAGGTTTTTAGGCCCCCTAAATCTGCACATGAGCACCTAGTGAGATTTTCAAAAGTGTTAAGCTTAGGTGTTTTTAAAAAACAAAACAAAACACTATGCACCCTAAACATCTTTCAGAAATCTGGTCCTTAGCAAACATAAATGGATACACACACTGCATAACAGCGTACAAGTGAACTGTGTCATAAGAACATAAAACCGGCCATACTGGGTCAGACCAAAGGTCCATCCAGCCCACTATCCTGTCTATTGACAGTGGCCAATGCCAGGTACTCCAGAGAGAGTGAACCTAACAGGTAATGATCAAGTGATCTCTCTCCTGCCATCCATCTCCACCCTCTGACAAACAGAGGCTAGAGACACCATTCCTTACCCATCCTGGCTAATAGCCATTAATGGACTTAACCTCCATGAATTTATCCAGTTCTCTCTTAAACGCTGATATAGTCCTATCCTTCACAACCTCCTCAGGCAAGGAGTTCCACAAGTTGACTGTGAAGAACTACTTCCTTTTGTTTTAAACCTGCTGCCTATTAATTTCATTTGGGGGCCCCTAGCTCTTATATTATAGGAATAAGTAAATAACTTTTCCTTATCTACTTTCTCTACATCACTCATGATTGTATATACCTCTATCATATCCCCCCCTTAGTCTCCTCTTTTCCAAGCTGAAGAGTCCCAGCCTCTTTAATCTCTCCTCATATGGGACTCTCTTCAAACCCCTAATCATTTTAGTTGCCCTTCTCTGAAGCTTTTCTAGTGCCAGTATATCTTTTTTGAGATGAGGAGACCACATCAGTATGCAGTATTCAAGATGTGGGCGCACCATCAATTTATACAAGGGCAATAATATATCCTCTGTTTTATTCTGTCCCCTTTTTGATGATTCCTAACATACTGGTTTTTTGTTTTTTTTTTGACTGCCTTTGCACACTGCGTGGACGTCTTCAGAGAACTAGTCATGATAACTCCAAGATCTTTTTCCTGACTCATTGTAGCTAAATTTGCTCCCATCATATTGTATGTATAGTTGGGATTATTTTTTCCCATGTGCATTACTTTACATTTCTCCACATTAAATTTCATTTGCCATTTTGTTGCCCAATCACTTAGGCCTGGTCTATAGTACGCGTTTAAACAGATTTTAGCAGCGTTAAACGGATTTAACGCTGTACCCATTTACACAACGAGGCCCTTTATATAGATATAAAGGGCTCTTTAAATCGGTTTCTGTACTCCTCCCTGACGAGAGGAGTAGCGCTAAAATCGGTATTACCATAGCAGATTAGGGTTAGTGTGGCCGCAAATTGACGGTATTGGCCTCCGGGCGGTATCCCACAGTGCACCACTGTGACTGCTCTGGACAGTAATCTCAACTCGGATGCAGTGGCCAGGTAAACAGGAAAAGCCCCGCGAACTTTTGAATTACATTTCCTGTTTGCCCAGCGTGGAGCTCTGATCAGCACGGGTGGCAATGCAGTCCAAAATCCAAAAAGAGCTCCAGCATGGACCGTACAGGAGATACTAGAGCTGATCGCTGTATGGGGAAACAAATCTCTTCTATCAAAGCTCTGTTGAAGACGAAATGCCAAAGCATTTGAAAAAAAAATCTACAGGCTACACAGTGCTGCATGACAAGCGTAACGGGAAGCCAGAGACTCAAATGGACGCTCATGGAGGGAGGGAGGGGGTACTGAGGACTCCAGCTATCCCACAGTCCCCAGCAGTCTCCGAAAAGTATTTGCATTCTTGGCTGAGCTCCCAGTGCCTGTAGGTTCAAACACATTGTCCGGCGTGGTTCAGGGACTAGCTCGTCAATGTACCTCCTCCCCCCACCACATGAAAGAAAGGGGAAAAAAATAGTTTGACTTTTTTTAATGTCATCCTATGTCTACTGAATGCTGCTGGTAGACACGAGGCTGTAGCAGTAAAGAGCAGTATCCGCTCCTCTTCCCTCCCTGGTGGCAGACGGTACATGCTTGATAACTGCTGAATACCCCTGGCTGGCCTCAGGGGCGCCTGGGTAAAAATAGGAATGATTCCTGGTCATTCCCAGTAGAGGGGACAGAATGGCTGGTAATTGTCTTCATCATAGCCATTGAGAGCTGAGCTCCATCAGCCCCCTCCCTTTCCTGTGTAAAGAAAAGATTCTGTCCTGCCTGGACTATCATAGCAGCAGCATGCTGGGCTCCTCTCCCCCGCACCACTTAATGTCCTGCCTGGACTGTCATAGCACGGGGAGGCTGCCTCCTCCTATCTCATTAACAAGTCACTGTTTCTTATTCCTGCATTCTTTATAACAACTTCATGACACAAATGGGGGGGGGGGGCACGGTCACAGTAGCCCAGGAAGGTTGGGGGAGGAGGGAAGCAACAGGTGGGGTTGTTGCAGGGGCACCCCCGTGAATAGCATGTAGCTCATCATTTCTGCGGGATCTCACACGGAGCACCTGTGCTCTCTGATACACTGGTTCTCTAGTACATTTGCCCCATATTCTAGGCAGGCCTGACTATTTTTAGAAACCATAAAGGAGGGATGGACTCGGGGAGTCATTCCCAGTTTTGCTTTTGCGCCCCTGGCCAATGTCAGCCAGGGGCACCCCTGATAGCAGCAGACAGCACAGAAGGACAGATAACTGTCATCTCATTGCCAAATTACACTGGCAGCAGATGGTACAGAACAACTGGTAACCGTCTCTGCTATCATGCAAACGCAAATGAATGCTGCTGTGTAGCGCTGGAGTATCGCCTCTGTCCATGGCATCCAGTACACACATGGTGACCGTAAAAAAAAAAAAAAAAAAAGCTGAACGGGCTCCATGGTTGCCGTGCTATGGCGTCTGCCAGGGCAATCCAGGGAAAAAGGGCGTGAAATGATTGTCTGCCGTTGCTTTCCCGGAGGAAGGAATGACTGACGACATTTACCCAGAACCACCCGCGACAATGATTTTTGCCCTATCAGCCACTGGCCTCTCAACCCAGAATTCTAAGGGGCGGGGGAGACTGTGGGAACTATGGGATAGCTACAGAATAGCTACCCACAGTGCATCGCTCCAGAAATCGATGCTAGCCTCGGACCATGGACGCACACCGGCAAATTAATTTGCTTAGTGTGGCCACGTGCACTCGACTTTATACAATCTGTTTTATAAAACCGGTTTATGTAAAATTGGAATTATCCCGTACTGTAGACGTACCTTTAGTTTTGTGAGATCCTTTTGAAGTTTGTCACAGTCTGCTTTGGTCTTAACTATCTTGAGCAGTTTAGTATCATTTGCAAACTTTGCCACCTCACTGTTTACCCCTTTCTCCAGATCGTTTATGAATAAGTTGAATAGGATTGGTCCTAGGACTGACCCTTAGGGAATACCACTAGTTACCCCTCTCCATTCTGAGAATTTACCATTTATTCCTACCCTTTGTTACCTGTCTTTTAACCAGTTCTCAATCCATGAAAGGTCCTTCCCTTTTATTCCATGACAACTTAATTTACGCAAGATCCTTTGGTGAGGGACCTTTTCAAAAGCTTTCTGAAAATCAAAGTATACTATGTCCACTGGATCCCCCTTGTTCACATGTTTGTTGACCCCTTCAAAGAACTAATAGATTAGTAAGACACGATTTCCCTTTAGAGAAAACATGTTGACTTTTGCCCAACAATTTATGTTCTTCTATGCATCTTACAATTTTATTCTTTACTATTGTTTCAACTAATTTGCCTGGTACTGACGATAGACTTACTGGTCTGTAATTGCTGGGATCACCTCTACAGCCCTTTTTAAATATCGGCACTACATTAGCTAACTTCCAGTCACTGGGTACCGAAGCCGATTTAAAGGACAGGTTACAAACCTTAGTTAATAGTTCCGCAACTTCATATTTGAGTTTTCAGAACTCTTGGGTGAATGCCATCTGGTCCCAGTGACTTGTTAATATTGAGTTTATCAATTAATTCCAAAACTTCCTCTAGTGACACTTCAATCTGTGACAGTTCCTCAGTTTTGTCACCTACAAAAGCTGGCTCAGGTTTGGGAATCTCCCTAAGATCCTCAGCCATGAAGACTGAAACAAAGAATCCATTTAGTTTCTCCGCAATGACTTCATCGTCTTTAAGTGCTCTTTTTGTATCTCCATTATCCAGGGGCTCCACTGGTTGTTTAGCAGGCTTCCTGCTTCTGATGTACTTAAAAACATTTCGTTATTACCTTTTGAGTTTTTGGCTAGCTGTTCTTCAAACTCCTCTTTGGCTTTTCTTATTACATTTTTACACTTAATTTGGCAATGTTTATGCTCCTTTCTGCTCACTAGGATTTGACTTCCACTTTTTAAAAGATGCCTTTTTTATCTCTCTCTGCTTCTTTTACATGGTTGTTAAGCCACGGTGGCTCTTTTTTAGTTCTTTTACTGTGTTTCTTAATTTGGGGCATACATTTAAGTTGTGCCTTTGTTATGGTATCTTTAAAAAGCGTCCATGCAGCTTGCAGGGATTTCACTTTAGTCACTGTACCTTTTAATTTCTGTTTAACTAATCCCCTCATTTTTGCATAGTTCTCCTTTTTGAAATTAAATGCCAGTGTGTCATTACTTTAAGTAACATAGCATTGGCCTGCTAAACCCAAGATTGAGAATTCAATCCTTGAGGGGGCCATTTAGAGATCTGGGGCAAAAATCTGACTGGGGATTAGTCCTACTTTGAGCAGAGGGTTGGACTAGATGACCTCCTGAGGTCCCTTCCAGCCCTGACATTCTGTGATTCTATTAACACTTTCTTCTCCCCTAAAGACTAAACTGAGAGTGAACTTTCAGTACATGGAAGAAATCCTGATATTAGTTCTGCTGTAATTGGAAATTCCTTGGGGCAGAGACCATATCTTTCTCTGTGTGTTGTCCAGCACCAAGTAATGTCAGGGTACTGAGGTAATGACTATATTGTACAGCTAAGTTAGTACTAGGAATGGTAGTGCCACCTAGTGATAGTTTTAAATGTTGTTCAAAGTCAAAAATAATACTTATTTTAAATGAAAATGAGGGTGCTAAAACATTTAAACTGTAGAGGGTATGTAGTATAAACTTTCTGTAAGGAATCAGATGGTAAGATTCAGATTCCACACTACCATTAAAACAGCCAAATTCCATAGATTTTTATGAAAGAATTAAACCTGAACTTTTTATCCTTTCCATTTTCTCCTTATTTTCTAGGCTTCCTTCTGTGCATTAGTATGTCTCTCATTCACTGCTTCCGTTAGCCTTTTTCTATTACTTCACTTTCTTCTCCACTTTCTTTGAGACATTATGTTGCAGGTTTTTTTCTACCTTTATTTCTCCTGTTCCATCTCCCCTCTTGCCTGCTGGAGCAGGAGCAGCTGTCCTGCATTACTTCCATATACAGGTGATAATATTTTTTTTTTCAAAAGGATAACCAACCAAATGACCATGCAGCGGTCAAACTCCAAAAGAAGGGCAGAGCTCTGGGACATTTCACTGGCTATTGAAATTACATTAAAAAGCCAGTGAGGAGTTTTTCATCCTGCTAGAATGTACTCAAAACAGCATTTATTTCCTAATACAATAAAACATTCAACATTATTTCTTCACAGGCTTATCTATCGTTCATATAATGGGATTAATAAATGAAACCATCAAGAAAAATGTTGGCTGGGTCAATGATGCTACAGACAACTTCTCATGTGAAATCACTAATTGTGTTATATGAATTTCATGCATGTGAGATTTATTCATATTTTGGTTTAATTTTTTCTTTACACTAGGAATGAAAAATCCCCACACCTAGGTCATGATCATGCTGCCTAGACATCTTTAAAATCACAAGTGCCCACTGTAGTTTGAGACATTATCCTTCTGTTGCAGCTCTGCTGGTGCTATCAATTACCATGAGTGAGAGGGAGTGTTAGTGTAGTATCTAACCCTAGTCTAGTTGAACTAGACCTGCTAGTAAAAAACAAAACAAAAAACACACACACACACACCCCACAGCAGCCAGTCTACATCAGTGGCCATACTTGAATCCTACACACAGGCTAGAATCAGCTGGGGGAATATGTCAAAAACCCCTCAAAGACAAGACCTTTAAATATAGCATTTTCCACCAGAGTAAGTTCACAACGTTCTAGCATCAGAGGGGTAGCCGTGTTAGTCTGTATCCACAAAAACAACAAGGAATCTGGTGGCACCTTAAAGACTAACAGATTTATTTGGGCATAAGCTTTCGGGGGGGGAGGGGGGAGGCGGCAGCACAAAACCCTCACTTCAGATGCATCTCCATTTTACCCACAAAAGCTTATGCCCAAATAAATCTGTTAGTCTTTAAGGTGCCACCAGACTCCCTGTTAACATTCTAGCACTGTGCCTTTTTTGGCAAACACTGGACAGCAGTTGCACTATAAACTGGTCAGCTTTCAAACCAGTAGAAAGTTTAAGAGATGCTTCCTATATGAAACATCAACAGAACCAATAACTGTAAAACAAGTAGAAATTTCTTAAGACTACTCACTGTAGGCAGTTTCTCTACTACTCCATCTCAATATACTAACGTGTCAAATGCAAACTAACACCAAGCTCAAAATGAGTTCATTTGCATCATAAATTTTCACTGAGCTTTGAAACCTAAGACAGTTCAGTTAGAATGCCACAAAAACTTACCTCTAAACAAAACTAGTTATGGATCTTCTCCCAAAATTCAGTTCACAGCAGCAACCTTTCTAGAACCAGCAAAACAGTCTCAGCCAATGTCAACTGGTCAGTTCTGTAACCTCACTTCCAAAAGTATAACCAATAACTGTAAAAACAAGTGGAAATGTGGTAAATAAAGCAGGGCCTCCATTCTCATAGCTATCCTAGACTGTAAAACTGAACCTCAAGAAATCTCGAAGAGATGGGTGGGGATATTTTATTGAATCTGCTATTACTGTTATGCATATTACAACAAAAAGAGATACACTCTAAAAATAACTTGTGTACATGTTGCAAAATTCATACCTAGACCTTCCCTCAAAAGTTGAGAAGTGTTCAGTTCAGTAGTTTGGTCCAGTCAGGCAGGGCAGCACTATGCATCGTCGATTCAGATACTGAATTTCCCCCACATTCGGAGGGATCCAGTTGCAAGGCTTCCCCTAAGGGCATCCCTCCTAATTTTAAGGTACAAAGCTCATGAGCAAAAGAGTTATGTTTGCTAGGAAGCTACTATATTAAAGAGCACTTGGTTTGTCCTAACATAGTAACATTGGAATGCTACAATCCAACCTTCTACACAAAAACCAGGCTGTAGTGACAAACTAAAGCCAACAAGCAGCTAAATCCCAAGGCAACACAGTCTAATACACAAGTTGTGACCGCTAAGTGTGCAGAATAATGGATAAAATGATATATGCCCTACGCTGTGGCACAAGAATGAACAAAAACATTAGCACCAAGGTATACCAATTATTTAAGTTGTTTTGGATAAAAAAATTGTTATAAATACTCCCCCACACACACACTTTTTTTTTTAATAAAGAAAAAGATGAAAGAATCAAGTTTACCAGAACTGTCTACTGAAATTATAGGAACTTTTAATAGAATCTTTGCGGGTAGAAAATTTACCCTTCAAACTTAAAATTTACAGAAGGCCTAGGATCAAACACAAAGCTATGAATAAATCCAATCCCATGTCATATTTTTCCATAATTTTGCCTTTTATTTTTTTTTTAAAGTCTCCCAACTGGCAAGTGGGCAGAAGCTTTTTTCCAATATAAACTTTCATTCTGAAAGCAAATGTATATGTTCCCAGTTGCCCCAAAGAGGCAGAAATAACACTGTAAAAGCAGAGAGAGAAACATTAGTTAAGTTCACACTTTCTGTCCATCCCCAAAGCCAAAAGACAATTTTGAGAGAGGATGACAAGAAGAGAGGAAAAGGAGAAAATATTTTTCATCAACTAAAAAGAAACCTAGTACCACCATAGATCTGAGATTTGCCAGAAGGCTCACTCCTGCAGATGTTGTAAGGAGCATGAAACAGGTGTTCTGGTCACATCTAGCCAAAATCTTCCATTCACATAATATTTTCCCTTTGGAAAAGCCTAGCATATTCTACAAAAAGCTAAAGTTACCAGATTAAATACTGTACAGTTAACACTGGGCACAACTCCAGGATTTTTTCATAACACCAAGCAAATTGACTTCCAAGATTGGAACCATTCTTTTGCTCTGAACCAGAGTTTTAAATAAAGGAGGTTCCTCACCATGTTACACAAAACGTAATATCACTGCCCAACTTAAGTGCAAGAATGGTAACGCCTAAATGAAGACTTATATGTTACAAGTTGTAAACCCACTGCTTAGCATTTTAATTCTGAACTAAAATGTCAAAAGTGGATATAACTGTCAACTTGGGAAAATGCTTCCACCTATTGTTAGAAAAGCCTCTTCACAAGAAAAGGTTTAATGAGGTATTTTATTTATATAACAATCTTTATTTCAAAATGATATTATAAAAATGTAAAAATCCAGAAATAGGTCTTTTTCCCTTGGCCTTCACATTCATTGATCTTTATCCCCAAATCCTTTTCACTACAATAAAATCCCCCATTTCCAGTCTGATTACAGAGGTGCAAGTGTGCCATAATGGTCTGAAATCCATAAATTCATGGAAAGGCAAAAGCTGTGAAGCTAAACTGCATGCAACAGGTTCTACCAGCAAACACAAAAACCCTGAGAAATAAACATGAATGAAAACACGAAGTTATCTGCAAGTGTCTGCAGTTTTGTTCAATCATCTTTGTCTTTTGCTCCGTGTTTAAGGATGCGTGTGAATTCAATGTAATTGAAATTGCCCTTTTTGTCAATTGGTGCCTCTCTGTATAGCTCATCTACTTCTTCATCTGTAAACCTGTCTCCCATTGTTGTCAGCAACTCTCTCAGATAATCTTCTTGAATGACCCCTAGAATGCAATATATACAAGGAATCAGGATAGAGAATATTTTGTACTTCCTCAAATGCAAAGATGTGTCAACAATAGGATAAACAGTCATGCCAACAGCAATAGATATGTATCTGCCTTTTATAGCATACAATAAATGAGTGTACTTGCCCCAAGAGACCAGAATGGCTCTTCATGACACGATTAAAAACTTCCATAAACTAATCTTCTCAAATTCCAGAGAAGCAGTTGCTTTGATACAATTTACAAGGATTCATGAAAAGAGGGACTGTTTTACAAAGATATAGTTCATGGAAATACAGGCACTTGAAACCGATTTTTAAAATGGAAGAACACCAAGACGTTGCTAACTGAGGCAGGAATAAATAAGGTCCCTGTTGCTTTACTGTGCAATTTGCATTTTTAAGGGATTGTATTCTTCTTAACTTTACCTTACAGCAGATGCACAAATACACCCAGTAGTTTCCTCTAATGACTAAATAGCAGCAGTTTGGCTTTTTCATTGCTGTCAAGTTCTGTTGCTAAAGGGGGTTTCATTTGGATACAGAAAGTATGTGGCACAAGTCCAGGAGGAGGGTTTATAACTGAGGAGACCTGCGGAAAGCCTGAGCAAGTTAAATCAGAGGCAGGAAATATTTCTATGAGGAACTGGAAGAAGGGAAATGGGCCAGAGAAGGAGATAACTGAAGCTACTTATCTTATGATAAATTGAGATTAGCAAAACACAAGGAAATTATTAATACAGGGATAAAATGACTAAGATGACTTGGATACAAAAAATCAAGTTAGGTTAACTTATCAATGGATATTACTAGAGCCATTGGTTGCAAATAATCCCAGAGACGTTTAGAAAGTACAAAAAAGTGGAGGGTGGGGAAAAAAATGGCAGAAGCAGCTGAAGGCAGAGGATGGGCCACATCCTGATGTCAAGATAAGAGACCTACATTGCCTCAAATGCAAGGATAAGTTACTGAGCTCTAGCTGGAGACAAACCAGTCAAATGAACTAGCTGACAGACTGCTACAAGAAGGACTATTAGACTGTGCAAGACAGCTGTACACCACAATGATTAAGGAGTAAACAACCAGCATGTGAAGAAACAGGTTCTGCAGAGAACGATGCTTTAGAAAGGGACTAGAGAACCTCAGTGAGCAGAGATCAGAGAAGATCGGAGGACAGAAAGCCAGACAAGCAGAATGGACCAAAAGCAACCAGTGAGTGATGGACATGTCTTTGTATGGTGTTGCAATGTTAAAGAGTTTAAACCAATATTCTACATTAAAAAAACAGCAGGAGAGAAGCTTTCAATTATCCACATCCAAATTAACAGGGCCAGATGCTCACAGGATGGGATCATAGCACTTCACAGACCTGGAACAACAACCGAAGGAGATGACTACACAGATTAGCATCCCAGAACTGGTAGAATATTTAGAGGTAAATGAGTGTCAGGAGACGGCGTAGGGATTATTGGTCATAAGAGTGCAGGACTTTTTGGTGGTGGGGTTCATCTACATGGAACTGAATTCTTCCATCTGAATAGTTCTGTAACAGATTAAAGCTCTGAACAGTGCTACCAAACTAGGAAAAGTTTGCAAAGGTAACGAGATTCAACAGGATACTGACAGAATACCACAAAGTAGCCTCGCTAAGGCAGGTGGAATAAAAGAATAAAACCAACTAATTTAGAATTGATCTTGGGGCACACCATCAGAGACAAAGCAGATATTGGGGGAACTAAGAGTAAAGGAACAAACTTTTACCAGTACAATTAGATTGGTTCCTGGTGCTATTTGGAGAGATATGGAGGAGTAGTATATACAACTACAGTATAGAAGGCTATGACATGTTTTGCAGAAGGAGGGAGAAAAACAAATGGGGAAGATGATGTGCTATATCAAGTCAGCCTGGGTCACAACTGCATTACTCTAGTTTCACACCATTAAAAACTCCATTCCTTTGTATACTTTCTTGGCATTATTCATCACACAGAGTTACATGTATGTAGAACTGAGGTAACAGTAGTTAGTCAACCCAGAATATATACATATGCATGCAGATGGAGACAACTGATAAATGCTGAAAATTGTTCAAGGTAACTAAGTTTCTTAATAACACATTGTTCAAAGTACAGATCTCAGGAAATAAAACAAGTCAGAGGCAACAACATAGTGGTCAAAAATGTATGAACTGATATTATAAAGAACATTTATATTTATTAGTCAATGAAGACAAAAAGGGCACAACTATCAGGAGGAAAGATGTGTTAAATGTCAAGAAAAATAAAGTATACAATTAGGCAATGGAGCAAGATGCTAAAGGAGATTGGGGAATCAATTCAAGACGGGATTAAAACTGATCAGGGATGTTTTACAGATAATGAAGTCAACCTTGTCAGTAGGTGGGAGGGGGGCTGAACCAGAGGCACCTTTCAAGCCAATTGATGATTAAAGAAAGAATGAATGAAGACATTAACAATTCTATCTGTTCTTACTGATATGCTCTCTTTTTTGACATACAGACTAAACTGTCGGTATAGTGAATAAGAAAGACTACCTGTGGAGAGAAAATAATTCCTCTACGAACAGACTTCCTCTTTTAGAAGAAGATTGAGACATTTCCTCAGGAAGGGAGAAAGTCAATTAACATCTGAAAAGACCTTACCAAAGAAGGGCTGTTTACCTAAGCTCCAGCAGGAAGGGGATATCCCTTGAAAAGGCAAAAGGTGCTAAAAATATAGGTTCAAAATAGCTGTTTGAAATTGGACAATACACTTTGATAGGCTCAGATGGCATATCCACAGATGAGATTAAAAATGCTACAGGAGACAATTGTGAGATAAGGTAATGTGTAATGACACCTGTAGTATGAAACTGATGTAATTTCAAAACAAGCTAAAAGGCTTGACCCCAGTTTCCACAGGGCTTATAGGACTATATTTGCCAAGTATAGTGAATACTTTGGAATTCACCCCTTTCTGCTGGATTTTGCTCCAGAATCTCAACTGTCATTAAAAAAAATAAAAGTTTCTAGACTTGCAGTTTCAAAGATAACTTTGAACCATGAAAAGACTGCAAACCAATGCAATATCTGCCTGAATCAGCAGAAATCTTGAAACAGTAGCTGACAGGCATGACCTCTTCATTTCTTTCAACCTGGGCCCCATGGATTTGTGATTCTGCGACAATGGAAATGACCTTTTTCCAAGACACCAGGGAATTCACAGTCAGGGTGATGTAGTCAGAGTGGCAAACCAGGAAAAGTGGCATTTTGTGGACTTAAGGAGGGGACAATGTGGTTGGCATCAAGACTAGATAAGAGGAGATTACAGTAGTTAAGATGCAACAACAGGTCCTGAACAAGAGCTTTGGATACTGCGTGGATGTATGGGTCTGGAGAGCGGTCCAAGTCAATTACCTTCAAACTAAAGGCCTCCCATCTCAGTTACATTTTAAAAGCCACAGAAATTGATGTTTGCCCACTTAGCCTTCTACTTCGGTGAATTCCTCCTCAGGCAGTTACATCTCACGCTCCATTTTGGGGAGTTTGCATATTGCCTAGTTACATGTTCTTCCTTGAAGTCCCATCGTAGGCGACAAATACTGGTATGCAAATGCTCACACAGAAAGAGGACAATCTTCATCTTCACTCCAAGTGTGATATATCAGTTTCTTATAATTTGATAGGACATGAAAGTTAGGACAACTATCCCTGTGCCATATCACATTTTATCAAGATGAGCCCGTTAGCAAAACAGATCCTCACCTATGTATCAAATTTAGATTATATTGTTAGGCTTGAACAATACTAGAAAAACCAGAAATCCCAAGAGAGGTGTTTCATCCACTTACCTGTTGCCTCTTCATCAAAACAAGCAAAAGCATTTCGGATTACATCTTCTGGATCTGTGCCATTTAACTTTTCACCAAACATTGTAAGGAACATAGTGAAGTTAATGGGGCCTGGAGCCTCATTCATCATGGCATCTAGGTACGCATCAGTGGGATCCTTTCCTACAAGTAAATAAGTCACTTCTTAAAATTGAAGAGCACTGTTATACATTTAGAAGTTACTCATCTTTCATAACACAGTTCTCACATATTGAAGTTTTAACAAATTCAAACTACTGGACTTATCCGAGACAACTGTTAACCAGAAAGTAACAATTTTGTAACTGGAGAACATTACCAAGGGAAGCGAGCATATCATGCAGGTCTTCTTTGTCAATGAACCCATCTCTGTTCTGATCAATCATGTTAAAGGCCTCTTTGAATTCTTGAATCTGTGACTGATCAAACATTGCAAACACATTGGAGGTTGCACGCTGAGGGCGCTTCTTGGCGATCTTTGTCTTTGCCCTTTTGCTAGACATGTTGATTATTGGATTCTGGAGGGGGAAGTAAATACATTCACTGAAATACAAACTTAGAACTTACATAACAGCTGTAATGATGATTTACAGTTAAAGTTTACTGCTAGCAGATGAAATAAAGGTTTACCATTCCCCTACTCCCCAACTCATCACCAGAACCCCTTTTCTTCCTCAGGAAAGAGGGGAGAGAAAGAAGAGAAAAATACAAGAAAACAAATGAAACAAAAAAGTAATTAAAAGACTTCAGTTTGAAAATGAAAAAATATCATGCTTGCTTTATGAGAGGAGTCAACATTTTGGAGTTTTTTTGTTTAAGTTGTACAGTCTGGAAATGATGTGCTAAGACATTTAAGTGGTTTACCAATGTCATATAATCATTCACAAGTCACTATCACATCAATATGTTCGCAACACAAACCCAACCTTAACTCTGTTCTCTTGTTTTGTTCTGAAATAAAAATATGCCGTAGAATGTATCCTATCGAAGTTTATTAAATGTAGAATGACAGTATTGAAGGAATATATTTCCAAGGTGCATCAGTTATAATGGAGCTCTATGGCTTCTAATATGATGGAAGGTTGGTGGAATAGAAGAATATAGTTACAAATTAAAATAATTGGTTTGATGTTAAAAAAACCTGTTTTAGAGCAACTAGAGCTTGTAAACTCTGAAAACTTTAAGGGCAAAGTTGAAGTCAAATAAGCATGGTAAGTAAAGGTGGGTGAGATTAAGGATAAAAAAGGAATTGGCTGGATCCATTAACTGATAAGTTCCAGATCTAACATTTGGAAACTTTTTTGAAGCTGCATTATTATTGAAAAGCACATTTTTGGGAAGGAGGGGTAAGTGTAAACTGAATTCCACTAAAACACTTTCAAGCTTAAGCGTAACCATTTTTGTTTAGAATTTTCCATTCCACGCATGGCCTTAAGATGTGTTCCAAAATTTAACTGGGGTACTACATAGATCTGCAGAAAGGAAGCTCTGCTCCTACAGACCTTGAGGCCCATCAAAGTGAGGGCTTGTCTACATTGGCACTTTTGAGCGCTGCAACTTTCTTGCTCAGGGGTGTGAGATGGTTTTTTAACAGCACTAGGAGAGCTCTGCCGTGACTTCACAAGCCACGTTAAAGCGCTGCCGTGGCTTGTCGGTGTAGACTAGCCCCCAAGCTCTGCTCCTAAATACTTGACCAAGTCCACAGGAGGACAGCTTGCATGGGAAGGAAGATTATATCTGCACTGGAAATGTAGATAGTTAGCGGAGAGAAAACTCATCCACCTGAAAACTTTGAAGGACCTAAGTTTTGCACCTGTTAAGTGTTTGACTTGGATAGGAGTTGCCTCCTTTTCCTCTCCCCTATTATTTTACCAGACCTCCAGCCAGCAAGGCCCCACAAGTTATATTCTTGCTAATGTATCTTTGAATAGCATGACTGCTATTGTTTAAAAATTATTCTTTTAAAACTTGTGGTCATTCTAATACACAAGATGTGCCTGTCATTAAAAGTGAACATTTAAATAATATATAAACCGCTCACTCATCTATGAACTAGGAGAAAAGTCCTCTTTAGAGCACGTTTACTAATCAAATGTTCAAAACAGTACTCTGTCTTCACAACAGAGTTGACTCAAGTGATTAACATCTCTGAGAAGCCAGGTTAGCTTCATTAGCCCAAATGTGAGTAGCCTTCCTGCAAAGCCTTATCCGAATTACTTTGTTCTCAGCAGTGCTGCACTCCCACATGTTCAGACAACTTCTGGAGGCAATTCCATGTTTTTGGGGCTGCACTAAGCTGAAGTGATCTATGATTGTTTCCTAATGAATTGTGGAAGAATTTGTCTAGCCTTCTGGGCATGTCGGGGAGAGAATTCTGGCAAGGCATTTTGGGAAGGCACTGGAAGGCTATCATCACTCAAGTGGTTTAGTCAGTGTCCTCACAGTAAAGTATGCAAGTTACCAGCTGGAGTGAATGCAGCTAGCTCAGGCTGAAAGCACCAAAAAAACCCCGAAGACTATAGCTTTTTCTGCTTGTGCATGGGAGGGGAATTATGGTAAACTATTAATTAAGAGCCAGGTTAATTATGCAGTGAAGATATAGCCTAAATGAACTTCACCCTAAGCTGCCGGATGCTCATTGCTTAAAAAGAAAAACAGATCACTTATTTAGAAGCCCAAATACAGTCAGGGGCAGCTCTAGGTATTTTGCAGCCCGAAGCATAGCAGGCAGGCTGCCTTCAGCGGCTTGCCTGCAAGAGGTCCCCAGTCTCGCGGATTCGGCAGCACACCTGCAGGAGGTCCGCCGAAGCCACGGGATTAGCAGACCCTCTGCAGCCATGCCACCAAAGGCAACCTGCCTGCTGCCTTTGCGGCAGCTGGCAGAGCGCCCCCCATGCTTGCAGCCCCAGGCATGCGCTTGGCCTGGAGCCGCCCCTGAATACAGTAACTCCTCACTTAACATTGTAGTTATGTTCCTGAAAAATGCAACTTTAAGCAAAACAGTGTTAAGCGAATCCAATTTCCCCATAAGAATTCATGTAAATGCAGGGGTTTAGGTTCCAGGGAAATTTTTTTTCAATACACACACTCTAAGTTTTAAACAAACAATTTAATGTGGTTCCAGGGAAATTTTTTTTCAATACATACACTCTAAGTTTTAAACAAACAATTTAATATTGGTACACAGTGATGATGATTGTGAGGTGGAGGAGTCAGAGAGTGGGATATTTCCTTTACTGCTAAATGATGAATTAGCAATTGGCTGAACCCTCAAGGGTTAACTCTCTCTCTACACAAGGCAGCAGGAATGGAGGGAGATATGCCCATTTCCCTTAAGTACACTGCCTTGTTAATTAGATCAGCTTGTTGATAGGCAGCTGCTGCAAGCTCCCTCCATCTTGAGTCCTGGCCTGTCCCCCCTGCTCTATGGAAGATGGGGTAAGTGGGGTGCAAGAGCAGGGGGATAGCCTGACATTAGCTCCTGTCTTCCTTCCCTCCTCCCCACGCGCAGCAAGCAGGCATCTCGGGGAGCAGTTCCAAGGCAGAGGGCAGGAGCAGCACATGGCAGTGGGGGAAGGGACATAGCTGAACTGCAGGCAGCTGCTGCACAGGGAACTTAGGGGAGCGGGGAGCTAATGGGGGCTGCTGGCCCTCCCTCATTCCAAGCCCCCACCAGCTAGCTGCAAGGGGCTGCTCTTCCTGCAAGCAGTAGACAAAGCAGATGACTGCCAAACGACCTTAGAAGGGAGCATTACACAACTTTAAACGAGCATGTTCCCTAACTGATCAGCAACGTGACAATGTTAACCAGGATGACTTTAAGTGAGGAGTTACTGTGTTTTGCCCTAATTTCTCAAGACTACAGTTATATCTGCAACCTGGTTCTTTGATATAACTGCAACACCTCACTACATTCTAAGTGAAACTGTAAATGGAAAAAATTAAACCCAAGGTTAACAAGGAAGTCGCTATATCATGGATTTAAAGTTTACAAGTTTTCCCACCTGTGTGGCAAACTGAGGAGCTTTCCTCAGAGTTTGACTATTTCCCACTGTCTAATTAGGGGCTATTTCTAACATGAAAGATAGCACAAAAAGGCACAAGGAGAAGCAGTTAAAAATAGTAAGTCTCTGGGGCTGCACCCTTTTCTTCTTCCCCATCATGTACGGTTGGCTTGGATTTTCACATGGCTCTATAAAACCCAGAGGCTCTGAAGACAGCTAGGTCCATGCGCTTGCACAGTCTGAATGAGGAGTGGGTCTGTGGTCTGCATTTTACTCACTATCTGAGACTAGGTGGAACAAACAGAGCACTGATCAGCAGTCTGCCTCTTAAAATGCTCAGCAGCTGAACTCCACAGTTCCACAGCAAATAGTAGTTTGTGGTGCTATATGAATACGTTACTTAAGTTTAAAAACAGTCAGACTAAAAAAAATAACACTCAGTTTGGTCGCTGTATTTACATCAATAAAGTGTCACCCTCAACCCTATAATAAAAAGGACAGTTCCATTTCAGAAGCAGGTCAAAGTATGCCAATGTCCCACTAATTGGAAAGAACATAAAGGACAGAATATGGGGCACTTACATGGCTCTTATCTCTGAGTAATCTCACCCTGTGGTACAACTTCCTAATGCTTGAATTATCTTCTTCTGAAATCAGTGCTTCAGTTCAATTACTAGACCCACCACTTTGAATGGGATACTTGTTTTTCCTTTCCTTATCTTACCTCTCCTATTTTCTGCTCTCTTTTATTCCATTAGTTCCCTTCCATCACTGCTCTCTCACTCTTGTCAGACCACGTTCCCTACAGCTTCGCTGCACTGATGATGACTGTAGCCAATTCCTGGGTATGTAGATACAATTTATACAGCGTTTTCGGCTCCTTCCGGACTAAAAAATGCTACATAACCGAGGCGCAGTGCGAGCGACTGCCGAGCTCAGCATCACCCCTGCTGGGGTGGGGTGGCTCGGCTCCCAGGCCCTGCCATGGCTTTCTGCAGCCGTTTCCTACCAGTCCCTTTCCCCACACGCACAGACCGGGGCTCCCAGGCCCCGGGCGCTGCCCGGCTCAGACCCGTCTCTCCGCACACAGACACAAACGAGGCTACAAGCGGTTTCCCTCCGCCCCCTCCCGGCGGTGTCACGGCTGGAGGGGCAACTGGCCGGGGTGGAGTCGGCCCCAGCTCCGGGTTGTCCGGGCCCCCAGGGCATGGGCGGTCAGGCCGGGTTCGCCTGGCATGTTAGCGCAGGGCCCCGCGTCAGTCGGCGCAGCAGCGCGAGCCAGGGCCTGATCCCCAGGCGCAGGGACCCTGGTGTCGCCCCTGGGCGAGGAGAGGCGGGGTCCGGTCCGGTCCTGCCCGGGGGTGCGGCGCGGAGACCGGCCCTGCGCTGCCCTCAGCTCCCGGGCGGGGCCCGCCAGAGCCTTGGGGAAGGGGCCCCTCGCCCCGCCCAGGCCAGGCCCGGCCCAGCGCTGTCACCGGGCTCGGCTCGGCTCCCCGGCCCCCGCGGCGCGGCCTCACCTGGCGGCTGCTGTAGAGACTCGGGTCCAGTCGGAACTGGCAGGAACCAGCCGTGCTGCGAGCTGCCCCAACACTTCCGGAGAGCGCGGTCCCGGAGCGAACCACCGCCCGGCCAGAGGGGGAGGGACGGGGGACACAGGGGCTAAACCATCAACAAGGAGAGGGGGTGGCGCCGCACACTGCGGGGAGAGGAGCGCGGCTGCTCCGCAGTAACTGTGCTGCTCACGACCCGGCAGAGATGGTTCGCGCCGTAACCCCCCCTCCCTCGCCGCTGTGATAGTGCAGTCTGGTGAGCTCACTGCGTTCCATGGGGCGGGGCTAGCGAGGATTTGTACATAGGTAACCCTGCCCTGCAGCACACTCGCGCACAATTCGTATAGTTAGCGCAGGAAAGGGGCGGGGCGGTGCTGCCCTTTCCTGACGGGCGCGGTAGCGGCCTCACGGGGGCGATCGAGGGTTCCCCGCTTGCTCTGGCGCCCCCTGCAGTTGGGGAGCGGGTGTTATTCCAATCTCGCCTGTTTAAAACTCAGAATCATAGAAATGTAAACCCAGAAGGGGACTGGATAAATCATCTAGTCCGTCCCCTGCACTGGGGCAGGATTAAGTATTAAGATTACTCCTGAGAGGTGTTTGTCTAACCTGTTCTTAAAAACCTCCAGTGACAGAGGTTCAACAACTTGCCCCTAGGTAATTTGTTCCAGTTAGGAAGTTTTTTCCTAATATCTAATGTAAATCTCCCTTGCTGCAATTCGCGCCCATAATATTCTTGTCCTGTTCTCAGTGGCTAAGGAGAACAATTTATCACACTCCTCTTTATAGCAACCTTTTACATGCATGAAGGCTGTTATGAGTCAGCCTTCCCTGCCAAATCAGGTGACTGGCTTAAAATCATGAGGTTTTTTTTTTTTTTTAATAAAGGGAATGGTGGGGATCTCTTGTTTGCCCATGTGGAGCCCATGAGCTGCACTCAGGTCACATTTTCAAACTCAGCTCTCTAACTGTGAGGGCAGCAACTGATTCTGTAAGTAAAGTAGTGGAGCCGTTTGGCTACCCAGGAACACACCCACTAGAGTTGGCCGCATGAGGGCTGGGTTGGCTCTCACATGGGGTAGTTTCCAACCCTGTAGCTTCCCCATTCACCCCAGGGGCCTTGGTGACACCAGGGCAGACCCTGAACACAGCCAGGCCTTACAGGCTATACTGGGGGCTGACCACAGAACCCTACCACTCTTCAGCCACCCTGGAGTGCAGCATGCCACAGCTGCCTTGCTATGCTAGGGGCTTGCACCAGTGCCCTTCCTAGGGTTGCCAACTTTCTATCTGCAGAAAACTGAGCACTCTTGCCTTTCGCCTTGCCCCTTCCCTTAGGCCCCACTCCCACTCGCTCCATACCTCCATCGCTTGCTCTCCCCCACCCTCGCTCACTCATTCATTTTCACTGGGTTGGGGCAAGGGGTTGGGGTGCAAGAGCAGGTAAGGGTCCTGGAGTGAGGCTGGAGATGGGGGGAGTTGGGGTCCAGGAGGGGGCTCCAGGCTGGAGGCTGGAGCCATGGGGTTTGGAGTATGGGAGGGAGCTCCAGACTGAGGCAGAGGGTTAGGGTGTGGGAGGCGGTATGGGCTCTGGGCTGGGGATGCAGACTTCAGACTGGGGCCAGAAATGATGGGTTCAGGGTGCTGGAGGGGGCTCCGGGCTGGGGTATGGGAGGGAGTGAGGGCTCCATCTGGGGCTGCAGGCTCTGTGGTGAGGCCAGGGATGAGGGTTTGAGGTGCAGGAGGGGGCTCAGGGCTGGGGCAGGGGGTTGGGATGTGGGAGGGATGCAGGCTACAGGAGGGAATTTGGGTGTGGGGGGGGGGATCAGGGCTGGGGTAAGAGGTTGGGGCATGAGAGGCAGTGCAGCGTACAGACTCCAGGTGGCTCTGACCTCAAGCAGTTCCCAGGAAGCTGCCAGTATCTCTCTCCAGCTCCTGGGTGGAGGCGTGGCCAAGTGGCTCTACACACTGTCCCCAGCCACAGGTGCCACCTCTGCAGCTCCCATTGGTTGCAGTTCCTGGCCAATGGGAGCTGTGGAGCCAGCAGGCTGGGCAGGGGCAGCGTGCAGAGCCCTTGTGGCCACCCCTATGCCTAGGAGCTGGAGGGAGACACTGGCAGCTTCCCAGGAGCTGCATAGAAGTAGGGCAGATAGGGAGCTTGCCATAGCCCCGCTGTGGGCAGTCAACCAGACTTTTAACGACCCAGACTTTTAACGGAGTCACCAGGGTCCCTTTTTGACTGTGGGTTCCGATCTAGATACTGGATGCCTGGGAACCCTACCTAGACTTGCTCTTAGCCGCACACTCTCCGCACAGCAGCTTGAGCCACGTGATTCACAGGGGCACAAGCTGTGACGTGCACGGCCAAACGACCACCCACCCGTGATACCAAATGAAAACCTTATAGAAAACGAAGGGAGCCAGATTTTAGTGGTTGGAAGCCAAAACTGAAGTTCAGCATGGTTTAAAATTGACCTGGAGAAGTGAAAAAGTGGGGCTATAACTTTTTTTTGGTTTTATGTTGTTTGAATAAAGGTTTCCTCCAAAAATTTATGTTTTTCTGCTTTTTTGTTTTATGTTAAAAATTCAGGTCTTATCTACCCTGTTTTTCCTGGCTGATGAGAGAACTAGCAGGTTTATGACATCACAGACACTAGAATAATGAAACCTCATTAGCTGAGAGGACAAGTGATTTTTATTATTATTAGGGTTTTTTGTTTGTTTGTTTTTGTTTGTTTGTTTTGTTGGTATGGAAGATAAGACCTCTTTGTTAAAGTCTTTGATAAAGAGTCAACCTTTCCTCCCTCCCCTCAATTTAAGTGCTGATGAAGATCCCAGTTCACATCTCTGGGTCTCCCAACAGTGATCCCCAGCATAAACAAGATGATGTTCCTAATATTTCTAAAGTAAAAAATAAGCAGAAACCCCCTTACATCATAAAAGTAACTAACAAAAAAGGCACAAACTCATTTCCCCCCTCTGCAATCGCCTTTAAGGAGTCCATGATCCCATTAATGCAGCCCCTTGAAGAAGTGGTAGGACTGGTTCAAATGTAAGTACTCTCCTGAAGCTGAGGACTGAAATGTGTTCAGGGAAAGTTGTTAGTCTGGGATCCAAATGCTTCTGCATTTTTGGAATTTTTCTAATGTGCTCAAGGGCTGGATTAATTTACATTTTACATACTCAAGTGCCAGAGTGTTAGGAGTGTGGGTGTGAGGAAGTTGTAAATGGTTTACAATGTTGAAAATAGGAATAATAAAAAAATGAATTCTGAATTATTGTTATTTTAGAAAAATACATTGCCAGTAACGTACCTTGTTATCATATCTCATTTCCTGCATCTTCTTTCATTTTCATCCGTTGCATCATTAAACTTTTCTCATGACTATATATGACAGCCTATTAAAGTGATAGCTGTAATGGCAGAAAAAGGAAGCCAGACTTAATTGTATGAATAAACAGGAGAAGATGATCCATGAGCGATTGATAAAGATTCTTTTAATAAATCAGTGTCTTGATATACAATATAGTAACTCCTCACTTAGAGTCCTCCTGGTTTACGTTGTTTCTTGTCACATTGCTGATCAATTAGAGAACATGCTTAAAGTTGTGTAATGCTCCCTTCTAAGGTCGTTTGGTAGCCACCTGCTTTGTCCACTGCTTGCAGGAAGAGCAGCCTGTTGCAGCTAGCTGGTGGGGGCTTGGAACCAGGGTTGACTGGCAGCTCCCCATCAGCTCCTCCCTTAAGTTCCCTGTGCAGAAGCTGCCCAGCAGACTATTAATTGCCGGCAATTCAGCTGTCCCTTCCTTCACTACCATGTGCTGCTTCTGTCCTCTGCCTTGGAGCTGCTCCCCAGAGTCTCCTGCTTGCTGGGCAGGGGGTGGGGGTTTGGGAAGAGGGGAGCTAATGTCAGGGTGTCCCCCTCCCCCTGCTCATGCACCCCGCTTACCCTATCTTCCATAGAGCAGGGGGGAAACACGATAGGGCTCAGGATGGAGGGAGCTTCCTAGCAGCAGCTGCCATCTCAACTTGCTGATCTACTTAAAAAGGCAGTGTACTTAATGTGGGGTCAGCGTACATAAAAGAGCAATGCAGCATATCTCTCTCTCTCTCACACACACACACACGGTGTTTGTCTCTGTTTGCCATGCTGTCTCCCCTCCCTCCATTTGTGCTGCCTTGTAGAGTGTGAAGTTACATTAATAACAATGCGCTAACCCTTGAGGGCTCAGCCGAGTGCTAGTTCATCATTTAGCAGTAAGGCATTCCCTGGGAAATATCCCACCCTCTGATGCCACCACCTCAACCAAGCTTCACAATCATCGTCGCTGTATACAGTATTAAATTGTTTGTTTAAAACTTATACTGTGTGTGTGTAGGTATATATATATAGTCTTTTGTCTGGTGAAAAAAAATTCCCTGGAACCTAACCCGCCCTATTTACATTAATTCTTATGGAGAAATTGGATTTACATAACATTGTTTCGCTTAAAGTCACATTTGTCAGGAACATAACTACAACATTAAGTGAGGAGTTACTGTACTTCTCTTTTAGAGAAAAGAAAAAAATGTAAACTGAATGGATTATTGCTGAAATGTCCATTTACATCGCTGATTAGGTAAAAATTATTTAAATTGTAGCAAGTCTACATATTGAAAATATTGGTACTCACACACTGTAGAGCACCATATAGTTTCTGGGGAATAAGCTCCCTTCTTTCCCCTTCAGGTATAATCTTAATTTCAGCACCCCAGCATCATAAACCTTTCCATTTTTTCCTATGTTGTTATTCATGAATACCTGCTCTGTGGTCCATTAATCTTTGCAGAACAAGTCAACAGGAATCTTTTTGGTTCACATAGTGATTCATCCCTTTTTGTCCACAAAGTATAGGGATGTGGGTGCCATTGATGCAGTTCAGAAAACCCATCTTCTGAAATCTAGCTATTATTTCTGGAACTTTGCTTATGGAAACCACCTGTGGGGAAATCACAATGTTAATTGCTTGCAAACCTGCACAACCATGGCCCTAATAGAGGAATTTCCAACCTTGAAGGGTAGTTCATGGGCCCCCACAACTTGTAACATGCATTATCATCCCCTAGTGCAGGGGTCAGCAATTTCTGGCACACAGCTCACAAAGGTAAGTACCCTGGCAGGCTGGGCCAGTTTGTTTACCTGCCGCGTCCGCAGGTCTGGCCGATCGTGGCTTCCACTGGCCGTGGTTCGCTGCTCCAGGTCAATGGGGGCGGCGGGAAGCTGCAGCTAGCACATCCCTCGTCCCGCACCGCTTCCTGCCACCCCCGTTGGCCTGGAGCAGTGAACCTCGAAGAGTTTATGAAAATATTCCACCTACAATGACCACTTATGCATTGTGAGTTTAGATTTGAAGCAGGGAGAGACGATTGATTTGTATACTTGCTAAAAAACTACATAATGGAAATAATAATGGCGATGATACACATAAGAAACAGAAGCAAAATTATAAAAAGAAATGCCGGGGTAGTTGATAGGGAATATTTAAAAACTTTTCACATGAAATCAGTGGTTAAAAAAGCAGTGACAGGTTGAGTTGCACTGAAGAATATATCAAATATATAGGATTTTATTTAACTTTGCAGAGTGCTTTGTCAATGCTTACTAAATAATAATAAATGATAATCAGATATTTACAGTAATGATAATACAATGAAAATTTATTATTTTTTATTAGAATACCATCTGGATGGACATTGAACAAAAAATGTTCTAGCTATATTTTAACCCTCCATCATACCCTATTTATGAAATTTATCAGGATTCTTTTGGTTCAATTAAGATATCCCAGAGTGCATTATTGTACAACATCACAGATGTCTCATTGTACCCATGATATTAAATAGGGGTGTAGGGGTTATGTGTCAAGGAGCCTTGTTTATGTCCAGTAGTGCTGCAGTGTGAAATATTTCAGTCCGAAAGAAAAAAATTGAAAGTTATGAGTGAGAAGAGTGATTCTAATGGATGTCTCCTCTGGGACTCCACAGAGGGGCCCTGTGTAAGGATGCTTATGCTGCTGCTGCTAGCAGATGCTTCCTATTTCCATGCAAGGATCTGGGGAATAAAGAAAGCTCCCCTGGACTCCTCTATGCTCCAGGTCCTCCCTATTTCTGTGTAAGGGATCCAAGCTGAAATGGGCTCCCAAAGATTCTCAGGCAATGCGCTGAGGCCTGAGGAGTGAAAAGGGCTGTGCAACAGCGGTCCAGACAGGGCTGGCCCATAACATTTTGGCAACTGAGGTGGGGAGCTCAAATGATGTCCCCATGCCCTCTTGCTTGGGCCAAAACTTTGAAAGGTCTCAGTTCTGCCTTCTTCCTGTTCTACCTGAAGGTCCACAGTCTGGGCCAGCTCATGCTCTATTGTGATGGTTGCAAGGCCGAACAGCCTCTCCTGTGTCATTGTGGAGCGTAGATGTGTTTTTATTAACTTCAGCTTGGAGAAGCTGCGTTCTCCACTGGCAACTGTTACAGGAAGTGTTAGAAGTATGCACAGAGCAATAAAAGCATTTGGAAAGAGGGTGGTTATCTTATTTCTGCACATATACTCCAGAACAGCCTTTGGAATTGATCCTGTTGAAATGTATCTTGAAAGGGCTTTCAGTTCATCACCTAAATCACTCACATCAATGTCGCGCATGTCATCATGTGTCAACACTGTCTCTAGTGCCCTGCATTGCTGGTGCAGGTTTTCTTCAGGTATAGTAGGGAGTTTTGGATTATCATACAACATCCCAAATATACTGCTGTGTTCCTTGAGCTGCATGAAATGTTCTTCAACTGACTGTATTGCACAATCTAGCACCTGGTTAAATAATTCAACTTTGAATTGTTGTTTAGGGTTTCGTATGGGATTATCCCATGCCTCGTAATCAAATGTCTTCTTCTTCGGTGACTCTTGTATTCTTGAATAGGTGGGAAAATAGCTTCAGTGTGAAGTTCCTCTGCCAATTTCTGTGCAGTCCACAGAACATTTTGAAATCCCCCATCTGACCGGTAAGACTGTATGTATGACTTTGCTTTGTCCAGTTGTTCCATTGCTCCAGAGATATCAAGGTCAACACCTTGGAGTCTCTTGCTTACAACATTTATTTCAAACAGTATGTCATGCCACAACACTAAGCCACACAGAAATTTGAAGTTATGTATGTTTCTGGTGATTCCATTTCCCTCTGCCACTATTCTCCCAAGAACAGTTCATGTCATAGCATTATCCTCCATAATGGCAACTATGGCATCATCTATCTTCCCAATTTGGTGTTTGATAGGCTTTATCGCCTCCACTCGACTTTCCCATCCTGTGGCACTCAATGGTTTCAGTGTCAGAGAGGATGGTCCCAGATGTTGCTTCAAAATTTGTTATCGATAAGTTGATGCAGAGAAAAATACATAGATGCTTTGAATTACATTAAAATATTCAGCAGCCTCACTAGAAGCTGATGCTGCATCACTGACCACCAAGTTCAATGCATGAGAACTGCACGGGACAAAAAACACTCAAGGGTTTAACTCTCGGATCGTGTCTGCACTCCTCTGTTCTTTCCTCTCATGTTGGCACCATTATTGTAGCCCTGACCTCTTGTATCAGCTATTGCAATTCCCATCTCTTCTAGCTTTTTAAGAAGCACATTTGTCATACCAGCTCCTGTAGTATCATCAATGTCAATAAATTCTAGAAAATGCTCTTTGACAGTCACCATTGCAGGGACATTTTCACTGGGTTCTGTTATTGTTACAAAACACATCATTAAAGTCATTTGTTCCATATGGCTGATGTCAGGTGTGCAGTCCAGAATAACAGAGTAATATCTTGCTGACTTCAGCTCTGTCACAGCTTCTGTTTGACTTTTGTTGCCAGTAACTCTATGATCTCATTTTGAATTGTTTTTACAAGGTAGTGGTGTGTGGACATTTCTTGGGTGGTGACTCTTCGTAGATGCTCCTGGAGTACAGCATCAAACTCAGACATCAGCTCCACAATTCTAAGGAAGTTTCCATTGTTTGGCACATACAGCTGATCTGAAGTGCCACACAGTGCTAGGTTTTGGGTAGCAAGCATTCTCACAATGGCAATGAGCTTTTTCAGAACATTTTGCCATTAAAGAGACTCATGCAATCTTCTCTTGATGCTTTAGTGGCCTTTAACCTTAGTCTCATCTCAAACTCTTTCCACCTATGGAATGCTTTCTGGTGATTTGCTGCCTTCTCATGGCATGTCAGTTTTCTAGCCAGATTTTTCCAGTTCTTTGTTCCTGTAGAACCCAATGTGGCTGGAACATTAAACTGGAAGAGTTTGCAACAAAAACAGTATGCAGCATTCTGAGTTTTTGAGTACATAAGCCATGGGCTCTCCACTTTGTCATCATTGGGGATTTCACGCCAGTTATGTGTTGGATGGAAACTTCTATTTTCATTGTCTTTGGGGAACATGACATTTTTCACTTGCTGTGGCCCATGCAGTACAAGGATGTCCTCAGGCTACTGCTCAAGTGAGTTCACAGTCCTGGATCATCTAGACTTAAGGAACTAAACTCAGCAGCAGCTGTTTCTTGCGCCTCCACCACGCTCTTCTCTGATCTACACTGTTCTTCAGGAATGTGCGTGGTTACATCCATTTGAGATGGAGATATGGATGCTGCAGTAGCTGCCAGGTCATCTGCACTCTGACTAAGTGGAAGATCAGGCATCTCCTCACCACTCACATCCTCACTGGGGCTGGAAGGCTCACTGTGAACCTTTGTCTCTATGTAGCTCAGGAGAGCTCCTTCCTGCTTAGATAGAAAAGCTTCCTTTGCTTGCTTTCTTTTTTCTGAATGCTGCCCCAGACGGGTGTTTTCTTCTTGCATTCATAACTGCTGTTCTGTGCCAGCTATAGTGACTCTGAACATTCAGTTGAAGGGGACTAATAAGCAGGCTGGTGGCAGGGCCTGAGTGAGGGAAAATATCAGTGTCTTAAGGGCCTAACTGGCTCCTACTAGTTCAGTTGACTGACTGTTCTCCTCAGGTGGGTTCAGGAAAGCAGCAGGAAACAGGAAGCTCCCTGAGAAGCTGGTGTTAATCAGTCCAGGCTCCTGGGGTTGCTAGAGAGGGACATAAGAGGCTCCTCCTCCTCTTTCTCCCTGCAGCTCCTGCTGCTTTCTGTTATTCCCTCTCACCTTTTCTTTTGCCTGCCTGTTACGTCTCTTGTGCCCTCCTTCCTCCAGCCCAGCACTCCACCATCTCTGTGCAGCTAGAGCAGAGAGAATAGATATGCACCACCAGCAGACACAATTTTCTACACTTTGGGTCCTAGTGGCGCCGCGCCCCCCCCCCCCCCCCCCCCCAGTCTGGCACCTGAGGCAGCCGCCTCAGTTCGCCTCATGGTAAGGCCAGCCCTGGGTCCAGAGAGAAAGACAGACACTATTCTGGTCCCAAACGAAGTATATCTGCCTGCTGTGTTGCTAGCAAACACCACTTTGCAAGGCCTGGGGGAAAATGGGAACATGAGCTCAACCAGAGCAGCAAATGGCAATGACAGGAATGTGCTAGTACTTGGAACAGAAAAGTGTAACTGATCATCAACAAAACAATAAAAATGACTCTAAATCCTGTCAAATACATTAAATAAAAAACCTGAAAAAATATAGAATAATTAATTATTTTTTCTACTGCGTTTCAGTTATATTAATCTTCAGTGTTATGTATAGGAATAGTAAGTTAAAAAGCATCAGATTGAAATGTGACTTTTAAGTTGACTTCCCCATAATTTCTATCCTTTGATGTTTCTATTTTGTATAATTTATTATAGTGCCAGTTGAGCAGTGACTCCATTTATTGTTTTTCTGCCTCAGTTTTTTGCAATCAAATCTTTTTTTTTGCCTATTACACCTTTTTCATACCAGTATTTAAAGGGAAATATAGATAAAATCTGTGGTTTTAAAAATCTTATAATTTTACAGAAGTAAACAAGTGTAAATTGATAAGGACAGACATAGCTTAAAAGAAGAGATTTAGGCCCTAATCCTGCAAACACTTATGCACATGCTTAACTTTTCTACTATGAACTAAAAGTTAAGCACATGCCCAAATGTTTGCAGGATTAGGGCCTATCCTTGTGTCTGGAATAAGTGTTCATACATATTTGATAGTATATATCCAAACAATAGTTAAGAAAACAAAAATTTGGTTGGAGCCAATAGGACTGAATTTTTTTTTTGTTTAAACAATAAAAAGTAAAAAAATACTGTAGTGTATTCAATTAGATTTTCAGGATAAAGATTAGACTATTTTGTTCAAAATTTATTGTGAAATGGTGCCCCTGAAGCTTTGTTGGTTGGTGGGGCCATTTCAAAATCATTACACCACTTGTGGGGTGATATAGTGTTGACATTACAACACATATACTTCATGAATTATCAGCTCACAAACTGGAAGACATTTCTTACACTTGCTGTTTGTTTACCTAACAATTAATTTGCTTTTGTATTTTTATGTAGTATATTTGTCTTTCTTTCCCACTTAACTGCTCCATTTTTACCATTAGAGAAAGCAAAAGTTGTAAGATAAAAATGGATAACGGTGTCGTGTCTGATTAAGTGTTCCTTTCTGGATTTACCTCACATTAGGTTTCTGGCAACACTAAAAGAAAATGCTGCTGGCCATTTTCAGCCTCCCAAAATGGCACACTGAGTCAGGTGTAAACAAGAATAGCACCATTGATTTCCATGTTGAGAATCTGGCCTGTTAGTCACATTTTCTCCTTTTAATTTATGGTGCTGAACCCAGCCATCTGAAAGCAACCTAGAACTAGTCCTCAGATCTGCAGTAAAACAGATTTCCTCCTCCTTCACCACATACAAAACACAACTACCTCAAAATAATGCTATCATTTCTATGACATGGTAACTTGTTATAGTGTATTACGATGGATTTAATGTTTGTCAAATATTTTAATGTTGTAAGCATGATATGTATGAATATATTAACTCAAGTTCAGAATTAGCAGGAGGAGCAGATGTAGCCTTAAGGAACAAAGACGTTTTGTTCATGTACATAGTCCCAGTAATAATCAGGGAGAAAGAAAAACAGGAAATATTTATCACCAGCATTATTTCTAAACAGAATGCTTTTCAGATTTTTCCATGAAGCTTCACTGTCTTTTTGAATACATTGACCTTCATAGATGTAAAGACTCAGGGTAAATTTGTCATATAAAATAAATCATTGCACTTTTCAATGGGACTTCATGGAGCACTAATATGTCAGTGCAGATTTAAACCTCTACTAAATAAAATGTGTGTGTCAGCTTGCAAAAGACCCAAACCACCTTTCACCAGAAACATAGTTTTCTGCGGAATATGTAGACCATTATATAGGAGCACTATGGGAGAATTCAGAGTAGGTTAAGCTGGTGTTACGTCTTCCAAGTTTTTTAACTCCATACACAACGCTAAACCAAAATTGTCAGTGTTTCAAACTCTGCTTCAGTGATGGAACAAGTTATTTTTTATTTTTGGAAGTGGATTAGTAATGACATCCTCATGACCCCAGGCATCCAACTTCAGCTGTGTAGACATTCCTGGCTAGCTTGTTACAAAAGCATCTGATGGTCTTATATGGTCTCTTCACTGCCTATGCTGATAACCTTGACTTGGGATGGTATTGTGCCCTCTTGCAAGCTGGTCAGTCTCTTTCATTACAGCATGGGTACCAGGCAAACTTTAACTCAGAAGGACAGCATGAGTAGTACAGCGACATCTCTGGAAGTTCCTCCTTAGAGACAAATGTCTTCCTGATGAGATGCTTACAGTTTGTACATACAAAATTTTATGCACACTGTAAGAAAGGGAGGCATAAAAGGCATGAGCAACAAAACCATTGTTTTGCAATGGGCTCCAGAAAATTCAGAGCAGCAGTTTGTCAAAATGCAGGTTGTATGAGAATATTGGCAACCAGGACTTTATAATAAGAAAACCCATGATAGGGAATGGCATCACAGGAATATTCATCATAGCACAAGAGAACTTATAGCATAAGTTGTGCACTTTATGAAGTGGGCAAACATACTAGGTGGTAGTTGGTGTGCTTTTCAGTTTGATATAAAGAACCTTGACAAATATTAATTCTAAGGCAGTGGTTTTCAAAATCTTGGTTAATTGAACGAGAGACATCCACAGGTTCCTTACCTACTTGTTGCCAAATGGAACATATCAGGAGCTAAGGTGTAGAATAAATACAAAATTAAAGAATTAGAGTTAGCTGAAGTTTGGTTAAGGAAATATATGTGTTGTAAAGAAAGGCTACGGGTAGCAAGTAGATGGAAGGCCTTGAAAATATGTTATAAGGCCAGAAGGAATGGAGTAGGGAGGATGTCTGGTTCAAAGGATAATGAATGAGCTAAGGAAATTTTAAAAAGGCCTCTGACTGCTAGCAGTGACTGCAACTGCTTTTAAATAAGAAAAGAACCTCTGCCTTAAAAGGAGCCACAATGGATCTTCCCACCCATGTTATCTTAAAAGTAAAGCCTAAATGAACGCAAACGCAATGAAAAAGGTGTTGGTCACCAAGAAGGAAAAGAGATAAGAAAGGAAGGCCTTGGAGAAAGGAAAGTAGCAAGGATAAGTTGTTTGGGACTGGGTTTCTGCTAAAGCTTGCAGGTTAGCAAAGGGTATAGAGCCATGACTCTGAATGTTCTTTGTGAGCCAACCTGATTATGTTGGAGTACACCAAAATGAGATGGTTTTCCTCACAGGGGCGGCTCTAGATATTTTGCCGCCCCAAACATGGCAGGCAGGCTGCCTTTGGCAGCTTGCCTGCAAGATGTCCCCGGTCCCGCTGATTCGGCAGCATGCCTGTAGGAGGTCCGCTAAAGCCGTGGGACCAGCGGACCCTCCGCAGGCATGCTGCCAAAGGCAATCTGCATGTGCTTGGTGTGCTGGTGCCTGGAGCCGCCCGTTTCCCCAAGTCTGGCCTATTTGTAAGTATACTGATCACATGCTCATGAATATTTTGTTACTGTATTGGGTATAGTGACTGCTTGTTTTTATGTTGTGAGCATGTTTAGCACAATTGTGTAAAATACTGTTTAGCCTTTGGACGTCAAGGAATTCATGGTTAAATTAGTGTGGGGTGATCTCCCATATTAATAATTTATAATATTATTAATTCAAACATAAGGTGTGAGGTCCATTATATGACAAGTTTTGAGACCCACTGTTAAGAAAAACACCCATTATTATATGTGGCAGAGAAAAGTCACATAGAAGAAAACATATCTGGATCTCAACTCACTCAGGGTAAAGCCTCCACATCTACAAACAACAGAAAGCATAATGAAGTCTATATTTTGTGAAGTTATATGCTCTATATATTTATTTACACAGAGTTGCTTAAATGTGAAAGGATGATGCCCTAGCCCAGGTTGTTGTTTTATTATTTAGTTTTAATGTTACCAAGTTATTTTTAAATGCGTTTTCTGCTGTTGTTTCTTTAAGGTCTGGGTGATTGTTTTTCCTAACTGCAACATCTCTGTCAGGGTGTTGTAGGAAAGAATTTATTGCATATTTGGAAAATGGCTTTTCAAAAATGTGGTGCTACTGAGGTCTTACTGATATTCCAGCAGGGTGTACTATAGCAATCACACTGAAGAGCACTGTGACAATTGGAAAACAGCTACTGGGGAGGAAGAGAGAGCTGGGTAGTCTGTAATGGCAACGTTGTTAAAGAACAAAGACTATCCAAGTAGGTAGGAACAACCAAACCAAACCCAAAATGATCAAGAAAAGCAATGAATACGGGCAAACGGCCAGTTACAACTTGGATAAAAATACACTAGGAAATGTAGAAATAACTGGTTTTAATTAAAGCATAGAGGGGGAAAAGACCACCCTACAAAAATTTGAGGCAAATCTACTGAATGTTATTTTAAACTACATATTTTACAAAGAAGAAACAGATCATCTCCAGGAATTATCATGCTAGAAACACCAGCAATATTAGAGAAAGGAATCTCTATATGGTATGTCCACAGCTGCTGTTTCATATATTATTTCACAGTGCCAGGCTCATCTTAAAACATTCCCCCTTTCCCACTTAAGAACCCTTAGCAAGAATAAGGCCTTAGAGGAGTGTAATACCAAAAGGTTAAGGCCATGTCTACATCTAAAATTTTGCAGCGCTGGTAGTTACAGCTGTATTAGTACAGCTGTATAGGGCCAGCGCTGCAGAGTGGCCACACTTACAGCAACCAGCGCTGCAAGTGGTGTTAGATGTGGCCACACTGCAGCGCTGTTGGGCGGCTTCAAGGGGGGGTTCGGGGAACGGGAGAGCAAACCGGGAAAGGAGACCAGCTTCGCCGCGGTTTGCTCTCGCGTTCCCCGAACCCCCCTGCAAACCGCAGGGAAGGAGACCAGCTTGCTTGGGGTTCGGGGAACGAGAGAGCAAACCGGGAAAGGAGACCAGCTTCCCCGCGGTTTGCTCTCGCGTTCCCGGAGCCACCCAGCAAACCGCAGGGAAGGAGACCTGCTTGCTCGGGGAACGGGAGAGCAAACCACGGCGAAGCTGGTCTCCTTTCCCGGTTTGCTCTCGCGTTCCCGGAGCCACCCAGCAAACCGCAGGGAAGGAGACCTGCTTGCTCGGGGCTCCGGGAACTAGAGAGCAAACCGGGAAAGGAGACCCGCTTCGCCGCGGTTTGCTCTCGCGTTCCCGAACCCCCTGCAAACCGCAGGGAAGGAGACCTGCTTGCTCGGGGAACGGGAGAGCAAACCGCGGCGAAGCTGGTCTCCTTTCCCGGTTTGCTCTCTCGTTCCCCGAACCGCCGAGCAAGCGGTTCTCCTTCCCTGCGGTTTGCAGGGTGGCTCCGGGAACGAGAGAGCAAACCGCGGCAAAGCTGGTCTCCTTTCCCGGTTTGCTCTCTCGTTCCCGGAACCCCGAGCAAGCAGGTAAGGAGAACCGCTTGCTCGGCGGTTCGGGGAACGAGAGAGCAAACCGGGAAAGGAGACCAGCTTCGCCGCGGTTTGCTCTCTCGTTCCCGGAACCCCGAGCAAGCAGGTCTCCTTCCCTGCGGTTTGCAGGGTGGCTCCGGGAACGAGAGAGCAAACCGGGAAAGGAAATCAGCTTGATTACCAGAGGCTTCCTCCTTCCACGGAGGTCAAGAAAAGCGCTGGTAAGTGTTTACATTGGATTACCAGCGCTGGTTCACCAGCGCTGGATCCTCTACACCCGAGACAAAACGGGAGTACGGCCAGCGCTGCAAACAGGGAGTTGCAGCGCTGGTGATGCCCTGCAGATGTGTACACCTTCAAAGTTGCAGCGCTGTAACTCCCTCACCAGCGCTGCAACTTTCTGATGTAGACAAGCCCTCAAGTACTTCTGCCCAGAGCTTCTACAAGTAGAAAGAGGGCAGTACTATACTTTGACACTTCACAAGTACCCCACCCTGCCTCAGATATGAGGGGGCCAGAAGTGGAAAGAAAACCTATTGACGCTTTAAGGATTTCACCCATTACAGGCTTGAGGTAGGCAGGCAGAAAGGTGCAGAAGCTGTATTGGCTCCCATGCACACAAGGAGTGGAGTGGTAAAGAGAAGAGACACTAGTCTGCACTGGAAAGAAAAATCTTCTCTTCTGGGAATTAAGAGTAGAAGCAGATTTTTTAGGCCTTGCTGTGAGTATCATGTGTATCCCTTTTTAGGGAATGGAAAGGAATTTTTCCCTCTGCGCCAGGTAGGTGGCCTTTTTCAGCTTCACTAGAGCTGTCCCATGAGCCAGTGGATAGATTGGGTTGTAAAAATATTTTATTACAACTTGGCAGGTGACCAGTGCATGTAATCATTCAATAGGGAGTCCGATTCCCAGATAAATCAGAATTAGAAGTGGATTAGGAGAACGACCACATTTCCTATAGGAACTGAGGAAGGGTGCTGGGGTTCCTAATGTCTGACATCAAGGAGTCAACCCCCTCTCCCCAACCCTCATACGAGGGGAGTGCAATGGGGTTCCACAAACAGTCCTGGGACTAGGTTAATGTAGGACTGACAGCAGATTGTAATCCATTCAAACTAGTAGTTAAGGAAAGATGACCTACAAGAACTGCAAGGAGGTGGGGGCTGTGCACACGCAAGAAATGATAGTTCATCATCTATTTGCACCCTACTTTTTAGAACATGACAGCAGCACATGTACTTAACTGATAAAGTTATCACACAAGGAAGACCCTTATTAACATCAGCACGATTGTTTAAGAAAAAGTGAGTTCTGCTCATGCTGCAGTTGCACATGAAATCAAGGGGCCTGTATAGCAACAATATATCATTTTTAAAATGCAGTCATTCAGTAGTGGTAGTGCAGACACCTCAGTCTAGAACAAGTTATTGGTGGGGAGGGGACATAAGTAGGCACAATGGAAATATAAACATGTCTCCTCTTACTTGAAACATCAGCATCATACTTGTCTTATCTACTGTATTCCTGTTCTCCAAGTTACAATTTTCCAAATGCTCTCACTCTTCAAGTAAAGAAAAATAAATAAGGGCTAATCAGCATGCACACACAAAAATCATGAAAGCGGTTTACATCCGCAGCACAATTCAGGGAGGAAAAGTGGTTGCTGTTCAACTGCAAGTCGTCTCCACTCATTCTGTTTATGCCTACATTAAACACTAGCCAGACTGCCCTTCAGAGACTCAAGTTATTAGTTGTGAGTGTTAAAATGTAGGTACCAGTACTTTTCACAATATTATAAAATTGAGTATCACTGCCTCACTTAAGGATAAAGAAACAGTACTTGATGCAAACATTTTATAAACTTACTGTAACATCTTGAGTCTTATCCAGGTATCAAGAGTAGGTACAGATGCTTTTAAAAATGAAGACATTTAGTAACAAGAAAATGTCACTTCACAAAACAGTTTGAGGTATTTTATTTATATAGCAATCTTTATTTCAAAAGGACATTTTTATTACAAAAATGTAAAAATCCAGCTAAACCAGAAACATTGAGACTTTTTTCCTGGGCCTTCAAATTCATTGATCTTTGTCCCCAGATTCTTTTCACTACAGTATCCCCCTCATCCAGCTTGATTACACAGGTGCAAGTGTGCCAGAATGGCCTGGAATAGATAAATATACTGAGAAAGGCAAAAGCCGTAAAAGCTAGATGCATGCAACAGGTTCTATCAGGAAAAAACCCTCAAAAATAAACAAGTGAAAACTAGAGCTAGCTGCAGGTGTCTGAAACTTTGCTCAATCATCCTTGTCTTTTGCTCCGTGTTTAAGAATGCGTGTGAATTCAATGTAATTGAAATTTCCCTTTTTGTCAATTGGTGCCTCTCTGTACAGCTCATCTACTTCTTCATCTGTAAATCTGTCTCCCATTGTTGTCAGCAGCTCTCTCAGATAATCTTCTTGAATGAACCCTGGAATATAATGTGCACAGTGAATCAGGATAAACCAAAAAAGTTTTCTTACTGGATCTTCAAATAGAAAGAATTTCTAGTTTGGAGTTAAGTAATCACATTATATAAATAAAGCACCACACACGTATTGCTTAAGAGAGAGACAGAATAAATATTTACAAGCCCATTTAAGCATTAACTCCAGGGAGAAGGAAGACAATTGTGAATGTAAGACTGCAGGAGGCCAATGTTAAATACTGTAGCTGCATTTAACAACAGGGCTGGATTATTTTAATTGCAGAAAAAATAGCATGTTTAATTATGCAAGCTAAGATTATATCCAAGTCTCATACTTCAGAGTCAAGCTGGAGCGCTACAACAGGATTATGACAGCCTCTACACCTTCCAACTCCCCGTGACACTTAAGGTAATGGCCACCATAAGACTTGGATGAATGGCCTGATTTGGTATGTTCTGCATGACAACCTCAGCTTTTTCCCCCCCACACATAATACTCCCAGAACTTCAATGGCAAGAAGTGAACTCAAGTTGCATCAAAACAGTTTGTCTGGAAAGACGCAAGTTTATATTTTGGTTGAAACAAACAGATTTAAGACAGTCTTAAGAAAAAACACATTTCTAGATGGATGTTTGTTTTAACTGATTGTATTCACTTGTCTTAAACATTTTCTACTTAAAACTGTTGAGCATACGATCCCACTCATATTAGCTGAATCTAGCCTAACTTAAATGTCAAGGCCAATGATGAAGAAATCTGAATATTTCAGATATAGTTGTATGTTAGTATCAATTCAATGCCAAATTCTAAGCCAGAGGTTCCCAAACTGACACAGCATGGAAATACAGCATCATAAAGCTTGTGTTTGAGCAGCCTCCCATAACACGTGAGCCATCTCTCCCACTCCTATTGGTGATCAAACATTGCTATGGCAACAACTTTTTCTTACATAAATTAGATATTTTACACATTTTAGTTTTCTTTTAAATACAGTTTAACACGAGGAAAGGAGGAGCCAGCAAGTGTTTGGAGTCAACTCTACCGACCACCAGCAAGTCTTTTGCAGGCAACTGGTGTTCCATTAACCCATTAAAAACTACTGTTCTAAGCTTTTTAAAGTTATAGGAAATTTAAGATATCTTTCAATATTTTGGGTTCTGATAGATGAATTTTAAGCAACTGTATAGGTTTAACAGTCTAAGCCCAATATTTCACCATTTCTGATGCAGAGATGAAAAATTACATTAAATGTTTAATCTTGCAAAATAAAAAAATAAGTAATGATCATCAGTAAATTGTATACTGGGTATATTCATGACTTGAAGGGTGTAAATTCTAGAGTGCACAACACACTGAAGCACGAACTGGTTCATAATGGATCTGCTGATGTGCACTAGGGAACTTTTAGTGCACATTAACGTGAAGTCCAGCAGTACTACATTAAATGTGCACAAATGGAGCTTTACTGCACACCAGTAGAGTTCACATGGGACAGTTAATGCACAAAGGGGTGTGCATTGGGATTTACATGCCCGCAGACATGCACTAAGGCACCATGTAGACAAGTTTTTAGAAGCCCATAATAACCTCAAATGATCTACTTAAATTCATTATATATTTACAGTCATGGCTGAATAAAAGAAATCCTTTTAATGAAGATTCAAAAGCAGATAACCCAGCATTGATATTTCACTTACTTACCTGTTGCTTCTTCATCAAAGCAAGCAAAAGCATTTCTGATTACATCTTCTGGATCTGTGCCATTTAGTTTTTCTCCGAACATTGTAAGGAACATAGTGAAGTTTATGGGGCCTGGAGCTTCATTCATCATAGCATCCAGGTATTCATCAGTTGGATTCTTTCCTACAATTAAAGTATTCATATTTTCGATAGTCATCATAATGTGTTTATTCATCCACCCAATTTTATTTGTCAATTTTAAACAGAATAAAACACCTTTCATAAAGCAGCTCAAAAATGTATAAAAAGTTAACAGCTATGCTATTATGATGATTGCAATAGGCACATATAGCCATTTTATAATGCTCACTTAATATAATGATGGGGCCACAAGTATCAGATAAATAGATAGCTGGAGAAATAAACATTACCAAGAGAAGCGAGCATATCATGCAGGTCTTCTTTGTCAATGAAGCCATCTCTGTTCTGATCAATCATGTTAAAGGCCTCTTTGAATTCTTGAATCTGTGACTGATCGAACATTGCAAACACATTGGAGGTTGCGCGCTGAGGGCGCTTCTTAGTGGTCTTGGTCTTTGCCCTTTTGCTAGACATGATGGCTGTTGGATTCTAGGGGAGAAAAACAGTGACTAAAGTGTAGGAAATTAAATTTAAACAACAGATGTCTAAGAATTAGAGTTGTGTATTAAAATACATCACTGTTCATTGAAAAAAGTTTGAATTCTGAATAATGTGCAAAGGTACATAGATCCACAAATTTACCATCCACCTTTTGTTGTATTTTCTTTTATTAGAAGCTTAACTGCGATGATATGTACTGGCCCTTGGGGGTTCAGAGGAAAACCCTTCTGGGCTGACAGTAGACTGCATCAAGCTGGTCCTTGAAAAGAAGCCCCAGTATCTATGTCCCGGTAGTTCAGCATATTATTCAAGCCTTGAGGGGTTAAACAGATTGGTATATTTGGCAGGTGGGGGGCCTTGCTAACCTGACAGTTAGAATAATAGTCTGCTTACTTTGCCTGAGTGGGGCCAAGGAGCTCACAAGTAAGCCCAAATATCTGGAAAAGGTGATTCTCATTTTTGTTATATTAGTCGAAGAACATAAAAGGCTCCTATGCAATCTGACACCAGAGATAGAGTCTTACGTTTTTGTTCGGTTTAGGCAGCTGAGAACAAAAACACAGCATCCTAGGCAAGTTGTGTGTGTGTTAAAGTCCTTTCTGCATCATTAAGCAGAGGGTCTGGTGCAGGGGTAGGCAACCTATTATATGCGTGCCGAAGGCGGCACACGAGCTGATTTTCAGTGGCACTCACACTGCCCGGGTCCTGGCCACCACTCCGGGGGGCTCTGCATTTTAATTTAATTTTAAATGAAGCTTCTTAAATATTTTAAAAACCTTATTTACTTTACATACAAGAATAGTTTAGTTATATATTATAGACTTATAGAAAGAGACCTTCTAAAAACTTTAAAATGTATTACTGGCACACAAAACCTTAAATTAGAGTGAATAAATGAAGACTCGGCACACCACTTCTGAAAGGTTGCTGCCCCCTGGTCTGGTGTATGTTGAGTGTAGGGGGAGAGTCTGGGCTTAGTTACAAAACAAACAATGCACTGCAGTTTTGTTAGGTAACCAAGAAGCCTGAACTAATACAGCATATCAATAGGTGCATTCTAAACTATGAAATTGCTTTTCAATATGCACTAGAGATTGTGTCCCTTTAATGAAGTAGTGTAGTACCTGAAACTACCTAAGCCTATGTGGTTTTACAATACGCTTTTTCTTTTTTTTTAAAAAAAGGAAGTCAACAATATTGCAAGTATGAAATGGGAAACTGATAAAATTTGGGGGGGGGAGAGACAGTGAAATTGACTACACAAAGTATTTTCAAATGTGCAAGTAAACTAACACTAAGTAAAATAATTCAGACAGAAGTGAAGCTTTCAAGTTTATGGTATCCATTCAATTGTGATTATTTAAATATTTACTTTTTAAGCCAGTTTAATGATAATACTGGAACTGATCCACTAGCTTGAAATACTAAGGCCTCAGTTCTACAACTGGATCTGCATGGATGGACCTTTGAGCCCATAGGGTATATCCTGTTGATTTCAGGCCTGCTCATGCAGCTCTGTCTGAAGAATCAGGGCCTTACTGTTTAGTTAAAATATAAGAATTGTTGGCAGAGAAGATTAAATATTTAAAGAGACATTTGTCAAATTAAAAAAAAATTACACTTAGTTATTACACCTAACTCTATAACAGAGTAACAATGCTTTTCCAGATTATTTACTTTGGGCATCGGACTGACTATAAAAAGAGTGCTAGCTATTTCCCTATTTACCCCGATGTAGTTAGTTTCATCCTTCACATAGCAATACGGTAGAGAAACGTTTTGGCAACAAAACCACTGTAAAGCCACAAAAATTGGCAGCTCTACTCTTGAGTAGATGTACCCTAAAACTATTTTTAACTCCACTCATGTAAAAAAAATTTCAAGCTGATCGTGTCCCATTAATCTATATTACTGTCCATATCAACCCAGATTTGGATTTAATAATTCTATCTCAAAAGTGAACTACAAGGTGCCAACTTAGTGTCCCACAGAATACTGCATCATACCCAGACTGGGTTTTGTTATATGCCATAAATTTCTTTGCTCTTTGATTATGAGCTTCAGCCTGAACACCTAAAGTTAAGTGTCCAAAAAGCCATTACCACCAGCCTATGTTTACTTGCAACATCCCGGTTTGGCTAATTTACATTATCATCAAATGTTGATCTTTAAAACAAGCTACTTCTAAAAGTTAATTGCACCTCTGAAAAGAGCTGATCAATGAGTCACAGAAAAAAATAGTCTCTCAGTGACTCCTTAAATAGATTGCTTGTAAAGTGACCTTGGAGAAGTCAGTCTATCCAAAATAAAAGGCAATTAAAGGAAGGGCACAATTTTAGTTCATTTTAAAAGTGAACTGAAGTTAACTAAATACAACTAAGTAACTGCCATTGGCAAGCATTCAGAATTAAAGTACGTAATTAACCACCAAGTTAAATCTAAAAGATTATAACTTTGTCAAGTAAGTATTTTACCTTGCTTTATAGCCAAGAGAGCGAGTGAGTGCTTTACCAAGCCTCCAGATGGAAAAGAGAGGCCACTGCATAGGTTATAATCTTCCCAGTATATCTACAAATAGCATTACTGATTTCATCTGCTGATTAATTCTCCACTTTTAAAACTTGCGTTCCATATACAACATTCTTCTGACATACAAAAAACAAACCGCTATGCCCTGAACTAAAAATAACCAACAAAACTCAACTGCAAGTCACCCAGCAACGCTCTTCATTATACAGTCACAAAACAATCTCCCTAAAACAAGTGTTCAGAGTACAATAAAAACAAAATTTTAGATTGAATGTCAGGAAATCCATTTTATTTCTGAAGTAACAGTTCACTACAAACCATTAAGCTAATAAGCTAACAATCTGCTTTTGAGACACAAGAGAAAGACTTAAAATTTTAAATTGGATACACTTCAGATTATAAGGATGTTATTGGCTTGCTACCTGAATCTCTACTCTTGATTCACTGCTACCCAGAACAAGGTCATGCTGCCCTCAAAACTGGTTAGAATGACAATCCCCTTAATTATCTGAAGTTCTTCAATATGCTCTGATAATTGAGACTATACGGTAAGGAAAAGGGCCATGCAAATCAAACATACAGAAGTGACTCCTTGCCAATTTCTCTCTTACAAGTCTATTATTTTGTGCATGTAGAAAAAACAGATTACTGCAGAGATTAGATGTAAATCCATGGAGGAAAAAAAACCACCACCCATAAATATAGTTCAATTTGGAAACATTTTACTTCGCAATCTTCTATATGTTAAGGGGTAGAGGGAGAGGAGCAGATTCAGCGAGAGTGAGGCACCAGGAAATTTGCTACAGGAGATTTAGAGGTGATAGTGGACAGTGCATTCAACATGAATTTGCAGTCACATATGGCAGTGGTTCTCAAAGTTTTCTTTTTCCCCGCAGATCACTTGAAAATTGCTGAGGGTCTCAGCAGATCACTTAAAGATCTTTCTAAATGTTGTTTATACTGTTAGCTAACTACTGAAAAGTGCTTTGGATAAAAATGCTATATAAAAAACACTTTGTTCTACAAATAAAAGCACACAATTCATATTTTAGTATCACAGTATCACCTTTCTAATTCAATGGATGTCCCCTTTCTCCCCTGCTGCAGCAGCTCGTGAGTTGGGGCTGGGAAGGAGGGGCGGGGGTCTTTCCCCAGCAGCCGCCGCCCTGAAGCTGGGGAAAGTCACCTCTTTCTCTGTCTGAGGCAGCCCTGCACATCCCCAATTTCCCCCCCCCCCTTCTCAGCCCACTGCCCCCTCCCACCTACTCCCTATTCTCCCCAAGGCCACTACCTCAGCTTACATGCATCTTCTCCAGGGTACAGGCACCTAACTAGTGGAGCCATGCAAGCGTGGCTCCGCTAATTAGGTGGGTGGCCCTTCATTCTCTTGCGTGCTGCTGCCCAGGCGGCACCTTACAGGAAACTATCCGCAGACCACCTGAACAGAGCTCGCGGACCACAATTTGAGAACTGCTGACATATGGTATTAAAAAGGCAGGAGCAATTTGGACTGCATAGAGAGAAATATTAAGTTTCACAAGGTAATAGCCCATCTATACAATTCTGGTGTAGCCATGTCTAGAATAGTGTTCAGTTCTAGGCACCGCTTTACTAGAAAGATATCAACACACTGGAGGATATTCAGGGAAAAGTAACAAAAAAAAGTGTTTTAGGAGGCTGGAGGGATTAATTTATGAGAGTCTGAAGTGTTAGACAAGTATAGCTCAGGTTTCAGAGTGGCTCAGGGTCAGCAAAGAGGACACAGGATGGGTGAAATCCCAATTCCACTGAACTCAATGGCAAGACACCCACTGACTTCAACGGGGTCAGGTCTTCAGATTCAGTTTCATAGAGGGAAGTACACTTAGTAACTAAAATAGGTTAAGTTTAGGTTGAAAATGAGGGAGGGCTTCTACAAACAAGTTGGAATACTGGACGCTGAACAGAACAAAATATAACAAAAAGAATCTTTGGCAGAACATAGATTAGAAACATTTAGTAAATTTTTCACCTAGGTAAGTTTCTAAACTGATTAGAGCAAGAGCATCAACAGTTGCCTTCCCCAGTGCACACTTACTTTGTCCATTGCCTCTCAAGCCCTCACTTGTCCTGAAGAGATATGCAATGTTATTGTAGGGCAAGAATCATTTCCACCCAATATTCTTGATCGCTGGTAGACTGTAAATACCAGCCTAAATGCTCATCTACTAAATTCCCAAACTGGTCATTTGTGATTATCTATTGTTTAAAACAGAGAAGTCCCAAAAGATTTTATTACTTGGAGTGAGATTATGTAAGAGTTGTGACCAAGAAATGATGCTTTAAGAGTATCAAAAGAATTCTAGTTGCTATACAATATCATAAATTTCTGTACTGCAGTAGCTCCTAAAAGCCCAAGCCCCATTGTGCTGGGGACTATAGAAATAGAAAAAGATGACTGTCCCAGCCCTGAAGATCTCACAATCCAATATTTTCATCAGATCTTACAAAAGCCACCCTCCTTAGATTCATAACTATATCCTGGTTTTGATTTTACTATTTCCAAAGGGAAGGAAAATATGTAAGTGCAAAAATAAATGCAGTATTGCCATAAAACTAAACTGGATTTAGCCTGTTCCTAAACATGAAGCTCTGAATGGTCTAGATCTTGTTTATTTTGGGAACCATTTAGGAACTTTTTAGAAGGACTTAACCCAAGCCTGCACAACATACAGCCCGCATGGGCTCACTGTGCAGCCCACAGAGGGGTGAGTAGGCAAGCTAATGGCCATCTGGCTGACCGGCAGGCTGGTGAAGCGGCCAGTGGCAGGCTGGAGAGTAAGGGTGAGCCAGCGGCAGGAGGCGGGGTGAGTAGCAGAAGGTAAGAAGCCAGGCAAGTGAGCTGGTGGCAGGGGAGAGGGGCTGAGGAGGCGAGCGGACGAGCAGTGGCAGCGGGGGAGGGAGGCTGAGGAGGCGAGCAGGCAGGCAGTGGCAGGGGGCTGAGGTGAGCTGGTGGGCAGTGGCAGGGGGCAAGTGAGCCAGCAGCAGGGGAGGAGGGCCAGAGGAGACGAGCGGGTGGGCAGTGGGAGGCAACTGAGAGAGGAAAATGGCAGAATGCCCCCAACAGTACCAAATGTTCAAGTAACTGTCCCAGGGTGGTAAAGAAAACTGGGTCATTAAGGCTTGACAGTCTCTGGGGGGTGGAAAATCACTGCTAATCCCAGGACCAGACAGGCTGCTGTGTTTGGATCAGGGGTTCTTCAACTTTTTCATAGTGTGGAAAACTGGTCAAGACAGGGACTGCCTCATGGGTTCATGTGCCTGTCGTCACTGCAGCAACTGCTTCCGTGGAAAAGCCACCTTAGGAGGACATTTAAACGTATATTTAGCTTCTTTATCTTGCAGTCAGAAGAAGCTGGCCCCACGTGCACACACCCAGCTCTATGGACTCAATCCCACCACACTTTGGGAACCTGTGCAGCCAAGTCTGTCCCCAGCAGTGCAAAGGCAAAGTGAGGACAGGATTAAACCAAATGTCCATCCACACGTTAGAGAAGAGAGAACTATGACATATTGCACATAAATCCAAACCACTTCGTTAGCTGAAGAGTTAAGCTGTAAATTTTAGAGGAGCCCAGTTAAAAGCCCATCAACAAATCTCATTTACAAATACTCAACAGCTTCCCTAAAAACCCACAGGCAGGACAGTCTAGAAACGAACAGTTCAGGGATCCAACCCCACAGCTATATCATTCTTCCCTGTTCTTCACCATCTCGCCTGCCCTGCCCCCAAGAATCCTAGCCACATCCCACCCTATCCAGGCCCCTACCTCTTCCTCTGCAGAGCAGCCCTTGCCACAGAGCCAAGACTCAGCAGAAGGGCAGTTTAAATAATTTACAGAGTCAATGTTATCAATATAACACAGGTCTTTGTGATCCCCCAGCAACACCCAGAGGCCCCCATCCAACTCAGCCAGACACCTGGTGTTTGGGGCCAAGCCATTTTGAGGATAGGAAGTTAAGAAAATGTTCAGAAAGGGAATGATGGATATTTCTGAAATACCTGAATTACCAAACCTCCCAGACAAATCCTACCTGGCCTAGGAGAGCTCAGGGGATCTGGTAATTTTTTGGAAAAAAGTTACATGGAAGTTAAAAATGGATCTTAGTTGTAAGTTAGGATCAGTCTGAACTATGGAGTGGCTACCACTGGCCCATTACATCTGGGTGAGCATCTCTGTAGCAGCACTGGGCCTGATCTGGTCTGGCTCCCATTCCCTCTCCAAGGGTTGCAGCTGTCTGGAGGTGCCTGCCTTCCACACCTTCCTCATTCACTCAACAGGGCAATTGTTTACAAAGGGGGGGGGGGGGAAGAAGAGAACTTATTCTACTTCTAGCAAAAAGTCATTTTTCTTTTACCTTAATTATACTACCTTAGGGGCCTGCTATGACATATTACCAAGGTTCAATACCACTGTTTCAGCAGGGCAGCACTGGGGAAGGAGGGTTTGTTTCCGCAGGGCAGGGGGCACTGGGTTTTGGCCCTCAGCTGTCTTCTTTGGAGTAATATTGCCCTCACTGCTTTACGAGTTGTGCAGGCCTCACTTAACCTATAGTAGTAATTTCTCTGAGAGTTTCTTGGCCTTCACACAAGATGACATTTATTTAGGTAGACTTTTGCAAAAAATTCTGAAAGCTGGTGCAGATAAATCTAAAAGATAGCAAGTGCAGCAATTGTACTAAAGCTATGGTGATCATTTAACCATACTATGTGGTTAATAGAAAAAAAACTATAAAAATCATCTATATAGTGATATTCCAGGGTTGTCAATTGTCTGTCTGTATGTCACTCTGAAGTCTACAATGTCTGCTGAGTCAGTGTGAAGGGATGGAAACAGCTACAAGCATGGTTGAGAGCTCACCAGGTTAAATCATCACTGGGATTCATGGTGTTACCAATTTTTAAGTTCTCTGCCATTTTGACTGTGTGGTGTACAGATGCAGTAGGGGAGGTGTCCATCAGTCCAGATTGTGATATCAGAGGTAACAGCCAATCACCACCATTACTTTTCAGCTAATTTGCATGCAATAACTTAATTAGTTGTACAAGGGAGAGTGCACAGATGGGATTTACTTGGCCCAGCTGCCAGACCTGTGAAACAACATAGGCTTTCAACTACTAGAATATAAATAATTAGAGGAGGACAGTAAAACTTCTTACTCCTCCACATCAGAGGGGAAAAAACGTAAAACCTAGTGACTAAATAGTTTAGGAGACTGGTAATAAGCTTTTCATTTCTATAGTACTGCTATGAATCAAGGAGTAACCAATGATTGGGTAGTGACCAAAAGTTACTGCCTTCTGTTAGCTATCTGACAACATGGGAGGTGCTAAAAAAACATTTTGGTGATATGCATTCCCATCACAAGGAAACTTACCAGTCACAACTGGAAACATGGATAGCAGTCTCCACATGAAGGTCAAGGACTGAATGCTATGTTTTAATATGTTCATCACCCTAGTATTTGGGAACACTACTAAATTAAGATATTATCCTCTTCTATTACTTTCTCAGTGATCAACTTCCAAAACAGCCCTGTTGTTGTGGCCTTGTTCGCTGAACTCTTACTCATGTGGGTATTCACAATGATCTCAGTTTATTTTACTTCAAAAATTTAAAGAGGATGTTTGTCACATTTTATTTATTTTGTATAGCCTCCAGTATGTTTAAGAATGGCTCATTAAAAATGTGGAGTGAATGGGAATAGGATCTGACTCAATTTCCTAGATCAACATAGAGGGTCACAGATTGATTATCTGAGCATACATTGGTCTAAAAATTAAGAAACCAGTTAAAATATTTTAGAGCAGAACCAAGTGATTTAGCCTCTCAGTGACTCAGTGCCCGGTTTGGATGGTAATAGTAAATAGATAACAGTAACTTTCTGCCTCACAGCAGTGCTGTGAGGATAAATAGATTAAAGATTGTGAAGCACAGATGGGGGCCATATAAATGCCTCAGCTCAAGCTAATACCTAGACCCTTTGTGTGTTACCTATTCAGAAACATAACATCACTCCTCTTCTAAACTTATTTAGCTCTTCTGATTGACAATGTGGCTGTACACATGCTAGAAAATGGAAGTCACAATTATATCATTATACTGGAACTTTTCTTTAACATGAATCACAACCAAAGGATGCACTGCTAAAATATGACCTACAGAAGAATAAATTAATGTATGTGCTCTTAATCTGAGCACACATCCCTCATTTTCACCATTAGCTATTTTGTCAACTACTCTGGCTACCTTTATACATTTTCCATTTATGAAAAACACAGAATGTCAGCCTTTCAATATCATAGGAGAATCATCATCCAGGCACAAAGTCTATTCACTCACTGAGTCCCATGATAACTGAAGTGAGAAAAACTACTTTACTAAGTTTTTGGAAAAGAAAACAAAAAGAGAATAAGACTCACCCCAAACAAGTTTTGGAAGGTTGATGTATTAAGGCAGCTTATGTAGTAACGTTTAGCTGTCTGCACCTCTCTCCACCCGAGCTATTTCATGAGTTTCCAAACTGTATAAATTTCTTATACTGAGAAGTCCAAAGGTAGCCGGGGTCACGTGATACCAGGGACAAGGTAAAATCTAACCTGTTCGCAGAGGCTGCGGAGCACAAGTTTATAATTTCTCAGCCACCAAACACAGTGCGAGCGACTGGAGAGTTCAGCATTACACCAGCTGGGGGTGGCTCCCTGCCATGGCTTTCTGCAGCCGTTTCCTGCCAGTGCCTTTCTCTGGGCGCTGCCCAGCTCAGACTCCTACCGGGGCTCCGCTTCCCCCCAGCGCGCCAGCTCGGCCAAAGGCAGCGACCCTGAGCCGCGCCGAGAGCCCCAGGCGCAGTCCCAGCCCAAGGTGCCGCTGGAAAGGCTCTCGTGAAACCTGCCCCAGCTCAGAACCGCCCGGGACAGATCGCACCGGCCCGTCAGTGGCGCGGCCCTTCCCATCCACGCCCAGCGGGCGGGGCGGCCCCGGCAGCCTCCTCCTCACCCAACAGGGGCCGCTGAGCCCGGCGGCGACCCACCCAGCAGCCCCCACCTGGCACGGGGCAGCGACTCTGCCCCCTCCCCGCTACCCCACCGCGCGGCAGCCGGACCCAGCCCTGCCCCTCGCTCACAACCCGCTGCCGGCCAGCGCCCACAGAGGCGGCCGGACAGGGGCCGGCCTCCCGCCCGCCCAGCGCGAGCTCTGAACGCTGGACCCAGGAGACCCCGGCCCGCAAGACGTGGCCTCACCTGGCGGCTGCAGCGGAGACTCCAGCCGGGACGGGACTGGTAGAAAGCGGCGGCTGCTCCAGCTGCCTCGACACTTCCGGAGAGCGCGATCAAGACCGAACCACCGCCCGGCCAGCGGGGGGGGAGAGGGGACACGGGCTACACCACTGGCGGGGAGAACGCGTCAGTCAGGCCCAGGGCGCTGCCGCAGCGCATATGCCAGGGAGGAGAGTGCGGTTGCTCCGCATTGAGCCTGGTGCTCACGACCCCCGCCCGAGAGAGTTGGTTCGGTCGGCACCTCCCCCCCATGATGTGATGGTGGAGTCCTGTGCGTTCACCGCATTCCACCGTGCGGGCGGGGCAGGGGAGAGGGAGCTTCTGATGCCCTTGTAAGGGAATCGCAGGGCGTTTCCTGTTTGTCGCTGTTACAACACAGGCTTGGTTCGAGTCCCGGGTTAGGCGGAAGCGTCCGCAGCCCGAGTTGGAGAGAGGCGCTGAGGCCCGCCCCGCCCGCTAGAGAAACATACAACGGGCCGGGGCGCTCGCGCAATATGCGGCCATCCAGGGAGGTGGCTCCTCCTGCGGCTCTTCGCGGAATTGTCGTGGCCACGCAATGCGCGAGCCCGAACTCCCGTTTCTAAGCCGCCCGAGTCGCAAGTGGCACCGAACCGCAGTGTCCCCGGATCCTAGCTACGAGGGCCCACTCTCCCAACTGTCACCAACCACACAGTGTCCCGGAATCCCAGCTACCATGGAACCTCCCCACACCTGTCACCCAACCACAGAGTGTCCCAGTATCCCAGGTGCCAGGGACTCCCCTGGCTGTCACCCAACTGCTCAGTGTCCCATGATCCCAACTGCCTGAGACCCCCAAACTGCACTGATCCCCATCTGCCGTTGGTAACTGGCTGAGGGACACAACTGTCATGCACAGCTCAGTATTTTCTTGGAGTCTCGCTCATAGTTTCATTAATTTGTTTCACTCACGCTGCTTCTCCACCTTATTCTGGGGTTCTTTCTGCGAATGTGTCACCAAGGCATTCTTACGAGCATATACACTGGTAGGAAATTAATTTCATAGAGTGTGTCCATGGAATTTAACATTTTCATGCACAAAGTATTCACACCAGAAGTGTCTGGAGCAGACTCAACACCACGTGACTTGCCTGATCACTCAAACTAATCAATAGTGATTGAGTGTCAATCCACAGAGTGAAAACCATTTCACCAAGTTGAAATTTTTCATTTCTGATTACGTACATCACAGTAGTGCCTGGATGCACCAGTCCAGCTTGAGGCCCCATTGGATTAGGCATTGTTCATGCTTGCAGTAAAGGGCTTGTCTACATGGGTAGTTATAGGAGTATACAGACAGTAAAGTGTGAATTTAAACCAGTAGTTATGCTAGTGTAGCTCTCTGTGTGGGCATGTTATTCTGATATGAGTGCCTTTTACTGATTTAGGTTAGGTGGCTTTGAAAACAAATTAAGATAAACCAGAAAAAGCCACTTATACTAGACCAGGGGTAGGCAACCTAAGGTACATGTGCCAAAGGCGGCACTCGAGCTGATTTTCAGTGGCACTTACACTGCTCAGGTCCTGGCCACCAGTCCAGGGGGCTCTGCATTTTAATTTAATTTTAAATAAAGCTTCTTAAACATTTAAAAAACCTTATGTACTTTACATACAAGAATAGTTTAGTTATATATGATAGACTTATAGAAAGAGACCTTCTAAAAATGTTAAAATGTATTATTGGCACACAAAACCTTAAATTAGAGTGAATAAATGAAGACTTGGCACACCACTTCTGAAAGGTTGCTGACCCCTGTTCTAGACTATGGCTAGGTCTACAAAGGGTGTGTGTGTGTCAACCTAAGATACACAACTTAGCTGAAGTCAGCGTATCTTAGGACTATTTATCTGGTGTGAGGACGGCGGTGAGTCCAACGCTGCCACTTCCCCGGCGACTCCACTTCCACCTCTCGCCGTGATAGAGTTCCGTAGTCAACGGCAGAACAATCGGGGATCAATTATCATGTCTACACTAGATGCGATAAATCGATCCCCAATAGATTGATCACTACCCGCTAGATAGTGTAGATGTACCCTATGAGTGTCCATATGGAGGATTATACCTACAGCAGTTTAACTATACAGATATAAATATACTAGTATAACTTCTCATGTAGACAAGTCCTATTAGTGCCTTCCTCCGAGAGCTTACAGTCTAAACAGACAACACAGACAAAGCAGGGTTTAAATTCAACCAAAGCCAGAGTAAATATTTTCAAGCCCATAGAAGAAAACTAGGGCTCAGGGCTTCAGCACTGTGGCCTGGGCCTGGGCCTTGTGGCTTCAGCCTCGTGGGAGGCATCAAGGCTCAGTGCTACAGCCCTGGTGAGAGCCGTGGGGACTGAAATCCTGAGCCCTGGCATCTCCCCCCCTTGTGGGCTAAAGCCCTAAACCCCAAATGGGGTGGGGAGGTGCCAGGAAACAAATATTGGGAATTTAAGCCCTGAGACAAAGGATGAAAGAAGGAAATATTATTCGCATTTTAGCAACAGAGAACTGCAGCTGGAGGATATTAAGTGACCTGCCCATGGTCATGCAGAAATTTTGTGGTAGAGCTGGGAATTGTATCTGTCATAAACAGATAGTTAAGGGTTAATGTCTCTTTTACCTGTAAAAGGGTTAAGAAGATCAGTAAACCTGGCTGACACCTGACCAGAGGACCAATAGGCGGACAAGATACTTTCAAATCATGGTGGAGGGAAGTCTTTGTTTGGGCTCTTTGTTTGTTTGTTGTTCACTCTTGGGACTAAGAGGGACCAGAGGTACATCCCGGCTCTCCAAATCTTTCTGAATCAGTCTCTCATGTTTCAAACTTGTAAGTAATTAGCCAGGCCAGGCGTGTTAGTCTTATTTTTGTTTCCTCAACTTGTAAATGTTTCTTTTTGCTGGAAGGATTTTACCTCTGTTTGCTGTAACTTTGAACCTAAGACTAGGGGGAGTCCCTCTGGTCTATAGGAATCTGATTACCCCGTAAAGCCTTTTCCATCCTGATTTTACAGAGATAATTTTTACTTTTTCTTTCTTTAATTAAAAGCTTTCTTTTTAAGAACCTGATTGATTTTTCCTTGTTTAAGATCCAAGGGGATTAGATCTTGAATCACCAGGGACTGGTGGGGGGAAAGGAGGGGAAGTGGTAAATTTCTCCTTGTTTTAAGATCCACGGGGTTTGGATCTGTGTTCACCAGGGAATTGGTGAAGTCCCTCAAGGCACCCCAGGGAGGGGATGAAATTTGGGGGAACAGAGAGTGCCCCAGACACTGGAATTCTGGGTGGTGGCGGTATACCAGAGCTAAGCTAGTAATTAGGCTTAGAAGTGTCCGTGCAGGTCCCCACATCTGTATCCTAAAGTTCAGAGTGGGGAAAGAAACCTTGACAGTGTTGGGTCTAAACTTTTGGTGAACTTTGGAGCCAAAACACACCCAGACTGGACGTCTCTGCATAATCCTTTCTGAACCCTTTATCGAACAAAGCACTGACCTGCAAACTAATGTTGGGTCTAAACTTTTGGTGAACTTTGGAGCCAAAACACACCCAGACTGGCCGTCTCTGCATAATCCTTTCTGAACCCTTTATCGAACAAAGCACTGACCTGCAAACTACTCATGACACCCCCTTTATTAAGTAGCCATTAGCCTTTATCTCTATGCATTTACTTGTTAAACTTGCTTTTCCTGTAAAATCTTGATTGATTATGCATGACCATTATCTTTTATTAATCACTTTGTTTACTTCTGTGTATAAATATTGATGCTCACCCCTAATAAAGGGGCCACACTTATTCTAAAGCTTTTGGGTTAGTGTGAGCCCGTTGATCAACGCATTGGTGTCTGGTCTCTGACAGAATTGTGTGCCCAAATACCAACTCCGCACGAACTTGGGTGTTGGAGAGGTGAGTGAGGACTTGCTTTATTACCTAACAATTTGGGGGCTCGTCCGGGATTCCTTCTGGTGCGGTACCTCTGTCCAGTGGTCAGACCACTCATATATGAATTGGCAAGGCGCCAGAGGAGATTTCTCCCAGCCAATTCAATATTGAGGGGTCGTGTATTGGACAGCAGGGTAAACGCCAGTTGGAGGGCTCCTGTCAGACACCATGGGTCAAGGGACTAGCGTGCCTCTTGAGAGTCCGTTGGGGATTGTAAATAAGTTATGGAACGAAGGGAAACTCCCAGTACAGACAGGAATGTCTAGGAAGAAATTGTACACACTATGTGTAAGGAATTGGACTGGGTATACCGCGGTATTGGCCGACCCGGAGATGAGGTGGCCTTCGTATGGCTCTTTCGAACAGGCTGCCTTAAGAGGAGTAAAGAGCCAGATCGAAAAAGACCATCCGGGACAGTTATGTTACTGGTTTTATTGGGACACAGCAGCAGAGCTGTGGAAATCTTTAAAAATTATGGCAGTCAGGTACTCTCCCGAGAGTGAACCCCCTCCAGGTTATTTCGATGAAGGGTGTAGACCATGGCGTGTTTTGACTCGTCAGCTGGTCCCCTCTGCACCTGCCCCTATTCCTCCGCAGGGGGACTCTCTCCTTGTAGCAGAGGGGAATCTGCAGGATACCAGATTGGAATTTGTGCAGAAGGATGAGGAGGAAATGGAGGGGCAAACCTCGGGAGGAGTAGTTACTAGGCTTATGTCTAAGCAGGTACGGCAGGGTGCATGCCCCCCCCCTGAGGAAAGTATAGTTAGAGAGATGCCTTTACAGGTGCACGATCAACCTTATATGGGCAATGATGGACGATTGCAACATGCTAGTATTGTGGAATATAAAGGATGGCTAGAATGGGATTTGAAAGAGTGGGGACAGTTGTCAGGGTCTTTTGGGGAAAATCCCCGAAAGATCATAGAACTTCTAGAAAGATTGTTTTTAAGTTATAATCCTACTTATACGGATGTGGATCAGTTGTTAAGTAGAGTTTTGACCGGAGAGGAACGTAGTAAATTGTGGATGGCAGAAAGGACATGGGGAGATAGCAATGCAGTTAATCTTACTTGGATGGATAGGCGGGATCTGGCCGCTGGCTGGAATCCCCTAGACTGGACTCAGCTAAGGCTGACTCAGCTGCGAACAGATCGAGAGCGATTGTTAGAGAGACTCAAGGAAATGGCTCGCCGCTCGCCTAATCAGGCTAAGTTCATGCAGATTCGGCAGGAATCTGATGAGCCGCCCAGAAAGTTCTGGTCGAGGCTATTGGAGGGGGCCCGAATGTTCACTCAGATGGATCCTGAGAGAGAAGCAGACCACCCTACTCTTATTTCATTTTTTGTGAATCAGTCGGTGCCCCCTGTAAGGGATTACTTCTTAAAGTTTCGCCCTGGTTGGGGAGGTGAGTCAGTCACTTCAGTGTTGGACGTAGCTGATTTTGCCTGGGAGAAAGAAAGGGAAAGTAGTAAAAAGAAAGAGAAAAAGGAAGAATATAAGCTGATGGCTTTAGCTTTTCACGGTGGTGTTCGAGGCAAAGGCCGTGGCCGTGGCAGGGGATTCCAGGGTGCCCGAGAAAGAGGGTCCTGGCGACCCCAGCCATCAGGAAATTGTTTTCAGTGCGGACAGCCTGGTCACTTTAAACGTGAATGCCCCTGGGGACGCCCAGAGGGTCTGGTTGCATCCGCAGATGCTTACACAAGTGAGGAATACACCCCTGCACCACCAGCTCAGCCAATTCCCCAGGCCTGGATCAACTACGGGAAACAGCAGCAGCTGCAGCAAACTCAGCCTCCTCAATGACGGTACCCCGGGGGCGAAGGCAAACAATGTGATGGTCTTATTTCCTTAATGTCTTTAGCCGGCTCCTTTCTCACTTTCTCCCCTCCCAGCAAAGAGCCTCGTTTAACCCTTTCAGTCCAGGGACTGCCTGTCTCTTTCCTCATTGATACTGGGGCTACTTTCTCTCTTTTAAATCATGCCCCCTCTCCCTGGCTATCCTCTGAGGTTAAAACTGCGACTGGGGTGGAGGGCAACCCACAGTCTCTGGAACTCACTTTGCCTTTGAATGTTGTTTATGCTGATAAATGTTTTCCTCACCGTTTTCTTTTTTCCCCAGCTTGTCCGATCCCTTTGATGGGCCGGGATTTACTCTGTAAGCTTGAGGCTACTTTAACCTGCACTCCTGAAGGGGTAGGATTATTGATGACAGTGTTAGGAGATTCGGCCCCTACTCAGGGTAATTGGGAAACACCCCTCTCTCTCTCCCCTGACCTCACTGACTTGCCTTCAACCCTCTGGGAAATTTCTGACACTGATGTTGGCCTGCTCCTTTCGGCAGAGCCCGTAAGGATTCAGGTAAAGCCTTCCTTAACCCCCCCGTCAGTCCCTCAATACCCCCTGTCGCTGGAAGCCCGGGAGGGCATCCGCCCCATTATCAAGGGATTCATTGCACAAAAGCTAGTCCGCCCTCAGCGCACTCCCTGTAACACCCCTATACTGCCTGTCAAAAAGCCTCCTAAAAAGGACGGAGACCCTGTTCGTTGGCGCTTTGTACAGGATCTACGAGTTGTTAATCAGTATGTGGTCCCTCTTCATGCAGTAGTCCCTGACCCAGCTACTATCATCAGCCAAATTCCCTGGGATGCTGAGTGGTTCACTGTTATTAACTTAAAATCAGCTTTTTTCAGCATTCCTGTGCACCCAGACTCTCAGTATCTCTTTGGTTTCACCTGGGAGGGACAAAGTTATGTCTGGCAACGACTTCCTCAAGGCTACAGAGACAGCCCCACGATTTTCAGCCAGTGCCTCCGCCACGACTTGGAAGGTTTCACCAGTCCGCAGGGATCCACATTGGTCCTATACGTAGATGACATCCTATTAGGTAATCGCGAAGAAGCTGCCCTCCGCATCGATGGTAAGGCACTTTTATTATACCTACACACCAGAGGCCACAAGGTAGACCCTAAAAAGATTCAGTGGGTCTCACAGAAGGTCCGATATCTGGGCTTCCTGTTAACCCCAGAGGGAAGACAGATGGACCCAGCCCGCATAAAGACTATTCAAAACTGCCCTCTACCGAACACCAAGAAACAACTTCGAGGTTTCTTAGGATTAATTGGCTTCTGTCGCCCCTGGTTGCCGTCCTGCGGGGAGTTAAGCAAACCGCTCCACCGACTCACTGCTAACCTTGCTCCTGACCCTTTGCAGTGGTCCCCGGACACTATTCAAGCCTTTCAGTTACTCAAGGACAGTGTGGCCTCCTCCATGTCTCTCCGCCCCCCCAATTACAGCAAACCCTTTCACCTTTTTGTCCACGAGAGGGGCGGAATTGCTAGTGGTGTCCTTACCCAGCTGAGCGGGCCCCACCATTTCCCGCTTGCTTTTTACTCTCAGCAAATCGACCCTGTCGCTCAGGGAACCCCATCCTGCACCCGGACTCTGGCAGCAGCTGCCCTGCTGATCACAAAGGCAAAGAGCCTAACCCTGGGTCATTTTACCACGGTTTGGACCTCTCATGCCTTGTCAGCCCTTCTGCGTAGGGGCACAACCCAAGTCTTTTCGGCCCATCGTCAGCAACAGCTAGAGGCCGAACTCTTAAAAGACACTAACCTAATTTTTGAAAGGTGTGGACCCCTTAATCCAGCTACCTTGCTTCCTGACCTGCCAGTCCTCCAGGATCAGCACGACTGTGTGGAAGTAGTTTCCAGCATCTTACAGATAAGGGACAACCTGTTTGACGTGCCACTGGACAATCCCGATTGCATCCTCTTCTCGGACGGAAGCTCCTTCTATGTTGATGGCAAGCGTTTCACTGGTTATGCTGTCACCTCTGAATGGGACATTCAAGAGGCCACCTCACTGCCAGGCAACTGGGGAGCCCAAGCCGCTGAACTCTATGCCCTGGCCCGAGCTTGCCAGTTGGCCGCTGGTAAGACCGTTACCATTTTTACTGATAGCAAATATGCTTTTGGAGTTGTGCATTGTCATATCCACCTCTGGAAGTTTCGAGGTTTCCAGACAGCTGCCGGTAAACCCATTCAGCACCTCCCCCTCATCCACAAGCTTTTGGACGCCCTCCAAAAACCCTCTGTCCTGGCTGTAGTTCACTGCCGGGCCCATACTAAAGATAGCAGCCCCGTTACCCGTGGGAATGCCCTGGCTGACGCCTCCGCCAAGAAGGCTGCCACCTTACCTTTAGCCATGCCCACATTGGCTATTGCAACCTCCTCCTTTACTCCACCGCACCCCGTACCAGTACCCGCTGCTGAACTAAAATCATGGAAAAGCCTCGGGGCCACTCTGGTCAAAGGGACCTGGCTTATGCCAGATGGCCGAGCCTGCCTCCCTCGCTCCACATACCCCGTGGCAGTTCGCTGGCACCATAATAAAGGGGGTCACTACGGCACGCACGCCCTCGTGGACACTATCGCTCGCTTTTGGTATGCTCCAGGCATTCAACCCTATTGCCTATCAATAGTGAAAGCATGCAGCACATGTCAGCGTAATGGACCTGCTCCGCCTCTTAACAAAATTAAGGGTGGAAGACCTCCGCCCGCTGCTCCATTTCAACATCTCCAAATTGACTTTGCAGATATGCCAAAGGCTTTTGGGAAAAAGCACCTCCTTGTTTTGGTTTGCCCTCTGACTTCCTGGGTCGAAGCTTTTCCTACTGCTAATTGTACTGCTGCCACAGTGGCGAAGATTCTCCTTAGAGATATTGTACCCCGTTTTGGCATCCCTCTTGTGCTCGACTCAGATCGCGGACCTCACTTTACTGGTCATGTCCTTGGCCGTTTAGAACAAGGACTGGGCATTTCACACTCCTTTCATACACCCTACCACCCCCAGTCTAGCGGGAAAGTTGAGCGTATGAATAGGGAACTTAAGTTTACATTGGCTAAATACTGTCAGGAAACAGGATTAAAGTGGCCTCAGGTACTTCCCTTGATCCTGTTTCACCTTCGTACTCGCCCAACCCGCGCATTGGGATTATCCCCCTTTGAACTGCTCTATGGATACCCCCCTTTCAAAGGCGGGGCGCTACCATGTGCTGATGTTTCACTATTGGGAGGGGATCATATGACCGCGTGTCAGTTTCTCTCCCTACAGGCTCGCCTCCGTACCCTTTGAAAAGCCTCGCAGTTTTCCCAGACCGTGCCGCTGGAGGAACAAATCCACCCGTTCCAACCAGGGGACTTCGTCTGGGCCAAAAAGTTCGTTCGTGACGACACCCTCCAGCCAAGGTTTACTGGACCCCACCAGGTTCTTTTGACAACCCAGACTGCAGTGTTCCTGGAAGGACGCAAATCTTGGATCCACCACTCCCACGTCAAGCCAGCCGTAGTGGACCACAGTGACGGACCAGCAGCTCTTGTCACCACTGAGGACACTGCCTTCGACCAGTGGACCAGCTTACCTCTCTCAGACATTAGACTTAAATTAACTCGGAAAAAATGAGAGGACCCTTTATTCTGACAACTGTATGTTTTTTATGCTTTTTTAGTTTATTTTCTGCTTATGAAGATAATGCTTTTATTAGATATTCCCACGAGGTTAAAACTCGTATTTTAGGAAATAGAAGTGATTGCTGGGTATGTACTCAATTTCCAGTAAATGCAGCACAGGGACTCCCCTTCACACCCATTCCCCTAACCACTGCTAATATGACTTGGATGCCACCGACTAGAATAAAAGATCCAGTCCAACCCAATCTTACATGGGACAAAACAGAAGTGCCAATTAACAAATATCTCAGGGTAACCAATCAAACAGGATCACTGTGTTTTGTTAAAGAAAAAGGGTCAACTTTTGTGGGAACAAGTAAATGCAACATATATTTTAATGGCACTGCCTTTAGTAAAAATCTTGGCTTCAAGCCTTGCGCATCCCACTTATCCCATATGTGGATCCCTCACCCCGATCCAACCTTTTCAACTTTTTCATGGAGGGGCAGGTTTTCAGAGTCAGTTTTTAAAAAGCCCTGCTCAGATCTCGAGGGTGTCCAACTAATTGTTAAAGAATACACAATTGCCTTCTACAACTGCTCAAGCAGTACTACACTGCCCTTTGAGGACAACACTACCAAATTGTGCCTCTGCAGTTCACACAACGACCCCTCTGCGTTACCAGGGGAACAGTGGTACAACGGGTGGTGGGTTACCTCCTACTTTGAGAAATGGAATACCCAAAATGCATTATATGGAACATACTGGGTGTGCGGGCCCAAGGCTTATTATTTTCTCTCCCCTGATTGGGCAGGGTCATGTTATTTGGCATGGCTAGCACCGCCTTCTCGGATCTCCGTCACTCCCCCTCATTTTCCCCACGTTCGTAACATTCGTGAAACTGACAGAGATATTAATCTCCGTGATGGTTTGTCCTGGCAGCGGTGGGCTGGTCACACTAGCTTGAAGGGTGCTATCATCCGTCTACAGGGACTATTAGAGTCTTTGACCAATGAAACTGAAACCCTATTTGAGAATCAGGCCGGGGAAATGTCCCAGCTGCGCCAGTTAGCTTTGCAAAACAGAATGGCTTTAGATATGATGTTAGCAGCCCAGGGAGGAACTTGCGCCCTCATAAATGAAGAATGCTGTGTTTTTGTAAATGACACCTACTCTGACACTTTTCAACGTACCAAACACCTAAGGGAAATGGCTAAAAACTACTCCTCTGGCCAGCCACCTTATGATTGGTGGGGAGCCTTATGGAATTGGCTGCCCGGATTTGGGTGGGTTAAAAACCTCTTGGTGGGTGTTGTTGGGGCCATAGTAGTCCTTATAATACTGTGTTGCTGTATTCAGTGTGTCCCCTCCCTCATAAACTCATGTAAGTCAGTTTATTCTTCTCCCACTTCAGCTAAAAGCCTTACTCTCTTCGAATTGGCCCAGGCTGAAATTGCCAAGCGGCCCTTGAGATCTTGAAATAGGGTGTAGCTTTTTGATTAATAGTTATCTCAAAGCTACAAATGGAGGAATGTTGGGTCTAAACTTTTGGTGAACTTTGGAGCCAAAACACACCCAGACTGGCCGTCTCTGCATAATCCTTTCTGAACCCTTTATTGAACAAAGCACTGACCTGCAAACTACTCATGACACCCCCTTTATTAAGTAGCCATTAGCCTTTATCTCTATGCATTTACTTGTTAAACTTGCTTTTCCTGTAAAATCTTGATTGATTATGCATGACCATTATCTTTTATTAATCACTTTGTTTACTTCTGTGTATAAATATTGATGCTCACCCCTAATAAAGGGGCCACACTTATTCTAAAGCTTTTGGGTTAGTGTGAGCCCGTTGATCAACGCATTGGTGTCTGGTCTCTGACAGAATTGTGTGCCCAAATACCAACTCCGCACGAACTTGGGTGTTGGAGAGGTGAGTGAGGACTTGCTTTATTACCTAACAACAGTACCCAAAAAGTAATAAACATAGTCAAGGAAATTCTGATCAACTCACAGAAATTCCACATGCAGAAAGAGACTGAATTAATTGGCTGTTGAGTTTCCGTTTACTTAACAATTCACATTTGTCATGCTTAAACACTTGTGAAATTTCATGAGCACCTAAATGTCATTTCCCGCTGAAACAGAGAACAACTATCTTTTCCATCTCCCATAAAACCACAGTTGTCATGAAACTCTAATTCCCAACTGCCAACAGAGCCACAATTGTTATTTCCAAATGTCATCTTCATCTGTTACAGAGCTGCAACTGTCTTGCAAGTGTCATGGAATGTCAGCTGTCATTCCCAACTGTCAAGGAACAACAAATACCTTCTCAGCTATCATGAAACCTTCGGAATTGTGACACACTCCAGGCAGATGTAAAAGTCCATTTACCTTTACAATTCAATTTTAATACAATATTCTTCATTTTCGGTCCTGAACTATTTTATCATTAAACAGCTGCTGGGTTGCAGTTGTGAATGAAGCAGACCCATATCTATCTAATACATTTTTATACCTCAAAAGACTGTTCATAAGCTTAATTATTCAATGTTTGTTAAATGTTCTGACTCCATAGTTTTTAAATACATGATTGTATTTATACATAAAAACTTACATACACCATGTCACTAGCAGTGCTGTTGACAAGATTATTTATTGTATTGGTGAAACCTGATAATAGCTCTCATAAGTCCTTTTTGTGTATTCCAGAGGGAGCGTTTGAGGATTTCTTTAGACCTGCCACGTCTCACACATTGGAAAGATACTTCATTCTGGAGTAATTGTAAGGAGACTTTTAAAGGGAGCTGTCCTATGACGAAGCATTCTGTTGTGTGTTACAGTAAGACTTGAGAAAGATATTTCTCTCTGATTTTGAAATCTCTATTCCAATTGTCATATTTTGTAACTAGCCGCCTTGTTGTGAACCTAGAAACCCACCCCTTCCTCATGCCATCTGTGATGTTGTATGGTTGAAATATACCACTTATACAATTGCAACAAATCTTATACAAAGTATGTCATGTAAAGTATCAATGTAAAAGTTACAATCTATCAAATATGATTATCCTATTTGTATGCATGTATCATTTTTGTATCTAAAGTTATGAATACTGACTATGAACCAATATTTCAAATGTGTTTGATCCTAGGGTAACACCGACTTGGTCAAATCTACACAGAAGCCAGACAGCTATGTGTTGATAACCCATCTAAGGCAATTAACTCTCGCAATGGGCCACAGAAAAAACTCATTCTGGCCAAAGGGTTCTTCCTGCCAATGCCTTAGCCTCTTGTGCCTGTATTTTTCCATAAACTGTTCTGGGGGCTTTGTTTGGGACAGTAAAATTTCATCCAGATGGGAGAGGATATAAAAGACCCTGGAAACATCTTTATTTCCTGCTTCATTTTGCTGGACTTCTAATGAGGAAGGAAGTGCTAAACAAGGACTGATGGCCCCCAAGGTGTTTGGTAATTTCCAGAGCAGACTTTTTCAAACTAGCAGTTTATTTCATCACTGCTTCAAACTTGATAGAAGAACTTTGCAATGACTGTGTGTGTGTGTATAATTTCCTTAACCATTTTAACTCTTTTTTTTCTCTTATAAATAAACCTTTAGATATTAGATACTAAAGGATTGGCAACAGCATGATTACTGAGTAAGATCTGAATTATATATTGACTTGGGAATATGGCTGATCTTTTGAGATCAGAAGAACCCTTTGTTTGATGAAACTGTTTTTCAATAACCATTCATTATAATAGTTTAGTGTCTGGAAGGTTGAAACAAGGTCTGTGATGCCTGTATTCTGGATTTCAACCAGTGTGATGACACAGAAGCTTACTTTTGTTTCTGGTTTGGTATATCTAACAATAGAATAACCATCAATTTGACATGAGTCTGCCCTATTTCTCAGCAGTTTGTCCTGAATCTAGCATCCTCAGCTGTGACCCACTGAGGCACAGTGACACCATCCAAAACATTTGTGCTTGTTTTAGACTTTTTTCTTCATCTTCACTTCTTGAGCCCAATACTTCTATTAAAGTCACTTGCAAAACTACTGTTAACTTTACTGGAAGCAGGATTGGCACTTTTCTCTTTGTACTGCATGAGAGAAATGGCTATGTGTCATACAAAAATTGAATGTTGGAATATTTAGAGGAACACAGTATCTTTTATTGATCAATAAAATAATAATTAAAAATAAATAACCATATTCTAAGTTCTATCCTCACAAAAATATTCTGTCAAACTGAATTCAGTGGTGTTTTAAGTATGTCTCTACTTCTATGACCACTCCTAAAATCTTTAATTTGTTAACTTCTCCACAATTATATTTTTTTAACATTTTATAATTAGGAGGAATACTTTAAAGATAAAATGGTAATAAAGTGTATATGGAAAGTCATATTAGTAATGCTGTAATCTGTGTACAAAATGTCCACCTTTATTTTTAACATTAGTAATTCTAGTTAAATCAACTACAGAAGATGTTAGCCTACTGTTAAGGAACACTTGATTATTAAGGCTCTAACATAAAAAGTACCCATCAAAAATGCTATGGGTAAAATCACTGAGTAGGCCTTTTAATAATTTACAAACCTAATGGGGTGATGATGAGCTTTGAAAAAAATTCTCCTGAAAAGCTATGTTTGAAGAGGATAATACCATGCTGAGATTAAGGGCATGGTATCCCCCATAATGTTCCTATTAAATAAAAATGTAAAGGTTATATAAATGATTAATCTACTAAAATATGAGGGAAATTGCTGAATGGTAGAAAATAAGGAATATATATTAGTTTAATGCTGATATGTTAATGATTTATAAAGACAGAATGGAGAATGGAAAAAAAATATGAAAGTTGGGTACATGGATAACTGGGTATCTGCAATATTAAATGTTGATTGGTGGAAAGCTAATGAATATGTAATATGGAAAGGTATAAAATCTAGTGGACAAAGAGGCGCAAGTCAGATAAATACTGAATCCGAAACTAAAGAGATGAGACTGAAAGGTTAGAGACTGACACCATGAAGTGCAGGAGGGCTTCCTAGTGCCCCAGAACTCAGAAACTTGAGCCCTTACCTTGCCTCACATTCCTTGAACTATACTTGACTTTAGTGCAGAGAAGTTTGCCTCATTACCAATTACCTTTTGGTAAAAATGATTCATATTAACTATGTGATTTCAGATATTAAAAAAAATATTTTGTGGGAAGAAAAGGAAATTTATTTTATGTAGTGTCATTTAAAAGGACCTTAAGACTTTATGCATGAAAGGGGAAAAAAGAGATACATCTCCCAAGGAGAGAAAAGGTACAAAAGAGTCTTTACCTGCAGTTTGTTTGTTTTTGGGAGGGTTTTTTTTTTTTGCATCAAATTCCTCAAAGGAAGAGATGTATAACTTTATATATTGAGAAGAGGGGAGGAAGTCTAAAAACCCATTTGATCCCAGGTTTCTTTAGGAAATGCAGAAGGCAGTAGGATAGATGCACAAATCCTACCCTTCTGTTCCATAATAAATAATAATACCTAGTTCTTATATCATTTCTTCATCAGTAGATTTCCAGGTACTTTATGAAGTAGGTAAGAATCATTGTTCCCATGTCACAGATACGGAAACTGAGGCAAAAGCACATAAGCAAATTAGGTGCCTAACTCCTATTGCTTTCAATGGGAGTTATGTGTTTAACTGGCTTAGGCATTTTTGAAAATCCCATTTGGCACCTATCTGCACCTTAAGGCACCTAAACACCTTTGAAAATCTAGCCTCAAATGATTTGCCAAAATAACCCAGCCGTAGGGTGACCAGATAGCAACTGTGGAAAAAATGGGATGGGGGTGGGGGTAATAGATGCCTATATAAGAAAAAGTCCTCAAAAACATGACTGTCCCTTTAAAAATGGGACATCTGGTCACCTTACCCAGCAGGCTAGTGGCAGAGCCAGGTGTCCTGAGTCAGATCTAATGTTCTATCAACTAGACCACAGCAGTATGATACCTGAAAAAGTTTGTTCAAGACTTTGTAAACCATTGTTGAATACATATCAGCCTGCAGCAGGGTCCTGATCCTGATCCTGCATAGAGATCTGCATGTGTTTAACTTTACACATCTGAGTAGCCCCATTGATGCAGAGACAGTATTGCTGAAGCAGCTGACTCAACTACTTCGTGTAGGATGAGGGCAATTTGAATGGAAGTCCCTTATGCGTTGGTTTGTTTGGGGAAACAATCTGGCTTCCTGGCCTTACACAATCAAGAGTATTTATTGTGCAATATATTCTCAACAAGGTTTCCGCATTCTTGATTATAAAGTTATCTTCACCAGGTTACCATTACTTTCTTTGTGGTCTTGGGCCACACTGCAATACGTTTTCTCAAATTGAGTGTTGTTTTACTTCATCAGTAGTTCCACTGAAGTAAATGGCACATTACATAGAGCGGTGGTTCTCAACCTATTTACCATTGTGTTATGTAGGCCGCATCCACACAATTTATTCACTACCTGTATGGCCTGAGGATGTCACATGGGCTGCAAGCCGTGTGCTGATGTTGAAAACCACTGATGTAGAGTAAGATGCTACTCAGTATGAGCAAAGCTATTACAGTGTGGCCCAACAATAGCGTTAAGTCAATCATCCAAATTTACAGAGAAAATCTGTTGCTGGCATGTGTCTTTAGGGTGAAATCCTGGCCCTATTCAAGTCAATGGCCAGCATTTCACATCCTATCATGAACATGTCCTCTCTAAGAGAATTGTAGCTTATAACTGCTACCATAGGTCCATACATGTCAAGTCCCACTCATTGGGTGTGATGCTCGCTCATTAGTATGCTGTGTCACTCTCACACGCATTCCTAAACTTATATCACTCATACTGAGTAAATATATAAAGATTTAAAATATTTTTAGTCAGGCGCTGAAAGAGACAAAAATACGACTGGGGCCTCAGAACTGGGGCATAGAGATTGGAAAGCCACTTTCCCAGCTTGTATACTGTGGTAACCATGGAGACTACAGGCCCTTGTTCAATACCCTGGGAGAGGAGAGAGGAGGCTATGTGTGAGATGTGTGTGTGTGTGTGAGTTTGCCCAAAAAACGAGCATGACTTGATTGAAAGTTTGAAGGTTCTGCAAAATACAATTCAAAATTTAAACCACACTGGACAAATTCATGGCCCTTCATTGTCCTGGTAGCAGTCAAGACTTTTTTAAATGTGGTCTTCTCAATTTCTCATTGCTGTCCAGGCTTTCCCAGCTTGTCTTAGTTTTTCTCTACTCAGATGCTGGAGAAGAAAGTGTTCAGTTTGTTTTTGAAAGAATAAGACCCCATTCAGACCAAACTTTGGACTAGGTGAGACACTGTCCTCTATTATCCCAGTGAAGCGGGCAAATCCTGAACTACCAAAAAAAGTTATAAAATGAACAAAGGGGGCCAAATGGCAATATAACAAAGCACATGAATGAAATGGGAAACCAAATTAGTTATTAAAAGAAACATGGAATCTGAATCCTTTTATCTATGATTTATTAGCATCAAATTAATTTAATTCAATGTAATTATTTTATTTTTGCATTCATTTCATGTATTGCTAGGATGTGTTTTTAATTATTTAACTTTTATTTTGGAATCTGATTACTCTATTTTAGTTTGCTGAAAATGTAATATGAGCAATAATATACAAGAAGGAGAGATTAAAGAGGCTAAGACTCTTCAGCTTGGAAAAGAGGAAACTAAGGGGGGATATGATAGAGGTATATAAAATCATGAGTGATGTGGAGAAAGTGGATAAGGAAAAGTTGTTTACTTATTCCCATAATACAAGAACTAGGGGTCACCAAATGAAATTAATAGGCAGCAGGTTTAAAACAAATAAAAGGAAGTTCTTCTTCACTCGGTGCACAGTCAACTTGTGGAACTCTTTACCTGAGGAGGTTGTGAAGGCTAGGACTATAACAGCATTTAAAAGAGAACTGGATAAATGCATAGTGGTTAAGTCCATTAATGGCTATTGGGTAAGAAATGGTGTCCCTAGCCTCTGTGTGTCAGAGGATGGAGATGGATGGCAGGAGAGAGATCACTTGATCATTGCTTATTAGGTTCACTCCCTCTGGGGCACCTGGCATTGGCCACTGTCGGTAGACAGATACTGGGCTAGATGGACCTTTGGTCTGATCCGGTACAGCCGTTCTTATGTGCTAACATTTTACTCCCCATTGCCTTAGCCCATCAGTTCTACTACTGTCAGGGTTGCTGGAAGAGCTAGAAGGGATGGATCAGAATTTTAATTTTAGCATGTTTCAGGCCTTGAGTTATGACCTAAATGCATTGTTAGGCATGTTTTTTCATCTGGTTGAGGTTCATGCAGATCATTATAAGAGGCACAGAAAATGTGTAAAGTTCTAAAGGAAATGAGCTCTGCACAGGTAATTAAGGCTTCAATTTAGTCATGGGTATTTTTAGTAAAAATCATGGATAGGTCAGGGGCAATAAACAAAAATTCATGGCCCCTGACCTGTCCATGACTTATACTAAAAATACCTGTGATTAAATCTTGGGTGCGGGGGGGAGACACTGCTGGAGGAAGGTTGCGGGGGAGCACTGATGGGGGAAACTGAGGGAGGTGCTGCTGGGGAGTGATACCTGGGGCCAGTGGCACCAGCTGCTGGGGGCCGCAGAGTGCAGCTACTCTGGCCAGATCCCACTGCTGGGGCCAGCAGACCATGGCTGCTCTGCCTGGGGACCACTGCCCCGGGCCAGTAGACTGTGGCTGCTTCAGCTGGCCGGTGACCACTGCCTGGGGCCAGCAGACCACAGGTGCTCCGGCTGGCTGGCCAGGGACCACTCCCTGGGGCCATGGCTGCTCTGTCTGGACCACTGCCTGGGCTGCAGACTGCAGCTGCTCCAGCTTCCCAGCTGGGGATCACTGTTAGGGCCAGCAGACTGTGGCTGCTCCAGCCAGACTCCCAGTGGATCGTGGCTGCTCTGGCTGGCTGCCCAGGGACCACTGCTGGTGGATCGCAACTGCTCAGGCTGCCCTGGGACTGCTGCCTGGGGCCACAAGAGCAGCAGCTGGTGTGGCTGTCCCAAGGGCCACTCCAGCAGTGGCTGGTATGGCTATCTTGGGAGCTACCTGTGCAGCTGGCCCTGGAGCCAGCTGCTTGGGCAGCCCTGGGGTCAGCTACACTGGCCCCTGAAGAAGTCATGGAGGTCACGGAAAGTCTTAGAATCCATGACTTCCACGACCTCCCTGACAGACACAGAGCCCAGCGCATAATTTATCCTACCATTGTTAACGGTTAGCAAATAGTTTTCCAGTAGTTCTATATAATTTATATCAGTCATAACCAGCAGGGGGAGCTCTTCACTTTGGTTTAAAAAAGACAAGAGAGATTATGTATCTAGGTATAGGAATTGGCAGAATTGACGTTGTTTGATTAAACCTAAACTCCATATTGGGCTAAATCCTGCTTTGGTCTGTAAAGGAAAGGATAGCAAGGATATGTTCTATAGAAGTCCAACAGGTTAAGATGGGTTTGAGGGATGGGATATAGAACAAACCTGGACTCTTCAGGAGATTAAGTACATTATTGCTATAAAAACAGTTATTTGTCATTATGTTTATATGTCTATCAAACAGTAACTGTTGGAGAATTTTCAGACAGTGTAATGTCCATCTTACTAAAACAGCCGCCTTCACTCTTCTTCAGTGTTGATAGTTCCCTACCTTCTGGTCCCAGAAATTTGAGACAAGCAGTTTTACTATCTCTAATTGTGGCAGAGAGTTGTCTGAGAATTCTGTTTCAATGGTTATCACTAAGCCTACATTTTAGTCATGAGTGCTTTTAGTAAAAGTAAAAAAAAAAAACACTTCACGGCCCATGACCTGTCCATGACTTGTACTATATAACCCTGACTAAATCTTTGAGTGGCCTGGGATGCTGCGGGTGCTTGGAGGGGGTTGGTCTGGGTGTGTATGCCATGGGTGCTCTGTGGGGAGCAGCCCAGGATCCCCACTGATGCTGGGGAGGGAGAATGGGTGGCAGTGTGCAGCAGGGCCCTCCTTAGGATTTATGGGGCCCTACGCAGTATTATTAAACTGGTGCCCCTATGCCGGATGGCAGCCCAAGCTCACAGCCTGGTGGGGGAGGGGGAGGAGGGACTTGACAGCAAAGGATAATGAGATGCCCTGCCTGCCTCATGGTGGCGGAGAGTCACAGTTCCCCGCAGAGACTTCCATGCACTCTCTCTCATGCAGAATGGACATGAAGAAAGTACCTAATTAAAAGCACTAAAATTTGGGAATAAAAAATGTCAGTCACAGGTTTTTTGATATGCCCTGAAGTTTGTCAGAGATTTATTTGCAAAAACTTCATAGTAAGGGTGAGTCAGCTGTCCTGCTGAATACAACATTACATATAATGGAATACATGATGCAGCTCTTCTGTTTTACATTTTCTTCATCTTCTGTTTTACATTTTCTTCATCTTCATGATGCAGCTCTTCTGTTTTACATTTTCTTCAGTATTTCTAAGTTGAATTTATATTTTAAATGTACTCAAATCTTAAACCAGCATTCCAGATTACTACATATTTAACTCACTGAAACAAAGACATTCTTTTAAATTAATCAGAGAGGTTTAGTGTGTTCATAACAATGTTCATTGCTTTTAGAAAAAGGGAACAGTAATTTACTTTGTGTGATCTCCATAACAAGAGACATGGTTATGAAATTTCACCAACTTTAAAAAAATATGTTTCCAAAAATTTTGGGTATAACAAGGATTTTGTCTTACTAAGGTACTGATTTTGCTGGAGGGTTCTTTTAAAACTAGTTTGTCGGATAGTCAGAAGTAAAGAAAGGGAACTCTTTGTTCAGCTATCTGGAAGGGAAGGACTGTTGTCCCTTTAAGGGCTCTCTTCAGTGGGGAGTGGGGGGAGAGGTGGTGAAGGGATGGACAGAAAGGACACAGGAAGACTTGGAAGCACTTTTTTTTTAACTATAGTAATTAAAATGTGTATTTTAGATAAGGGAGGTCTTTTGAAGGATTTATTTAAAAAACTATGTCTGAAGATCCACACATTTAAGGCTAAAGATGATTGTGCATCTAAAACTCTATGCAAGCATTTTTTAGAAATGTGATTTTATAATGTTCACCAGCTCACTAATGAAATATTTTTAAAGCAAATTTTAAACTAAGGTCCTGTAGACTGACATGTTCTGTGTAAATATTACATTAATGCACAACTGTTTTTGTCAGTAAAGTCAGAAACTGACAGTATAAAAATTTATTTGGGCATAAGCTTTCGTGGACATCTGATGAAATGGGTTCTAGTCCACAAAAGCTTATGCCCAAATAATTTGTTAGTTTTTGAGGTGACACAAGGACTCGTCCTTGTTTTTGCTGATACAGACTAACAGAACTACCACTCTGAAACCTGTCAGTATATACCTTGGAGTTGGCAAATGCCCGTTAAATGGCTTTATTACCCCTTGAATGTCTCTTTAACAGTTTCAATGTTGTGCTAATAGGTCTGGCAGGCTGGAGGTTTTTTCACTTTTAACTACTAGATTCCCTCCCAAGGAAGACTCACCAGGCTAGAGCAGCCATCTGTGAGAGCCTGCAGGAAGGGTCAGAACAGGGATAGGAAAACAAGAGGGTGGACACTAAGACCCAGTGGTGCCCCAAATTTTCAGGTGCCCTACGCAGCTGCCTATGTTGCCTATGCCTAAGGACGGCCCTGGTATGCAGCCTGGGAGCCTGCTGGTTCTGCTGGGGATGATGGGGCTGGGAGGCTCCCTGGAAGCGGCAGCATGACCCTCCCTCAGCTTCTAGGTGAAGGCACAGCCAGGCAGCTCTGCGCACTGTCTCCGCCCCAACTGCTGGCTCTACAGCTCCAATTGGCCAGGAGCCACGGCCATTTGGAGCTGTGGGGGTGCTGTCTATGGGCAGAAGCAGTGCACAAAGCCATCTGGCTGTGCCTCTGCCTAGTAGCTGAGGAAGGGACGTGTCACCACTTCCGGGGAGCCCCCCGAGGTAAGAGCCACTCAGAGCCCTCACCTGCTCCCATGCCCCAATCCGCAGCCCTGTGTCCCCTTCCACATGGGGGGGTGTGGTGGCCTGAGAGTGTCCCAGCCATAGGCGTGTGCAGCACATTTCATTAGGGCAAGGGTAGGAAACCTACGGCACGCATGCCGAAGATAGCACGCGAGCTGATTTTCAGTGGCACTCTCACTACCCAGGTCCTGGCCACTGGTCTGCATTTTAATTTAATTTTAAGTGAAGTTTCTTAAACGTTTAAAAACCTTAGTTACTTTACAGACAACAATAGTTTAGTTACATATTATAGACTTATAGAAAGAGACTTTCTAAAAACATTAAAATATATTACTGGCATGCAAAACCTTAAATTAGAGTGAATAAATGAAGACTTGGCACACCATTTCTGAAAGGTTGTCGACCCCCGCATTAGGCTGCGCATTCAGGGAGCCCTGCCCTTGCCCCACCCCTCCTCCATCCACTCCCTCCCACTTCCTGCCCCCTGACTGCCCCCTTCAGAACTCCCAACCCACCCCAGCTCCTTGCCCCATGACGGCCCCCTTCTGAGACCCCCCCCCACTGTAACTGCCTCCCTAGGACCCTACCCCCTACCTGTCTCCTGACTACCCCAATCCTTATCCACGCCCCCACCCCCGGACAGACTCCTGGGACTCCCACGCCTATTCAACTGCTTCCCGTTCCCTGACAGGACCTCCCAGAACTCCTGACCCATCCAACTCCCCCTGCTCCCTGCCTGCCCTCACCCTGCCTGCCCTGACCCCTCTCCTTACCCCCGCCCCGACAGGCCCCCCCAAACCCGTGACCTATCCAACCCCACCTGCTCCTTGTCCCCTGACCACCCCCTCCAGAGACCCCTCTGCCCCCTAATCACACCCAGGACCCCACCAACTATCCAACCCCCCTGACTGCACCAACCCCTAGCCACACCCCCGCCCCTGACAGGCCCCCTGGGACTCCCATGCCTTATCCAACACCCCCATTTCCTGTTCCCTGACTGCCCTTGAGATCCTCTGGCCCATATCCACCCCCCCCAGCCCGGCCCTTATGTAGTGGGCACAGAGAGCGCCAACCAAGCAGGAGCGCAGCGGTGGAAGAGCTCTATGACTGACGTAAGTTAACAAAGGTCAAGTGTAGTGCTGTGGAGGCAGCGATTGGTTGGGGGGGGTCCAGGCGGGCGGGAGTAAGAGGGTTCTGTGTGGGGCAGTCTGGGGGCAGGCAGCTCAGTGGAGGATCTGGATGTACAGGGAGATTCCAGGTGCAGGGGCAATGGGAGTCTGCAGGGGGGACCATGTGAAAGTGGTTGGAATTCAGTGGGAGAGGGGGGACTGGGTGCAGGGAAGGTGGGATTCATTTGGGTGAGAGTCTAGGTGTAGGTGGTTGGGGGTCAGTGGGGAAGGTGTACGGGGGGCTCATTGGGGTGGTACAGATGCAGGGGAGGTGGGGCTTGTCAGAGTGAGGGTTTGATGGACCTGCTTAACAGGGGAGCCCCAGCTGCTGCCAAGGGGATCTGCATACTGGGCTCCCACTTCCCCTATCCCCTTTTCTTTCCCATCCCATTCCCCTTTCCCTTCCCCACCACTCCATTTCCTCCCCATCGCACCCCCTTCCTTCCCAAACTGCTTCTTTCCCCATCCTCTTCTCTTCCCCATCCTCTTCTCTTCCCAATCCCATGCCTCTTTCCCAGTGCTCCACCTCCTCCTTATCCCACCCCTTCTTTCCCCCTGCTCTGCCCCACTACTCACTGTTGTACAAAATGAAGGATGGCTCCCAGCACGAAGAAGGGAGCTCAACCAGCACTAGGACCCAGAAGGTGGTGTCCAGCAGCAAAGTCCAGGGAGTTGAGCAGCACCTCCTTTTGTCAGTGGGGCTGCGCAGCAACTCTGCTTTCACAGAAACGGGGGCGGGGGGAGTGGCATGTGACTTTGCACCCCATGTGGCCCACACCCCTTGCCTCTATGGGGAGGCAATGCCCCCAAACTATGCCATGAACATTCCCAATCACACACCCGTTTCTCCTTCACTTTCTACAGGGAAGCAAAGAATGCTGCAGGAGAGGGACCTGGGCTGTTTTCATTCCCCCTGGGTCCCAGGAGTGCCCCACACAGACCCCCCACTGCCCAGAGCCACCCCCCAGAAACCCACTCCCCACACCCTGCCTGTCCCCCCCCAGCCACACTCACCAGCCTGCTGGGCAGGGGCTATTTGCCTTGCCTGGGCTGAGCCAGCGTCACAGCTGGGGTTGGTGGGGGATCAGAGTGGGAGCAGAAGGGCCTGCCTGGGCTGGGATCTCTCAGAACCTCCTTGCCAGGGGCCCAGATGAGCCCCCCGGCCAAGAATGACCTGACCCACAAAAACCTATGCTCCAGTACATCTGTTAGTCTTTAAGGTGCCACAGGACTCTTTGTTGCTTTTTAGCAGCCTTAGTTATCAACACAGCTGTGTGATACTTAACAAAGCTTAAAACTTGAAAAAGCCTGTGTACCTATGACACTAACCCTTAAAGTGTGCTAGCTCCCAATTCCGTGCAAATTCTGGAATCCTGTTTCAAAGGGTATGTCTACACTACAGGATTATACTGATTTTACAGAAACCGTTTTTAAAACAGATTGTATAAAGTCGAGTGCACGCAGGCACACTAAGCACATTAATTCGGCGGTGTGCGTCCATGTACCGAGGCTGGTGTCAATTTCCAGAGCGTTGCACTGTGGGTAGCTATCCCATAGTTCCCACAGTCTCCCTCCGCCCCTTGGAATTCTGGGTTGAGATCCCAGTGCCTGATGGGGCAAAAAACATTGTTGTGGGTGGTTCTGGGTACAGCCTCACCCCTCCCTCTGTGAAAGCAGCAGACAACCGTTTCGCGCCTTTTTTCCTGGATGAACTGCGCAAACGCCATAGCACAGCAAGCATGGACCCTGCTGAGCTCAAGACAGCAACCATGGACGTTGTAAACACCTTGCGCATTATCGTGCAGTCTATGCTGAACTAGGACCTGCAAAACCAGGCGAGAAGTGATGAGGACATGGACACAGAATTATCTCAAACTGCGGGCCCCTCTGCTTTGGAGATCCTGCTGGTAATGGGGCAGGTTCTAGCCATTGAACGCCGATTTTGGGCCCGGGAAACAAGCACAGACTGGTGGGACCGCATAGTTTTGCAGGTTTGGGACGATTCCCAGTGGCTGCGAAACTTTCGCATGCGTAAGGTCATTTTCATGGAACTTTGTGACTTGCTTTCCCCTACCCTGAAATGCCAGGATACCAAGATGAAAGCAGCCCTCACAGTTGAGAAGCAAGTGGCAATAGCCCTCTGGAAGCTTGCAATGCCAGACAGCTACCAGTCAATCAAGAATCAATTTAGAGTGGGAAAATTTATTGTGGGGGCTGCTGTGATGCAAGTAGCCAAAGCAATCATTAAGCTGCTGCTACGAAAGGTTGTGACTCTGGGAAATGTGCAGATCATAGTGGATGGCTTTGCTGCAATGGGATTCCCTAACTGTGGGGGGCGATAGATGGAACCCATCTCCCTATCTTAGCACCGGAGCACCAGGGCACCCATACGTAAACCGCAAGGGGTACTTTTCCATGGTGCTGCAAGCACTGGTGGATCACAAGGGATGTTTCACCAACATCCACGTGGGATGGCTAGGAAGGGTTCATGACGCTCGCGTCTTCAGGAACACTACTCTGTTTAAATGGCTGCAGCAAGGGAATTACTTCCCAGACCAGAAAATAACAGTTGGGGATGTTGAAATGCCTGTAGTTATCCTGGGGGACCCAGCCTACCCCTTGATGCCATGGCTCATGAAGCCATACACAGGCAGCCTGGACAGTAGTCAAGAGTAGTTCAACTACAGGCTGAGCAAGTGCAGAATGGTGGTAGAATGTGCATTTGGCCATTTAAAGGTGCACTGGCGCACATTACTGACTTGCTCAGACCTGAGCCAAACCAATGTCCCCTTTGTTATTGCTGCTTGCTGTGTGCTCCACAATTTCTGGGAGAGTAAGGGGGAGACCTTTATGGTGGGGTGGGATGGGAGGTTGAGGCAAATCAACTGGCCGCTGATTACACATAGCCAGACACCAGGGCGATTTAGAAGAACACACCAGGAAGCGGTGCGCATCAGAGAAGCTTTGAAAATGAGTTTCATCATGGGCCAGGGTACCGTGTGACTGCTGTGTTTGTTTCCCCTTGATAAACCCCTGCCCCTTGAGTGACTCATTCCCTGTAAGCAACCCACCCTCCCCCTTCGATTACAGCTTGCTTAAGGAAATAAAGTCACTATCATTTAAAAATCATGTATTCATTATTAATTCATTATAAAACGAGGGAGAGAACTGACAAGATAGCCCGGATGTGGTTTGGGAGGAGGATAGGAGGGAAGGAAAATGCGACTAAAAAAATTTCAAAATAATGACAGCCTTTTGGTTGGGCTGTCGGCGGGGGTGGAGTGGGCAGGTGCACTGAGCCTCCCCCCATGCGTTCTTACACGTCTGGGTGAGGAGGATGTGGAACATGGTGAGGGTGGTTATACAGGGGCTGCAGTGGCACTCTGTGATCCTGCTGCTGTTCCTGAAGCTCCACCAGACACTAGAGCATGTCAGTTTGATCACACAGCAGACCCAGAGTTGCATCCCGCCACCGCTGATCTTCCTGCCTACACCTCTGATCTTCCTGCCGCCACCACTCATCTAGAGCGTCCCTCCTGTCCTCACGTTCACTGGCATCTTTCCTGTAATTTGATACTATGTCCTTCCACTCATTCAGATGAGTTCTTTCATTGCAGGTCACTTCCATGATTTCCGAGAACATTTCATCTCACGTCTTTTTTTTTTCGCCGCCTTATCAGAGATAGCCTTCGGGATGGAGTAGGGAGGCTTGAAAAATTTGCAGCTGCATGAGGAAGGGGGAAAAAGGGAGAGAAGTATTTAAAAAGATACATTTTACAGAACAATGCTTATACTCTTTCACAGTGAACAACACTATTCACCTTACATAGCACATGTGATTTCACTACAGGGTCCCATTTTGCATCTTAATATTGAGTGCCTGCGGCTCTGGTGTTAGAGGTCTTACAGACGCAAGTCCGGGCAGCAGAATTCGGCTTGCATGAGGCCATGGTAAGCCATTGTCTTTGGGCTTCTGCAGCCTTCATATATCCAGTGCCCTCCTTTACCAAATAGCAAGCAAAGCCCGTTCAGTACTACTTCTTTCCAGTTAACATGCAGCAGCAGAAACCACCCCCGCATCCAATTCTCTGGGATGATTCCTTGACCTCTTCCCCGACCGCATGGCTGGTATCATTGAAGATCACTGCTAAACACTCCCTTCCCCCCACACCGCATGGCTGGTAGCAGGGAAGATGCATGCTAGCCAAACGCGAAAAAGATCAGCGCCAGTCACCCCCCGCCCCTTCCCCCTGCTTGGCTACTTGCAAGGAAGGATTTCTTTTAAGCAACAGCAAACAGCCCAGTAGGAATGGCCATGTCTGTCCTCTTAATTAAATTCCTGAATTTCAACCAGGTTACCATGAACAATAGCACTCTCCTGAGGATAACACAGCGAGATAAAGAACGGATGTTGCTTGAATGCCAGCAAACACCGGGACCATACGCAGCTAGGCTTTGTCATGCAATGATACCAGATTACTTGCTACATACATGGTGTGGTCAAGTGTCCTACCATGGAGGATGGAATAAGGCTGCCCTGCCCAGAAACCTTCAGCAAAGGCTTTTGGAATACCTCCAGGAAAGCTTCATGGAGATGTCCTTGGAGCATTTCCACTCCATCCCCAGACATGTTAACAGACTTTTCCAGTAACTGTACTGGCTGCGAATGCATCCCAAGTCCTCAGGGCCAATTAATCATTAAAAAACGATTGCTTTTAAACCATGTTTTATATTTACAAAGGTACACTCACCAAAGGTCCCTTCCATGGCTTCATTGTGTGGGGTAGTGGCTTGGGAGGGCTGTGAGGGTAATTCTGTCAGGGTGAGAAAAAGCTTCTGGCTGTTGGGGAGAACGGAGTGCTGTGTGCTCTCTGCAAGCTCGTCCTCCTCTTCCTCCTCCTCCTCATCTTCCCTGTCCGCAGAATCCTCAGCCATGGCTGAGATTACCACCCCCACCTCAGAATCCACGGATGGGGTGGGGTAGTGGTGGAGGTCCCCCCCTAGAATTGCATGCAGATCAGCGTAGAAGCGGCATGTTTTCAGCCCTGCCCCGGACCTTCTCTTTGCTTCTTTGGTTTTCTGGTAGGCTTGTCTGAGCTCCTTAACTTTCACATGGCACTGTACTGATTCCCTGGTGTGGCCTCTCTGCATCATGGCCTTGGAAATTTTTTCAAATGTTTTTTTCATTTCGTCTTTTGGAATGGAGTTCTGTTAGCACACAATCCTCTCCCGATATAGCGATCGGATCCAGTACCTCCCGTGCAGTCCATGCTGGAGCTCTTTTTCGATTCTCAGGAGACTGCATTGTTACCTGTGCTGATGAGCTCTGCCTGGTCACCTATGGTGAGCTCTCCACACTGGCCAAACAGGAAATGAAATTCAAAAGTTCGCGGGCCTTTTCCTGTCTACCTGGCCAGTGCATCCGAGTTGAGATGGCTTTCCAGAGCGGTCACAATGGTGCATTGTGGGATACTGCCCGGAGGCCAATACCATCTAATTGCAGCCACACTAACCCTAATCCGACATGGCAATACCAATTTCAGCGCTACTCCTCTCGTTGGGAAGGAGTACAGAAATCGGTTTTAAGAGCCCTCTATATCAATATAAAGGGCTTCGTTGTGTGGATGGATGCGGAGTTAAATCGGTTTAACTCTGCTAAATTCGGTATAAACGCATAGTGTAGGCCCAGCCAAAGTATACTACGTTTGATGTATATTGAGTTAGTTTGGCCTATTGTTCATGTGCTCCAACTGCTACTCCACACTGCTTTTGTGGGTGTCTGTGGCTGACCTGTGTGTTCACCCGTGTGCCCTCCACTGTTCTGGGGTCTAGCTGACTGAATGTCTTTCCCCTCCTGCCTTTAAAAACTAGCACGAGGCCAGGATTGGGTCTTCTACTTCTAGATTTGAATGTATCAGCATTACTGCGATATCACTCCAGAAGCCTGACAACAGGCCTGGAGCTGTGGTAAGGTTCTTGATCTCCTCACTAGCTGGGGAGAAGTAACAGTGCAGGCAGCTCTTGAAGTCAGCCACCAAAATCAGAAACAGTTTGTGGAGGCCAATTGCTAAAAGGGTCTCACCTGGGATGCTTTTCAATGCCTTATAAAACTGAACAGCTCAGGCAAATGTACAAAGACCCCAGGGATGACAGAAGAAAATCTGGTGCTGGACATTTGACCGGTCCCATTTTTGAGGAGCTGGGCAGGATTTATAGCCACTACAGAGCCCATCACCATTGGGGAGACGTGAGCTGTGCAGGACAAGCAAGAGCAGCAGCAAGACTCATTGTGGGAGAAGGACAACGAGGAAGACAGTGAAGTGATCTCCCCGAACAGCTCAGATCTCTTTGGAATCTAGAACCCAGAGGGTGACCTTGGAGGCAGCAATCCTGATTCAGAGCCACAGACTCAGGCCACAGCACAGGAGCAAGATCTTATGAATCTGATTGAGGGGACATGTAAACATGTATCTTCTATTTTGCAATGTATTATTAGCCTATACAAATACAGCTGCACATTTTCAGGCCCCAGACTCAAAGTAAGAACAAAAGGCATCCCTGATAGCATTGCCCTGAAAGTTTACGCTTTCTAGTGGATACCTGGATGCCACTGAGCAAGTCTCTGCACCTCAGCCTCCCACCTATTGTTAAGAACTTCTCTCTTCCTCTCACAAATATAATGCAAAATACAAATGCAGCTTTTATCATAAGCAAGTTTTGTTCTGCAGCTTCTAACCTAGTCATAAGACAGTGCCTTCTATCTTTGAGATGGCCAAATGCACATTCAACTATCATTCTGCATGGTGCCTGAGTCCTAAAAATAGAAGTGCTAGAACTCACTTCTCAGTTGGATGCCTGGGTTGACTTGATCACAGGCAGCAAAAGGGAGGAGGGGGGGCCACTCTACTCCTGCCAGGATCCTTTGGCCTGTGTAGCAGTAAAAGCTCTTCCCCATTTTGAGGGAAGACGAGGGCGCCTACAGCACTGACCATAGGTAAGGCAGGAAAAGAAGAGAAAGGGACATGCTGAGCCAAAGGAGTTCTGAGATGTGCCACATCTGGGCCCCTGGTGCCAGGTAGGGTGACCAGACATCAAGTGTGAAAAATGGGGATGGGGTGGGGGGTAATAGGAGCCTATAGAAGAAAAAGACCCAAAAATTGGGACTGTCCCTATAAAATCGGGACATCTGCTCACCCTAGTGCTAGGACAGGATGCAACCCGGAGAATGCAGGGAGAGGTACCATGCAGCCCTGTGGGCCCCCTGCACCCCTGTGGAAAGCCCCAGCATCTGGGCTGCAATCCCTTCCTTGCTGCTGCCTCATCCAGGGCAGGGAGTTTGAGGAAGTGCCAGGGCCTCCCCCTGATGCCTGCAGTACTGGAAAGCCAGCAGGGGCTCCCCTGCTGGGTGGGGCTGTGGGCAGCTCAGCCCATCATTTCCTGCATAGGTGGTGGGTTCCTGTCCACAGGGCAGATCCACACTGTTGTCTTGTGCATGGGCGGGAGGGGAGATGGTGACTGCTGGGTCTCCACTCAGAGCCAGCCAATGAGGGAGGCCTGTGCCCCTTACCCCTCCTATTCATTGCGCCCCGTCAGAAATTCCAGAACACCATTCCAGCTCTCAAAAAGAGCTCCATTCTAGAGCATTCCAGCACCACTCCACGGCTGATTCTGAAACTATTGAGGCGATAGCTAAACATTTAATTTCTTCTGTCCAATTGACCTGTAAATTCATTAGCCAGGGAATCTAGGTCTCCTAGAATTAGCTAGGTGATCCTGAGGGCAAGCTTTCCATTATTCACTGAGATAAACAAGTGTGTGTTCTGAAAGATCCTAGCATTGTGGGCCTTTCCAGACCTCCCTACATGTTTGTTTATAAACCTGTGTGATGGGGCAAGGCTAGCTGGCTACAGTAAAGCAGTGAGGAACAGGTATGTTAGCCCCAGGCTAAACAAATCCCTGGTACCATGGTAACCAAATGGCAGTTGCTCCAGGTTAATCAAGACACCTGGGGCCAATTAAGATCCTTCTAGAAGGCAGCAGAGGTAGCTAGATTAATTGGGACACCTGAAGACAATCAAGGCCTATCTGGAACTAGTTAAAAGCCTCCCAGTTAGTCAGTGAGGTGTGGGTGTTAGGAATTACAGAAGGGAGATGATCTGCTATAAGAATGAAGCAGTACAAATCCATATCAGGTGCAAGGAAGGAGGCCCTGAGGTAACAGTGAAGGAGATATTGAGTGGGGGCTGCTGTGGGGAAGTGGCCCAGGGAATTGTACACATCCTATTTCCAAAAAGTCAGCTACCATAGCTGCTAATTTTAGGGACCCTGGGCTGGAGCCTAGAGTAGAGGGTGGGCTTGGACTTCTCCCTTCCCTCCCTGATTAATCACTGAGACTGGGAGACAACAGAGACTGTGCGAGGGAGGGTTGCTTCTCCTCACCTCCCTTGTTGGCTTATGATGAAAATGGCTCAGTAAGCTGTGACCCTTACCTCTAGAGAGAGAGAAGGGCTACATGGAGGGTCACAGTGAGCCTCTGAGGCTAGCAAAATCTGCCAGGAAACGCAGGACACAAGGAGTCAAGGACAGAACTTTCCCACACTTGCCATCGTAGTCAACCAGGCATTGGAGCAAGAAAGAGAAATCCTCCCCCTTTCTGTTGTATGAGTCTCTGTGGTAGTCACATCATTTGCTCAGTGGTGGGTCAGTTGGCTTCCAAAACCAAATTTGCCCAAAGCACATGTAAAGTGCAAAGAACTTCTACTTGTTCACACCTGCTAGCATTGCGGTGCAGAGCTTTCTTGCATCCATGCCTGTCAACAGCAATTCAAAAGTGATGCTTGTCCACCGAGAAAGAAAGAAAGCATGAGGTGGAGAGAGTGGAATCATAGGATTTCTGGAGTTTGACCACTAAGTCCCAGAATTCCACTGACTTCCACCTGGCTTCTACTGTGCATCCCACAATGCACAGCAAGAAAAGTCCCAGAATGCATACAGCTCAACAGTAAAGCAAAGGATCATGCGATACCCAGCTGATATGCCATATGCATAGTGTGCACCAAGGCCTTGCCATGTGTACACAATTATACAGAATGATAGAAGGCACAGGTGCCCTGTTTGCATGCTATTAGTGCAACTTATGTATTATGCCCCAACTAGTGCACATCATCTCAATGCAAGCAAAGCTCCTGAGTGTAGACGAGACCCAAGACGGCCATTGCAAACTAGAGTAGCTTAGAGTGGGTGTATAGGATGGCAGAGAATCAGCCCCAGTATTGGAAACCACAAACAGCTCTTTGGTTATTGGGTGCAGCTGAGGATTCAGCCTTTCATGATCATTGTTAGACCTGTGCAACCTTTCATAATGAAGCCACAAACAAATTTCATTCATGATCTTAAGAGACATTTTCAAACCTCTATACAATGTAAAAATATTGTAGTAGAATTAATAATTGTGCTATTTTTTCCACAGGCAAAATTAGTGAAATTTGATCTAAACTGGAAAATTTTCATTTATTTTAATGGATTTTGAAAATCTGCAAAAGTAGATATACAAAAAGTAATTTCCAGTTTTTCTGTCCTAGGTTTGGTGACAGCTCATGTTTCATTACACAAAACATTGATAATTATAAAGAAAACAGTGGCATAAATCTTAAGGAATAATATATGTCTTTGGTCCCAAAATCTTGGCAATCTTGCCTAATATAGACCAGCTGTAATGACCTTCCACAGAAATCCAGCTAAAGCTGGAACGTTATTCAGGAATTTTAACCTCTCCAAGAAATTAGCCAACATGAAACTTTACTTAAGGAAACCACAGAATGTGAAAATAAGCTTGTGAACAATTCATTTCAGTCTCTGCTTTGTGGTTAACTTTTGTTATTTTGGCATCTGACCAGAGCTAAAGTGATGCTTTAGCTAAGGGAATCTCATTGCAAGTACAAATACAGTAACAATGGCTAAGCTTCAAAGAGCTGCCATTAGGTGACAAATGGTGGACAGATGGGTTCAAATTTGAGCCATCTAATAGAAAATAAAACATATATCGGATGATCAAATTTTTCCTCTCCATTTTTTGCCTGTGACTATAAATAGTGAAGAAGCTTCACATGCCATGTTTCTCATGTCTGCTGCATATATTTCTTTCTTGGATTGTTAACTTTAAACTCAATATCATTCTTAATATAACAAAAGCAGGTTCCACATTTTTTAAACTTTGTTCTATAACTTACAAAGTGCTACCTGTCCTAGTCACTGATCTAATTACTCTATGTGAAAAATTATACTGTTAACTACAAGAGTTCTTTCAATTGAACTACTCTAAAAAGTGTGTCTAGTTACAGACAATAAAGCTGGAAAACATCTTCTCATTGTTAATGTCATTAATTGTGTCAGGTTTAAAATGTAGTGAGTCATGTAACATGAATATCTTTTGTGATAAAGAGACTGTGTTCTTGTTATGCAGTTAGGTATTCTGGGATTGTGTCTATGCATGCCTACCAATGCAGAATAGATTTCTCTGGAACTAAATTACTTGTGCAGCTCTTTTTCATGTGTAGCGTGCAAGGTTTTGAGGAACTGATAGAATAAACAGTACAAAAGTGGGAAACAACTAGTTTTGGCAGAATTCAATTTTTTAAATATTTTTGACCGATAATATTTTATTTGTAAGCACTTTTTTGGATTTGTATCAATTTGAATGTTCACAGTTGCATGAAATTATGAATTTTAAGCATTTTTTCAGTTTTTATCAATTTACATTTTCACAGTTATGGGAAATTATGGGAGTCAAGTGATTTAATTACAATAGTACTGAGATTCAAAAAGTTGAAGCCTTACAAACCACTAACACAAATTATCAACATCACATGTCAAAATATACAAAGTAAATATCCTTAAAATAAAAAATTAGACCTGTTCTTACTATTCATTCACTAGTCCATTTGTAACCAGCCTAATTCCAAAGTCTAAATCACTGGATTTTGACATTAGTAAGTTCTAAAGCTGCATTTTTCTTACTTTGTCTACCTATATATTTAGATTTTTAGTGATACATTTTTGTCAGTTTGCGTGTATACAGTGAAATTAATGTTTGCTGACATCTTCTGATAAATGTCTAATAACCAGCAAGAAGAGACCTGTCCATCCAGTTGCCAAAATCTTCACCAACACCACCGAGAATTATTTCAAGAGGTGGAAATGATCCTTTGTTACATGGAGAAATGCATGTAACCAATGCTTTATCAAAACTGCTGATTCAGAGACTCATGGGCTGAAGGACAAAAATCTTGGTGCCAGTATCCAACATACTTCTTGAACCAAAGACAGCTAACCCTAAATAGTCACAAAGATGTGTATGCAAGGAAACTAGAGCAGAAGGAATTCTGTGAGAAGAATGACAAATTGTTATCCCCACTACAAGTGGTTGACTCGCTGTTAGTGTAACAGCTCTACCAGTTGCACTAAGGTCATACATCATCATAATCTCCGAAGATCAATCCTAAAGGAGGAACGGAAGACATCTAAACAAACCAAGGAGGATACTGGCTCTTTGCTTGTTGTGGACATCTAGAATGAAGTAGCCAGCTGAAGTAACACATGCCCACTCACTCAGGGTAAATGAAAAAAACTAGCAGAAGAAAATACTGACTCCAGTTGTGGACACTGCAGAAGGAATTGTTCTGAGAACAAGAAGTGGCTAAGTGTTAAGAAACCCATTTTGGTTCAGAGACTGTAAGTACTGACAGATTGTTTTGCGTTAGTTATTTTTGGCTGGTGTTATGTTTTATTTTCATTTGATTTAAAAAAAAGAAACACTAAAACCTGACCTCGCTAGGATGGCCATATTTTCTCAAAGGGAAAACGAGACACCACACGGGGCTGGCCCGAGGACCCCCACCACCGAAGTCACACACCGCCCCCATTCCCCAGCCGTCTCTACCTCCTGCCTGCAGGGCTGGCCTGAGGTCCCCCTTTCTCCTCCGTGCGCGAGGCTGGCCCAAATTTTTGAGTGCAGTTATGTAACAAAAAAAATCTACATTTTGTAAGTTCAGAGCCTGTAAGTCCACTCAGTCCTACTTCTTGTTCAGCCAATTGCTAAGAGAAATATGTTTTTGTTTACATTTACGGAGATACTGCTGCCTGCTTCTTATTTACAATGTCATCTGAAAGTGAGAACAGGCATTTACATGGCACTGTTGTCACTGCAAGGTGTTTACATGCCAGATACACTAAACATTCGTATGCCTCTTCATGCTTCGACCACCATTCCAGAGGACATGCTTCCATGCTGATGACGCTCGTTAAAAAAATTCCATCAATTAAATTTATGATTGAACTCCTTTGGGGAGAATTGTATGTTTCCTGCTGTTTTACCCACATTCTGCCATATATTTCATGATACAGCAGTCTCAGATGACCCAGCACATGTTGTTCATTTTAAGAACACTTTCACTGCAGGTTTGACAAAATGCAAAGAAGGTACCAATGTGAGATTTCTAAAGATAGCTACAGCACTCGACCCAAGATTTAAGAATCTGAAGTGCCTTCCAAAATCTGAGAGGGACAATGTATGGAGCACGCTTTCAAAAGTCTTAAAATAGCAAAACTCTGATGCAGAAACTACAGAACCTGAACCACCATAAAGGAAAATCAACCTTTTGCTGGTGACATCTGACTCAGATGATGAAAATGAACATACGTTGGTCTGCACTGCTTGGATCATTATCAACCATACCATCTCTGCTGAATCCTCCCTGGCAGCAGTTGAATCTAGTGACTTTACCCTTCCTCTTTGGAAATTTTTGAGTCCTCAGAGCTGCATTGGCTGCTGTGGGGCAGCAGAGCAGCTGCTCCATAGGCTGGGGGAAGAGTCCTTTCTTCCTTTCATGTTCAATTACTCAGGCTGGGTGCTGGGCTAAGGATCAGTCTGTCACTGTGAATCCATACTTATGGTAAGATTGCCACGTGGCTGAGTTTTTTTCACTTGGGATATGGTAGAATGCCCAACAATTCACACCCCAATAATCCAGACTGCAGACTGTTAGGATAAGATAAGTAAAGAAAAATGATAAAATAAAAAAATACACAGAGAGTGTGTGTGTGTGTAGGGTGGCATAAAATAGTTCTTTAAAATGTTTTAGTAATAATTAGCCATAGCCAGCAGCACTAAGACTCTTTTTGTTGCTGGGAATGTAAGTGACCATTTGGTGTTTATTCTGCATTTCAGAGGTGGCAATTCTATAATATGTGCTCTGTTTAAACATTTGCAGTGTTATAAACATTTGCAGTCTGATTGGCTGCCTTCCCCACCTCCCTGACAATGCCATTTTCATAGGAGGGAACTGGGAAGGAAGGAGCAGTCTCTATGCTGCCCTTTGTGAAAAATGGATCAGTCTGCTCCCCCCTTCTCTCTCCCTCCCTGCAACGCCAGATATGAGAAGGAAGGGGGGATAACTGCCCCTCCCCAACAGGCCTGAGAAGGGGACCCTCCTGCAGCTGCACCTCCAGACCTGGGAGGATATTGAAGCACTCGCTGAGTGCAGGAGGTACACTGAAGGGTAAGGGGCAATATGGGTGCTCCAGGGCAGAACTGATGTGAGAGGTGGGGGAATATAGGCACAGGCCTAGTTAATTAATTAGTATTTAGAGACTTGGGAAGAAGCTAAAAGCTCTATGCCATCAGGCAGACAGCAAGAGTTCCTGCAGTGGCAGCCAGAGTCACTTTACTCTATGCATTTGGGAAAGTAAACACTGTAATTGGCCCAACAATACTGGGCTGGACTAGGGGGGAATTTGAAAAACAAGACAGACCAGAAAACATGATATTTATTTTAGACCAGTGATTTTCAACCTGTGGTCTGCGGATCCCTTGGGGTACCCAGACTGTGTCTAAAATTTCCAGAAGGTCCATACCTCCCTTCAAAATATTTTAGGGGCCTGCAAATGAGAAAAAGTTGAAAACCACTCTTTTAGACAAACCTAATAATTTTTAGGCCAGCCTTATGATTTTTGAACATTATGGGGTAGCAATATTGCCTATATGGAAAGCATATCGTGAAACTGTATATTAAGGTTGCTCTACAAATGTATATATCATTGCATTTTAGCAATAAGAACAATTTTTAGTTACTGCATAATGAATTTAAAATATGCTTTTGGTTCTTTAAGGTTTGGAAAATAATATGCATATTAAAGCAAATATAAGGCTAGGAAGATTAACAAGCATCTTTGTCTTCTGGTTGTCTAGCATTGGCATCCCATCATCCTCAACACCTAGTGCCAATTTCTTCAGTCCTTATTCAAGCAAAATTCCCATTGATTTCAGAGGGAGTTTTGCCTTAATAAATAATGGAAGATTTGACCTATATTGACTAAATGAAGATTCAACAAAAAGGAACTTTTGAAATAGCAATTGATAAATCTTGCACAGAGCATTCAGATCCAGTCTTTCTTCGTGCAAGATATTTATTTTCCTATATTTTCAGTCTGTGATAACTTTCTTTATAATTGAAGTATTACTCTAAACTTCCTATTTCTTGAAATGTACAAATAAAATCCAGCACAGGTAACCATTTTTTATTTCAGTTCAGACCTGCAGGGTATGGGTAATTATGGTAGCTCAAAATAATTGGGTTATACTGCTGTATACTCTTCTGCTTCATAAGGGATAAGCTTGATTGAAAACCACAAGTGAAGTGGCATTGGATTCAGATATTTTGCTAGTGGTGCATCATTCGAAATAGTAATTCCCTGTAGGGTATAGAAAATTTAGAAAGCGCTCCAAGCAATCAAGTACTGTTTTGATACTGTGAACAGCAAAATATGAAAGAGAGAAAGAGTGGACTATTACACCTGACCTCCCACTCCACCCCTAAAAAGCAGAGAATAATAGATTAAAATCTTTGTAAAAGAAATATGAACCAGAGTCCTGTCTATGGCAACAAATTAATACATTGGAATAACATAAGGATAGACTGGGCAAACTGCCCAAATTCTCTCACTTTGATAGTGAGAGCTGTGCTGAACAGAATCATTTTGCCAATTAAATAGTGGTGTTTACTGTTTTGCCAGCAGAAATTAGGTGAATTTGCTTTCATAGAAACAAACAAAAACTGGATATGAACCTAGAAAATGTGATTACATTTTTTTCTAGTGAGGAAAATATTTTTGTATTGATATAACAGTAACAGTGGACAACTGATTATCATCTGTAGATACTAGCATAGTTCCTCTAAATCATGTTTATTTGGTGCCTTAGAATCTGCAGTGCCTTTGGGAGCATGTCAGTCATGACAGAGACAGTTTTTCCTCCTGCAAGCTCTCTTTTTACATGATGCTGGAAGTCAGTCACTGAGCTTTCGTCCAGACTCCCAATCAAATCTTTATTTTCTTTCACTACCAGGCTGATCTCTTTCATTAAAAATTAACAAAAAACATTTGCTTAAAAGAGTACTTATATTTTAATTTATGCTCACAAAAGTATTTTAATCTTCCTGGCTAGTTTCCAATATGATAAGAAAATAATTGTTAATAGTTCAATCTTTCTAGTTTTTCAACTACACAGTCATAAAATGGCAAAAATAAAAGTGAGTGATAATCAGTGAAACTCCTGAACTGACATTCCAAATGAAAAGGGATATAACATCAAACACAAATGGAAATCAAATATGCCCAGAGAAGGCCAAGCTAGATCAGGGATAGATAGCCCAGAAAAAGGTCTAGGTAGAGTCTATGAGATAGGGTAAATGAGAACAGAGCAAAAAACAAAAGCCAACAAGAAATAAAAAACTGAATAAAATAACCAACTAAATACAAAACAAAGTGGCAGATGGGAGAGACAGTACTATATAAAATGGTACTTCTTGTAAATGCACAGTAGCATTTAGACTTCCAATGACTACTGATTCTACTCAGGATATTTGCTATTTCTGTTAAGGAAAGTCTTTATAATCTCTTCCTCTCCTTCATATTTAGCTTTGATTTATGACTAGACAGTAGTAGCCATGATCTAGGGAAAAAAATTAGGGGAATGTTAGAATATTTCTGTTTTCCAGCTTCCATGTTCCCATAAATTTGTACCAAATATTCCTGTCAAATTTCAGGCAAATAAAAACCTCCACAGAATTCTCAGTTGTGGAGATTCAGTAGCGATGTCTGAGTCAAAGAGAAGCAGAATAGTTAGTGTAACAGAGCACATAGATTTTTAAAGAATGATTTTTAGTGCCAGTGGACTACTACATCTGCCCTCCCCACTGCCCCTAAAAATAACTGAAGTGCTAAATGAGAAATGAGGCAGGTGAGAAACTCAGCCCACAGAATAGGGCCTAAATTGTGCACTCAGCAAAAATGGCAATATATCAGTTGTTGATGCATGCAACAACCTGCCAAATTATTATATATCCTAGCCATTTAAGACCTTGGTAGAGACTGGTGAGCCCCAGGAATAGGGTTTGCTTGTCTGACAGCATGTAGATTGGTAACCTGATGTATGAGGCAAAAGATACTTCTGCTTTAGTGCTTCATTCTTTATGCCAGATTTTGCATGCCAAATTTCATGATGCAAGTTCTTATGCCAAATCTTGTCCAGCAACATCAGCATACAGAATGGTGATTGCAAATGGAAAATAGAAGATGAAAAGTAAACAAGGATATATATTCTAAGAATTGCACAGCAAAGTACAAACCAAGCGTACGTCCAGACTACGCCACCGTATCGGCGGGTTAAAATCGATTGCTCGGGGATCTATATATCGTGTCTAATCTAGACGCGATATATCGATCCCCGAGCGCGCTTATATTGATTCCGGAACTCCATCAACCCCAACGGAGTTCCGGAATCGACACGGAGAGCCGTGGACATCGATCCCGTGCCATCTGGACGGGTGAGTAATTCGATCTTAGATATTCGACTTCAGCTACGTTATTCACGTAGCTGAAGTTGCGTATCTAAGATCGATTTCCTCCCCCCTAGTCTGGACGAGCCCTAAGAGGAGATGGTGAACAATTTGGCCACCCTAGCAAAAACCTTTTCTGTGCATTGAAAAAAATATTATGTGGTCATCTAATTAAAGACTGTATCATAGTGCAAGGGTCAGAATTAAGGTTGAATAAGCAACCCGGCCTAATTCTGGCATTTTCTAAAGGCATTTCCTAATTTTTAGGTGCTTGACTTGGCAAACTTAACATTCTTTTAACTTAATTTAAATGTAATTTCCTATTTATTTATTTATTTTTAAAAAGGCAAACAAACCCTATGATGTACAATTGCAACAATCCCTCGTCACACATCATCATCACAGTTTTAAAGTGGTGCCTTCAGCACAGAATCCTAGGTCTCATCACTTGAGCTGAGAGTAATTTAGCTGATAGTAGGAGAAGGCTGTTATCTTATGCAAACGAGCCTCTCATGTAGGACATATGAGTTGTAGCAAACTGAGACAGCAGGTTACATTTGCAGGATTAGTGACATTTTACAGACTGCATACCCAAGTACAAAATTTGGTAGAGTTGTTTTTAGAACTAGTGTGGTTAAATGGCTGAGGGTTGGGTTTGCCATATTAAAGGTTCGGGTTCCTTTCCCATCATGTATAACTCCTCAGTGAGGTATAAGGCCTTACTCAATAATAAAGATTGTGAAGAGTACAGAATTCTCTCTTCTTATTGTTTGTTTATTTAGGAAGTATTAACAGGTTTACAAATGTTTGCATTGTAAATATCAGAAACAAAACTATCATAATTACAACCATGAGCTTTTGTTTAAAGAGACTTTATACAGTAATACAGTCATCAGATCTCTCTATTTAACAGTGTTACCATATTACAGAGTGGACATAACTACAACGCTTATGACATGTTGTTTCTAGTGATTTTATTAAATTGAGTGGAATCTCTGATTACACATATTGAACAGAACAGGCAAGTCTCTCGTGTTAATATTTAAAGAAATTGGAGAGGTGCACTGGGCTTTTTGCATGTGAATGTATGTTGTCTGAGTAAAAGGTGACCAAATATCAATTAATTTTTGTCCTCAGCCAATTTTTCTGGGTATGTAATTGGTGTATTAATTTCTCCAAAACAACATCTTCCCATATTTTTGAAGCATTCCTCTGCAGTTAGCCTGGAAAAAAAACTAGTCCATCAGTAGAATTCTGAACACTAGTCATGAGAAGGACTGAGTCTAGAATTCATAGTCTCTTAGCCCTGTGCTCCTTCCCCAATTTGGCAAAAAGGTGGAGCTATTTTTTCGTATCCCATCCAGAAGGTTAGTGCTGTGGAGCTTCCTGAATGTGGTACATGTGCACTGTTAATAGAACATCAACAGTTTTTGGTAGCAAGCCAGGAACAAGCTACAGTGAGAAAAAACAGATGTAAATGGTGATTCTTGATAATATGTAATTTAGTCATATTCAAGTGGATTTTCAAGGGGACAAACAAAAGGCACCTACTTGAGCTCAGAACTATCACCATGCCAAATTTTAAAGTCTTACTGTAAATCATGGGATCACAGAGCTTGTAAAAAAATATTTTTTAGAAAGGAAAGTGGTAGGCAATTTCAGTATAGGTCAGTACTACTCTTTTTATACTATGCATAAACTATAAAGCCTTATGCTTCAAGTCTTAAACCAGCCCAATATGTGATTGTGGAGAAGGCATATAAACCCCGGAACATCTAGTGAACTGTTGCCCAAAAGGGGCAGCTATGTCCAGAAGCCATAGAGTGGATGGCAAACTTGGATATCAATCTTTCGTGTTGCTTTTCAAGTTTCCATATGAAAGAAGAATGACAGATGTTAGGGCAGATTTCTCTATGGGCAGGTTATTCCATAATTGTCCACTGGGAGGTTTCTTGCACCTTTCTCTTAAGGTACTGTCCACAGTCAATCAGGACACTGGACTGATCCAGTATGGCAATTCCTATGTTCCTATCTCCTCTTCTCCTGTATTTGTCTTGTAAGCCTTTGCCTCCTTTCATCTTAACTGATATAGGGTTTTTTGTTGTTGTTGTTGTTGTTGTTGTTGTTGTTTTTTTGTTGTCCCTTAAATTGCTTCAAAAAGTAAAGATTTGTTTCGCTATCTGTACTGACAAGTGGGAACACAAAACTATCATCACCTAAAATTCCCAGTGGCTTCCTATCCATTTCAGAATTTAATACAAATCCTTCCTCCTAGTCATCAGAATCCCCTGTGGACTTGTGCTCCCTCCTTTGTATCTCTCCAATCTTATTCCTCCCTATTCTCAAGAGAATTCCTTTTGCTCTTCAAATACCAGATTTCAGTGCATTCCCTCTCTTTCCTCAGTGAGTGATAGAGCCTTCTTCCAAAGTGTCCTTACCTTCTGAAACAGTCTCTGTATTTAGTTGACTCCCTGACATTTCAAATCTCTAATCAAAACCCTTTTTGGCCATCTTCAGTAAAACAATTCAAAGATTTCCAGGTTTCCCTGGCTCAGTTTCTCTGAAGCTTTTTTCAGTGTTGCAGGGCTGGTCTTACCATGAGGTGAACTGAGGTGCACACCTCTGGTGCCAGAGAAGGGGGCAGCGCCACTAGGACCCAGAGTACAGAAAATTGTGTCTGCTGCTGGTGCATATGTATTCTCTCTGCTCAAGATGTACAGAGATGGTGGAGTGCTGGGCTGGAGGAAGGAGGGCACAAGAGACATAACAGGCAGGCAGGAGAAAAGGTGAGAGGGAATAACAGAAAGCAGCAGGAGCTGCAGGGAGAGAGGAGGAGGAGGAGCCTCTAATGTACTTCTCTAGCATCCTCAGCAGCCTGGACTGATTAACACCAGCTTCTCAGGGAGCTTCCTGTTTCCTGCTGCTTCCCTGAACCCACTTGAGGAGAACAGGCCGTCAACTGAACTAGTAGGAGCCAGTTAGGCCCTTAAGACGCTGATATCTTCCCTCACTCAGGCCCTGCCACCAGCCTGCTTATTTGTCCCCTTCAACTGAGTGTTGAGAGCCACTTTAGCTGGCACAGAACAGCAGCCATGAGTGAAAGAAGAAAATGCTCCTCTGGGGCAGCATTCAGAAAAAGAAAGCAAGCAAAGAAAGCTTTTCTATCTAAGCAGGAAGGAGCTCTCCTGAGATACATAGACACAAATGTTCACGGTGAGCCTTCCGGCCCCAGTGAGGATGAGAGTGGTGAGGAGATGCCTGATCTTCCAGTTAGTCAGAGTGCAGGTGACCTGGCAACTACTGCAGCATCCATATCTCCATCTCAAATGGATGTAGCCACACATATTCCTGAAGAACAGTGTAGAACAGAGAAGAGCGTGGTGGAGGCGCAAGAAACAGCTGCTGCTGAGTTTAGTTCCTTAAGTCTAGATGATCCAGGACTGTGAACTCACTTGAGCAGTAGCCTGAGGACTTCCTTGTACCGCATGGGCCACAGCAAGTGAAAAATGTCATGTTCCCCAAAGACAATGAAAATAGAAGTTTCCATCCAACACATTACTGGCCTGAAATCCCCAATGATGACAAAGTGGAGAGCCCATGGCTTATGTACTCAAAAACTCAGAATGCTGCATACTGTTTTTGTTGCAGACTCTTCCAGCCTAATGTTTCAGCCACATTGGGTTCTACAGGAACAAATGACTGGAAAAATCTGGCTATAAATCTCACATGCCATAAGAAGGCAGCAAATCACCAGAGAGCATTCCATAGGTGGAAAGAGTTTGAGATGAGACTAAGGTTAAAGGCCACTAAAGCATCAAGAGAAGATTGCATCAGAGTCTCTTACTGGCAAAATGTTCTGAAAAGGCTCATTGCCATTGTGAGAATGCTTGCTACCCAAAACCTAGCACTGTGTGGCACTTCAGATCAGTTGTATGTGCCAAACAATGGAAACTTCCTTAGAATTGTGGAGCTGATGTCTGAGTTTGATGCTGTACTCCAGGAGCATCTATGAAGAGTCACCACACAAGAAATGTCCACACACCACTACCTTGTAAAAACAATTCAAAATGAGATCATAGAGTTGCTGGCAACAAGAGTCAAACAGAAGACTGTGGCAGAGCTGAAGTCAGCAAGATATTACTCTGTTATTCTGGACTGCACACCTGACATCAGCCATACGGAACAAATGACTTTATTGATGCATTTTGTAACAATAACAGAACCTAGTGAAAATGTCCCTGCAACTGGGGACTGTCAAAGAGCATTTTCTAGAATTTATTGACATTGATGATACTACAGGAGCTGGTATGACAAATGTGTGTCATAAAACTCTGGAAGATACGGGAATTGTGATAGCTGACATTATTGTTTAGGGCTACAATAATGGTGCCAACATGAGAGGAAATAACAGAGGAGTGCAGACACAGATCCGAGAGTTAAACCCTCAAGCTTTTTTTGTCCCATGCAGTTCTCATTCATTGAACTTGGTGGTCAGTGATGCAGCATCAGCTTCTAGTGAGGCTGCTGAATTTTTTAATGTAATTCAAAGCATCTATGTATTTTTCTCTGCGTCAACTCATTGATGGCAAATTTTGAAGCAACATCTGGGACCATCCTCTCTGACACTGAAACCACTGAGTGCCACACGATGGGAAAGTCGAGTGGAGGCAATAAAGCCTATCAAACACCAGATTGGGAAGATAGATGATGCCATAGTTGCCATTATGGAGGATAATGCTATGACCAGAGGTGAAAGTAAGCCGGTCTGGTCCGGTGTACCGGCAAGAGCCTGTACACCATGCTGGACTGCACCGACTTCCACGGTGGGGATTTGAAAGGGCTCTGGGCTGTCCGCGGCTGTGGGCAGCCCAGAGCCCTTTAAATCTCGGCTGCGGCTCTGGCAGCCAGGCTGGGGGCGAGATTTAAAGGGCTCATAGCTCCTGGGGGCTGCGGGCAGCCCAGAGCCCTTTGACTCCTGGCCATGGCTCTTGTGCCGGGCTGGGGCCAGGATTTAAAGGGCTCGGGGCTCCCCTCAGCGGCAGGAGCTCTGGGCCCTTTAAATCCCTGCCCCAGCCCCGCAAAGCTCGGGGTTCCCCCTGGCAGCCGGAGCCCCGGGCCCTTTAATTTGCCCTGAGCCCCAGGGGCTCCCAGCCACCTCTTCAGCTGGGAGCCCCTGGTTGATTTTAAGGCCCTGGGTCTCCCAGCCACAGCTGGTGCCTCAGGGCCTTTAAATCTTGAGAGGACACGCCTCTTACGGATGAGGCCACGCCCCCTCAGGACTCCAGCAGTACTGGTAAGTCCTGTAAATTACTTTCACCCCTAGCTATGACAGGAACTGTTCATGGGAGAACAGTGGAAGAGGGAAATGGAATCATCAGAAACATACATAACTTCACATTTCTGTGTGGCTTAGTGTTGTGGCATGACATACTGTTTGAAATAAATGTTGTAAGCAAGAGACTCCAAAGTGTTGACCTTGATATCTCTGGAGCAATGGAACAACTGGACAAAGCAAAGTCATACATACAGTCTTACTAGTCAAATGGGGAATTTCAAAATGTTCTGTAGACTGCACAGAAGTTGGCAGAGGAACTTCACACTGAAGCAATTTTCCTACTCATTCAAGAATACAAGCGTCACTGAAAAAGACGACATTTTGATTATGAGGCATGGGATAATCCCAGAAGAAACCCCAATCAACTATTCAAAGTTGAATTATTTAACCAGGTGCTAGATTGTGCAATACAGTCAGTTGAAGAACGTTTCATGCAGCTCAAGGAACACAGGAGTATATTTGGGGTGTTTTGTATGATGTTCCAAAACTCCCTCACTATACCTGAAGAAGACCTACACCAGCAATGCAGGGCACTAGAGATGGTGTTGACACATGATGACATGCGCGATATTGATGCATGTGATTTTAGGTGATGAAATGAAAGCCCTTTCAAGATACATTTCAGAAGGATCAACTCCAAAGGCTGTTCTGGAGTATATGTGCACAAATAAGATGACTCCCTCTTTCCAAATGCTTTTGTTGCTCTGAGCATACTTTTAACACTTCCTGTAACAGTTGCCAGTGGAGAACACAGCTTCTCCAAGCTGAAGTTAATAAAAACACATCTATGCTCCGCAATGACACAGGAGAGGCTGTTTGGCCTTGCAACCATCTCAATAGCGGTGAGCTGGCCCAGACTGTGGACCTTTAGGTAGAACAGGAAAAAGACAGAATTGAGACATTTTTAAAGTTTTGGCCCGAGCAAGGGGCTATGAGGGCATCATTTGAGCTTCCTGTCTCAGGTGCCAAAATGTTGTGGGCCGGCCTTGCAGTGTTGTCTTCATATCCCCTTCCTACTGCTCTACATAACTACTTTTGTATATAATTGCATAATTCACTTGTTTTTGACTGCCAAGCATCCTGTGATAAGAACAAACAATTAATTATATATTTCATTAAATGGAAGATGGAGTGGGGGACAGTAGAACTTTGTTTTACATGCTTAGTATATTCTGGAGTAATAGTGAGTAACGAATGAATAATTATACCAGGAACCATGTCATAGCAGGTGCTGTGGTAAAAATTAATAATTTATTCTTTTTTAATTTCTGTCCTAAAATATTATGTAGTGTTGGAACTAGTAAGGGGCTACCATTCCATTCCACTCCACTCCAAAAGTGGCTGCGGTTTGGTGCTACAAAAGTGATCCATAAAATGATTTGAGATCTTTTCGAATGAAAGTGCAGTATAAATGTAAGTTGTTATTACATGCTGTGTAATGAAATTGTATCAGGCAGTCATATCTGTTTTACTATGTAGCAGTGCCTTGAATCGGTGCCAGATAATATCTATGGTCTGATTTTTGTATCATGAAAGAGTGCCGTCAAGAATATTTTTGGCAACAAGAATTGGAGAGGTAAGCCGAGAGCAGTATCAGTTCCTGAGGCAAAGATAGCTAAATTGTACAATGATGAAAGATTTGACCAAAGAGGAATATCATGGGATAATATCGGGGGTGGCTCCAGGCCTCAGCACACCAAGTGTGTGCTTGGGGTGTCAAGCCGCGGGGGGCGCTCTGCCGGTTGCCGGAAGGGCGGCAGGCAGGTAGCCTTTGGCGGTTTGCCTGCGGAGGGTCCGCTGGTCCCGCGGCTTCGGTGGACCTCCTGCAGGCGTGCTCGGGGAATGACGCTGTGCTTGGGGCGGCGAAATGTCTAGAGCTGCCCCTGGATAATATCCAGGCCAAATTGCTTGATTCAGGCTTCAGAGTAGCTCAGCTGCTTCCAAAGACTATGAAACAGAGAGGGTACATTAATTTCCTCAGTGTGGCAATATTTCAGGTTCCAGCCTTTTTCATCAGACCTATTGTTTGGTCTCTGGCTTTGAGCTATCTCAATCTGAGAAGTTGGCTGATTCTACAGCAGTCACTTGACAAGAGGTTGCTGACCGCACAGAACAAGGTTTTTGGAATGATTAATGATACTTCAGAAACTTCGGATCCAGGGAGAAAGTCTGTTGCTGCTGCTACTGGTAGACAGCTGTTTAAAGGGAGCAGTAAGAGAAGCCCCATTAAGCTATTAATATGATAAAAGATGTGGCCTGGGGTGGCATAAGTTAACTGCAAATATCTTTCATAACCAACCATTGGTGGTTAAATAGAAGTAATTTTTACTCCTATTGGCTCCTTGGTTACCAAGCATACACATCACCTGAAAATATGGACATGTTGATATTTTTGGATAACAATTCCACTTTTGAAATGCAGGAATAATTCTGGAGAGGAAAATGAGGCAGAAGTATGTCATCAAGACTGTTAAGAAAATATTCCTTTACAACACAGATCTAATGTGTATATACTCATCTGTACCTTATGCATATACTGGGATAGGTGGGTCTAAGCCTGCCCAAAATTAAAGATCCAACCTTTCAACCAAGGGGAAGGGTGGGCCACAGGCCCTATACAGTGACTAATACACTCAGCAGTAATGCACAACATCTGAAGTGCTGTTTAGTGGTAACCACTTGTAGCAGCTTGTCATGTATCTCATGCATTTGGAATCTTGGCTGAGCCTGGTTAAACCTGCACAAAGATAAGAGGGGCTGCTTCTCAGCTGCCTTCCATTCTATGTAGTCATTCACACCTGTGCAAAAAGGGTGTGCAGTTGATGTAAAATGAGGTGTCGTTAAACCCACTTTGTCATGGCTTTACACGAGGGCAAATGTCATAAGGTGTAAGGCAATGGGGAATCAGGTCCACAGCTTCTATGTCTTAGGAGGGCAGTGAGACTGCTACTTTTGTGTGTGAAGTAACAACACCTGAAAGTTTTAATGACCTCGGTGTTTTGAGTATGCGTGACAAACCTGGCACAACAAGAAATCAGAAGCAATATATGTGGCAGGTTAAGCCACGTACTGTGACCAGAAATTGTTGGGCAAAATGTCCTTGGACTGCTGTCTGATTGAAAAAATCAGTTAAAAGCCACCAGACTATTGCCTTGGTCACTGCATAAGCTCGCTACTGCTCTTCTCTGAATGATAGGTCTTTTGATGAGATCAACGAGAAGAACTATTATGTAATTTGTCATTACCTTCCTCACAATAGTTGATATAAAGGCAAATGGCTGGCAAAAGACCAATAGCAAATTTGGGCAGTAATCCCTTTATTTTCCCGCTGTGTGGTTATGAGGTCAAACCTGCCCCTGCATTTGGCTATGTAGGGACCACTTGATCTTGTTCAGTGAGCTCCCTGACAACACTCTCAAGAGCCTGGCATTATATGGTAATTGTCATGAGTGGAATCTGGGACTCTACCTAGGGAAATGGGAATGCAGAATACCTTATGAGGCATTCCACATCCAGCAAAAGAAGAGACGATTGCCTCTACAACAGCAATTTTCAACCTGTGGTTTCCACAGAGGTCCACACCTCCATTCAAAATTTTTTAGGGGTCTGCAAATGAAAAAACGTTGAAATCCACTGCTCCACAAAAATTAGGACCCATAACTGCAGAGAGTAGAAGGCCTGTGGAACGGTTATGGGCTAGTAGCCTGGGAAGCTTTTTCTGCCAAATCACACTTTAAATGTGGTTTCCAGTTTTCCCATTCAGAAAATTGTGTTGGGTGTCTGTCACTTTGTAATTCTAAATAGCAGGAGGCTGAGTTAAAATTCCAATGATTATGATCTCCCAATGTCTAGGTAACTAAACATATGTTGACACACCATGTCACAGGAGTTTTTAGACATTAAATGCTCTGTGATTTGCACTGTTTATTTAGATAGAAGTTAAATGGTTTGAAATTAGCACCTGAATTGCATCCCTTCTTATAGCCTGAAACAGATTATATACCCCTGAAAGGTCTAAATTTAACTGCCAGGTTTAATGAAGGAACCCAGAGGAATTTACTTTTAATACCCTATATGTATCTTATTTACAATGTAAGCCATTCAGGACAGGGATCCTGTTTCCTTATATATCTATAAAGCACCATGCATGGTAGTGGCATTTGATCATAATAAATAATAGTAATATAATCTTTTGCAGATTTTAATATCTGATCTGTCATGTAGGCAATTTATGGTATAATAAAAGTAAATTAATACATACTATTAATATTTTGCACTTTTTTACTGTCTTTCATTGAAAGATTCCAATGTGCTTTGCACATAAGATCCAGTCTGCATTTAAAAGTGTTTCTAATTAAGAAAGGGTGTGAAATTTAAAGTGCAATGGCTGTTCCTGAATAGTTCCATGTGTGGACACTCTTATTTTGTTCCCATCTAGCTTTGAAAGTGCTTTTGGATAATGCGAACAAGTCACTCTTACTCTGGAATAAGTATGTCCACACGTGCAATTAAATGGGAATAACTTCATGTGTTGGCAAGCCCTAACAAAGCCTCATAAAATATTTCTATGTATTATTGTATCTATTTTACAGATGGTTGAACTGAGGAACCAAATTTGGGAATCAATAGCAGACCTCAGAAATCCTGAAACTCAATTTCCTACCTTATCTAAATTAACATATTATGGCCCAGATTTTCTGGCCTAGCTGCAGCTGGAGAGGCATAGGACTGCGGATCGTGAGAAAAGGTGACTTTACAGTGTCAACTTTGCATTTCCCGAGTCCTGGGGCCAAAAGAGGGTCTGACCAACCCCTGAAGCCCAGCTGCTAACAGCTCCAAGGAGTGATTCCAGTGGCCAAATACAGCTAAGGCAAAGGGATGACTCAGCTGTGCTCCTTTTTACTGGCCATGCCCTCTTTGCTGGGGAGCAAGTGACTCAAAGCTACTATGATGGATCTAATCTACCCCACCCAGGGATTCCACCTAGGAAAGAGGTCTCCTATGGAGGGTGTTTTCAGCAGACTTTTCAACTGGTTTGCACGGCTTGGATGATGCAAAACAATCATAATGGACCTGTGAGTATTTAGGCCTGTATTTATTTTATTTTGTGCATGTAGATTTATACAACCTAATAGCTTGTATCTTAAATAAAATGCACACTGCTGGAGAAAATACTTGTTTGTTGTAAAGTCACAATACATGCCACATATTATACACGGATATTTCCAGTCACAGAGATTCCTCTGTTATATTCAGCCATATTAATTGCATATAATGTCTGTGTCAAGTTTCTGTGACTTAAATGAAGGAAAAAAAAAACCCATTTAATTATCTCTGGGCTAAAGCTAAAGGAAGCTTTTCCTAACTATAGCTTAGTAGAGAATACTTTTATTAATTTAGAAAAAAATGTTGGCTCTTAGAACTGTGGTGTTTATATCTAGTTAAATGCCTGGCATGAGGTTATGTCCTTAATTTAGAATCTTATCTTAAATATGAATACAAAAAATGTGACAGCTTGTCAACAGACCAGTAAAATCATGTTTTCTATTTAACTGAACCTCACTGCTTCACCTTACGGACATTAGCCATTAATTACTTCTCTGAAGTCTCTTTCATTTAGCTGGAAGCTGTTCTGTACACAGCTATACATGTTATGTTGATAAAATCCTGTAGTGTAATTTGGACATAAAAAAAATCCAAGGAGTCCATATAAAATTCAGGTTACAGGCTTCTGCAAGTATGGAGACTTCTCTTTTCTACTTTTAAATCATGCTGCAGAACATTCTCTTCCTTTTTCTAAATCTGATTGCTTTTCAGTGACAAAAATATATAGAAATGATTCTGAACTGAGATACAGATTTTGTGTTGAATTTAGCGAGGATACTTAAAAGAGAGAACTCGTAGCTTGAAGCTACAGTCATCATGTGTTTGCATAGAGATAGCTCCCTGTATCTGTCTCTATCTCTCTCCCTCTTTGCTGCTATATTTATCAGCCTTCCTGGCCATAAAAGGTCTGAACTGTGGCTCTGACATTCCACTGACTACAGGCATTATTTTTGTTCTGGACCTCGGAGTCCAGTTCTTAGCCCCGGTCCTGACACCTCTTTGCTGGATTCAGTTTTGCTGGATTTTGGTCTCTATCATTCATCCACTTCAGGACTTTTATATTCGTTATTGTTCATTTGGCAACTGGTAAGTGTTCCATTTAGACAGGAAATATTTCTAACTTGTAAGCTCTCTTTATTTTGAATCTGTACACTGGATTGATAGTAGCTCGCTTTAATCTTTTGAGCTCAGTAGTTAGTTGAGGGAGTTGTGGTAACAGGTTGGAGAAATCTGAAAGCGTAGCTACAGAGACAAAACCAATCAGTACAGGGGCTCAGTTATTACCAGCTCAGCTATCTGAACAGATAGCTGTGGGACTTTTCAAACAATGCATGAGTTATCAGAAGTACAGGTGACTTTTGTTGTATAAATTCATCTTGAATGAAAGAAAGTGTAAATAATTTTCTAAATATTTTCTAATTGTATGGGATTTATGGTGAATTCTGAAGCAGATGAAGTGACACTGACTAAGCTCAGAGGAAAATCTGATATTTTTTCCTCTCTCAACATTTTTGTTTTTCTATTGCAATATATTTTTAAAGGGATTTTGAGTAGATTTTAAAAGCATAAACTAGTCATACTTGCTACTAGCTCAATGGATAGGTTACAAATAAAATATTTCTATAGTATGTTTATATTGTACAAATAAGTACAGAATATATGGACCCAAAAGCTGTACTTGTGGGTACCTATGATATAGACCATTGGCCACCCATGTCTAGGCTAGGCTCTGCAGTCACAAAAGCATATACAAATTCCAAGGGGAAATGCTACCCTCACACATAGCTGGGTACTGTCAGGATGTACTGAGCATGTTATAAGAATAAAGACATAGGACTCAATCCTACTCCACTGAAGCCAAAGACAACACTCCCATTGATTTCAATGGGGACAGGATGCAGTGATAAATTCCTTACAAGGGTCCCAGATTTTCTTGTGGGTTTTCAAAGGAACATAGGAATTGCCATATCAGATCAGATTAATGGTTCCTCTTGTACGGTAACCTGTTCCTACCAGTGGTCATTACCAGAGTCTCAGAGGAAAGTGTAAAACCTTTCTAATGGACAATTATGCAATAACATGCCTAACATTAGTTTCTAGCTAATATCAGGCAGTTAGCAGTTGGCTTATGTCCTGCACCATGAGGTTTGATATCTCATGTTAGTTTGTATCCTAGTTAGTGTAACTAGTTAGTGCATATTCGTAGCTGTATAAATGTATAATCTTTCTAAGAATCGTACTGAACTCTTTGCTACAGTGATTTCTTGTGGCAATGAGGTTCATAAGTTAATTAAGTATTGCAGAAAACATTATTTCCTTTTAAAAATGTTAAATATGCTGACTTTAAATTCACAGACTGTTCTCTTGTTTTTATCTTCTAAAAATGTACATAGGAATGCCTGATTTAACTTCTCTCTACTGTGCATTTTATGCAGTATTTTATACTCTTCCATCATGCCTCCTCTTACTTTGTCTTGTTCTCTAAATTAATCAGTTCTATTCTTTTTAATCTCTCCTCCTAAGGAAGTCTGTCTAGTCCTCTAATCATTTTAATTGCCTTGCTCTGGACCTTTTCTGTTTATTTCATATTCTTTTTGAGATTGGTTGATGAGAACTCAATGCTGAAATATTCAAGATGAGGGCATAGCATAAGTAACAGGAACAATGCAACTGCTAGTGTCCAGAGTGAAGCTTGCTGGTGCTGGAGACAAAGCTGGTGAAGATGAATGGGGATCAGCTGTAGCATTCTCTACGACAAGAAATCAGAGTGTCTTGCTTCCTTTTAATGTATAGAGCAAGACTCATCTCTTTGCACTAGCCTGTCTTCTCTGGACATGGATTCACTCTGGCTGGCAAGCCATATCCCTATCTTTTTGTGGGGGAATGAAGGTGATGAAGATGTAGCAGAAGAAAAGAATAAGACTTAGACTACAGTGATTAGTGCTATATGAATAAGATGACATATAGTTTACACCAGCAGTTCTCAAAGTGGGTCGTGACCCCATTTTAATGGGGTCACCAGGGTTGGCATTAGACTTGCTGAGGCCTGGGGCCAAAGCCAAAACCAGAGCCCAACCACCTGGAGCCAGAGTCTGAACCCAAGGGCTTCAGCTCAGGTTATGGGGCTCAAGTTACAGGCCTTGTTGCCTAGGATTGAAGCCCTTGGTCTTGGGCTTTGGCCTCGCCAGCCTGGGCCAGTGGGGCTTGGGCTTTGTGGGCTCCCTCCCCGCCTCCAAGACGATGGGGCTCAGGTGAGTTCAGGCTTTGATACCCCCTCCAGGAGCTGTGCAGTAATTTTTGTTGTCAGAACCCCTGGTTTGCACATATAAACCTACTTCTTGTTGAAAATGAGTTTATTCCTAGTCTTTATTTTTTTTCTTATAACAAGTTCCAACTTCAAGATAGAAGTTAATCTCCCACCCCATAACTAATTATTTAATTGCCTCTTATGAGAGACTTCAAATATTTTTTGAAAGTCCAAATAAAATATACCTTCTGGTTTTCTTTTATGCACTACCATAACTCATTGGGTCCTTCATGAAATTCTAACAGATTAGAGAGGTGTGATTTTCCTTTACAGAAACCATCTGGTTTGTCCCTATCCTATCATGCTCATCTAGCTATTTAATAACTCTGTCCTTCATTTTTTGGTTACCTGTTTACCTTGTACTGGCCAGCTCTTTGGTCTATCATTTACAGGATCACAAGTTGCATCTTTTTAAAAGATAAGTACAATATTGGCTACCCTCCAGCCCTTTGATTATAGCAGTTTATTTTTTTAATGATAGTTAAAAACTCTTGAATGAATATTCCACAATGCTGCTATATACTTGCAATTTAAATGATCATTTTGGTTCTAACACCTCTTCTTTTGATACCTCAGAGACCCATAACAGAAGATAAACTATAACTGGAAAAATGTATGATGAAATTAGGAAGGTTAAGAGGAACTATAAAGAGCAAATTGCCAAAGACATAAAAATGAATGAAAAAACTTTTAAGGTATATTAGAAATGGGGATCCTGCACAAGAGTTAGTGGGATCACTAGATTTCCAGAGATAAAAAGAGCAGTCAAGAAAAATAAGGAAATTGGAGAGAAACTAAGTGATTTGTTTGCATCAGTTTTCATCAAAGAGGACACTAGGCAGGTGTCTCCCCAGTGCCACATTTTGAAAGTAAAAATAAAAATGGAGGTGAAATTCTGGCCCCAGTGAAGTCAATAGCAACACTGTTATTGACCTCAGTGGGACAGGTTTTCACCCAGATATTTAGTGACAGTTGAGAACTTTTGAAAGAATACAATGCTGTTGACTTTGCCACTGAAATTATCAGTTTTGTTATCAGGACAATGTAGCTGTGAGACTTTGGCTAAGTTGTATCAGTGGGCATAGGAACATTAAAACTTTATCCTTTTTTCATAATTTGATTTAGTCCTGGGGATTGCTTGGTTGACTCCAGATCAGAACAGGATTTCTGAACCCTATGAATGAAATGTGAGTTTCCTGAACTCTATGAAAATTGTATGAAGATTGTCCTAAGTGGATTGATTTGACATAAGGAAAAGTTTTAGGTTTTATGTTATTTGTTAATTCAGAGGTTTCCCGGATTTGAGTTTTCATCAGTTTAATCTATTTTTCAGACGGTGCACACCTTAGCATTTCCAGGCAGAAAAGTGCAGTGGACAGTGAGTTAGGAGGCACCATGATGGCTTTACCTTTCTACCAGAAACATCACGAACACTATGACCGTGCATACCGCCACAAAGAGCTGCAATCCACTCTGAGCCAGTACCAAAAGGAGGAGAAGCGTAAATCAGCTGTCTACAGTCATGGGTCTACAGCCTACACTCGTGGATCTGCCGCCTACCGCCATGGGTCTGCAGCAGCCTACAGTCATGAGTCTGCAGCAGCCTACAATCATGGATCTGCAGCCTATGATCATGAATCTGCAGCTCACAGTAGGAGGTCTGCTGCCCACAGTCTTGGATCAGAATCCCTTAGTAAGATGTCTTCAGCCTATGATCATGAATCTGCAGCTCACAGTAGGAGGTCTGCTGCCTACAGTCTTGGATCAGAATCCCTCAGTAAGAGGTCTGCTGCCTACAGTCTTGGATCTGAAGCCTACAGTCATGGGTAGGACAAAACACAGTCATATTTTTGGGGCAATGATGGGGAAAACTTGTTTGCTGAACCTGCCCCCCTTAGATCAGTGTCAACACTCCTATTGACGTCAACAGGAGCAGGCACTGTAATCAGTAATGTTAATATATTTTCCATACTTACTGCTTTCAGTTAGGTCTGGGGAGGTGGGAGAAATTTAGTCCACTTGTTGGAAGTACTGTGGTGATGGCCCCTCTATAAGAAGAACATAGACAACTAAATAGCTCTTCTTAGATGCAATGACTGTGTTTTTCATTATATGCACAGTTCGTATTAATGTTCAAATTGTCACACTGTAAATTGGTTGAAAAGCTTGGTATTTTCAAAGCAGAAACAACATTAAGTTTTTGTCAGGTGCAAGAAGAGCATATCATAATTGACACTGAAATAATATAATAAAACATTGTCTAAACAATTAGATTAGTGGAATGTGCTATATTTCCTGGCCTCAGGAATCTCAGTGATAATAAAAGCAGCTAGGGTAGTATTAAAGCAAGATTGGTACTGCAGTTAGCAATAAAAGAAATGATCATCAAGTCATAGCAGAAAACATCTATTCTCAATTACATCAGCGTAAACTCATTAAAGTCACCAGTGTACTTGATAGGAGAATTTGATCTGTTAGGCCAAATTCATGCTTGGTGAAACTCTTCTGATATCAGTGGTGAATTCTACACTCAGGTCAATAGAGTTACACCAGAGATAATGAATTTGGCCTAATGCATTAAACAATTTTCTTACCGAAACATAACCTTAATACGTTTCCAGTTATTAATTTTTCATATGAGTAAATAGATTTCATTTTTATTTTAAGTCATATATATTATGATGGCTTCCAAGCTGCTCTATTTTAAACCATTTGCCAACAGCTTTTAAAAGCTAGTCTAACCCTCAAATCCAAACCCAAATATAGATCTAGATCAGAAATTTTTAAATAACCCCCGTTCTTATAACGGGATGATGCATGACACTGGATTCTAAATACAAATCTAGATTTTAATTGTCTAGCTTAAGCCTATCTTGGGAAAAAATATGCCATTTGAATTTTGAGCTAAATTTATGGAGGATAGGTCCATCAATGACTATTAGCCAAGATGGTCAGGGACACAACCCCATGTCCTTAAGACTCTCACTGCCAGAAGTGGGGACTGGCTGACAGCGGATAATTGCCCTGTTCTGTTCATTCCCTCTGAAGCGTCCAACACTTGCCACTGTCAGAAGAAAGGATATTGGGTTAGATGGACCATCTGTCTGACTCAGTGTGGCCATTCTTATGTTCTTATGAAATTATGCTCACATCAGTTCTTATTTTATCCAAACTGGATCCTTTAGGCTCTGTCATACTCAGGGTGCAAGTAAAATCCATTTCTTGCTGGTACAGCTCGGGGCACTAGCTAAGGGGAGGCGTGTGACCTACCCATGTGACCATCCATGTGACTCCTCCCCACCCCAACCCCAGCCTGGAGCCCCCAGGCTATCCCCATCCTCTCTCCATGATCCATCCCACCTTACCTATGGGAGAGTGGGGGGGGGGGTCTGTCTTCCTCCTGCTGCACCAGAGACTTTGGAAAAGGAGCAGAACATGGGGCCACTGGGCAGCCCCATGCTGGCAGCTCCTCCAGCATGGCTGTACCACCCTCAGTCCCTCCCCTTCCACACAGCTGCAGCTCCTCCGTCTGTACAGCAGCCCTGCCGGGGGGCAGGGCTGGAAGCGTACAGCTGTGCCAGAGAGGAGTTGCTGGTGCCCTGCTCCTTTTGGGCTCTCCCAGGAACCACAGCAGGGAAAGGACAAATTGGAGAAATGGTCTGAGGTAAACAGGATGAAGTTCAATAAAGATAAATGCAAAGTGATCCACTTAGGAAGGAACAATCAGTTTCACACATACAGAATGGGAAGAGACTGTCTAGGAAGGAGTATGGCAGAAAGAGATCTAGGGGTCATAGTAGACCACAAGCTTAATATGAGTCAACAGTGTGATACTGTTGCAAAAAAAGCAAACGTGATTCTGGGATGCATTAACAGGTGTGTTGTAAACAAGACACGAGAAGTCATTCTTCCACTTTACTCTGCACTGGTTAGATCTCAACTGGAGTATTGTGTCCAGTTCTGGGCACCGCATTTCAAGAAAGATGTGGAGAAATTGGAGAGGGTCCAGAGAAGAGCAACAAGAATGATTAAAGGTCTTGAGAACATGACCTATGAAGGAAGGCTGAAAGAATTGGGTTTGTTTAGTTTGGAAAAGAGAAGACTGAGAGGGGACATGATAGCAGTTTTCAGGTATCTAAAAGGGTGTCATCAGGAGGAGGGAGAAAACTTGTTCACCTTAACCTCCAATGAAAGAACAAGAAGCAATGGACTTAAACTACAGCAAGGGAGATTTAGGTTGGACATTAGAAAAAAGTTCCTAACTGTCAGAGTAGTTAAACACTGGAATAGATTGCCTAGGGAAGTTGTGGAATCTCCATCTCTGGAGATATTTAAGAGTAGGTTAGATAAATATCTATTAGGGATGGTCTAGACAGTATTTGGTCCTGCCATGAGGGCAGGGGACTGGACTCGATGACCTCTCGAGGTCCCTTCCAATCCTAGAGTCTATGAGTCTATGAGCATAACCCTCAGCCCCACGCCCTGCCCTTCCATGGAGCTGGATCTCCATCCTCGTACTACAGCAGCAGTCCAGCCAGATGATAGGGCTGGGTGCGGTACAGCTGTCGGAGGAGCTGCCGGCATCCTGCTCCTTTTCCTTGCTGCCCCTCCCTGCTGGGAAAAGAGCAGAACCCGCAGCCTCACCCCTGTCTTTCCACAGAGCTGCATCTTCCTCTGTACAGCAGCGGCCTCACTGGAGGACAGGGCAGAGGGGTCAGGGCTGGGGGTTCTGCTCATTTCCCCGCAGAGAGAGGAAGCAGGGAAAAGGAGCAGAATGTCAGCAGCTCTCTCCTGCCCTTTCACAGAACTGCCTCTCCTCCAGCTCCATCAGTACAGCAGCAGCCCCAGGGGAGGACAGGGCTGGGGGGTGGGGCTGGGGGTAGTATAGCCACGTGGGGCTGCCAACTCCTCCTGTGTCTTTCCCGCTGTACTGGGTATAAATAACTTGCTGGTATGGTGTACTCGAGTGTACCAGTGTACTTGCACTGCTGGCCATACTCATAGGACCAGATTCTCACCCCTCCTGTGGCTTCCTTACACTGCCTCAGTGGCACAAAGTAGCCATATTGGAAAAGGTACAGAGAAGGGCAATGAAAATGATTAGGGTTATGAAACAGCTTCCACGTAAGGAGAAATTAAAAAGATTAGGATTGTTCATCTTAGAAAAGAGATGACTAACATAGGACTATGAGAGAGGTCTGGAAAATCATGAATGGTGTCAAGAAGGTGAGTAAGTGAAGTGTTATTTACCCCTTCGCATAACACAAGAACCAAGGGTCACCCAATGAAATTAATGGGCAGCAGGTTTAAAACAAATATAAGGAAGTACTTCTTCACACAGCACACTGTCAACTTCTGGAACTCATTGCCAGGGGAGGTTGTGAAGGCCAAAAGTATAACTCGGTTAAAAAGAATTAGATATGTTCATGGAGGATAGGTTCATCAATGGCCCTTAGAAAAGATGATCAAGAATGCAACCAAGGCGCTGGGAGGGTCCCTAAATCTCTGACTGCCAGAAGCTGGGACTGGATGACAGGGGATGGATCACTTGATAATTGCCCTGGTCTGTTCATTCCCTCTGAAGCACCTGGCACTGGCCATTATTGAAAGACAAAGATCCTGGGCCACATAGACCACTGGTCTGACCCCGGATGGCCATTATGTTCTCATGTTCAGAAAGCATTACTACAGGGGCAGCTAAGGATTCCTTGAGAGACAGTCTATGCTACTGCATCCCTCACTTTGTGTGGGAGATATGTCAGGAAAGGCATGCTGAGATGCAGAGTGGATTGCACAGCATTTGACTTGATCCCCAGATGCCTGTCGTGTAGGACAGTGGTTTTCAACCTTTTTTCATTTGCTGACCCCTAACAAATTTCAAATGGAGATGTGGACCCCTTTGGAAATCTTAGACCTAGACTGCAGACCCCCAGAGGTCCACTGACCACAGGCTGAAAACTAGTGTAGGAGGCTCAGTGGTGCAGAAAGCATTCTCCGTGCATTTGGCATATACTGTAGAGAGTTTTGTAGGGCTGTATCATGCTCAGTGTAAATGGAATGCTTGTCAGTTTTAGCAGCATGCTTCTACCAAGCTTTGCTGAGTATGGAGAAATGACAATTTTTGGAGGCTTATTGTCAGAGACCAGATCAGCTAGGACCAACTGCTGGCCTGCTCCCTGACTAACTTCAGTGCTAGAGAGCCATGAGCCAATCCACACTGCCTGGGAACTGACAGAGTGGCCACAGCCCCTGACTGGCTGCTGGTTTAAAAGCCCTGCTTATAATCCTGGCCCTGACAGCAGATCAGCAGCTGTTTAATGCATATCATGCCTGCAGCTGTGCTTGCCCTTGTTCTAGTCCCTGCTCCCTTCTGGCTTCAGACTTCTGGCTTCAATCCCCAGCTCTGCATGACTTACCACTCTGGTTGAACCTCCAGTTCTAACATTTGGCTTCTACCTCTCCAGTACTGAATGCTGGCTCCAACTCTGAGTTACCCAGGTTGGGCATTTGGCTTCTGTCCCTTCAGTACTGACTCTTGGCCTGTTTCCTGGACTCTGCCCATCCTGAACCCAGCTCTAACTGGTAGGCTGAACTCTTGCTTCCACCACTAAGCCTGACCAGCCATGGCCCAGTCAGCTATAGTTTGAGCAGCCCCAATACAAAGGCTAAGGACCCACATTGCCGGCATGGATCCCACTCAGGCCAGTTTTTCCCTGGCGGAACTGGTGGGAGCCCGTACAGAACTTGCAGGTGCAGAATGAGGCCCTACAAGCCCAGGAGACTTCACTATCAACCTTGGCTCTCGCCCACCAGGAGCCAAAGGCCCCACTCCCAGACAAGTTTAGTGGTAATTGTAGTCAGTTCTGAGGTTTCTTAAATCAATTCTGAGGTTTCTTAAATCAATTCAGGTTCCTCTTCTTGTTACACCCTCAGTTGTTCCGCACAAAGCAGGCCTGAGTAGGGCTCATTATTAGTCTGCTCACTGGGGAAACCTTGGTCTGGGCCTCCCAACTTGAAACGGTATATACCCCTCATGGGTCAGTTGAAGCAGTTAATTCAGGCCATGTTGGTTCTCTTCAGTGACCCTCACCACACCAAACTGCTGAAGCTGTGCCACAAGCACTACAACAAGGGTGTCAATCAGCCACCAATACGCTGCCAAATTCCATCACCTTGCTGCACAGTCTCATTAGTGGTGTTCACAGAGTCATCCATTTCAGATTGGGCCAAACGATGATACAAAGGATGCACTGATGTGGGCTGAGCTGCCATCCTGTCTCACAACCTGATCAACCTATGTATCAGAACTGACAACTGCCTTTCTGAGCAGCACCATGAATATGGCCCAACCCCGTGAGCCCTGACAAAACCCAGGCCTTCCCACCCTCAACAATGCACCTGTTCCAGAATCCATGTATTTTGACTAGGCCCACCCAGGATATCAACTACAGCCTTGGCTAAGAGTCATGTGGCTTTTAGGTCATGCAGTAGAGCCTCATGCAATAGCTCCAAGCCCCTACTTGTAATGCTGACAGACCCTGGTTGTCGGTGAACTTGGGACCTCTGAAGCCATTATATGTTCTAATGCAGGGGTCCCCAACGCAGTGCCTGTGGGTGCGATGGTGCCCGCAGGGGCATCTAAATTCGCCTGCATCCTGGCCAGTGATGGAGCATCCGCCGAAATGCCGCTGAATTTCTGCAGTGTTTCGGTGGCGACGCCTCTCAATGATGTCACTTGTCAGCGGTAAGTGACGTCAAGGCGTCGCCACCGAAACACAGCAGAAATTCAGCAGCGACACCTCTCTATGACGTCACTTGTCGGTAGTAAGTGACATCATCGAGAGGCATCGCCACCGAAACGCCGCTGAAATTTAGCAGCATTTTGGCAGGTGCTCCACCACCGCCACGGTCCTTCTTCTGGCGCCCGCCAGATGAAAAGGTTGGGGATCACTGGTCTAATGCCTTGGAACTGACAGAATGGTCACAGTACCTGACTGACTGTAGGACTGGTAGTCCTGCTTATAAGCCTGCCCCGATCCTCACCCCACAGTGGCTCAGTGGCTGCTCTCTAAGTACCATGCCCACAGCTGTGCTTGCCCTTGTTTTCAGTCCCTGCTCCAGCCTGCTTCCAGTTCCTGCTCCCTTCAGACTTACAGCTTTGATCCCTGGCTCTGCCTTTGATTTATGACTCTGGTTTCCTTTTGGTTTTGGCATTTGGCTTCTGTTTCCAATACTGATCACTGGCTCCGCCTCTGGCTTATGACTCTGGTTTACCCTTCAGCACTGGCATTTGGCTTCTGTCCCTCCAATGCTGACCTTCATTTCCTATACTCTGCCCACCCTGGATCTAGCTGTAACTGGTTAGCTGAACTCTTGTCTCCGCCCCTACGCCTGACCACATACAGCACAATCTGTTACACTTTTAACTCAGTCAAATCTGGGTAGATTTTCAGGGGGACCAAAAAAAAGTCATCTTTCTGACACCCTGGAGAGGCTTCAAACACCACCAGATTACGTTTCCCTGATCCAAAGCATGGATGTGCTAGAGCTCTTTGAAGAAACGAAGAGGAAAAAATTAACAGTGGCAAAACTGCCTGTTGTTTGCTAGCATTGTTTTTGGAAATGGTTGAATCATTTTCAGTGAAACTATTCAAAGATATTCAGCCTCAGGCAGAGACCAACCATGGAGAATTTCAGCCTTAATGGTTACAGTTTGTCCAAATTATAAACAACTAAATCCAAGGTTTAGAATGGAAAGTGTTAGGCAACTTTACCGATAGGCATCGCCACCAGCTCTGCCCCTCATGTCTGTACAATGGCAGAGCTAGACTAATTCCAATTATTTTCTTACATTGAAGGCTTAATCGTTCAAATTTGTGTGCAAGATTTCAGTGGTTTTTCAGTGTATTTTTCATGGATGACACCATATTGTTCACTGACAGCAGCTAATAATCCAGTGCCAAGGAAGTTGTGCTGTAGACTTGTTATTCACCACAGCATGGGTCAGAGGTTTCCGTAAAGAGAAAATACAAAATATTTGGCAAGGCTTGAGCTTGAAACGCATTCACTTATTTGCAGAAAAATAATGATCATGGGGACATGACTGAGACAAACCAAACAAAGAGAAAAACAGGGTATTTTCTTCAGTATGTGCAATTAATGCTTCTGTCAACAACAAATAAACGTCAAGAGCAAAGTAATGAAACTAGGATCAGTGCAGAGTTGAGTAGCTAATATGCATTAAGTATCAGAGGGGTAGCCATGTTAGTCTGGATCTGTAAAATCAGCAAAGAATCCTGTGGCACCTTATAGACTAACAGATGTTTTGGAGCATGAGCTTTCGTGGGTGAATACCCACTTCGTCAGATGCATGTAGTGGAAATGTCCAGGGGCAGATATATGTATGTAGGCAAGCTAGAGATAATGAGGTAAGTTCAATCAGGGAGGATGAGGCCCTGTTCTAGCAGTTGAGGTGTGAGGAAAACCAAGGGAGGAGAAACTGGTTTTGTAGTTGGCAAGCCATTCACATTCTTTGTTTAATCCTGAGCTGATGGTGTCAAATTTGCAGATGAATTGAAGCTCAGCAGTTTCTCTTTGAAGTCTGGTCCTGAAGTTTTTTTTGCTGCAGGATGGCCACCTTAAGGTCTGCTATAGTGTGGCCAGGGAGGTTGAAGTGTCCTCCCACAGGTTTTTGTATATTGCCATTCCTAATATCTGATTTGTGTCCATTTATCCTTTTCCGTAGCGACTGTCCAGTTTGGCCGATGTACATAGCAGAGGGGCATTGCTGGCATATGATGGCATATATTACATTGGTGGAGGTGCAGGTGAATGAACCGGTGATGGTATGGCTGATCTGGTTAGGTCCTGTGATGGTGTCGCTGGTGTAGATATGTGGGCAGAGTTGGCATCGAGGTTTGTTGCATGGATTGGTTCCTGAGCTAGAGTTACTATGGTGCGGTGTGCAGTTACTGGTGAGAATATGTTTCAGGTTGGCATGTTGCCTGTGGGCGAGGACTGGCCTGCCACCCAAGGCCTGTGAAAGTGTGGGATCGTTGTCCAGGATGGGTTGTAGATCCCTGATGATGCGTTGGAGGGGTTTTAGCTGGGGACTGTATGTGATGGCCAGTGGAGTCCTGTTGGTTTCTTTCTTGGGTTTGTCTTTCTTCTGGGTACACGTCTGGCTCTGTTGATCTGTTTCCTTATTTCCTTGTGTGGGTATTGTAGTTTTGAGAATGTTTGGTGGAGATTTTGTAGGTGTTGGTCTCTGTCTGAGGGGTTAGAACAGATGCGATTGTACCTCAGTGCTTGGCTGTAGACAATGGATCGTGTGATGTGCCCGGGATGGAAGCTGGAGGCATGAAGGTAGGCATAGCGGTCGGTAGGTTTTCGGTATAAGGTGGTGTTAATGTGACCATCACTTATTTGCACCGTGGTGTCCAGGAAGTGGACCTCCCGTGTAGATTGGTCCAGGCTGAGGTTGATGGTGGGGTGGAAGCTGTTGAAATCATGGTGGAATTTTCCAGAGTCTCCTTCCCATGGGTCCAGATGATGAAGATGTCATCAATATAGTGTAGGTAGAGAAGGGGCGTGAGTGGACGAGAGCTGAGGAAGCGTTGTTCCAGGTCGCCCATAAAAATATTGGCATATTGTGGGGCCATGCGGGTGCCCATAGCAGTGCCACTGATCTGGAGATATGAATTGTCATCAAATTTGAAATATTTGTGTGTGAGGATAAAGGCACAGAGCTCAGCAGCCAGTTGTGCTGTGGCATCATCAGGGATACTGTTCCTGACAGCTTGTATTCCATCTGTGTGTGGGATGTTCGTGTAGAGAGCCTCTACGTCCATAGCGGCTAGGATGGTGTTTTCTGGAAGGTCACCAATGCATTGTAGTTTCCTCAGGAAATCAGTGGTGTCACGGAGATAGCTGGGAGTGCTGATGGCATAGGGTCTGAGTAGAGAGTCCACATATCCAGACAGTCCTTCAGTGAAAGTGCCAATGCCCGAGATGATGGGACATCCAGGATTTCCAGGTTTATGGATCTTGGGTAGTAGACAGAATAACCCTGGTCAGGGCTCTAAGGGTATGTTGATTTGTTCCAGTGTTAGTGTAGGGAGTGTCCTGAGTAGATGTTGCAGTTTCTTAGTATATTCCTCAGTGGGATCTGAGGGAAGTGGCCTGTAGAATTTGGTGTTGGAGAGTTGTCTGGCAGCCTCCTTTTGGTAGTCAAACCTGTTCATGATGACAACAGCGCCTCCTTTATCAGCCTCTTTGATGATAATGTCAGGGTGGTTTCTGAGGCTGTGGATGGCATTGCGTTCTGCATGACTTAGGTTATGAGGCAAGCGATGTTGTTTTTCCACAATTTCTGCCTGTGCACGTTGGCGGAAGCATTCAATGTATAGGTCCAGACTGTCATTTCGACCCTCAGGGGGAGTCCATGAGTCTCTAGATGAGACGTGATATATCAGTCCCTGAGAAATCGATTGCTACCCACCGATACGGCCGGTAGTGAAGACATAGCCTCAGTCTTTCTCTGACTGTTTACTCCAGGGCAGGGTTTAGGAAGTGCAGATTGTTAAAGTAGTTAGTCTGTGAATAACAAAAGCCAGGAAGAATTATAGGGTCAGTGTGGGTCCAGTAGCTGGACTAAGGAATCCCATTGGTATGCTCTATAATAGAGTGGTGTCTCTTATCTGCCACAAGAAACACTTCATCAGGGGGCAGTTTCTGCACTCTGGAGAGCACAGGGGCTGCAACTGTAGCTGGCCCTTAGACAGCGGGCACAAGAAAGGTGACAGCTCCAGCACTTTTCTTACTCTCACAGGGGCAGACCATAGTCTGGTCAAAAGGATACAGGGAATAATCACAGCTTTCTGTCGCAAAAGGGAGACAAGATGGGTGAGATATTGGACTAACCGGTGAAAGATATTCCTCACCCATCTTGTGTCTAATATCTTGGGACTGGCACAGCTACCACTATACTGAATGCTGTCGCAAAAGAGACTGTAGGAGGTAGCTGTCACGAGAGATTCAGCTCAGTCGATTTAGTTAAAGGCAGTGAGTGGGAAATTTAAGGCAGGGCAGGGGTATGTGTGATATTTTTATCATGTGCAATGGCTCTCAATGAAAATCTCAGGTCCATTCCTGCTGGCCAGGACTGCACATTGTAATGGAATTCCCAACATGAATCTGCAGTACCTGAGGGACCTGCAGGAATGGAACTGACCTTTTCAGTAATACCAGTTGTAGAGAAAATAAAAGAGGGGATATTCAGCTGCAAATATTTAAAGGCACGCTTGGAAAGATACTTGGAAAAAGAAATCACAGGTAAAGCAAAGGGAAGGACAGTGGTAGTCTCAAATACAGGTAATTTTTACCCTTTTTAAATATAATTTGATTGTATTCATTCTTCATTTGTTGTTTTCTTTTCTGCCTATCTGACAATCACTGTACTCCATTCGGCAAAGTGCTTTGAACCATAGATTAATGGGCCCTGTATTTTTACTATAGCTCTAAAGCCTTCTGTGAGCCTTTTTATACCTATATTTGTGTTACTTTACTTTCCCTTCCACACCAAGGCTCCACCAAGGGCCATTCCCACCCACTTTATGGGAAGAGGAGTAACAGCCCCTTGGTGCTTGTTCTCCCAACAGCATTGTGACATGTGATGTGAATAACCTGCACAGGGAAGTGAGGGGGTTCTTTATGCTCCCCTTCCCAAATTCCTTGTGTGAGTATAGAGTCTGGCTTCTAGTCTGGTGCACAGCCTGGTTTGAGAAAAGAATTGACTAGAACTAGATATGAGCCAAGGAAGTGAGGTTCAGTTCTGAATCAAGGTTAGGTTTAGGTTAGGTGTGACAGGGCTCCACTCACCATGCCGGTGCCTCCTGCTGTCCATCTTGGGGATTAGCTCTGCAGGCTAGTATGCCCTCTCCAGATGGTGCATTGCCTGCTGTCACCTGGTCCTGGACCCACGTCACTCCAAAGACTGCGGTATCCTCTTCATGACACAGCACTCCGGCCATGTCACAATGTGTGCTCCCCCATTCCAAGGGTAAGTGCTGCAGTCCAACCGTCCCACCATTTCCCCAGTGGCAACTGCAGCCACTGGTCTGGCCACTTCCCTGTTACTCCAGCACCCTCTTTGCCCTTACCTCAGGGACTCAGCCTGCAAATCCCAGCAGCCAGCCAGGAGCTCTCTCTAGCTCGCCCAGTTCCTGCTAGCAGCACTGCTCTGTCCAGGGTGCTAGCTTCTTTCTGCCTGCCAGACACCCAGTCCTCCGTCCTTAAGCTCCAGGGAGTAAGTGACGGCCCTGCCCTGCAGCTCTTCTTATATGAGTCTACCAGGCCCTGAATGGCTGTTCCTTTCAGCCCCTCTCTAACTGGCTGCCTCCTGCAAAGCCTCCCTAGGACTCTATTAACCCCTTACAGGCCAGTGTTGGGCCGACTCCCCATCACACTACAGTTCTGGGTTTGTGCTTCAGGAAGAATCAAGGGTGGAAAAGGCCTGAGTTGGATTTAATGGTGCTGAAAAATTGAGTGAACTTAGATTTCCATCACTTTGGGCCTGACATCTAAAGAAAACAGATGTTCCCTTATGTTTCAGTTAAATCTAAATGAGAATTCAAAATTGGTCTCTCTAGATTTGGAAACAACCAGGAATCAAAAGGCAGGTTCAGGTGCAGGTTTTCAAATCTGAACCCTAGGAAATTTGAAGGGGTTCAAATTCAAGATGCTAGTTTTGTACCATTTTAAAATAATACATGAATAAGACTTTTTGGTGGGTAAAAAACGTAGTTTTCCTTTTGAGTAGAGCTCATTTATGAACAGTAACTAACATGCTTTGGGTTTGATGTAATATTTTTACCACTTGTTTGATGACTTGTCACAGTGCATTTGTGGTTGGCTGCAATGCTCATATTAATCATCCACAAATCCTAAAGATGAGTACATTATCTAACATTATACTACTGCATATCTTGTTTCACTATCTCTCATGCTCTGTGTTGCTTTGTCTAGATTGTTGGTCAGGCTCTCTGTTTATGCCTGGATTTTGGTGCAGAAGGTTATAAAGCTTGGAGTTTCTAATGGATTTGCTCTGTGGCTGCAGCTGAACAGTGCAAGCAAATCCAGCCAATGCCACTACAGCTCCTGAAGGAGCCATATTGCCACAGGGCATGGGGGCTAGTGGAGCAGAAACCATCCCCTAAATGTCTCTGATCTGAGAGGTATTGGGAAAATTCTATGAACGGAATTTTCCTCCCCACTCGTAGCCCTCTTCTTTGGGCTTTTCTGCTGCAGAGGGTGATTTCATCCAATAAATCCGTTTTGTGTGTATGAATATGGGAGAAACATTAGGAGAAGTCCAGACATAGTGCAGTAGTGAATGGAGTATAAATGCAATGGTCAAAGATGCAGCCAGTTCTATTTTGCATATGGATATCTGCTACATTATAGGCAGAGCTCATAGCACTGCCTATTATTCAGGTTGCCCAAACATGTGATTATGTAATTAAAGACTGTCTTATAATGGAGACACGCAAGGGAGCAAATCAATGTTTCAGAGCGACAATCTTAATTCTGGCATTTTCTAACTTTTGAGTGCTTGCCTTTGCAACCTTAATAATGTTCTTTTAATAGATTTTTGTGTGGTATATATCTATCCATTTAGACACAACTGTAGATATGAGGAGTAATTCATAGTTTATCATATAGGTATCATCCTTTCTAAGATTTCACAGAGTGGCCAGGAGCAATGTATTGTGAGATACCATTTGCTAGAACTCCAAGCAGAAACAATTGACATGACCACCATTTGTTGGTCAATGTGTGCAGTTTGTAGCAGCGGACATGCTAGTCTTTGCCCTGAAGATGTACATCTCTGCTTGCACTTTCTTGAGCACTTTGGAGAGATTCTGCCTGACAACCAAACCTGGAACAATGCTGCTTGTTCCAAGTTTGTGGGAGCCCGTAATTTTTTTCTTCCTTAATTACTATTGCAAGTGAGGGTGGGATTTAGCACATATTTTGGAATATCAGGAAGTTCCTTCTTGGAATACAAATTATGGTACTGGCATCAGGGCTGGTGCAAGGATGTTTTGCGCCCTAGGCGAAACTTCCACCTTGCGCCCTCCCCCCGCTCCCCCATCCTGAAGTGACGCCCCCGCGGCAGCTCTCTCACTCTGCCCTAAGGCGCCCCCCTCGCAGCAGCTCTCCACCCTCCGCCCTGAGGCACCCCTCCGCCCCAGCTCACCCCTGCTCCGCGCACGAGCACCCCGAGCACGCCGTTGCTGCTTCACTTCTCCCGCCTCCCAGGCTTGCAGCACCAATCAGCTTAGGTGCCATGAGCCTGGGAGGCAGGAGAAGTGAAACAGCCATGGTGTGCTCGGGGAGTAGGTGGGGCAGGGGTGAGCTGAGGCGGGGAGTTCCTCTGCGTGCCACCCCTCCCTTCCTTGCTGCAGGCGGCTCTCCCAGCGCTCCCCTGCCCCAGCTCCCTCCACCTAAATGCCAGCAGCAACTGGGGCAGCCAAAGATCCAGCCGCTGCGGTCACTGCTGAAGAAAATGGCGCCCCTCAAATCCCAGCACCCTAGGCGACCGCCTAGGTCCCCTAAATGGTTGCACCAGCCCTGACTGGTCTCTCTAAAGTATGTTACCTTCTAGACTCAGATTTCAGCCTACAGACTACAGAAACCCATAGATGCCTGAATATTTCATGTATTAACACTAACAGTATAGATTTGGAGATCATCTTGCATTTTCATCCAAAGGTTCCAATACCAAATACCTGGATTTAAGATGTGACTGATAACTAAGGTCAAGTCCTTTCAGGCTGCCATTTATAGCTGATGTTAACATGGATCTTGGCGACATACAGTCTGAAAACCGGATATCCTTGGATTTCTTGTGGCATGTTCTATTTGCAAGTGGGTAGACAAGCCAAGGATTTAGAAAAGGCTGATGCTTATTTGGGACTTATACCTTTGGAGCATATTATGAATATGAGGAAAAAATGGCTAATAATAAGTTATTGTTCATTTGTAATACATTGTTGTATTGTGTAATACTGAAAATATCAGTAAGGAGGACCTATGCTTTTGGAAAGAGGAAGGCATTTGGTATTCCATTTTTAAACTAAATTATGACACTTTTAAAAATAAACCAAAATACAGTACAACTACGCATGCCTTAAATGTATTCTGATTGTATTCAGAAACTTGTCCAAGGTTGAGGGGAATCTATGGATTCGGCAATTGTGGCATTCCCTTTTCCTCTGTTTCTCCCCTTCTCTACTTTTCCTTCATTAAATGACATATTAATTCATTGTGCTTGCTTTATTTCTTTATTTGGTAGTGGGGTAGCATGGTATAGTAGTAGTACAGGGTCTCATCAGTCACTGAAATTCATGTTGCCATATAGTTTGCATACATATAGTTTAAAAAACATTAGCACACTGAAGTGTTTTGCTTATCAAAAATTATTCCAGCTAGGGGAACTAGATAACTTCATGGCTGGTTGCAGAATACAGAGCTTTTCACTTATAGTTCACTAGTTTAAATCGATTCCAGAGGATTAGAATTCTTTAGGAATTGTTAGATGTTCAATGGCCCCTGGTAGCAGGTGAGGTAGTCCTAGTCTAGGATCTAGTAGATAGGTATCCACATCACAAAAAATCTCATTACAATTTACATGAATTGGAACCTGCCTGTCTTGATTGACAGGCTCTGCTGACTAGCCATGGACAGGGGTATAGAAACTCTAGAAGGCCCTGTCAAGTATAATTCCCAAATCTGAACCTTAGCATCCAGGATATGGGTACTAGCATGAATTCCCCTAAGCTTAATTACCAGCTTAGATCTGATAGGCTGCCACCAATCAGGACTTAGAGTAGAGTGCCAGATAGACTCTGGTCTCCTCAAAAACTTCCCAGGGGGCCCCAAGACCCAAATTCCTTGAGTCTCACAACAAAGGGAAATAAACCATTCCCTTCCCCCTCCCTTCTTCCTCCCAGCTCCTTCCCGCCCTGGGAACACTAGGAGATACCGTGAATCAATTCCTTGAAACACAACACAAAGAGATCAAGTTTCTCTCTCCCCCTCACCCAGAGGCAATACAAATTTACCTTTCCCTCCTTGCTTCCCACCAATTCCCTGGTATATACAGACTCAATTTCTTTGAGCCTTAATTAGGAGAGAAAAATCAATAGGTCTTAAAAGCAAAACTTTTAATAAAAAAGAAAGAAAAAAGTAAAAGGTTTATCTCTGCACTTTAGATGGTAAACAATAACAGGGTCTTTCAACTTATAAACAATAGAAAGAAACTTTCTCCAGCAGAAACACAATTTAAGCTACTTCCAGCAAGTACACATATGCAAATAAGAAACAAATTAAAAGACTATAACCACCTTTTTTCTTACTCACAATTCTGAATAGATAAGAGACTAGCAGGGAGATTGGCAGAAACCTGGTTGCACCTCTAGTCCCGTCCAGGACCCAGAGAGAACAAAGCCAAACCCAAAACCCACAAACAAAGGCTTCCATCCACGAGATTTGAAAGTATCTTGTCTCCTGATTGGTCCTCTGGTCAGGTGTTTGCAGGTCACTGTTTGTTAACCCTTTATAGGTGAAAGAGACATTAACTCTTAGCTATCTGTTTATGACAGGCCCAGCTTACAGGAGTGGTGAAATGTGCATTGCTACTAGGTATGCTGGACATTCTCCGTACATAGAGGGATTTAATTTCAAGGCCCATCGCTTTGGCACCTTTAATGAACAGTGAGATAAAATGCATTTTGAAAAGTTGGTAACTGAAACATCATAACTGTTTGCTAAGAAAGCTTACAAGAGCTTAAATTATTATAAAATGTCTAGTATTTCTTCTAGTTTTCTGAATGTTTTTTTCAACAGCTTCTCAATTTTCTTTGTGAGTCTAATAATGTGGCTTTTATTTCAGACTAAAAGATTCCAATATAATGATAGAAGATCGATCCTATAAGTTGAGTCCCAAAGCAAAGAGGGCAAAACAGAGTTTATTCTCTGAGGAAAAAGAAAATAAAGCCATTGACTATGTAGTACCAGTGTTCACAGGACGGTATGTTTGTTTTCCTTTCCCTTTTTCTTGGTGTACTTGTTAATTTATAAAATATTCCTTATGATAATAATTAATAATCCATCTCTTTTTTTTATCTATCAACATCAAAATGCTTTTAAAAAGATGGGTTAGTTTTCTCTACTTTACATATAGGAAACACACAGAAGTTAAGTGTCTTGCCCCCGGTCACTGAATGTATCAATGACAAAGCCAGGAAGGAAACTCAGGTATTCTGATTTAGTTTTGTGCCCTTGTTATCTGGATTGTGCACACCATATTTCCTATGAGAAGGAAAGAGAGTTATGGACATTTAACCATGAAAACTGGGCTTGATGCAGGAATTACTGAGTAAAATTCTATGCCATACGTCAGATTAGATCATCATAATGGCTTTTCTGGCTTTTCACATCTGTGAATCTGTGGTGAATTTGAAGGGTCATGTTCCTCGAAATCTGAGAAACAAGTTTGTACACACAATTTTGTTGGCTTTTCTAGTTTAAAGATTTTCTCTATAATTTAAATGTCTCTTATCAAGTCAGTGTTAAATATGGCAAAATTGAAAAACGTGGTCATGTTTTGCCCTGGTAGAGGAAAAAATGTTAATGATAAAACTAATTAAGATCTTAAGTTCAACATAATCAACTCTAATTCTCCCAGGTACTGGTGGTATTTATATCATATCTGCTGTTGATGTGATAAATTTCTGCTGCAGCAATGTCCTAAGTAAATCTGAATGTGAACTATACATAGTAGCCAAAACCAAGGCAAACATGGAGACTTTCCTGGGATATGGTGTAATGATTTATTATGAGATAATGACAGTCCAAGCATAGTCATTTGTTCAGGTTTATTCATACCAGGACAGGTCATGGAAAACTAACTTGTGATTGGAGATTAGGAGAAAAGCCCATTTGTTGTCAAATACACACCTCTGTTTAGCTTTTATGTCTCCTGCAAAGCTGTGCTTTTCACATGACATTTATGAAGTGTGAGAGACAAGGTAGATGAAGTAATATCTTTTATTGGACGAACTTCTGTTGGTGGAAGGGACAAGCTTTTGAGTTTCACAAGCTCTTCTTCAGGTTTGGAGAAGGAAACTAGAATGTCCAAGCTAAATACAAGGTTGGACAGATTAGTCATAAAGGGTTCACAAATATTGTAGGAGGCCACATAAAATGAAGTAATTCATACTTGTATCATTGTAGGACAATGGAGGGTCAGTGGGCAGCATGTGTTGTAAGTTGTTGCAAAGGGCCATAAAACCAATATCGCTGTTAAATCTCTGTTACTGTCCGGTGGAGTTATGAATTTAGGTTCCCAGGCTCATCTGTTGAAGGTGTTCTGCACGTTTCCTTTCAGGATGAGGATTGAGAGGTCAGATGTGGAGTGGTTGCTATGTGAAAAGTGTTCCCCAATGGGAGAAGGTGTGGAATTCAGTGGGCTACTGCTGAATTTACATTTGTAAATTGTAGCACTTCTACTGTGTTTGTAACCTCATGCTTTTGTGTGGAATTCAGATTTTCATCTCGTTAGTGGGACACATTTGCTTTTGCCTTTTTAATACCCTGTTTTTGAGATAAGGCATCTCTAGCCCAGAGGTTTTCTTTCTTGTTCTATTCCCTCCCATTATCTCTAAATCCAAGAGCCATTTTTCTTTTACTTTTCCTACTCCTCCAGGCCAGAGATTCACTACTCTTTAATTCAACTAAGATACAAAGATATATGCCCTCTACAAAGCACTATTTTGGAGTTTTAAGTATGTCTCTCATGATGGAAATAGATAAATTTAAAATGTCATGCACAATTTGCAATAAATCTACTTTAAGGCTACTTACAATTTATGGCACTATGTGATTTAGGGCAGGTCTACACTAGAAGTTGCACCGCTGTAGCATGTCTGGTGAAGCCACTCAAAGCTGCTGGGAGAGTGCTCACCCATTGGCATAATTACTCCACCTCCACAAGAGGTGGAAGTTATGTAGGTGGGAGACACTCTCCTGCCAACATAGCGCCAATGTGGACAGCGCTTAAGTTGCTGTAACTTGTGCCACTGAGGCGATGCCTTTTTCATACCCCTGAGCGATGCAAGTTAGATCGACTTCAGTAGTAGTGTAAACCTGTGCTCAGCTAACTGGGCTGTTTTAAAGAGTGTTGCCTTTTGGTATGTTCCATTAGCTGCTACCCCATCTCTCCAAGACAAACATGTCTCCTTTTAGGTGTGCCTAACCTTTACAAATACAGGATTTATTCCTCCTTTTGGAAGGAAGTGTTGTCCAGCAACTGGATGACATTAATCCTGATTTGCTTTACTTTGTGTTGCTTTACTACCGGGTTATGTGATTTGGGGCATGTCATGACCACTCTGTAATTCATTTTACTTGTTTGTAAAATTAGTATAATAGTTCCTAACTCAGAAAGGAGTTCTGAAGCTTAATTAATTTCTGTCTGTACAGCACCTGGAAATCCTAAAATAAAAGGTGCTATAGAATTTTAAAATATTATCATCAGTACAATTATTATGCCTTATACTACTACCTATTGTCGACCCTATTTCCTGCACATGGCAACTCAGAATGTTGTGAATGCTTTGGGGCCATTTTGTTGGCCAGCACTGTGATTTTGAATCAGTTTAAGAGTTTTAAAAGGCACATGATGGTCATTAAGTGTCCAAGTAGGCATTTTATCACGTGTTTTTGTTTTTGTGAATTTGTTGGCATCATATTGATGTTTGTGTGCCAGGATTGTGGAAGTGATAGGTTGCAATAGCATCAAGTATTTATTCTTATTGAAGGGTAATAGCCCAGACTCATTGAACCATGTGCATGTTATAAATCAGACCTAAATTCTCCTGTGAAACCAATCCACAGTTTCCCATGCACAGATAGTTTGTACAAGGAGTAGGTACTTAAAAAGGTCAGCATTCTAGCCATTCTACAGTGCTATTATATTGGCTGTGGTACTGTTTCAATAATATTTCCACTGTTCCCTCTGTTTTCAGGGGTTTCAAAATCTGCTGTAAAAATTCACTCACATGGAATACAAAGACTCAACTCATTATTATTTGTTCTTACACACACAGAGTCAACATCAGCTTCTGTAGGATTGCAGGGTATAAGTCAATGCAGAATTTGGTCCATGGAGGATAAAATTAGGGAAAACGTGTTGCTGTTCTAGCATATCAAGCACCGAGTGCCCAATCCAACTACCACTGAAGCCAATGAGAACATTTCCACTAAAGTTAATTGAAACAGAATCTGGCTCATAGACTGGAACTCTGCACCCAACAACACATGTAAGCTGTAAACTTGTGGGTGCCATATACTGAGAACTGTTTTCTTGAAGAAAGTATTTTAAATATATAATTTTAGGCTTGAACCTGCAGTCTATACCCAGGTAAAGTTCCCACTTATGTCAGTGAGAGTTTTGACTTTATAAGGAATGCGGAATCAGGCCCTAAATGCTCTGTTGTTTTTGCTGTGATTCACCCTTTCAGGGAACACTGAATCCTGATCTTTGGCCTTGGCAGATAAGGAAAGGAAGAAATTAGTTTCTCTTTTGTTTTAAAATTAAATTATTTATAAGCTGTAGATCTACACACTTGAGGACCACTCCTGCAAGGTGCTAAGCCCGTGTTTGGAGCTGGGGATGCTTATTAACTCACAGAAGCTGCTCAGCAGCTTAAGGATCAAATCCAAGTTCCATTAACGTTGTGGTATCAAATGCTACCAAATTCATGGTCCATTTTGATCACTTTCATGGCCAGAGGGTTTTAAAATTGGTCAATTTCACATTTTCATCTGTTTACATCTGAAATTTCATAGTGTTGTAACCATGGGCATCCCAACCCAAAAGGTACCCAGAAATTGGTCTGATCTTGCCCCTCCCAGAGCTGTCATGCAAGGGAAGGACAAGTTCTGTCCCTCCCCAGCCCAGCAGAGACAAGCAGTTAGGAGCCCCCTGGCTGGGGCACTCTGAGCAGGAGGGGGAGATCGGACTCCCCTCCACCAATCTCTTCCAACTGCAGGAACCTCCAGTGGTGGGCAGGGAGCTTCCTGCAGCAGGGGGAGGCCCTTGGACATAGGTCTAATCTCCACACCCCCCAGCTGCCATGCAAGGAAAGGATAAGTCCTCTCCCTCCCCAGCCCAGCAGAGACTTGCAGCTAGAAGCCTCTTGGCTGGGGCACTGCCACCAGTAAGAGGAGATCATATTTCATGGGGATGGGCTTATTTCACTGTCCATGACACATTTTTCATGGCAGTGAAATTGGTAGGGCACTAACCATTTGTAATGAAAAAGAAAACAAGGTCAGGTTGCCTTTAAAATAAAAATGTCATTGATTCAGCCAAAGTGAATTTAGATAGCTACATTTATATTTATTGAATTAGGGCAGATCTACATTTAAAAATCTGCATTGGTGCAGCTGCACTGCTGCATCGCTTCAGACGTTACTGTGCTGATGGGAGAGCTTCCCCTGTCAGAGTAGTTAATCCACCTCTGAGAGAGGAAGTAGCTATGCTGACTGGAGAAGACCACCCATCGACACAGCACTGTCTGCACTGGAGGTTAGATTGGAGTAATTGTGTTGCTCAGGGGCATGGATTTTTCACATCCTGAGCAACATAATTATACCAATGTAAGTTCGTAGTGTAGACCTGGCCTGAGAAATGAGTTTTTAAAACAATTTTTAGAAATCACCATCACTGTTTTTGTAGTTTCATGTGGTGATTGTGAATGTTGTTGCCAACACTGAGGAAGAGAAACCATTTTACTGGTACTTCCCAGGAAGTCCTGTCTGCCAAAGTAGCTCAAAACACTAACAGCTGACTTCAGAATTTGAATATATGAGAAAGACAGGAGACAGTCAATGCTGTCATATAAGTTGCCTCAGTACTTTCAGGATTTTATATGTGTGGTTAATTTAACAGTTCATTCCAATGCTGAGTTGCATTGCTTCTCTTTATTGACATTGACACCAAATTGTAAAGGTGGCAGCTTCGGCAGTTATTTATGTTTTTCTTTAGAGGTGGCCTCAAGTAATTCCCCAGATCCAAACTCCCTGAACTTTGGGTGTTTCAGTCAGAATTCCTCTTTAGATGTCTTATAGTTAAATGGATACTGTCAACTGGAAATCTAGTTGTTTTAAAAAAAGAGAGAGTTAAAAGTAGTTTCAATTACTTCTCTGTCCCTGGTTATCCCTGACAGTTGTTACTGGTTTACATTTAAATTAAAAAAAAAAATGTTTTCCTCTAACCTGTTGCTGCGTGGAAGGCCCACATAAACAGGGACAACTGATTCTGTAACAGAGCATACAGGTGAAAATGACATTACAAAAGTGCCGTCTAATGCACAACATTAGCAAATTTAGAAAAAAAGGAATTTCTCCCCACAATCTCTTTCAGTTATAATAAGTGAAAGGAAGCTCTAGCCCTGTATCCAAACATAAGATTGGGTCCTTTTCTTAGTGTCATGAATATATAATGATACATATAGTGTGAGACTGAAAAAGTTGTCAGCTTTACCTAAAATTAATGGGTACTACAGAATCTGCAGTAAAGCACTTAGCAATTTTAAAGTAAAGCCATTTATTTTGCTAAACCAAATGTTGTGCAGTAGCTGTATTCACCAGAAACACAGTAATGCACCCCTCACATCAGGGAACCCACACTGCACACTGAAACAGCTCTGAAACTCTGACACTTCTAAAGCAAAAAGGCTGCAATACTGTTCCCACATGTGATTCTGAAGGCAGAATTAGACATGGTGATATTTGTGACCAAAAGCACCCTGTATTCACACCCTACACATTGTTCTATTAAATCTTTGTACAAAATATGCCTTGTGAGGCAATATTTGAAAACTAATAACTCTCTGATCAATAATATAATGGTGAAATGTATATAGCAACATCATATGCAGGGCCATTCATAGGTATTCTGGGGCCCTACGCAGCCCCCTCGTTGGGGTGTGTGGGGGGCCCCAGGCCTCTGCGGCGGAGGGGATTGGCTTGGGGGTCTGGGAGTAACCATCACCCCTGCACTCACTGGTGGCCGGCTGAGGCTAGGTTGAAGCACTTCCCAATGCTGGGGAGTGAAGACCCAACCCTGTTGCGGTCCTCAGGGGCATGGGGGCAAGGCTGGGGCAGAGCAGGGGTGGGAAGAGAAGAGGCTGGGGCAGAGCTGGGGTGGGGACCATGGGGAAGAGGCAGGGCAGGGGCTGGAGCAGCACGTAGCTGTGCAGGGCATCAGGAAATTTGGTGCCCCAAATTTCCTGGTGTCCTACATAGCTGCATACTTTGCATATGGATGGGGACAGCCCTGTTTATATGTAAAGTTATGATTTCCCCCTCAATAGTGTTACTTGTTCAAAACCAGCCCTGCCTAGGCAAAAAGTTGTTAACAAGGTCCATCCTAAACAAAGGAATGTGTCTTTACCTTAATTTACATATAAGTAATAAACAGGGTCATCAAGACAGCAAGGGGAGAGGATGGCCGGGAACAGAACAATTTGCATTTCAGCAAACACAAGTGGGGAAAAAATGAGTATGGAGCTTTCTTTGTCACTGGATTCCATGTCACCTTCTTCACTGCTTAAATAAACTTTAATTTGAGGGGTAACCTTCAGAAGAATCCACTTCATAGATTTACTGGACTATAAAATAAAGGGTCAGAGAACCCTAAGTTGTCTCTTTGACCTCAGAAGACAAAGGCACCAGCACCTTTGGGCCTCTGCGCGAGATCCTGATCGAGAAGAAGGGCATTCACCATCTTGCTAGTATACTGTGGAAAAGAAAGGCCATCTTGAACAATGCCTTGAACCAAACTTTGCAAGATTAACTCTTATACTCGAATTCACTTAAATCCTATCTTCTTTTGTTAATAAACCCATTTTATTTTTAATCTAAACCAATCCAGTGCTGTGTTTAAACTGAACTGGTTGATAACTCCAATTAAAGTAGCAAACTGTAGAATATTACCTCCTTAGAGGGGCAACAAACCATAATATGCCTCTGATTTTTCCAGGACAGGGCAGGATATTTCAGAACACACATTGCTGGGAAAATTCAGGGCTGGGGAGGGTGTGGAATCACCATACCAGTTGTTAACCACAGCTGTTGGAAATCTGTGGTATTGCAGGCAGGTGCCAGGATCCAAAAAGCATTGGAGCAGGGCTGCCCAGTACACAGACAGAGTGCATGCTTGTTGCTGACTATGGGCATCCCAGGAAGTGAGCTGGGGCAAGGTATTGTGAGGCACTTGGGGTTACAGGGTAAGAGGTAACACAATACTTCACTAATCTGGATTGCACACCTGAATGTGACAATATTATTAAAGCTGATGTTGATGGTATCCTCCATTGTTGAATGCCTTAGGGGGATGCAGAAAAGAGAATAAAAGTGTTCATGAAACACTAATAATCTTTTAAAAATATTTTAAAGAACAAATGACTTCACGGACATTAAAGAATAAAGTGCTCGTTTGATTGCAGAGAGCTTTTTGTAGTGCCTGGGATTGTTCTTTTTCATATAAATCAGAAGTGAGAACTTTGTTATACTGCTGCTGTAATCTCCAGTTTGTGGTGGTGTTATAAGTGCCACTGCTTCAAATCACTATTTGAAGTGTTATTGTGATAGCTCTATGGGTACGTCCTACACTGTTCTTTATAGTCGTGGAAATGTGAAAGCACAACAGGAAATGTATTAAAATGAAAACCTGCATGACACACTTGTCATAGAGAAATGCTCTGAAAATGATAATTACCTTAGATAGCATGATATACTCAGTCAGTGAGCTGTACCCTTCTGTGTAGCTGTTATTAATATAATATGAAATTGTTTCCTAGGTAATGATCCTTAAAGTAGAAATGCATTCTGAAGAGTCTAAGGCCCGTTATTCAATCGAGAGGGCCAAGCTAAAATGAAGTGTTAAAAATGAAATGTTTTCTTACGACTTTCCGGTGTAATTGTGCTTTTTTAATTCCTTCAGTCAGGTGTATGTCAGTGGGATTACAGATACAGAACAAGAAAGAATTAAGGAAAGTGCTGCATACATTGCCAGAAGGAACCTCTTTGCTACAGGCGAAGGAATTAGTGCAACTAGAGTGGCCACTTCGTCCTCTACAGAAGAGCAGCATGAAAAGAAGTCAAGGAAAGTAGCAATACGAGAGTCAGCTGAACGTCTGGCGCTGAAGAAAACGGTAATAAGACACAAATGAATCCATCGAGTGTAAGAACTTTGGGCCTGGGATTGGTTTTTTTTTTACTTTTGTTTGTATAGTGTCTGGCACAATGTGGCATATCATAGCTGTCTAGCCAGCACCCAGCTCCCACTCTGCATGCTTACATCATGCCAGGGGCAGACAACAGTCAATGGGGAAGCAGCCTCTTAGTCCTGCCCCTAAATCCTTCCAACTCTTATGCAACTTTTCAACAGTTGAGCCTTTCACTAAGGTTCCCCTCAGCCCTGGGACCTGGCCCTGCCTACAGACCAGCATCCCCCAGCCCTGGGACCTGGCCCTGCCCACAGACCAGCATCCCCCAGCCTTGCAACCTGGCTCTGTCCACAGACCAGACCTGCCTCCCTTGGCACCTGGCCCCACCCACAGATGGCTGATTTCTGTGTGCCTTGGAGATGGCATCACTAGTAATTTTAGAAGACCATCTGGAAGCTGAAGAATATTGTCTGTCTGTCTAAGTAAGAAGGATATATTAAATATAATCTGGATTTTAAAATAAAAATAGCATTCTGCATATTCCCCTAGAAAAAGCCCTAAAACTTCTTGGGGTGTGGAACAGTAGTATATGTAAGTGGTGAGTTTTATGATGAAATATTTCTGTTTTAGTTAGAAGAGACTGAGGAATTTCACAGAAAGCTGAATGAAGATAAACTTTTACACGCTCCTGAGTTTGTTATCAAGCCTCGTTCCCATACTGTCTGGGAGAAACAGAATGTCAAATTACATTGTACTGTGACTGGCTGGCCAGAACCCCGTCTTACATGGTAGGCTTGTATCTTCATCAGCAATACTGTTCTTGATTGCGAATATGCATTCTGAATTTGTAAATTCTCAGGAAATCTATGTGTGTGACACTGAAGAAAGCGCAGTGTAGATATGTGATCAATTCAAAGCAGTGATGAAAAAAGCAAAGGCGTTCATGAGAAGCAGGAAAGAATGCCACACACCCTTATTCACAATGAGTAGCTCCTTACTCCATACTTCAATACTTTAAATTAAGCTGAGAGAGCTCTAATGAACATACTCTGAGACTCCCCAGAAGTCCTCCAACAAAACAAAAGGAAGACCAGATTTGACATTTTTTATATTTCTAAGATAAAAAACAAGCAGAGGCCATCCTCCCAGACCCCCTTCCCTTTTTAAAAAACACTTTTCAGACCACCTTTCAGAGAAAGAAACATAAAGGTTACAAACAAGCTCAATTTAAAAAACAAATCCTTTGCAGGTCATCATCTTTAAGGTGCAAAACTGCTGTTTTTAATAAAAATGTCCCAACTAACAAAAAAAAAAAAGAAAAAAGAAAAAAAGAAAACCAAGAAGAAAAAAATGGAAATAAAATATATTATCAGGGCCATCTCAAAGGGAATGTTTTTCTTTGAGGCATCAGAGAGTCTTTATTGTCTCTGGAGCATTAAAGGCTACTGTGGTTAAGAGCAGCTGCTTAGCTGCTGATTCAGTTAGTTTCTCTCCATGCGAGGATGCAGAGAATTCTTTCCTGAGTGCTGGCTGGTGAGTCTTGCCCACATGCTCAGGGTTCAGCTGATTGCCATATTTGGGGTCGGGAAGGAATTTTCCTCCAGGGCAGATTGGCAGAGGCCCTGGAGGTTTTTTGCCTTCCTCTGCAGCATGGGGCATGGGTCACTTGCTGGTGGATTCTCTGCAGCTTGAGGTCTTCAAACCACAATTTGAAGACTTCAGTAACTCGGACATAGGTTAGGGGTTTGTTATAGAAGTGGATGGGTAGGGTTCTGTGGCCTGCTTTGTGCAGGAGGTCAGACTAGATGATCACATTGGTCCCTTCTGATCCTAAAGTCTATGAGTCTATGAGCATGTTCCTGGAGGTCACATCATAATTATTTAAGTTATATGCCATAGATAGATTTAGGGCCTGATGCAAAGTCTATTAAACCCAGTGGGAATCTTTCCTTTCACTTCAGTGGGCTTTGGATCAAGGCTTTAGTCTAAGGGCTTGTCTCCACTTACTGTGGATCAATGCTGCAGCGATCGATCCACCAGGGGTTCATTTAGCAGGTTTAGTGAAGACCCGCTAAATCAACTGCTGCTCGCTCTCCCATCAACTCCAGTACTCCACCGGAACAAGAAGCATAAGGTAAGTTGAAAGAAGAGTTTCTCCCGTTGACCTACTGTGGTGTAGACACCGCAATAAGTCGACCTAAGGTACGTTGACTACAGCTACATTATTCATGTATCTGGAGTTGCATAACTCAGGTCAGCTTAACCCCGTAGTGCAGACTTGCCCTACGAGGTCCCAAAATATTCTTTTACGGATGTGTGGAGCATAGATGAAAGTCTAAGTCTCTTGGATTAGTGTCTTTCCTGACTGGAATTTAATTTACGTTCAATTAGTGCTGAGCTGTGGAGCCTTTCTATCTCTTTTTTTATATCTGGCCTGGGCTATACAGAATTACAATCAAGTTGTTGAGACAATTAGATGGGGACGTACTGGTGTTTTTTCAGACTTTAAATGGAATTTGATACTTGTTTTTATCTTATACAATACTTTGAGATTGTGTCTATCAAGCCATAAATATTTACAACTAAGAGCTGACAGAAAATTAATTTATGTTCAGTACTAAGCATTAAAGTATCTATAAACTAGAACTGAAACTGCATTTGTGGAGGCATTAGAAAAACTGATAAAGACTAACACGACTACCACTCTGAAACCTGCTCTCATATCAGTACTTTAAATATTAAACAAATATTTGGCTCTGCTGCCTGAATTATTTAGTATCCTACAGGAACTCTGCTGTAATTGCCATTTTATTTACTATCTATATTTCCTTAGCATTGTGCTCTTAGACAAATAGCTCACTACCAAAAATTTACCTAGGGGCCTGATCCAAAACCCACTGAAGTTAATGGAAGTCTGAATTCAGATCAAGTGTTCTGCGGACAAATTGTTTCAGTTGTGTACAAATTTAATATTTTAGTTGCATTTATTCAAAAGATAATCTAAAACTGGTATTTCAGATCTGACTCATTTCGAACATAGGAAAACATCCAGTTTTGGATTAAAATTCGTAGCTGGAGCCCAGCCCTAAAAGATGGATCCAAACCAAAACATCAGATTTGAACCCTTTTTAACTTCAGCTCAGATCCATCTTTAAATTATTCCAAAAGATTGATATATTCATTTCGGGCTAAATGAAGCTTTCAGATATCTGCCCTTGCCTCTTATTGAAGTCAATGAGAGTCTCCAACATGCATGCAAGGACAAACTGGCTCTTGAATTAAATTTGGGTGGTGGAATTCAGTACATTATTTTACTTCAAAGAGTCTGTACTCTGCGCTTGGTTACCAATGGAAAGAATGAATTCAGAGCCCTTACAGCAGGGGGTTTTGCTCAGACATAAGAAGAGCACTGAACTGTATCTGATAACATTAATTCAACATTTGTTAACCAAATGTCATTCATATATTCCAAGCCGTTGTTCATTATGTGAACAATGAAGAATTTTGAATGCCGTGGGTGACAAATTCAAAAGCTTCAGGGGCTTTCATTCTAGAAATCCTTACAATGTGATCCAGGTTCATTAACTGGTGCAGTTTTATTGGCTCCATTGGAAAGAAGATATGAAAAACCAAGGATATTTGGGACTTGCAGTAGAAAGTAAAAGTTATTAGCGCATAAAGATAGTGGGCTGGTTGCAATTCAACATTTGCTAACGATGTGGCTGTTCTGGAATTTATTTGACTTTCCAGAAATAACAAGCGGTCCTTCAAAAGTGTGAGGCAGATGAATATAAACCTGCCATAAATTCAATGTAATCATTTATTTTTCATTAACATGATCATGAAAAGAAAAGGAGTGCAAGGATTCTAAAAATTGATATAATTCATTTAGGGTTTGATCCTGCACAGTGCTGAGCACTGAATGACCTCAATTCCTACAAACTTCAGTGGGTGCTCAGAACCCTGTCACAGTGTTTGATAGCTTGCTGGATCAAGTCCCTTGTTTTGTGTGTTACTGTCGAGGGAGCCAGTGCATGTGATCAGAGATAAGTTCTGCATAGACTCCCTGCACATCCCCACGCAATGCTGCTGGGGAGCACCACTGACTAGTCCAGGGAAGAAGTGGTGGCAGTTGGCTCCACTGTTATGTAGATCTTCTGACCATTGTTCTCTGTAAGACAGGATACCAGAATAGCAAGGCAATAGTGCCTATCAAACAACTCTGGTGTTGTGCACAATCTGAGGGATAGGATTTCTTCACCCCCCATCCCTGTGGAATAACCTTGCACCAAACCCATTTCTTTAGACTTTGCATTGAGAGGATGATCAGACTGAAAGTTAATGGGACTTGTGATGTTAACTCACTTAAGCATTTTTGAAAACTCCACACTTAGCCCTGTGGCCATAAATTTGCTGGTGTGAGTAATGTCTGTTATTCCCAACAGTAGGAAGACTTGAAAGGCAGCTTTCAGTGTAAGGATTGATTAGCAGCGATAGCTTTGGCTTGATCTGTTTCAAAAGTGAACACTGTTATACTGGTTTCCCAAAAAAAATAAACTATACTGGAAAAAGGGCTTTTCTGTGGGTATAACTGAGACTACCCGGGGGTTATACCAGCATAGATTGGTAACGTAAGTTTTAAGTGTCATCCAGGCATTAGATTGAATATATGGTGGTATAGGGAGCCACAGAGTTATTATTGTCATTGATATATAGAGGTCTGAAATATCTCACTTGTGGCTCTGCTACTCTTTAATAATATGATATTGATTGTAACCCAAACACCAAGCATTTGCCCTTTCATTGTAAATGATTTACAGTTCAGATTACTATATCTTGTTTTTGTTGTTCCATAGGTACAAAAACAATGTGCCCATCAATGTGCATACTCACCCTGGCAAGTATATCATTGAAAGTCGATATGGGATGCACTCACTGGAGATTAACAAGTAAGGGAGTACCAGATAATTAAATGATTTCAGTAAAAATGTTACTGTTGATTTACAACTGCCTAGTGTGTGTGTGTGTGTGTGTGTGTGTGTGTGTGTGTGTGTGTGTGTGTGTGTGTGTGTGTGTGTGTGTGTGTCTCTTGGGAGTTGAGGGATAAGAGCTACAAAATTGGTACATTTGAGCAGAATAGTGTCTCCTAAAAATGTAAGAAGCTCTGGTTCTCATCTATCAAGGATAAGCAGTCTTCCTACATGAGTTATAGCTGGATTGTAGTTCAATTTATAATTGAGTCACAAATACTTGGGCTACTTTTGATACATCTGCCACCTTCTTCTCCTCCCATTTATAGTAGAAACATGATAAATAATATTGTCCAGGCTTACAGTTGTGACAAGAACAATATTTGATGATTTATTTAGCTCTATTTTCAAATACAAATTTTGGGTGTTAGTCTTACAGAAAAGAACAGTATTGGGTGCCACCCATACAGACACAAGAAGGGTTTTAGCAATATTCCTCATCCAAATTGGGAAATTTTTGCAGTTGCCTGTATTCAAGAAATATTGAAACATGGAGACCTCTTTGTAATGTGAGGCTCCTTGAGTGATCAGTTCTGCCTTCAGCATTCAAGTGCCTACTTTATATTAAAAATAATAAAATAATAATTGGAGATATACGTATCTCCTAGAACTGGAAGGGACCTTGAAATGTCATTGAGTCCAGCCCCCTGCCTTCACTAGCAGGACCAATTTTTGCCCCAGATTCCTAAGTGGCCCCCTGAAGGATTGAACTCACAACCCTGGGTTTAGCAGGTGAATGCTCAAACCACTGAGCTATCCCTCCCCCCACTTAGCATGCCTAAGTGCTGATTGGAGCATACAAATGTGAAATTGTGACATCATAGTAAGATTCTTACATTGCAGAGTTCACCAAACAGTTCCTATAGGTCCCACATTAGACCTTTCTGTGGGATATAATAACATGGACTACATCCCAAGGATAATAATCAGTACATTTTTTTCCTACTTCTTCTATTCATTGATTCTCATCCTGAACTTCAAAGAGACATTTTAAAATAATTATTCCTTCGGTAGATTGGATTTGAGTCCTGGAGAAACTTAATATTTACTAACAATACCAGTTAGAAATACTTATCTCTTCAACATTATGTTCCCAACAGTTTTAACTTGTTCATGTATTTAATTCAGCTTTATTTCTTATTTCTTGAGCTAGCTTATTTGAATCTGAAACAATTATTTGAACATCTATGCAAGGTTTTTTATTTGTTTGTCTTTACTCTTCCATATCCACATAATGGAGAAAAGTATTAGTATGTTATTAATTAAATAAAGAAACACGCACATACTCCTTGCACATCGTACCAGGTGAAATTCAGAGAATTTGTTCAAATGAATAAAAATGAACCTTCCCTTGGCATCTGTACAACATCTGAGAAGATGCTGAGCTCCTCCCGATGAAAGCTGAAAGTATTCAGCACTTCACAGTATCAAACCATTTGTAAGGAATATTGGATCTGATTCTTCTCTTATTATATCAGGAGTGAATCAGTTTAGTTAAATGGTGTTGTATTGATGTAAAGACTAGTGAGGGGAGACTCAAGCCCCTTCTGTACAACAATCTAGGGCCTGATCTTATTTCCATTGAAGTCAGTGGGAGTTCATGAGTATGGACTAAGTAAAAATGGAGAGGAGGGGGAATAAGTAGCTGAGTGAGGATTGCATCCCAAAACTTTTCAGAGTACAGTTTAGTAGAGTCTTTACTGAAATGCTTTGACTGGCAAAACAAAACTGTGCTTACATGTAGTAAAGTTGTATTGTGAAGAAAAATAGTCAGCAACGTACAATTTTAGTTAGGAAATGTAATTAGGAGCCTGAGGAAAGGTTTAAAGAATTAAGAAACAAAGAAACTCTATAAAGACCACTTTTCTCTCTTTCACTGCCTCAGACCCTTCAATAACCACTCACTCCCTTCCCTGTTCCTACCAGTCAGTTAATTCCCTGAATCCTTTTCAGCTCCCTGCTGCTTTCCAATAGCTCTGGAAGAGTTTCTGCTGGCCTCTGGCCTCTACTGAATTCTGCCCTCTGGAACTAAGTGCTCCAGAGAGTTTGACATTTGAATTCAGCACGGACAAGGGCTAAACAAATGGAATATGATAGGTGTTTGGACATGATCAGTAGAGTTGTGTGAAGGGTGAATTGGGGAATGAATTGGATGTTTGCATGGAAGGAATAGGGCGTACTAAAGGGTTGGAAGAAGGGAAAGAGGAATGGGGATCTAATGAGAGGTTATAGGTAAGGCTCCGTGTTTGTCGCAGAGGTCACGGAATCCGTGACTCTCTGTGACTTCTGCAGTGGCCCATGTGGATGGCCTGGGAGCCGCCTGAGCAGGTGGGGCAGCCCCATGGCCAGTTGCACTGGCTGCTGCAGGGGCAGTCTCAGGCTCCCCCATCCTAGCAGTAGGAGTTGGGTGGGGGGGACGCTCAGAGCTGGGGGTTGGGTGTGGGGTGGTGTTTACCCGAGGGGATGGGAGCTCCCCATAAGAGCAACAGGAACTTTGCTTCTTCAACTCCTAGCTCCACGTGCTGCCTCCACCCGCAGGCACCGTCCCCACAGCTCCCATTGGCCGCAGTTCCCAGCCAATGGGAGCAGCAGAACTGGGACTTGGGGTGGAGCAGAGGCAGCACATGGAGCTAGGAGCTGGAGGTCGCTGCTTCCAGGAACTAAGTAAGGAGCCTTCCCCAGCTCCACCAACACCAGCACCCATTGCACCCCCTGGTCCACCCTCCCCAGCACCTGAGGTGCCCCCCAAACTGCCCCCTCCCCAAATTTTAGTCAGAGGCATATAGTAAAAATCATGGTCAGGTCATGGGCCGTGAATTTTAGTTTACTGCCCAGGACATCTCCATTACTTTTACTAAAAATACACAAAAACGTAGCCTTAGTTATAGGTAAGAAAGCACAGCCATGCTGGTTGCTGAAGAGAATAAAGGTGGGAGATAAGCAAGTCATACAAGCGAATCCAAGCATAATGAACGTTCAAGTTCAAGTCATTATGGAGAATGGATAAAGGTTCAAGCAAATTCTACTTTTAAGACCAATTCACTTCTTCTAGTTAATGACTAAAGGAGGCTTGTGCTTTCAATAATCTCATAATGCCCAGTCCAGCACTCCTCACTCATGGCCTGCTTCAAAATCCATTTAAATCAATGACAGTCTAAGTTTAATCAGGTGTAATTTATATTGACTTCAATGGGAGTTTTACCTGAGTAAGGTTTAGGCCCCTTGTTAATTGAATGAGAGAGAGAAGCATTTAAATTAACACTTAGTAACCATTTGCTACATTACCTTGTGAAAATAATGTTTATAAAATGATGTTTTGATGTCAGGCATAGATCCTAGAAATGTCAAAGAGTACTAGGTGCCCTGCCTAATCATTTGCATCATTTCAGATGTGATTTTGAAGACACCGCTCAGTATCGAGCTTCTGCCATGAATGTTAAAGGAGAACTTTCAGCTTATGCTTCCCTTGTGGTAAAGAGTAGGTTTGCAGGACATATTTGCTTTGATTTTTCTTTGAGGGGGCACATTAAAAATTCTGTTTACATGGCTCAAAGTGCTGATTATTTCTAGATGATTAGTAACTAGAGTTGTTCTCTTTTTTATAGGATATAAGGGAGAGTTTGATGAAAGTTATTTTCATGCTGGAACTGTTACCATGCCTCTCAGCTGTAAGTTCAAAAAATGTGTTTGCCTGACCTAATCCTTTAAAAATTGTGCCACTGTGACAAAACAACCAAGCAGATTATTTGGTGGCATTGTTGAGAAACAAAATGGGTCTGATTTACAGAAGCTCTGAACAGCCGCAACTTCAGCTGAAGTTATTGAGAGCAGCAGATGCTCAGCACCTCTGAAAGTCAGACCTTGTATGATATAAACTGATGTTATCTCTTGGTGTCCACAGCAATTTTTGTTTATTTTACAACTGTCTACTGTACTTATCTGATGGAATAGTGAGATAGACACTGATACATGCTTTGTGTTTGTACCTTTGGCATTGTACTTAGCTCTGGAATATAAATGATCAAAGAAAGAGGTGGAAGCCTCATCCCTTGAAACCTGTAAGACTAGACTGGATAAAACATTAGAGGACAGTCTTGCATTGGCTTCATGGGAGAGACTGGATGACTTGATAGCTCTTGTTCATCTCTAACTTCTGTGATTTCATGATTTCATGAGGACAAGTAATAGAGATCAAATAGTCAGAACCTGAAGTTAAGTATTCTAGGTATAAGTAATCAGTGGACCAGATCCTCAGCTGGTATCCAAGTAGCTCTGCCAAAACCAATGGGGATATGCTGATTTACACCAGCTGAGGATCTGGCCTTACATTTGGAATTACTTTAAAGTTTTACATAAGTACATTGAAATTTGAGGAGTTGTAGCAATGCTGCTCACCTAAATAATGTATATTGGACTTGCTTTTGCAAGGCACTGGGAGCTCTGTATTTGGAAGATTTGAAAGACTGAAAGATTTGGGGTGTTTTTATTATTTTTATTATTATTATTATTATTATTGTGACAATGTAGTAATAATGTGAGGGATGTGCTATCAAAATATAGAAGGTTCCATTTATATACAGTAGCTTTTGCTGGTTTTTGTCATTTATCATTACAAAAAGATAAAAAATCAAATAATCAGACAATTTTCTTTACACAGTTGGTGTTACCCCCCATGGCTATGCCTCCAAGTTTGAAATCCACTTTGTTGACAAGTTTGAGGTATCCTTTGGAAGAGAAGGCGAGACAATGAGTCTGGGTTGTACAGTTATCATTCATCCCGACATTAAGCGCTTCCACCCAGAGATCCAGTGGTACAGGAATGGTAAGCACATATTACAAAATGAATTTTAAACTTGTCTGACACAGAGCTTCTTTCCCTTTCATATCCAATTGAAGAATGAAAAGAGGAAACATAAGAGTATATTATAGCTGTAAGATATAGTATAAAAACAAGAGGGAAATGTTAATGAATTTTTTTTTTCAAAATTTTCCCCTTTTTAATTAAAAATGGCAAAATTTTGAAATGCAAAAAATTTCAATTAGCTCTATAGTTGGTCAAAAATTAGAGGAAAAGTTTGGGAAAATATCTGAATTTTTCCCTTTTCTTTTCAATATTTTTAAATCTCAAACATTTCAACCAGCTTTAGTATCTATATAGCCATTCAGTGCTTGTGACATTTGTTATTCATTGATATGTTGAAACCTCTCTTAACTGATCACTCCAGAGACTGAGAAAAATCAGTTGCCTAATGGAGTTAGATCACTGAAGTCAGTGTAAAGTAGGTATGAAAGAAGAATTAGAGATACTTTTGTGATTCTCTTTTAGGACAGGAAGTTGTCTAATACAGATGATCTCTTGTACAGGTTTCATTGTATTTAGGAATAGGTTCAATTCAGTCATCTCTCATTATAGAACTCTCTAATTTCTAGGTGTTCTTATTACACCATCCAAGTGGGTCCAGATGCATTGGAGTGGGGAGCGGGCTACGTTAACCCTTGCTCATGCTAACAAAGAGGATGAAGGTCTTTACACTCTTCGTGTGGTCATGGGGGACTACTATGAACAGTACAGTGCTTATGTCTTTGTTCGAGGTAAGATCTGGTAATGTTACCCTAAGAAGAAAGCAGGATAACTAAACAAAGTGAGGAGAAATCAATCCCATTAATTTCAGCTTTTTTTCAAATGAAAACAGTGTAATTATTGAAAATTGTGGGATACTTTTAAAGAGCTTGTTAATAAAGATGGACAAAATGCTGTGACATTGAAGAAATGTCAGTTGTTTAGCATTATAATTTCCCATTATTGTCATATGGAAAACTTGATAAGATACCTCATACCTGGGTGGCACCGCCATGTTCTTGAGGGTCTTTGGACCCTACTGATACCACCATTATTCAGATGAACAAATAGCCTGTGGACAGTGATGAGCACTAATGATAAAGCGGAGAAACCCATGTAACAAATTATGAATATATTATTCTGGCCATTTTGTTGCTAACTACAGCCCATTGTTTTGACCAAGATACTGTGCAATAACTATTTGGCTCTCTTTAACACACAGTGTAATAAGTTAAAGTACATTAGGAAGTTTTTGAGGCAAGTAAAGTGTAGAAGTTATTTAAAATTCAGAACGCACTAAAAGATTAGTTTTCTGTCTATCTTGGTTTTATATTCTTGTACATTGATAAACTTCCTAGATTTTCTCTTGGAGAGAATGTCCCTTTAAAAAGAGCCTTGATTATCAAATTTCACTGGTCCATGCACTGCTTCTAAATCTGTCTCAGCTGCTGAAGGCAGCTGAAGTGTGTAATGCTAATCCTAAAGGCCCTTGAAATTCTTGGCTCTGTAAACATGCCCAGAATGGCGCCACTTTGCCAAATATAGCAGAACCTGGTGATATGCAGATTACAGCCTGCCTGGAGATCATGACTAAAGCAGTAAGGCTCACAATTTGTAGAAAGAACCTATCAAAAGGTCTGTTTGTGACCTCACAACAAAATAGAAAGATGGGAAAACAGACATATCAAAAGTTGTGTTGGTATATACGTAAATTATCATTTTTGTTAGTATACCGCTATCCCTCTATAACGCCACCCGATATAACAAGAGTTCACATATAGCACGGTAGCAGCCAGGCTCTGGCGGTGCTTTAAAGGGTCCAGGGCTCCAGCTGCTGCGGGGAGCCCAGGGCCCTTTAAATCACTGCTGGAGCCCTGCTGCCACTACCCCGGGGCTGCAGCAGCGGGGCTGGGCTGATGATTTAAAGGGCCTGGGTTCCCTGCAGTGGCCAGAGCATGGAGCTCTTTAAATCACCGCCGGAGACCTATCGCTGCTACCTATGGGGCTGTGGCAGCAGGGCTGGGCTGGTGATTTAAAGGGCCCAGGGCTCCCCACGGCCGGAGCCCGGAGCTCTTTAAGTCACCGCTGGAGCCCTGCTGCTGCTACCCCGATATAACAGTGTGTCACCTATATAGCGGTAGGGATTTTTGGCTCCCCACGACCACGTTATGTTGGGGTAGTGGTGTATTACATCTCTGGGATGAGACAGAGGATTGAGGTCTTAACTAATTGTGACCATTAAAGGTCACACAACACTTTTTGCAAGAGTATGGATGTAGCTTTGGTATCCTGGCAAATTCAAATTAGGTGACTTACAGTCTTGCTTATTTAAATTCCTCCTACAGTTTCAATTGGATAATACATACTTCACTTCCTGTCCTAAACAGTTGTGTAATGATGCTACATACAGTTCATCAGCTGCCATATTTACTATGAAGTGGTTACCCTTATAGAAATTCCCATCTATAGGTCTCCAACTTGTGAAGTGCAGAGCACTGCGCAGGATCAGGCCCCTATTTTAAGTGCATTAGTAAAGTTTCTAAATTGTTTTGTGAGCCTCCTGTACTGCTGTACACTGGTCACCAGTAGGGATGAAATCCTGACCCTATTGAAATCAGTGGGAGTTTTACCACAGTTATTTCCTAATCTAACTATTGGAGAGGAAGTGTAGTACTCAGATACCACTATGTGTAGGGCCCTACCCAATTCAAGGTCCATTTTTGAAAATTTCATCATCATAGCATTTAAAAAGTCTTGAATTTCATGATTTCAGATATTTAAATCTTAAATTTCACAGTGTTGTAACAACCCGGAATATGTATTTTTAAAACAGCAAATTATAAAGCCCTTAAGACTCAACTGTTCTCAAACTGAGGGTCCTGACCAAAAAGAGGGGTGGAAAGCTATTGTGGGGGGTAGTGGTATTGGCACCCTTTCTTCTGCACTGCCAGGGGCAGCTCCAGGCCCCAGCACGCCAAGCGCGTGGTTGGGGCGGCAAGCCACTGGGGGCGCTCTGCCAGTCACCGCCTTCAGTGGCTTGCCTGCGGAGGGTCCGCTGGTCCCGCGGCTTTGGCGGACCTCCTGCAGGCATGCCTGTGAAGGATCCACTGGTCCCGTGGCTTCGGAGGACCTCCCGCAGGCACGCCTGCGGGAGGTTCGCCAAAGCCGCGGGACCAGCGGACCCTCCACAGGCAAGCCGCCGAAGGCAGCCTTCCTGCTATGCTTGGGGAAGCAAAATGCTTAGAGCCGCCCCTGTGCATTGCCTTCAGAGCTCGGTGGCAGAGAGTGGTGGCTGCTGGCTGGGAGCCTAGCTCTGAAGGCTGTGCCCCCGCCAGCAGCAGCACAGAAATAAGGGTGGCATGGTATGGTGGCAGCAGTATTGCCATCCTTATTTCTGCGCTGCTGTTGGTGGTCGTGCTGCCTTCAGAGCTGGGCGCCTGGCCAGCAGCTGCTGCTCTCCAGCTGCCCAGCTCTGAAGGGTAGGGTAAAAGTACACAAAAGTCCAGATTTCACGGGGAAGACCAGATTTCATGGTCTGTGACACGTTTTTCATGGCTGTGAATTTGGCAGGGCCCTATGTGTAAATATTGGCAAGTAAAGGCCTTTAAATGTTGACCACTAGACGTACATTGCTATTAATAATGCTTATTACTGAGTTATATTTAATGGATTATCTATTGTGTAAATAGTAGTTTTTAAAGATAACACCAATGCTGTGATAGAACAGGAAAAAAGTCATATAGAAGCCAGGCTCAGTAACATTGGCATAGCTCCAAAATCTCCCAAATTACACTGCAATACCTGCAAGGAAAAACAGTGTAATATGGTCTTTTCCAAAGCTTTAAATTAGAGTGCTGAATGATCTTTTCAGGTTGTTATTTTGGAGCTAGAAAGAATAAGGGTTGGAAACATTGTAAATAAGATCTTTATAATAAATAATGTTATAATGTTATAATACCCTGGGATCCAGCAGTTTTAAAACTTTTGATTCTAGAGAGACTGTAAAAATGTTTACTTATCAGAGATGTACTGTTTTCCTTCAAGCGTGGGGCTCCTTTTTGTCTAGACCTAACCCATGCCCCTGTCCTGTGAAGTAGCTCACAACAGGACTGGGAAAATGCCAGGAGTAATTGGACAAACTGATGTTGATCCAGAAAGAAACAATGCTTCTTGTATAAAAACTTGTCACACGGTCTTCTTGGAAAGGTTACAAAATGTTTATTTTCGCCACAAATATGCTAATAAACATACAGCTACACAAACAAGTCATGTCCCACAAATGAGGATACAGTTGCATAAACATTTTCAGTCCCCTATATCTAGCACTGCACTTCGGCATTTTAAGTTTTTGATAAGTTTTACCTAAAAACAGACTCCAGAGAATCAAAATCCGGGCTCCTCTGACACATAGGCCCAGACTTGTAACAAACATTTGACAGGAAGTACATATATACCCTTCTTCAGTTTATTTTCCAAAATGAGTCTGTCTAAAGTAGTAATAGATAGACCTCAAAGGGTCTTTCTTATAAGCATCCTTGCTTATCAGAATTCCTTGTGCCTAAATGTCTTCTCATTTATTCTGGATTTGCACTGTTGACTTCAGTGTATTTACTCCTGATTCACACTAATGGAAGTGAGACCAGAATCAAACCCCTTCAGTCAGTTTCCGGTTTACAATGGCACCAAAGGCACCGGGGCACCAGGTCCACGCTGGGAAGGGACCCATTACAGAACTGTCTAACCCATCCACATGGCTGGGTCTGGCCCCTTGCCTATGGCAGTCCAGCGTCCAGGTCTTACTGTCTGAGCGGCTCCCAGCCAGCAAGTCCCACTCGCCTGTTAGGGGGCTTGCTGCCCAGCACCTGGGCTCTGCCATGTGGGCTGGGCAGGACTGCTGGCTGGTGGGTGCGGCCAGGTCGAGTGAGCTCCAGCTCCGAGAGATCTCCGCTATCCACCACCTGTGGGGCACTGCCCGTCTTCCTGGGGGCTGAACTGCCTCGGACCAATGCAGAGGTTGGTGCAGTCTCTGCCAGTGGGGGGAGTAGTGTGGGGAGATTGGCTGGGCTGTGCCAGGCAAATGGGTCCTGAGGTAGCCTGGCCTGGACAGGTCCCATTCCTGTTCCGATCTGGCTGATCGTGCTGCTCCCAAGGGGCCGGAACAATCCCTGCCGTGGGACTGGCCCCGGCTGCACTGCTGATTCAGCCCCGCAGACACTGTCACATCCCAGCAGGGCTGGTGAGTGTGGCCAGGGGGCAGAGCAAAGGGGAGTGGGTCTCTGGGGGCCTGTGGCAGGGTGCTGGGCAGTGAGGGGGCAGGGGCACTGGGCAGCGGCTGGGTGCAGGAGGTTTGTGACTTTTGGGACACTAGGCAGTGGGGAGTCTGTGAGGGAGGCATGGGCAGTGGGGAAGGTTTGTATGTTTTGGGGTGCTGGGCATAGGGGGCTTTGTGGTGAGGTGCTGGGCTGTGGGAGGTGGGAGAGGTCTGTGTGTGATGTGACACTTGGCTGTGGGGGAGTCTATGTGGGGTGCTGTGCAGTTGTGGGGCTGTGGGTGGGGCAATGGGGGGGGTCTGTGGATGGGGGGACACTGGGCAGGATGGTGGTGGTTTGCAAGGTGCTGTGCAGTTGTTGTGGGGTGGTCTGTCAGGAGGGGTCTCTGGGCAGGGGGGTGTTGGACATAGGAGCTTGTTGAGGGGGTCTTTGGGTAGGGGGGCACTGGGCATAGGGGGCAGAGAGGAGGTGGTGTTGTATGTGGCACAAGCTGCCCCCGAGGAGGAAAGGGGTGCACTGGCAGCACAGGGTTGGGTGGGCCAGTGTGAGTCTGGTGGCTGCCAGTTTGTAAATGGTGCCCTCATGCTGGGCTGGGCCCAATTGTCCCCAACCGCCCTTCACTCCGGGGACTGACCCCTCCTGTCTCCCTGCGCCATGCCTCATTGCCGCCATGGGGGCCCACAAATATGTTTGACACTGGGCCCACAAAAGATTTATCTGGCCCTGCCTTCAGTCTAAAAAACTGGGCTTGAAAGCTCAAGAGAATACATTTTCTTGTGCCAGCCCCAGTGATTCCTGCCTCCTAGTGGACTGAATATCCTACAAGAATAGCTTTTCTTCCAAGCCCAGCCAGAACAGCAAGGAAGGGAGGGTGGGGGGGGGGGAAGGGGGTGAAAATGAGAAAGGAAATAAGAAATTTCCATTTATATTCACATTTTGAACAAAAAATATATTCAGAATTTTTCAGATTTCAAAGAATGGCTTGGACTGAGTTTGGGATTGGTTTCTGGTTATTTATTTTATCCAACCTTTTTATGGAATTCATCAATGTTTCTGTTATCCTTCCCAAATCACCCACCACAGTTCATCCATCTAAAATAGAGTTGTATCTCCTTAAAAAATACATCTTCTCCCCCACCTGCAAAGTTGAGGAGTCTAGCAAACAATCATTTCATGAAGATGATTGTTTCCGGGGCAGCCTGGTTAAAACTATACCTTTTAAGAGGGACACTCTGTCTACCCAGCTGTTGCTGGGGTTGGGGGCGGGGAGTCTGAAACTGAATAACATTTCATCAACTTGTAATTTCATTATAAAACATGTCAGTGAGCTCACAAAAGTGTACCATATCACTCTTTGTCCTTGAAAACTACAACACTCTAGATCCAAACAACATTGCCTGAGCTACAGTCCAGTGCTAAGAGAATAGAGTTTGATATTTTACTTCAATAAAGCAACAGGATGATATTTAATCATCCAAGAGATTTCACTTGAAGTATGGTAGTATCTTAATCAAGATGCAAGATTTCTGATTTGGTTTGTTTTAGAGGGCCTCGATCAATGATTACAATAAGCTGCAACATACTGGATGTTAGTAAATATTGATAAAAGAAAAAGAAATCTATAGTAATATGGAAGATGTAGGACCCAATCCTGGTCCCACTGAAGTGAGTGGTAAAACTTTCATTGGTTTCAATGGGAGCAGAGTTTGGCTCTTAAAGAGTAACTTTGAAAAAACTGTGACTCAGATTTAAAAATGTAAATCTCCATCTTCATAGATGCAGATGCTGAAATGCCAGGAGCCCCGGCTTCGCCACTGGATGTGGAGTGCTTGGATGCTAACAAAGATTATGTCATCATCTCCTGGAAACAACCTGCTGTTGATGGAGGAAGCCCCATCCTTGGATACTTTATTGATAAGTCAGTATTTATGTCAAACTATACCTACTAATGTATTGCTGATGATTGTTATTCAACAGCCTCATCATAATTTAGTGGCATAAAATGCTATATTGTCATTTGTAGCTCTTCTTAATAGCTAAAAATACTGCTTTTCTTTTTCTGATTCAGACTCCTAGGGCCTAATTTTATTTCCATTAAGTTTAGTGGGATTTGGTTTGGGCCCTTAATTATTTAGGAAATAATCTTGTGAGTTGCTCCTTACCCTGCACTCCCTTTGACTTCAGTTGGAGTTGAGTCCTCAGTACCATACAGACAGTGTTCAGTAATTCGCAGAATCAGACCCTTAATGAGTCAGCCTGGGATTCCTTCTGCAGTATTGCCAACCCCAAGTATTCAGAAATCATGTCAGGCACCAAAAAATCATGGTATTGGTTATCAGATAATATATGCTGAGTTCTTTATATTTGCCTTTAGGTTTCTGAACCTTTGGGGTACGCTCAAATCATATTGCCAAGCTTTTCTCTGCAAATTACTTTTTAAAAAAATGAGAGCTGAGATACTCACATAATGTGATGAGTCAGCTCTGAGTTACCCCTGAGCCTGTTTAAACCTGATAAGTCATCCCTGAGCCAGAAAGTGTGATGAGTCATCAGAGGCAATTTGCTGCAGGTCTTGTGATAAGGCCTGTGCCATTTAACCAGGGTTCAGCCAAACCACTGGTGAGGACCCACTCACCTGATCCCAAAGCAGGTACATAAGCGCCTAAGCAAAGCAGTCTCTCCACTCTCTTCAACATTATTACTTGACTAGGAGCATTCTCATTGCTTGGTAGTTCTGACATGACAGCTTGCCTGTGCTCCTGCTCTAGCTCATCCCTGTTTCCACACGAGCCAGTCCAAGCTTCAACCTGTGTCTGCTTCTGCCTCAGCCAGCCAGGCAGCTATTCTGACATGTAATCACAGAATTCCAGGAGCTGGGGCTTTATGGAATACACCAAATATTGTAAGACTCCTGATAAAATCATGAGTTGGCAACTCTAATCTGTTTATTCGGAAGTGTGCATAAGGATTTATAATGAGAGACCTAGACCGTGGGGCAGGTCTAAGTAGATCAGTGTTCAATTCAAGCACATTTTCTTTTGTTTGATCATTTTACAGTGTCCCATAGTGTCCTAACTGAAATGAGCTTGGTCTAAATTCCATTCCCCCCCTGACCCCCCCAGAAATTAAAAAACAACAGAACAAGACACTGAAAAATAATTAATTTTGAAACTGAACTAATATCAAACAATGTTAGTCAACAATTCAGGTAACTGCTAGCTCAGCCACAGGATGTCTCTTATTACCCTCTGGTTTGTCAATCCATAGAGGATGTTAATATTCTGTACTTATGTTTAGATCTTACAAATGCAAATATTCATCACTATTCTTAAATCCCTCCTCAAGACTTATTTCTGCCTTGGTGCCTATAGTAAATTGTCAACAGATAATGGCCAGGCATGTGGTCAGTAGGGCTTACTGAGATCACTACTTCTTTTGTTTGTTTATATCATTTTAATAAATTGACTCAAAACCTGTTTATTGTGTATGTAACCACCTGTTCCCATTATTGTTACCTTCACCCTCCCTTCCATACTCATTTGTTACATCTTGTCGTAAATTAGACTGTGAAGTCTTTGGGGTAGGGACTTGCTCTCTTTATTTGTCTGTGCAGTGCTGAGTACATCTGTTTTTAATTCTTTATATTGTAATAGTACCTATTACATCAACAGGATCAGAGCCCATTCACTATATGAACATAGAACAAGAGACAGTCACTGCCCCCAAAGAACTTACAATATAAAATACACAAGACAGATAAAGGGTGGGAAAGGGTCCAGTGGTTAGGGCAGTTGGGACTCAGGAGAGGCTGGTTCAAGTCCCTGCACCACCCCAGACTTCCTGTGTGACCTTGGGCAAGTCACTCTCCCTCTGCCTTAGTTGTAAAAGGGGATGATCGTACTTCCTTTCTTCAGAGATTGTTCTGATGATAAATACATTAAAGAGAGTGAGGTGCTCATCTACTACAGGATGTGATACAACTAAATACCTAGGGCAGATAGATTGTCCCTGTTTTACAGGTAGGGAACAGAAGCAACAGGGGACAAATTTTCAAAGGTATTTAAGTGCCTGAAGATACTGACTTTTGATAAGCCCACTTGGTGCCTAGCCCCTAAGTGACTTGCCCAAGATTACAGAGGCGGTAGTAGAGCCAGGAATTAAACTCACATTTCCTGAGACCCAGCCCAACACCTTGGCCACAAGACTATCATGCTGCAATCCTGATTGGGACCTTTGGGTGCTACTGTAATACAAACAATAATAGCTGTCAAAAAGCAAAGGCTTTCTTATGGGTTCCGAGAACTATTTAGGCAGAGTAATATCTACCCAAACAGTTATTTCAGAGGCATCAAAAATGTTAATGCAGCTGCTAGTTTATCTTCTTATTTATCATGTTCCTAGAAACTGGGAGGCCAGTGAAGATAGATCTTTATCTTGTTATATATCATGAGTGCAGATGGGCTGGCTAGAGCAGTGACAGATAAGACAAAATGAACCTGCCGTGCTGGGTTTCTAATAAGATAAATTGGCTTTTCCATAACCGATTCCCCACAAGGAAAAAAGCTTCCTTCAGCCCATAGTTCAAGCATGAGAGAAGTGCAGAGTTACTTTCAGCTTTATTGTGCATACGAAGAAACAAATTAATTAGACCACCAGCCTGGTCTCCTAAAAACTTCAGCCTCTCCTGAACACCTTCCCTGCTATGAGTTACATTTCTCTTCCCCAGAGACTCAGGTTATTGCTGCCTGGTAGGCTCACCAGCATTTTGCCATGGAACTACTGCTGGACAACTAAGCCTTGCTGATGCACTGCTTGCAGTCACTGCCTCCCTTGATAATCGTGGCAGCATTCAATGTGCTGTGATGTCTGACTATATGCTAGAGGTTTTTTTTACCCTATCCCATCTAGGTGCTGTGTGGGGTCTATCCACCTTCTCACAGAACACACAGCATATGTTTTTATGTCCTATGAAGCCAATTATATATGCTGGATGTTCAGCAGAGGATGTAAATTTTCAGTGCAAAGGCAGAGGAGTTTGTCTCCTATAAACAGGAAGGAGAGTTGTGTGTTTCATTTCCCATGCTGAATTCGAAACTCCCATTGAACATTCTGAGGCACACTTTAAAGCGTTTAATCAGTGAATAGTGTTAAATTTCTTTTTCACTACCTCAGGAAAGAAGCAATGCAGCTGCAGGGGATTTAGTGCCAGCATTCACATAAGGTATTTGAGCCCTGAGCGCTTTATGAGGCTGTTTTTATGTTGGCAATATGTGAAGCTGTTCGGCAGGCTGGTAGGATCAACAATGTACATGAACAGCTGTTTGGAGTATTAGGGGTGTGTGCTCGGAGTTCTCTTTCTCTTTCCATCTTCAGTACTACTTGAAATGTTTGTTTTTTCAGATGTGAGGTTGGCACCACTCACTGGTCCCAATGCAATGAGACTCCAGTGAAGTTTGCTCGTTTCCCTGTCACGGGTTTGATAGAAGGTCGCTCCTATATATTCCGAGTCCGGGCTGTGAATAAAGCTGGAATAAGCATACCATCCCGGGTTTCTGAGCCTGTGGCAGCTCTGGATCCTGCTGACAGAGCTAGGCTTAGAAGTAAGAGTTTTTCAATATATTCCCTAAGACAGTTGTTCTCAACTAGGGGTACACATACCACTGGGGGTTCGCAGAGGTCTTCCATGGGGTACAACTCATCTAGATATCTGCCTAGTTTTACAACAGGCTACATAAAAAGCACTAGCAAAGTCAATACAAATTAAAATTTCATATAGACGATTACTTGTTTATATTGCTCTATATACTGTACATTGAAATGCAAGGACAATATTTATATTCCGAATGATAAAAACAAGAAAGTAAGCAATTTCTCAGTAAAAGTGCACTGTGACACTTTCAAATTTTTGTCTGATTTTGTAAGCAAGTAGTTTTTAAGTGAGGTGAAACTTGGGGTATGCAAGACAAATCAGACTCCTAAAAAGGATACATTAGTCTGGAAAGTTGAGACCCACTGCCCTAAGAGGCTTAGGAAATTTTACTTCTGCAAGAATATATGCACATTTGTTTTGTAAGTCCTCAAAGTTTCCACAAGAGGGAGTAATGCAAAAACAAAATATAATCTTTTGTAAACTTGGATTTGCCAAGAAAAAACCCCCAAACTTGAAGGCTGAACCTTCTCGCCAAAGCTTGTCTTTTGTTATCTGAAATACAAAGCTGTGTACTTACAGAAAATTAAAAAAAAGGAGCAGAGCAGTTTCTTGGAGAGTGCTGCTTTTGTTTTATTTGCAGATTCCATGAATAGTCTCTTGCTGTGTAGCAGGTAAGGGAGCCTAATTCAGTCAAGCCATGGAGTAACACTGGCATAAAACTGGAGTAGGCCAGTGGAGAATCAAGCTCAAACTCTTTACTTGAAATTTAATGTTTTGTGAGTCACACTCCTTATCCTGTGGACTGCCAGTTTTGTTCTTTCAATGACAAAAAGATCTTCCAAGCGCTGATGGTAGATTTTTATTTAAATGTTTATTTTTACTTCCAAGTATCCATCCCATGCCGAAACACAAGCCTAAAGTCCAGATCTTCCTACTCCTTTCTGAAGTTTTTGTCATTAAAACAAGTTAGGGTGAGGGAAATACTATACTGAACCCTGTCCTCAGTTGTTCAAATGGCATGCGGAGCCACAGGAGTGATGCCACAGGGGTCGCCAGCCAGCGCTGTAGTCAGATGACCAAAATACCCCACTTGAAATGAAAAAAAAGGAAATGTTAAGGAAAGGCTCTGGCTCTAAAGGCCCAGGAAAGTTAATTGCCACCTTGCTCAGAGAGGAGTTGTGCAACCTGGGACTTGGGAGGCATTGTTCTATTGTTTTCTTGTTGGGGAGAGTGGAAAGACAAGACTTGGAGTGAGTGAGGAGCTTGTCCATGAGAAGGAAGCCTGATCTACATAGCATACTCTCCTCCTCTTTGTTGTCTCTCCCCTTCCTCACCTCCATGCTGCCCCTCACTTAGTCTATCTTACTCCTGGATGATCCTCTCTTCAATCCCCTTCTTTTCTTCTCTCCTTTCTACCTTTCATGGCCCTGCAGCAATTCAGAAAAGTAACTCAGCAGATCTGACTTTCATCTGTGAGGAGATCTGCTACTCCAAGGTGAAGGTGCATTGAACAGGTTAATAGTCTAATAGGCAGAACAACGCACTGGACTGGAAGAGAGAAAATCTGGGAGGCTTTCCCAGTTCCTGGGTCAATCTAATAACCATTGCAGGATTTATGCCACTTAGAATAAAATGTCTTCCAGCCAGTCCATCTGTTGGATAATGGACTCAAGCTTTCAATCTGGCCTTCTGTTAATGTAGTCCATTTTCATTATTGAAACCCCATTGGCACAGGCTAGTTTTCTTGGTACAAATAAAGGAGGCTTACAGTGCGGCTAATAGGCTGCAGTGCACTACCCAATGTGTCCAGGATTTCTTAAATACTGTGTGTATAGTTTTTGTTGTTGTTGTTTTTAACTGACATTTGAATAATAACTCTAAAATCATTTTTTAAAACATTTGTCCAGAACATTCAGTATCTTAGATGGAGATTACATAAATCTCATGTCATTCCAACCATTTGCTTTGAATAGTAAATGAGTTACTTTTTCATTACTGTTTCACTCCTATGATAACTCTACTCTCTATTTCAGGTCATCCTTCCGCTCCCTGGACAGGACAGATTATTGTCACTGAGGAAGAACCTGCAGGTAAACACATATCTTCTCTTAAAAAGGTCTGACCTAACGCTGATTGAAGTCAATGCTGATTGAAGTCTACTGACTTCAATGGGCTTTGGATCGGACCCAAAGTTCTTTACAGTTAAAATCTTTGTAGCCTAAAATACCTCTGAAGTTAGCTGTCATGGCTTATGTTATTTAGGTCCAAATAAATAAACATGAAAACAATGTATGCAGATTCCAAAACAGTATTTAGTTATTTTTAACTCTGCTATTTTTTAAAGAAATCAAACCCCAAAACAGTGAGATCCGCATGAGATACTTGATTTATGCTTTCATCAGGATAATGATTCAAAAATGCAAATAAGTCATTGCACATTTTGAGGAAATATAAAATCACTTAGCTTTGAAATTATCTGACTTGACAGAAATAAGTCTATTGATGTTTTCTCAGGAGCGCCTGGGGCAGGGCTAGGGACTCGGCTAACCTAGCTACCTGATTCAAACATAAACTTCCTTCTCTTCTGTCCTGTTCTACAGAGGGTGTTGTTCCTGGCCCACCTTCAGACCTCCATGTTATTGAAGCCACCAAGAACTATGTTGTGCTCAGCTGGAAACCCCCTGGAGAACGGGGTCATGAGGGTGTCATGTACTTTGTGGAAAAGGTAAAATCGCGGCATCAAAGTAAAGTGAAGTGTCATCGTCTTAAAAGTTTGCTCTGCCATCTTGTCTAATCTTCCCAAGCTACTGTACCCTTTTTACTGAGACCTTCGGACTATTGTCTTTTCCATATTCGAAGAGCATAACGTGCACTCAGTCTAGATGATTTTTACTGTTGATTGAGGAAAACCACAGAGAAAAAAAGAACAAAGATAAAATCTCCACGAAAGTGAAAGCAGAGTGTGCCTCTCACTTGAACTACATCATGGGCCCACCTCTTAACAGATAGACTTTCTACATAAGGGTGCAGTACAGGGAAAGGAGGTACGTGTAGGATTCTGACCTGTGTAAATAAGGCTAGTCTTGTGGGAGGTCTGGGTTCACACTGTGGCTGGAGTTGTTCCTCAGGAGGGCCATTTGGCATCAACTCTTCTTTTCCTTCTTCATCTGTATTCTCACATTCATCCTCTATAGTAATATTTTCATTGGCTGATAACAAGAACAACACATTTCTTTTCCAGTCATACACAATCATCAGTCTTAATTTTAGTGCCCTCTCTTTTCTGAATCTTTATGTTGTACCTGCTGGCCAATGTAATTCTTAATTTTCTCCCCTTTCAGCTCTTCCAGCTCTGTTACTGCTCCCCAAATCCTCCTGACAATGCTTGTTTTTTCCCCCTCTTTGTTCCCTACTGGTCTAGGCGTAAAATCATGAGAGACATACTTTGTGGGTTCTCTACTTTGTGAATCTGGTAAATCAAATCTAATTAGCAAAGTACATTTAAAGAATGATGAATTTTCTGTGCAGCGGACTGTGGTATACATGACAGAAGAAAATCTGCAACACAGCATGACAGGGTTCTCCCTCAATTTTTTACCTTCATGCCCTTTTAAGCGTCTGCACAAGTAAATGTTTGCTAGCCCATTGAATGCTGAGTGACAGACCGCAGATGTGGTGTGTGCTACTAACGTTTTCCAGAGGAATATTTGAAATTCCTCAAACAAATTGAGGACTATTTAGGTAACCCACATGGAATGAACATATTCTTTATTTTCTCAATAATATCGGTAGCAGAAGTGTTCATCATATGCAATACTTCTGGCCACCTGGAATAAGCATCAGCCACAAATTCAATGCACTTGCTTTTCCCTCCCCAGCCCCTGAAAAATCAAGGCCATATTGTGGCTGATCATGACCTAGTACATAAGGGAAGGGAGAAAGTGCAAGGAACCACCTCTACTTTGAAGCCCTTCACAGCAGCCTCCAACAATCACATTCTTTGGATTTAGAAGAGAGCAGGGACTGCACATTGCTAGTGCATTCTGTGCTGCAGACCACCCTAAAAGGATGTTCTGGAGTGGCCAGAGAGCTCCAAGAAGCACTGTAGTGATGTTACTATTTTGCCCCTCTGATGGTACTGGAAAAGTTGCTTCTTTTCCCTTCCTGAAAATTCTACAGCCAAAGCAAGGACTGGAGCACTGATCCCAGGATATGATGCAGAATTAGTCCTAGCAGTGGCAGTGCTTCCTACGCAAAAAGGATTCTAGGATGTATCAGCTATGACATAGTGAAAACAGGAAGCCTTTAGGAATGGGTGATCACTTGGAGAACTCATGAGGTGGGAAGTCTATTTACACATTCTGAGGCCTGGCCAAGAAGAAGAATGTGGCTCTCCATCTTCCATAATAGCTGTGGGGTTGGTAGTCAGATGGAACTTCTTGGCAGTCTAGATTGTCTACTAAGTTCTGTGCATTGAATAAATCTGTCCTAATGGCTGTTTCTTGTTTTGAATGTAGTGTACTGCAGGCACAGAGAACTGGCAGAGAGTGAACACTGAGATCCCTGTAAAGTCTCCTCGCTTTGCTGTTTTTGACCTGGCTGAAGGGAAATCTTACCGTTTCCGTGTTCGCTGTTGTAATTCAGCTGGCATTGGTGAGCCCTCAGAAGCAACTGAAGCTACTGTGGTGGGTGACAAACTTGGTAAGTGTATAATCAGACGTATTATCCTATGTCTGTGGCTACCCTTTAAGAGCATCGGGTAGCTATTTTGCTTGAAGCAGACACATGGATGCTCCATAATTGATACAACTGTGAATGGTAGACCGTGATTTGTTCTTTATTTCATTGTTCATTGTGACTTGAAATGGGGATCCTTTAGTATATATTGAGGTGGCAGATGCTAACCAAGGGCATCAAAGGCTTCAAATAATCATGCAAATAACTGCAAAGACCACAAATAATAATAAAAAATTGGTAATTTTTTTGGATAAAAAATGTTTTATTTCATTTGAAATTTTTCACAGAAAAGAATTTCCAGATTTGACCAACTCTAATTGTTTTTATTTTGTCAAATTATGCAGTCTAAACCAAAACTAAATCTTATACTTCTAAAGTTGATACAGGGACTTCTTGTGGAGGAAAATCCAAGATAGTAGCCACAATAGAGTAACACTGGCTACTTTAGAAGCTTTAAAAGTTGAGGGCTGACTTCTACTCAGAGTTGTACTAGTGCAAATTTGGAATATAGAAACTCAGATGAAGTCATTGGAGTTGCTTGGATTCACACGTTCATAATCAAGAGCAGAATGTGATTCTTATTTTGATGTTGGTAAATTTTACCCTTATTGGTCACTAATTTATTTTTATTTGTCCCTCTAGATATTCCCAAAGCCCCAGGCCGTATTATACCAACCAGGAATACAGATACCTCAGTGGTTGTCACTTGGACAGAATCTAAAGATGCCAAGGAGTTAGTTGGGTACTACGTAGAAGCAAGCATAGCTGGATCTGGCCGTTGGGAACCAAGCAATAACAATCCAGTGAAAGGCACAAGGTAGTGGACATAAAAACATGGAAAGCAGGTTTGCTGGTCCCCAAGCATGGCAAGTTTGTTTGCTGCTTTACCTACTTTATGGCTATAACAATAATAGTATAACTAGTATTGTGGTAGCAAACTAAGGTCTGAATCAAGACTGGGGCCACATTTCACTAGGTGTTATACAAACTTATATTAAATCATGGTCTCTGACCCCAAAAAACCTACAAGCTAATTTGAATTCAGAGGCAACAAATAAGTGTAACAAACAAACAAAAAAGGGAAGTGGCAGCAAGCAAGGGAAGAACCAGAGTAATAAATAGGTTAGCTATTGTACAATAATACAAAATAGTAAGATGAAGAATGAGTGAGCTTGCAAACTTAGAAAACTAGATTGCATGGTGTTTGGGAGCAAAGCTCTCAATTTTGAAGGGCAATGATAAATATTTCTAGAACTGTATAACTAATATGACACCAGCAAATGTGCCTGCTTTCCCTCCAACTGCCCTTCCTGTCACTGCTATTTCACTTTCATCATCAAAGAGACTCATGAGCACATTAGAAAACTCCATGCTACATTGCAAATGTACTAATTCCTTGCATACAGAACTCACATCCTTTATTCATACTAAATTCATTCTGTCAGTCAATGAAGTTACTCCAGATTTACACCTTCATAAATTAAACCAAAATTTGTCCTAACAGGAATTTTGCCTGAGTAAGAATCTAAGAATCAGGCTCTTAAATTAGCAATTTCTGAGCTGATCCTGGTTACACTGCTGTAAATCCAGAGAAATTCCATTGAATTCAAGGGAGTTATTGAATATTTATGTTGTAATTGAAAGCCAGCTCTGGTTATTATAACCTATTATAATAACTGATTAATATTGTTAACATTACAATTATTAGCCACCATGATAGAGAATTATTATTTATTTGTATAACTAGCATGCTTGGGTTCCAGTCAGCATTGAGGGGCTTTCGTTGTATTGAAGACTTTACAAACACAGAGTAAAAGATGGTCCCCGCCATGAAACGCTTACAACCATTACTATTTATTATGCGATAGTGTAATGAAGATGTTGCCTGGACAAAAATGTACATCAACCTTCAGTCCACTATTGACTCCTCTATTTAAATGTTAAGGAGGTTACTGTGTGATGTTTAGAAGCAAGAAATTGAAGCTGAAATTCTGAATCTTTTTTTTCTGCTCTTATTCCCTATAGTTACTGTAACTTTCATTGTTATTGTAATTTTTCTAGTATGGTTGAAGACAAATTCTAGCAGAAACTCATACTAACCACATAACTTTACACCTAGCATTATAAGCATGGCACTGAAGCAGACAGGTCTAGATCTTGCAAGTCTTTGTGATATACCCGTTGAAAAGTACAAGCGTGAGCAGAGGCTACATGTGGGTGCAGTTAAGTCTGTGTACTCCTCTGCACTGAGCAGAAGGAAGCTACCCCCTGACACAGCAACTTCCATACTCTCATAAGCTCAGGGAAAAAAGTGGTAGGTATTAGAGAATGGGCATGTCTCAGGAGACATGAGTTCGATCCTTGTTATGCAAATAGGGTGCTTAGCTGTGCCCTCCATTCTTTGACCTTTCTCCTCCTACTAGGCAGAAGTAATTGATTGCTTACTGAGAAGTGCTCCTTATCCTGCCCATCACATTATAACTTGTACTTATCCATGCCCTGCCACTATCCATACTTGGGCTGTGCAAGATCAATCCCATAGGGGGTTAATATGGCAATTAAATGAATATTTCATTTTTAAAAGGAGCAATGATCATTAACTTCTTCACAAAAAGTAACATGCTCATTTTATTTTTCCATATTTCACCTCTGTTTGCACACTTCCATAAGCCTCACTTTTATGAGACAGAATCCTTAAATTAGCATAAGAACTGCTCACGTACAAATCGGTTTGACAGTCATTTCCAGACATTATTACTGAAACAAACCTACTTGCTTCCTTGAGATAAAATTTCATATTAGCCTTCTTGCTGATATCCAAGTCTCCTTTGTATGTTGTCTCACTGCAGTATAGCTACTAAAGGGGTGAAATCCTGGTCAGTAGAAAACTTCCATTCACTACAGCGCGGTAAGGGTTTTCTAAGTGTTCCTTTACTGTTTTGCTTTAGATTCATTTGCCATGGACTCCTCACTGGTGAGAACTACATTTTCCGAGTCAGAGCTGTTAATGCAGCTGGACTCAGTGAATATTCACAGGAATCAGAGGCTATTGAAATCAAAGCAGCCATTGGTAAGCTATGTTCCATTGCCATGATCAATAGTAAACAAAAAATTGAATGATTCCAGAAATTTTTTTTCAGTAATTTGTAACTAATTATATTGTTTTACAGTATTGTTCACAGATAATGATTTTCCCATTGGTCACATCATGTATAATGCTTCACAGCCATACTTTTACAGTCACTCAGTCACTGCGCACTTGTAGATTGTTCATCTTCACCATCCAGGCTTCCTCAGATGTTATTCATGAACCACTGTATGAAAACTCTGTTAAGTTCACGTCATAGTTACGCTGAAAAATGGAATGCCAATCTAATTTCATATTGTGATATAAATCACCTCTAATACACAACATCCTGCATGAAGTCAGTTCCTAAATCTAAGGGCTTGATTTATTTTCATACCTGAACCTACTAATAATGCTGTCGTTCTCTTCTGTAAACCTCCTAAAGCCCTGTGCATCCTCCATACTGTTGATGAGCTATTTCTGTTTTGCCTGAACTAACATAAGGAGACTAATGAACTCACTGAACCAGAATAAATTGTATGTTTTCAACATTCTAACTCTATTTGTATCAAACTGACATACCTCCCAACCTCAGAAGACAAGTGTGGCAGAAGAAAGAGGCACTTCTAAAGATGAGCTGAAATGATCACAGATATGGGTAAAAGGATCTAATCTTAAAAGAAGTGTGGCAAGTGACAATCATTTTACTTCTATTAGCTTTCCAGATTATGGACTGTCACATCTGTGCTGTAAAATATACACCATTAAAAAAAAGTTACTTGTAGTGAGAAGGTTGGGAGATACTATATGCTTTTCACTTTCTTGTGAGTCGAAACATATCATAATGTCAGCAAAAATCATGTTTATTCATGTCCTGCCTGTGTTGTTCTTTGTGGTCATTTCTTCATTCTGTTGAATAAATGAAGAAAAAGGAATGATGTCTAATTCAAAATGTCTGTTATTTTCTGGCAATTGCAGGGGGAGGATTGCTTCATGGTGTGTGTCCTGAACTGAGTGGTAAAGCTGGTGGACTAACAGACTACACTACCTGCTGGGAAGGCATGCATGAGTCCTCCCAGCCTATCTTTGACACAGATGCTTTGCTAAAATGCAATGCTAAATTTAACAGACACGTGCTACCCAGTAGCGCTGATAAGCTGGGGAGTACAGGAGTCAGTGAAGTAAGAGAAATGGTTAAGAATGTTCCTACACCTTCACCACAGAAGGGAGCTGCTAAGCAGGCAAGTAAGACTCAACCTGGTGACCCTTTGGCATTGGAGAAAATGAAAGAGAAGAAAGATATAGGTGAGAGCTAATAAATAGATTTCACCATTTCAGCACATTAATCTCAGACAATTTTCATCTCTTATCATCCAAGTCACAGTGGACATTCTCACCAATGATGCATCTTCCATCAAATCCATTTACATGCTCAGCTTCTCATTAAGGGTTATTATGCATGGAATGGTATGGGGAACCATTTCCCATACAGTGTGTCTGTTGACAGCAAAACGTTTAAAATCATTTACTAATTTAATAGCTTGCTTTACTTTACTTTATATATTACAGCTATGTATCCAAAAATATCATGACTTCTAAATCACTTTGGTGGTATTTCTGAGGATAGCAGCAAAGCTTGTATTGCATAGTCAGAGGGATTTTTAACACTTGCCAGCAATTCATTCTCTATAAGGAGTTTTGGTATTCAGACTCTGTTATATACAAAGGAAATAAAATCTTGTGAATTAATTGTTACATGATAGTGAGCAGAAACACCTCTGCTGTTATCGGATATTTTGAGTTCCTTTGTGGATTTATGCTTAGACTTCTTCTTATACTTTAAGGTATAGTGCTAGTGAATGGTATATATTGTATTTGTTAGTTGACAGTAATACTTTAATGGAGAAAACTCATCAAGTTTGTAAGTGCACATACAGCAGTTATATGCAATCAACACTTTAGCATTCACCATACTTAAGGACACTGGGCTAGATCTTCAGCTGGTATAAACTGGTTATTCAGTAGAGCTATGCTGACACCAGCTGATATAGTCTGTTAAACAGGACAATAAGAAATCAGGGGGAATTACTGTAATAAATACACAATTAGACTTTTCTTATACATCATCCACAATAGATGCCCATCATTGTGATATCTGAGCACCTGTCTAAAGGTATACCTACCTACAGTTGAGTACACTTCAGCAATAGTTTTCTGCACAATATATTCAATTAAATGTAGTTAATTATTGATAGAGTTATCCTTGATTTCAAAGGCAATAGGGTTTTTTCTGCGGGTTTCCTTTACTAATTAAAAAAAGTTTTTACTGACTGGATGATGAGTTATTCTGGAAGAACATTCAGCAAATGAGGTCATTCAAAATTCTATCTGAGCTTCATCCAAAGTGAGACAAGGAGTTCCTAAGTATTGCCAACAGCTGACCAGTGGTAAATACTCTATGTACAAATATTCCACTGACATGTATGTAGGATATATTGTAAGAAGGTGGGTGCAGTTGCAGGACTGAAGTTTCATGCTTTCTGTGTTGGTTTAAAAAAAAAAAAAGAATTGTGCTCCAGATATTTTTGAAGTAAGCTCCAGAAACAGGCCTCTTCCATTTCTGATCAGACAGCTGTGGCTGTGACTGTGCTTTCCTTCAGTAAGGTAAGTGTACCCAAAGGGTGCAATGATATCATTGTAACATTAAGAGACCAAAAATGAGGAAGTAGGGGGTGTTGCATGACCTCTTTTCTCATCATGGGACTGGGGGGTAAAAAAGGAACTAAAGAAAAAATTGAGTGTGGGAAAAAGTTTGGTTTCAGCAAAAGAAAACAAATCATTGCATCTCCAAAATTTTGCAAATCTGCTATGGTTAGTTTTAGTTTCTGATCTTTCACTGTATTGAAAATGAAACCTGCTCACTTGTATGAGAGCTGCAGTTGCGACACACACTTTCACTGTGTATCAGCTCGTTTCTCAAATATCAAACACTGCTGTATAACTAATGCTTATGTAGCTTAGTTTTTTATTGGGCTTATGGAGGCCTTAATCCTGCATTTCTTATACCAGCAAAATTTCCATTGACTATAAATGAAGTTTTTCCTGACAAGTTGAGAAAGCCAGACAAATGCTCATTTGACTAGTAGAATGATTACTGCCTATTCATATGATGTTCATGTTGACACAGCTGCCCCATCTCCACCTTATGACATCACTGTACTTGAAAGCGTTCGTGACTCAATGGTGCTGGGATGGAAACAGCCCAAAATCATTGGCGGAGCTGAAATTACTGGCTACTATGTGAACTATCGTGAAGTGATTGATGGAGTTCCTGGAAAATGGAATGAGGCCAACATTAAACCAGTTAGTGAAAGGGCGTACAGGGTAAGAGGTTAATTTTCATATTGCTGATCATGCATCAGAAGTATATATGTAACAAAACAGATTAGGAAAAACAGCTTCTAATTCATTGTTTCCAGTGGATTGAGATGTTTATGTCAGAGATACTCCTTAGCAAACAGTCTAATATTTGCTTGGTTTGCTCATTCTTTAATGCCACAGATATAATAAGAGCTATGCTGTCCTTTTTTTTTTTTGAAGTATTTTGGGTTCCTTGATAGAATGGTGCTATATAAGTGAAAAAGTATTATTACTCTATTAAATGTGACTCAGAAACCTGGTCTACAATTTAATAGAAGGTATTCAGCTGTGTCATGTCCTAGATGGTTAATACATTGCCCGCAATGATTTGTGATGCTACATCAGGTATGTATTAGGATGAAAAGTAAAACAACTTATTCTTCTAGTCCTTTGCTTCTTGTCAGTGTTTTTTCTAAAGCATGATAAAAGTCACCAGTTAACACTTCTCGGATGCAGAGGGTTTGTATATAAATATTTAGTGCCATACTCTGTCCTCTGTTTTGTGGGTGGGAGTAGAGTAGGATAAGCTTTTTCCTATGGCTAGGTCTACACTACACAGCTTTTAGTGACATGGCTGTGTCACTACAGCCATGCTGCTAAAACTCGCACCATGTTGCCACTGTTTGTCGGCTCTCCTGCCAACAAAAAACTTCCACTCCCAATAATCAGAGGGGTAGCCGTGTTAGTCTGGATCTGTAAAAGCAGCAAAGAATCCTGTGGCACCTTGTAGACTAACAGACGTTTTGGAGCATGAGCTTTCGTGGGTGAATACCCACTTCCTCAGATGCATGTAGTGGAAATTTCCAGGGGCAGGTATATATATGCTAGCAAGCAAGCTAGAGATAACGAGGTCAGTTCAATCAGGGAGGATGAGGCCCTGTTCTAGCAGTTAAGGTGTGAAAACCAAGAGAGGAGAAACTGGTTCTGTAGTTGGCAAGCCATTCACAGTCTTTGTTCAATCCTGAGCTGATGGTGTCAAATTTGCAGATGAACTGAAGCTCAGCAGTTTCTCTTTGAAGTCTGATCCTGAAGTTTTTTTGCTGCAGGATGGCCACCTTAAGGTCTGCTATAGTGTGGCCAGGGAGGTTGAAGTGCTCTCCTACAGGTTTTTGTATATTGCCATTCCTAATGTCTGATTTGTGTCCATTTATCCTTTTCCGTAGAGACTGTCCAGTTTGGCCAATGTACATAGCAGAGGGGCATTGCTGGCATATGATGGCGTATATTACATTGGTGGATGTGCAGGTGAATGAACCAGTGATGGTGTGGCTGATCTGGTTAGGTCCTATGATGGTGTCGCTGGTGTAGATATGTGGGCAGAGTTGGCATCGAGGTTTGTTGCATGGATTGGTTCCTGAGCTAGAGTTATTATGGTGCGGTGTGCAGTTACTGGTGAGAATATGTTTCAGGTTGGCAGGTTGTCTGTGGGCAAGGACTGGCCTGCCACCCAAGGCCTGTGAAAGTGTGGGATCATTGTCCAGGATGGGTTGTAGATCCTTGATGATGCGTTGGAGGAGTTTTAGCTGGGGGCTGTATGTGATGGCCAGTGGAGTCCTGTTGGTTTCTTTCTTGGGTTTGTCTTGCAGTAGGAGGCTTCTGGATACACGTCTGGCTCTGTTGATCTGTTTCCTTATTTCCTCGTGCGGGTATTGTAGTTTTGAGAATGTTTGGTGGAGATTTTGTAGGTGTTGGTCTCTGTCTGAGGGGTTAGAGCAGATGCGGTTGTACCTCAGTGCTTGGCTGTAGACAATGGATCGTGTGATGTGTCCGGGATGGAAGCTGGAGGCATGAAGGTAGGCATAGCAGTCGGTAGGTTTTCGATATAGGGTGGTAGTAATGTGACCATCACTTATTTGCACCGTGGTGTCAAGAAAGTGTACCTCCCATGTAGATTGGTCCAGGCTGAGGTTGATGGTGGTGTGGAAGCTGTTGAAATCGTGGTGGAATTTTTCCAGAGTCTCCTTCCCATGGGTGCATCGCTTCACCCATGAAAGCTCATGCTCCAAAACGTCTGTTAGTTTATAAGGTGCCACAGGATTCTTTGCTGCTTTTGCACTCCCAATAAGTGGCATATGCATTGTCAGCAGGTAGAGTGACCAGATATCCCGATTTTATAGGGACAGTCCCAATTTTGGGGGCTTTTTCTTATATAGGCACCTATTACCCCCCACCCTCTGTCCTGATTTTTTTACACTTGCTATCTCGTCACCCTATTGGCAGGAGAGCGCTCCTGCTGACAATGTGCTGTTCATACTGGTGCTTGTCGCAGCAAAACTTTGGTCTTTCAGGAGAGAGGAGTTAACATCTGTGAAAGACAAAAGTTTTGTCATTCAATTGCCAGTGTAGTGTAGACGTATCCTAAATGTGTGAGTACAAATTATCTGCATTCAGGAAGGCTGTGTCTATAGTGCCACTTTCAGTGATAAAACTTTAGTCATTCAGGGGTGTGAAAAAACACCCCGCTGAGCGATAAAAGTTTTAGCACTGAAAAGCGCCAGTATAGACAGTGCTCCCGGTGATAAAGCTGCCACCCCTTGCTGTTTTTTTATTGCCAGGAGAGCTCTCCCATGGCGATAAAGCATGACTACACTGCCCACGTTATGCCACAGCCATGCTGTAACATGGGCAGTGTAGACATACCCTGAATGTACTCATCAATCTACAAACTTATCTATTGAACGAGCTACAAACTATCTTTCAGTCTGGCACCATCACCATAGTATCTAAGAACTCATGTCACCAATAGAAGCTGCACATGCCCAGCGTCTTTGAAAATGAAGCCATTAGCACTTAATAGAGTATGAGGGGGTTGAGCCACTCCTGTGCTGACTGGCTGTGGCCTAAAGAAGTCATGGTTTGGAGCTAGATCCTGATCCAGCTTGCAAGTATTCTACCAACTGCAGCACATAATTGCCAGAGGTGAATACAGCTGCTTTATCATAGAATCATAGACTCTAGGACTGGAAGGGACCTCGAGAGGTCATCGAGTCCAGTCCCCTGCCCTCATGGCAGGACCAAATACTGTCTAGACCATCCCTGATAGACATTTATCTAACCTACTCTTAAATATCTCCAGCGATGGAGATTCCACAACTTCCCTAGGCAATCTATTCCAGTGTTTAACTACCCTGACAGTTAGGAACTTTTTCCTAATGTCCAACCTAAATCTCCCTTGCTGCAGTTTAAGTCCATTGCTTCTTGTTCTACCATTGGAGGCCAAGGTGAACAAGTTTTCTCCCTCCTCCTGATGACACCCTTTTAGATACCTGAAAACTGCTATCAGGTCCCCTCTCAGTCTTCTCTTTTCCAAACTAAACAAACCCAATTCCTTCAGCCTTCCTTCATAGGTCATGTTCTCAAGACCTTTAATCATTCTTGTTGCTCTTCTCTGGACCCTCTCCAATTTCTCCACATCTTTCTTGAAATGCGGTGCCCAGAACTGGACACAATACTCCAGTTGAGGCCTAACCAGCGCAGAGTAAAGCGGAAGAATGACTTCTCGTGTCTTGTTTACAACACACCTGTTAATGCATCCCAGAATCATGTTTGCTTTTTTTGCAACAGTATCACACTGTTCACTCATATTAAGCTTGTGGTCCACTATGACCCCTAGATCTCTTTCTGCCATACTCCTTCCTAGACAGTCTCTTCCCATTCTGTATGTGTGAAACTGATTGTTCCTTCCTAAGTGGAGCACTTTGCATTTATCTTTATTGAACTTCATCCTGTTTACCTCAGACCATTTCTCCAATTTGTCCAGATCATTTTGAATTTTGACCCTGTCCTCCAGAGCAGTTGCAATCCCTCCCAGTTTGGTATCGTCCGCAAACTTAATAAGCGTACTTTCTATGCCAACATCTAAATCGTTGATGAAGATATTGAACAGAACCGGTCCCAAAACAGACCCCTGCGGAACCCCACTTGTTATACCTTTCCAGCAGGATTGGGAGCCATTAACAACTACTCTCTGAGTACGGTTATCCAGCCAGTTATGCACCCACCTTATAGTAGCCCCATCTAAATTGTACTTTCCTAGCTTATCTATAAGAATATCATGCGAAACCGTATCAAATGCCTTACTAAAGTCTAGGTATATCACATCCACCGCTTCTCCCTTATCCACAAGGCTCGTTATCCTATCAAAGAACGCTATCAGATTAGTTTGACACGATTTGTTCTTTACAAATCCATGCTGGCTATTCCCTATCACCTTACCACCTTCCAAGTGTTTGCAGATGATTTCTTTGATTACCTGCTCCATTATCTTCCCTGGCACAGAAGTTAAACTAACTGGTCTGTAGTTTCCTGGGTTGTTTTTATTTCCCTTTTTATAGATGGGCACTATATTTGCCCCCTTCCAGTCTTCTGGAATCTCCCCCGTCTCCCATGATTTCCCAAAGATAATAGCTAGAGGCTCAGAGACCTCCTCTATTAACTCCTTGAGTATTCTAGGATGCATTTCATCAGGCCCTGGTGATTTGCAGGCATCTAACTTTTCTAAGTGATTTTTTACTTGCTCTTTCCTTATTTTCTCTTCTAAACCTACCCTCTTCCCGTAAGCATTCACTATACTAGACATTCCTTCAGACTTCTCAGTGAAGACCGAAACAAAGAAGTCATTAAGCATCTCTGCCATTTCCAAGTCTCCCGTTACTGTTACCCCCTCCTCATTGAGCAGTGGGCCTACCCTGTCCTTAGTCTTCCTCTTGCTTCTAATGTATTGATAAAAAGTCTTCTTGTTTCCCTTTATTCCCATAGCTAGTTTGAGTTCATTTTGTGCCTTTGCTTTTCTAATCTTGCCTCTGCATTCCTGTGTTATTTGCCTATATTCATCCTTCGTGATCTGACCTAGTTTCCATTTTTTATATGCCGCCTTTTTATTTTGTAGGTCACGCAAGATCTCAAGGGTAAGCCAAGGTGGTCTTTTGCCACATTTTCTATCTTTCCTAACCATCGGAATAACTTGCTTTTGGGCCTTTAATAGCGTCCCTTTGAAAAACTGCCAACTTTCCTCAGTTGTTTTTCCCCTCAGTCTTAATTCCCATGGGACCTTGCCTATCAGCTCTCTGAGCTTACCAAAATCAGCCTTCCTGAAATCCATTGTCTCTATTCTGCTGTACTCCTTTCTACCCTTCCTTAGAATTGCAAATTCTATGATTTCATGATCACTTTCACCCAAGCTTCCTTCTACTTTTAAATTCTCAACGAGTTCCTCCCTATTGGTTAAAATCAAGTCTAGAACAGCTTCCCCCCTAGTAGCTTTTTCAACTTTCTGAAATAAAAAGTTGTCTGCAATGCAGTCCAGGAACTTTTTGGATAGTCTGTGCCCCGCGGTGTTATTTTCCCAATATATATCTGGATAGTTGAAGTCCCCCATCACCACCAAATCTTGGGCTTTGGATGATTTTGTTAGTTGTTTGAAAAAAGCCTCATCCGCCTCTTCCGCCTGATTAGGTGGCCTGTAGTAGACTCCCAGCACGACATCACCTGTGTTTTTTACCCCTTTTAGCCTAACCCAGAGACTCTCCACCCTTCCGTCTCCTATGTCCATCTCCACCTCAGTCCAAGTGTGTACATTTTTAATATATAAGGCAACACCTCCTCCCTTTTTCCCCTGTCTATCCTTCCTGAGCAAACTATACCCATCCACACCAACATTCCAGTCGTGTGTATTATCCCACCAAGTTTCAGTAATGCCAATAATGTCATAGTTGTATTTATTTATTAGCACTTTCAGTTCTTCCTGCTTATTACCCATACTTCTTGCATTTGTATAAAGACATCTAAGATACTGATTTGATCTTGCCTCCCAGCTTTGCCCTGACCCTCCTTCCTCTCTGCCATTATAGCCCGTGCTCCCTCCTGTTTCCAACCCATCTCCCAGGTCTTGTTCCCCACTTACCTGTGGGCTTTGCTCACCTGTCCCCGTCGAACCTAGTTTAAAGCCCTCCTTACTAGGTGAGTGCCAGCGTACACCCCACTGCAGGGACAGCTTCCACGTCAGCAGGCTGAATTATGTAATTAACGCATGGCTGGTGACACTCTGCTCCCTACCTACCTAGCACAATGTCTAACAGTCTTGTTTGTTTTTTTACAGTTTATGCACATTTAGAACATTCATAGGCTAGGTCTATACTACAGACCTATATTGGTATAAATATGTCACTGAGCAGTGTGAAAAATCCATACCTCTGAGCGATGTAGTTATACCAACCTAACCCCCTGTGTAGACAGTGCTATGTCGATGGGAGAGCTTCTCCCCTGACATAGTTTCCCCCAACATAGCTTCCCCCTCTGGGGGTTGATTAACTACGATGATGGGAGAAGCTCTGCTGTCAGGTGTAGTAGTGTCTTCACTAAAGAACTAGAACAGTGCAACTGCACCACTGTAGTGCTGTACACGAAGACAAGCCCATAGTCTCAAGCATTCCTCAGTTTGCTCAGAAGTGGCTGCCAGTAGAAGGTATTGCCCAGGTGTCAGTGCACAAAGGTAGCTTTTGTGGTGCCTTTTCATTCTTAAAAAATTGAAAAGAAATGAAAGTATACATAACTGATTTTTAATATTGCTTTCACCTGTTCATTGTACAGGCTTTATAAAGAGGATTTGTATCCTAGAGTTTACATATGTGACAGTCATCAGTATAACCTCCTTCTACAACTTTAAAGCAAGGATAATGAGTATTGTTTTTATTAATCCTGCAGATTCACAATTTGAAGGAAAACATGGTGTACCAATTCCAAGTGGCTGCTGCTAACCTAGCTGGGGTTGGCACACCCTCCCCACCTACTCGATCCTTCAAATGTGAAGAATGGACCATTGCTGTTCCAGGTAAAAATCTAAACAAACATCAAAGCTCAGCATCATTCAGTGGAGCATACCAAACCTACACTCTACACAAAATGAAAGAGGAATGCTGCTGGCTAGAACGGTGTTCTGTTCTTATTCTCAGCAGGCTGCATCCTGAGGTCTGCTATGGGTTTGCTGCTACACCTGCTGTGTGCTCTCAGTTCCACTTCCAATAGAAGTCAATGGAAGTAAAGTTGCTCTGCACATAAGGCTCTTCACTGCTTTGCAGAGTCATTTACACCTGTGCAAAGTGGGTGTTAAACATTGCTCATTTGATTTGGTAGCATTTAATACCCACTTTGCAGCTAATTGTTTATTTCTTTTCTATTTAGATTCCTATACTACATCTATGCCTGGTGTAGATGTCTACACAAGGTGCAAGGCAGTGAAGAAACTCATAGACTCTAGGACTGGAAGGGACCTCAAGAGGTCATCGAGTCCAGTCCCCTGCCCTCATGGCAGGACCAAATACTGTCTAGACCATCCCTGATAGACATTTATCTAACCTACTCTTAAATATCTCCAGCGATGGAGATTCCACAACTTCCCTAGGCAATCTATTCCAGTGTTTAACTACCCTGACAGTTAGGAACTTTTTCCTAATGTCCAATCTAAATCTCCCTTGCTGCAGTTTAAGCCCACTGCTTCTTGTTCTATCATTGGAGGCTAAGGTGAACAAGTTTTCTCCTTCCTCCTGATGACACCCTTTTAGATAACTGAAAACTGCTATCATGTCCCCTCTCAGTCTTCTCTTTTCCAAACTAAACAAACCCAATTCTTTCAGCCTTCCTTCAGAGGTCATGTTCTCAACTTTAATCATTCTTGTTGCTCTTCTCTGGACCCTCTCCAATTTCTCCACATCTTTCTTGAAATGCGGTGCCCAGAACTGGACACAATACTCCAGTTGAGGCCTAACCAGCGCAGAGTAAAGCGGAAGAATGACTTCTTGTGTCTTGTTTACAACACATCTGTTAATGCATCCCAGAATCACGTTTGCTTTTTTTGCAACAGTATCACACTGTTGACTCATATTAAGCTTGTGGTCCACTATGACCCCTAGATCTCTTTCTGCCATACTCCTTCCTAGACAGTCTCTTCCCATTCTGTATGTGTGAAACTGATTGTTCCTTCCTAGGTGGAGCACTTTGCATTTATCTGTATTGAACTTCATCCTGTTTACCTCAGACCATTTCTCCAATTTGTCCAGATCATTTTGAATTTTGACCCTGTCCTAGGCATGTCAGTTCAGGGCCAGATCCAATACCCACTGAAGTTAATGAGAAGACTCCCACTGACATCAGTGGGCATTAGATCAGGCTCTCAACAATGAATGAGTTTAATAATTAACTTCTCTCCCTGTTATTTGATGAGGCTGGTCATTTATGTTTGATTGAGATATTGTAGGTTAGAAAAAATGGAAATTGGATCATTTTGGGAGCTAGTTCATTTTGAACATGGTTAGGACTGTGTAAGTTCACAGATACAATGGAATTGTATCTACTTACACCCACTCTGAATTTAACCCATGGTCTTTTTTCGATGGTTTTATGCACGGTCTTTTTTCATTTGTTTTATGCAATGGCCTGCATCACAAGATTACAACTTTTTTTTTATCCTTTAGGACCGCCCCATGATCTCTTGTGCACTGAAGTTAGAAAAGACTCTCTGATTTTACTGTGGAAACCACCAGTTTATATTGGCCGTAATCCTGTAACTGGTTACTATGTTGATGTGAAGGAAACAGAAGCAACAGACGAACATTGGAGGAGTGTCAATGAGAAGCCAATTGCAAATAAATTCTTAAAGGTAATCAGTTTTGGAACCAAATTCAATTACACCAGTGCAACTTCTGTGAAGTCAGTTCTAGGTATTCCATTCTATTTTGGTAGTGCTTCCTTGTAGTTTTAGACTTACCAAGCTATGTTGTGCCCTCAGTTACATCCATGTAATTCTAGCAGAGTCACATAGGGGTTTAACTTGGAAAAGACTTTGGCCCAATAAATCTAAAAATAAAAGAACGCATTACTAAAGTATGGCATTCCTAAAATAGGTTATAACACAGATGTATCCTCTCTATTTCCTGACTCAAAGGTGAACACAAATGGCAAATCTCTGAGGTGTGTGCTGTGAAAATATGACAGGATGACTGGTTTTAACATAATATACCCTGTCATCTCATTTTTTTGAGTTTGTAATTTAGATGGCTAGGCTATTATGGTACATAATTTCATGGAGCAATTTCTAAATATAAGATTAACTGTATCTTCAGTCTAAACATTCTTCCAACTGTATCTTCAGTCTAAACATTCTTCCAAGAGTGTACAAATGTATACATACATATGAAATTTGTACATTTCAAAGGTCATTTTAAAAACCACCTCATTTTAAAATGTGATCTTTGCTTGTGTATTTTTAAAGGGACATTGGAATGTAGTGTAGCCTCAAACTGGATGTTAAAATCATTATAAGCCAATAGAGAATGACATCCAGATTCTAAATATCTATGGTTTGAATTATTGACTCTGACTACAACTGTTTTTAAAAGCCAGAATTGATCTGCAGTATTTTTGTTCTGCTGCTGCAGAAGCAGATGGACTGCACAAACATAAGAGTTAAAAACATCCTGTTCCCAGAAATGGGCTAACATCATTGATAACATCATCAAAAATGCTGCCTAAACTCAAGTAGCAAACAAAAATAAGTTACAGTCATGTTAGCCCAGATGGGAGGGACATGAGAAAAGTGGAAGTTTCCAAGGGAAAAAAGAGGGGAAAAAAAAAGGAGGAAGATATATTATTGTCAAGCCCCCAAACTAGTATTATAGATATGGAAGAGTAAAATGAAGTGCTCAGTAGTGTACTGTGCTTCTCTACTTGCTTGTTCTAGGTCAGTGGCCTAAAGGAAGGTGTCAGCTATCTATTCCGGGTGCGAGCAACAAATCAGGCTGGTGTCGGGAAACCTTCTGATACCACTGACCCTGTCATAGCACAAACACGACCAGGTTCGTTTACACTCTTGTTTTGCATTTGCATTAATACAGGTTCATATTTATCAGACATGCTCATAACCAGAGAATACACACAAAGGAACTGAACCCATCTGTCCTTTGATGTATTACCAATGCACCAAGACCTTTTCCTATAAAGGATACCAGCTGAGTGTGACTGTTTACCTCCTTTATAAAATAAGTTTTCTGAATACACTTGGGTGCCCATACTATATATACACACAAATAGAATCATAGAATATCAGGGATCTCAGGAGATCATCTAGTACAACCCCCTGCTCAAAGCAGGACCAATCCCCAGACAGATTTTTTCCACAAATGGTCCCCTCAAGGATTGAGCTCACAACCCTGGGTTTAGCAGGCCAAGCTCAAACCACTGAGCTATCCCTCCCCCCTGGGTAAAGCATGGTAAAATAATATTTGTGTGCAATTGCAGATAAATACATAAATAGAGGGTCCAGTTGTTCCCCTAGATCAGGGCATGGAGTGTAACTTCCACACTTAAGTTTTACTCTTCCCCAGACAGAAGGGAGATCAGCTGCTGCTGCCACTGCAGCTCATATCCCTTCTGTCTCTTGACTCACAGAGAGTTCTTGGGGAGGGGACAGGCTGTGAATGGGCCAAGGAGAATGTTCTTTTTCTGCTTTGGCACCAACAGTAAATCCTTTCACAAGTTGACACAGACATCCTCCTTGCTGTGGAGACTACCTTTACAAGGAGAGCCCAGGGCAGCTGCTGATTGGAGAGATGCTTGCAACATGGCTACAATGAATCCACAGTGCTAGAAAGGTGTGGAGAGAAGCAGGGACCCCGAGAATCACTGTGGAGGCACAGAATCCCCACCCAGCTAGATCCAGAACTCCAGTGGATCCATGAGTTTCATACCGGTATCTGAGTATCTGTGGTTTTGGGCTCTGGACCCCTGCTATTTCCACAGAGGACATAGACCTTAATAAAACAGAAAAAACATGGAGGAAACTCTGAGTCTCCAGATCCTTTCCATTGGTATTTCCATAGGAAGAGGCTGTTGGGCCCATAGATTTTTAACCTACTCATAAGAGATAGTACTGTTGTTAGAACTGACACACAATACATGAAATTAATAAAAACAAACACAAAAGTAAAACATCTAAGACTCTGAGGTTCATGCAGGTATAGTTTTTTGTGCTGTAAACACACACTGCAAGAGGGGGGAGGGATAGCTCAGTGCTTTGAGCATTAGTCTGCTTAAACCCAGGATTGTGAGTTTAATCCTTGAGAGGGCCATGTAGCGATCTGGGGCAAAAAATATAGTAGGGGATTGGTCCTGCTTTGAGCAGGGGGTTGGATGAGATGAGATGACTGCCTGAGGTCCCTTCTAAACCTGATATTCCGTGATGAAAAATGTACCCCAAAATCTCCTTAAAATACATAATTTAGTATAAGATAAACATATTTAAGGCTGCAGACTAGTTTTAGGAGCTCCTTTAGCCATTGGGACTTTTGGCAGTAGCCAATGAGAGCAGGACAGGGCCCTTGAGATATGTCTACACTTCAATAAAACATGCCATGTCAGTTGACTCAGGCTTGTGGGGCTCAGGCTATGGGGTTAATAAAATGGCAGTGTAGACATTTGGGCTCACACTTGGAGCCCTGATTTTGGGATCCCATGGGGCAGGGGAGGATTCCAGAGCCCAGGCTCCACTAGTACCTGATGTCTATTCTGCATTTTTACAGCCCCACAGCCTGAGCCCTGTGATCCCAAGTCAGTTGACATGGTCATGCTGCAGGTGTTTCAATGAAGTGTAGACCTACCCATAGAGTCCTATTGTTCTGACATTGAGTTATGCACAATGGAAACATCTTATTCATGAAATAAGAATTGGATGAACATTTGCCCCAAAGTTTCTGCTTCCCTTTGAGGATTAATGCTTAGCCTTCAGACTGATAACACAAGCTTGTCATGCAATAGCAGCCCACACACATATCAAATAAGGAACTTCACATCTAATTTCAGTTCCAACAGACTGAGAATTGAAGCAGTCATTCAGAGCTGGAGATACTTTACCACCTGCAAGGAGATTTAGCCACGTAATTTCCATTGAGATCTAGGATAGCTGCAGTAAGGTGTGTGCCTAAAGTAATAGGGCCAAGTTCAGCAGAGAATGCCCACAACCCTTAACGCTGGGGGCAGGGCTGCAGAGCTGCACCCTGGCTGCTACCCATATGGGACTCTTGTCTCAGGATTTTGTTACTGCTCAGGGGCACAGAGCTGGGATCGGATTCCAAGTCCCCAAAGCAAGAGAGTCAAGATTTGGCCCAACAAAGTTCTCCGGGAAGCTCAGGGCTAATTAATCTTGTAGTGACTTTGTTGTCATATACTTTTAGCTCAGATCTGTAAATATAGTCTCTGCCAAACTACACTTCTCATGAAGCATTAAGAAAAGACAAAACAAATCTCTCAGAAAGGCAAAAATCTGGTTAAAAATGCTTTTTCACTCAAACCGTACAAATCTCAGGCACAATCATGATTTTAAAATCTGGTCTCAAATCTTCTGGAAACGTAGTTTCCCAACTAATGTTGGCATTATTAAGATCTTGGATAGATGCAAAATATTATTTTGGTCAGATGGAGAATTCCTGCATTTTGAAAATAGAATTGCAATGTTACTTTTGGCGAATAAGTCATAAATATCAGCAGGAGAGCAAGATCTCTAACCCAAGAGGAATGGAAACTTAAATAAATATACTGAAAGAATTATTTCTGTCAGTAGGACTGGAGGCAATCTCCTATTTCCAGCATGTGCGGGTAATATGGTCAAATATTTTGTATTTTTTTGTTTCTAATTTGCCAACTATGTAACTTTTTTCTTATAATGTTTTAAAAGGTAAAATAAAATAAAACAATTGGCCCAAACAAACAGCAAACCCTCAAACAAACCTATATCTTTAGCTATAACTTAGTCTTAATTTCATCAAAGTGATTTCATTGTGTATGTTTTCCACAGAAAATCCCAGGGCTCTGAGGAGTATGCTTTAATCCTTTTTCAAATCCCATTGTGCCAGCCCCCAGCTCTGATACTGCTCACTGCAAAGTAGAATTAGGTCCTGATTCTGCAAAATCATCTGTGTGAGCAGACCATTGCACCTGCATGAAGCACCATTAACTATAGTAGGACTCTGCCCAGACATAAGGGTCTACCCACAGGTATCAGATTGCAGGATCAGGGCCTTAAACCTCACCTATGTCTCCGGCTGAGGATTCTCCTTAGAGCCAACACAGGGGCATATTGGAAGAGTGGCTTTTAGATGAGGTCCTGTCTAGCGTGCTGCTGTGCTCTGGCAATCTTCAGCTGCTAGAACAGGGATCAGCAGCCCATCAGGGAAATCCGCTAGAGGGCCAGGACGGTTTGTTTACCTGCAATATCTGCAGGTTCGATCGATTGCAGCTTCCACTGGCCACGGTTCACCATTTGAGGCCAATGGGGGCTGCGGGAAGCAACAGCTAGCACATCCCTCGGCCCGTGCCACTTCCTGCAGCCCTCATTGGCCTGGAACAGCGAACTGCAGCCAGTGGGAGCTGCGATCAGCCAAACCTGCAGATGCTGCAGGTGAACAAACCTTCTTGCCCCGACAGTGGATTTCCCTGATGGGCTGTGTGCCAAAGGTTGCCAATCCCTGATCTAGAAACATGCTTTAGTTTCTTAGTGACCTATTTCAGCATTTATGGTAGAGGTAAAGCAAAATGAGAAAAAATGAACTTATAAAAATGCACCCTGAGTTGTATAAACAACACCACTGCCAGATATAAGTGCTGACTGGTGGTAGTAATATATATAGTGAATGCAAGCTAATGAAGTGTCAAGCATATTGCCTTTTGAATCGCTCTTATAGCAGAGTTTTTGCACATTACCTACACTGTCATCAACAGATTGATACACTAACAATCTGCAGTGAAACAAACACTTAATGACAGGTCAAATGGTGAATTTCCATATAATGGATTACACTGGTAAATTTACAAACATGTTACTGCCCAGTAAGAGATATGTAGACCTCAGACTTCATTTATCATTCATAGGTACTTTACATGTATTTCTGAACTGCATATTGCATTTCGGAAAGGGCTGATAAATGATAATACTGGTATAGCAACAAATATTGATCTCTCCTTTTATTAAACATTTATGGCAAGCTATAAGCAATAAGACAGTCAGTTACATGTTCACAAACTATTTCATTACCAAGGAATGTGCTGCTGCTCACAGTATTGGAGAAGCCATGTATGGTATTAGGATTATGGGAACAAGACTCAAGAAATGTACTGGAAATAAAGCATTTATTACTAATTTCTGGATATTCTGATGGCTTTTTGTGAATGAGGTCCTTTTCTTTAAGATATAACATTTTAGAGGAAAAGTATGTCATTGACATTTTAGGCAGTTCAAGACATGCAGTTCTCTTGGCTGCACAGGTATGCATGAAAGGCAGATCCTAGGTATATTCTGGCCCTGGACTTATTTCCCATTCAGTGCCCTACCAGTGCACACTGGATGGTCCTGCCCTTACCAAGGCCTGCAGGCACTGGAGTAGCAAGCAGTATTCAAAACCATCTCTTGATCTGAACCAAGGTGTTGCACTTAGCTGCCAGTCAGAGATACACTCCCTACTGGGGTGCACAGGATGCGTTCCATAGGCCATTTCAGGGCAATATGTCAGACTTGATTAATCCAACATCTGTACGTGTGAATGAGTTGCTGTGTGTAACACTATTAGTTGCACAAGTGAGTGCTACTGTGATGATTCATTTGTGAAATTAACATGAACTGTTAATTTCCTATTCACCCCTCCACCTTTCCCAAGTATACTCTTGTGTACGTGGCATAAACTTGTATTTTACTAGAAAATTAGAAGTTTTCCCTATATTAGGAATACAATGAATAGCCCTTACTGTGGAAGTTGTTGCTTTTACAATATTTTCAACATTTCAACATTTAATGGATTTTAATGGACTGCATTTGTTCCTGTTCCGTTTTTCCAGCGCATTTAATTTTATTTTTAAGCCTGAGTTAAGGCTTCTTTCAGCCCAGGGCCCAATGTTGCAACCTTCATGTATGCATAGTCCTTAATCATGTGCAAATAATCTCATTGACCTATGTACCCTTTTTAATTTGTTCATTACTTCCATGGAATTACGCACCTAGATAAAGACTCTTCTCATGAGTAAAGGATCAAGGACAGTAGCCTGTTGCAGCAGCTTATGTATGTGCAGAAGGAAGGAAAGGGCTCTGCTTAATTTATCCTGTGAATGATGTGTAAGCAAATAATTTATGCTGCTTTTTATTAAAAAGTAGACGTGCTTTGCTTTGATCTTCCAGGAACTAAAGAAATGGAAGTAGATGTGGATGATAATGGAGTCATTTCCCTGAACTTTGAATGTGACCAGATGTCTCCAGACTCTAAGTTTGTCTGGTCCAAGAATTATGAACCAATTGAGGATGAATCTCGATTAGCCTTTGACGCCAAAGGCGGAAAGTAAGGAGCCTTACTTATAGAACTCTGTTGTATTTAGAAATCCTAGGAATTTCAGAAATCCATCCCTTTGGAGGTGACCTCACCAAGATTATTCATGCCCTTGTCAGTGGAAGGTTAGATTATTACAGTGTTATCTGAAGGTGGTCTCCTATGTAGACTATGCAGAAATTACACACACACAATGATGCATCCCACTTGTTTAAGCAGTGCTTCACATAAAGAGCGCACTACACTTGTGCTCTCTGACCTGCACTGGCTACCAGATTTGCAGGTGCAATTTAGTATTTTTAAACATATTTAACCTAAATTGTTTTGGTCTTGACTGCTTCAAAAACTTTCCCATATTATACTGCACTAGTTGCAGTCCTTTGAGGTGCTGGAGCAAACAACACTCTGGTTTGATCAGGAGGGAGCTGGTGGTGGGGCATTCTCAGCGAATATTGGAACATTTTTGTTCATCAGATCCCAGATTTGGTGACTTTCAGCATGGTCTGGATCACTTGTTTCCCCAGGCTTTTTCTAGAGAGGAAGGAGATGCAAATATACAGGTGCAAAAGTAACATATACGGAAGAAGAAATAGATGTATAAGCCCTGCCAATCATAGCACCTGAGAAACCATGTGACATTCCCCTCCCTGTTTATAGCCATCCCTAACACATCCCTGACATCTCACATGAAAACGAAGTCCAGAGGGATGTTTCCTAGAACCAGCCTGTATTTACCATACTCCCAGCAATATGAACCCGTGTGAACCCTTTCTGGCATCTCTCATACGCTCTATCCTGCAGGACTAAGCTGGATTTATTCAGATCTTTCTTGTACCAGATACAGACTATGGGGTTCAACATGTAAACACCATGGATATACCCACCTTTTTTCACTGGTTATGCCCCATACTCTCCTGCTCAGCCAAAGCCACAGCAGATGCAGCACCCATTAGTAGGGGGAAAGGGAGGTGTTCTGATTCAGGGTTTGGTTAAGGCTTTTAATCAAAATGTTTTTGTCTGAAGGTCAAAAGCTGCTTTTAAAGATCTTGGGGAAGATGATTTGGGCATTTATTCTTGTGCTGTCACAGACACTGATGGAGTTTCATCAAGCTACACAATAGACGAGGAAGGTAAGGAAAAAACCTATTTCTTACAATGCCTGCTTTATCTTTCACATCTCACTTCTTCTGCACTACATGAAAAAGTAAGAGAATCTGTGATCATTATAACTGGTAAAACAGAAATGCATACGTAACATTTCTTTTTAAAATTTTTGTAGAGATGAAACGCCTCCTTGCTCTCAGCCATGAGCACAAATTCCCAAGTAAGTGAAATGAGCATGCTCATAGAAGAGATATGCGGTGTGAAGAGTTCTGGGATGTATATTACAGAGTCCCTGCCAGCAACAGCTAGGGGAGCTGCTCCGCTGGCTCATGAGAAAAGCATGCGGTGTGTGAAGCTGAGCTCGTGCAGGGGCGGCTCTAGACATTTCGCCGCCCCAAGCACAGCATCATGCCGCGGGGGGCTCTGCCGCTCGCCAGTCCCGCGGCTTCGGTGGACGCCTGCGGGAGGTCCACTGAAGCCGCAGGACCAGCGGACCCTCCGCAGGCATGCTGCTGAAGGCACCCTGCCTGCCGCCCTCCCGGCGACCGGCAGAGTGCCCCCTGCAGCATGCCATCCCAAGCACGTGCTTGGCGTGCTGGGGCCTGGAGCCACCCCCTGGGTCATGATTTCTACTAGACAGTCTTTCAATTCTTCCCAGTACATTAATGTATTAATTGATGCCTTTTCTGCTTATTTAGATGCTGCTCTCTAGCTATACAGTATAGTCCATATATTGGATGTGTAGTAATCATCCCAATGGATTTGTTTTTTCTGGAGCACCAAATTTTATATTTACTCAGGTCTCTATGAGTTGCCAAGCCAGTGTGAGAGTTTATAATTTTCTGCCCCTTTAATTTTAGCTGGCAACATTAGTGCCATGTAAGTTAAGACCAAATTCGAGGTTAACAAAATAAAACATCACAGCAAGTCCAGCTAGAATGCGCCATCTGCACAGGAGTTTTCCTTCTGAACTGCCCCACCTTCTTCTTTTTCTGTTACTGTAGACAACCTGACCATTCTTCTTGTTACACAGGTCTGTACCTTGGGGACTATATTTAATGATTCCCTCTGCTTCTAGCTACAGGTTTTATTTATCACTGTGCTACCCCAGTTTTAAGCTCGTGCAATACCACTGTTTTAAACAATAGCATATAACCGGAGTAACACAATGGTGTCTAATGGTCTAAATCTTGCCATATCTTCCTCCACTATATGTCTAAACTCTGACTAGTCCTCTCAATCCCAGTAGCTAAAGTTCTTGTCCATTACCTCCTAGCTTTATCTCAGCTACTGAAACCCCCACCCCTCCAGTCCATCCAAACTGTGACTGCTAAAATGGTCTTCCTTGCCTATCAGTCTGACTACAACATCTCTCATTCTGAATCCCTCCACTTCCTCCCTTTTCTATACCACTTCAAGGCCCTACACAATTCTACTCTGGTCTACATATCCGACATGGTCTCTTATTGTGTCACACACTGACTGGCCTTTTCTGATCCAGTGATAACAACCTTGATGTCCCACTTGTTTGCTTCTTCCTCAACAACTCCATGACTTTTTCTATGCTATTCCCTGCATGTGGAATGACCTCCCAAACCCCACAATCTGCTACCTCCTCATCATTCAAATCTCTTTTTAAGACTTACTTCTTCTGTGATGTCACCAAAAGCAAGTCAACAATATTATTAATTTATAGTAAAATCAGCAACAAAAATAATTTCCTAATTGCACCTCCATACCCAAAGTTAGTAACCACAAAGTAGTATTCCATCACCCTTTGCCCTTCTTCACCCCATTCCTTCTCTGTTGATTGTTCCCCCGACTCTGTCATGTTCTATATAAGAGTGTGAGTTCTTCAGGGCAGAGATCACGTCTTTGCCTTTGTATTGTCAGGGACCCACCATATATCTAGGCACTGTAAAGTATTAAGTAACAATAAGATGAGTTGTATCCGCAAATGCCTAAGAGAAGAGAAAATAGTAATGAGACCCCCTTGGTATATGAGTAGCTTCAGTCTCATCTCTGGATAAACTATTTTTACAAGCACTAACAAAATTAGTAGTGTATGTGAAAATTAATCACTAGAACTTGCATGTTCAACTTAAACACTTGCATGTTAATTCATTTAAACTGTTCAGTGCTTACTTTAACACATCTAACTTGTGTTCAGAAACAACTACAGCTGGCAAGCTTATTGGTAAGTGGGCTGCTTGAGTACTCCACACAAAATGTATATCTATGCAGCAAAGAAAAACCCATGGCTGGTCCATACCAACAGACTCAGGCTCACATGGCTCAGGCTGCAAGGCTGTTTCATTGCTGTGTAGATTTCTGGGCTTGAGCTGAAGCCTGGCTTTTAGGACCCTGCAGGGAGGGAGGTCCCAGAGCTTGGGAAGCAGCGAAACAGCCCCTCAGCTGCAGGCCCACGAGCCTGAGTGGTTGGCACAGGCCAGCCACGGGTTTTTCTTTGCTGTGTGGACATACGTTTACTGAACATAGACAATGCATGAGTGTAGTAGCTGCACAGGGCCAAGAAGGATGGGAAAGTCCTCTGTATAGCTGCTCTTCAACTTGGTAACTGCTAAAGGAGGTTTAATCAGGTGCTTGTGATAAGTTGAGACACTAAACAGAATAGGAAGTAAAACTCAGAAGCAGGATTGTTAGATGTTTCCAATGCAGCTGCCAGTTAGTGCTTCATAATACCGACACATTTTTAAATGAACGCTTTTGTTGGACTTGGTCTTGTTAGTCTTGTGGACTGGGGAGTGACTTCTTTTCACAAAAGAACATATCTTTAGCTTATTTTAGTCCTTTGTAGAACAGCCTCTGGGAAGCTTAGTATTTTTCTTTCCATTTTAGGCTAAGATATTCATAGTTAATTACACACAAATCAAGTTAAGAGTTTAAAATTGCCACAAACCTGACAGTAAAACAAAAGCAGCACAGCCTAATTTCTTCATTTACACCCACTTCCTGTTGCAAACACTGGTGCATCTGGCATTTCTCTCTTTTTGTTTTTAGAGATTAAGATCCAAGGCTCTCATTCCTCATAGGAAATGAGGAAGCATTTTACAGCACCATTGCACTAACATACAGGACTCAAAATGAGGAGAAAGTGGTGGTGGTGCTCTGCTTGCGTCCCAGTTGCCATCGCCAATCCCCTGATGACTCTATTTGCCACCTTCCCCTTTTCCTGCTAGCTACTCCCCATCCTCCTTCACCTTTTGGCTATTTCCCCATTTCCCTACCTATCAGATGTCTTCAGGTGGGGGAGAAAGGAAGAGGGTTCCCTGCTACTCAGGACAAGGACATGTGGACACGTGTGTGAGAGAGAGAGTCTCACATGCAGAGTGAAGCTTCCACCTGCGCTTTACAGCCTGATTCAGAGCAGACTGGGAGGCAGCTGCTTTCATGCATGTTGCCTGTTCCAGAAGGTGCGCTAGGGCTCTGGGAGGAGCAAGCAAGTGAAGAGGTGAAAATCTTTAAAGGAGCCATTTCCATGAGTGAGAAGTAGGAAGAAAAGATTTGTCTGTTTCACTCCCTGCTGCTGGTAAGTGGAGCTGAGCAATGGAGATGATGAAGGAAAAATGCGACTAGCTCTGCTATAAAACAGGCTAATATGCCCTGCAGTACAGCCTTGTATCTGAAACAGTTTCACAACCCAGAGTTGTGCTGTTCATACTCTGGGTATTCTGTTTTACAGTATAGCGTGCATAGCTCCACTTTACTGTTGTTGAGTCCTTTATATATGTCAAATTTAAAGAAACAGACCTCTACCAATATCTATATGATAGGAGAGTTTCACATTTAGTTCTACAGCCACTACCAGGCTATATAAACAAATGAAAAAATTCTCCCCCTGATTGTCTCACAAAGATGTTTGTAGATCCATCTCAGTAGCTCTGGAACAATGTCACACCCTTCCATGCATACACTTTACAGTATTCTCACAGATGAAAAACAATGACTCACTAATTCAGACTACAGATTGGACATGTCCTTATTATATTTTGGGAGCTCCACATATACTTTGCTTGTATATGCTTTATACCTATAAGAGAGTAGAGAAGTGTTAATGTACTGTTTGCATGGCTCTTTGAATCTAGGGAAAAATCAATGAGAGCTATTTAGATGTTCAACGCCTTTCAAAAATCAGCCCTTATATCACTAGGTCTAATTGCTTGTGTTTTCCAACTAAGCTAAAGCCTAAGGAAAAGTTAGAATGAAAATAAGATGAAGACTTGAACTTGTCAATAATGGGAAAACTAAAACCATGGCTAAATGTTTGTACTGTGACATAAATAGCCACAATGCCATTCAGTGGAGTTGACCCTGCTTACATCAATAATGAATGTGGCTCGTATTGTCAGTGTTTCTGGTTATCTCTTTGAAAACGGAGTGTACTGCTGACATTTTTGGCATGATATGACACACATGATCAATTCTAGGAATGAAGGACCAGCGTGGGGTGCAGCTGTTTACTTTCTGATTACCCTTGAAAGCAGGACTTTGCAGGCTATTTTTTTCTGCTGAGTCATTTTGACATTTTATTATAACATTACAGAGTGAGTCATAAAGCATGGTTCTTTCTGGGCCATACACACTCACATCATGTTGCAGAGATATTTTCAGTTTACCTTCAAGACAGATTTTTCTTTGAGTTAGAATGGAGCAGCATCAAACATAACTCAAATGCTGAATATTTCTAGCTCTACACAGCCCTAGTGACCCAGAACAACAGAACAACTACACAGAGGGTGGGGGCAGACAACACACTTCCATAAATTCTACACCTATCAATGGGAGAATTGGCTTTTTGACGATAGAAAAGAACAGTTGTGAAACACAGGAAAGATTCTCTTCAGTCTTTTCTTTCCTTTTCGTAGCTGTCCCACTTAAGTCTGAGCTGGCAGCTGAACTTCTGGAGAAGGGACAAGTGCGATTCTGGTTGCAGGCTGAAAAGCTGTCTGGCAATGCAAAAGTCAACTTTGTATTTAATGACAAGGAAATTGTTAATGGAGAGGTACGACTTTTATTGCTTATGGTTTTCTTACTTTTATAAGCAATGAGTATCACTGTTCCAGCTAAGCACTTCGAATATAATCAGGCCCCACTGCTCTAATGCATTTACATGGAAAACAGAACATGAAAACATTAGTATAAAGATTGTGCCCACATTCTGAGCTGTGGGTGAGCATTGCTGGATGCAGTTCCAGAGGGTGCACTCAGTGTGGCTTTCTGCCACCTGCAGAGGCAATACGTAACTGTGGATAGTGCGGGAGGGCACAATTAAACAGTTCTGTGGGGGCACTTGACCGCCCCATGTGTTGCCTCAGCCACCACTCCCGGAAATTTGGTATGTATGTAGACAACATACACTAGCAACTACCTCCTCCTCCTCCTGCTCTCTGTCCTGTGAGTGCCCAGCCCCCTGCAGAGCTTGCAGGCATCCCTCCCTGCCTGAACGCTCCTCAGTCAATTTAGCCAGTGTTCAAAACAAGACCAACAAAAGGAGCAACACAGTTGGGAGGCACAATCCCCCACACTCCATCAGGATTGGTGGCACCAGGGTGGGATGGTGCTTGGGGACTGGATCGTCTCAGTGAACAAGTTGAAGAATTATCAGTCACTTTGGAGGGAGGAATGTGATACCCCCAAATTGCCTTCACCTTGATAGGCACATTGAAGGCTGCTGCTGCTGGAAGTGCATTGGAGCAGCAAGCAGCAGCAACAGCATAGTCCACCCCACTTTCCCACTCTGCCCCCCAACTTCCTCTCCTCACTCACCTCCAGGGCTCTTGGGCTGGATGGGACTCCACCTGAGTTGCCTAGTGCTAGGCACCATGTCACAGTTCCTCTTCCCGATCTCGAAGACGTCCCTCTCACTTACATCAGTGAGCAGTCTGTGAAGCAGGAAGCATTGGGACTCCAGCAGCAGCGAAGCAGCAGCAGCCCCAGGGAGCTCAGCTCACAGCCAGCTCAGTGCCCTGCTGCTTCCTCCCTCCCCCTGCATGCTGTACAGACACATGGTGAGTGCCACCACCAGGGGGAGCTGCTGTTGGGCATCCTGGCGAGAGGTGGCCTGAGAAACCTGGTGAGGCCTGTGACCCTACATGTCCCCTCACCGCAATCACCTCTGGCCACCTTCGTGGGCATCCAGATTCTCTAAGCAGCTAGGGACCATTCCAATCCTCAGACCAAGGCAGTCCTGTAATGTAGCTACCATCCATATCCCTCTATTCCAGGAGACCAAAATTCACAGAGTGCAGTGCATTCAAACCACATCCTCACATTTCCTCATCCATGTGCCCACCCCCAGAATTCTGACTACATCACTAACCAAAGTTCTGCATGTAACCCAAAATCAGGGCCTATGTTATGTGCAAGTTCCCATAAGCAATAGGCAGAGAACTTTTTTAACCCCAAAACATATGAAATCTCTAGCATTCCACTACACTGGTTAGCAGGCATGGACAGGGCATTCTATAGAAGTAAGATATAAAAGCATCATCTCAGGGAAAATATTGCTTTGAAGAGTTGGGCAATAGTTTTCATATATTTAAAAAAATCCTTTCTAATGGAACAGAACATGATGCTCAGTACAGAACAGATATAAAGAATTATGATAATAATAAATATGCTTATATTATATTTGAGTAACACATTTTATGTATATGTTTGGTTATGTGCATACAGCCCAGGACAGAGACAATGAACAAATCTGAATAAAGAAAATAAAGAATTTTATTAAGTGTACTATAGCATGTGGCCAGATAGATGAGTCTTTTCTGATTCTGAAGAAGACCATTACTCTCACTTTTCTTTTTGTTCCTGAAGAAATATAAGATGAAGGTGGACCATAATACTGGCCTTATTGAAATGATCATGGATAAAATTGAGGACAGTGATGAAGGGACTTATACCTTCCAACTTCAGGATGGAAAAGCAACGAACCAATCCAGTCTTGTCCTTATTGGTGATGGTAAGCTCATCTAGAACTTCACTTTTACAACTAGTGCAGTGTGATGAACTAAGGAGCCAGTGACTCCTGAGTCTTGATCTGTGCTCTTACACTAATTTCTTAATATCGATCATGTCCTTGAGCAAGTCACTTAACATCTCTGCTTCAGTTTACCTATCTGTAGAATGGGGATAATAACACCTACTAAATCTGGTCAAGTTTCAGATTTTTTTTTAAATGGGAAAAAAGGAAATTTTTCCATTATAATCTTTAGGAAAAATGTTCACATTTTCCAACCATCTCTATTACTTACATGCCTCACAGGGTCATTGTGTGGAATAATTAATTAAGCAGCGTGCTTGGAAGATAGCAGGTACCATATACTATCTAAAATGTCTCTCTTGCATCTGTCTAGCTAGCTTTCCTATATCTACAATGAAAATGTCCCACAATGCTAATGTGATGCAAATGTTGCAGATGCTTGGGAGTGCTCTCCTATTTCAAGTTAGATATTCAGATATACCTACAGCTGCCTACATTCCAACTGCTTGATGATTGTGCTGCCATTCTTGTTTTCTTTCCTCAGAGGATCAAATGTGATTAGATGAGTGACATTAAATGTCTTCTCCTTTTGGTAGCATATATTCAGATATATTTACAAGTCATACTTTTCTCTTTGATCTTTTATGTTACATGAATTAAATATTATTCATTGTAGCATTACATTGACATTTACTATAACAAATGAGTTTGAGGGTCCTCAAGTGCTGAATGAATCACCATCGATAACACACATTTCCTCAAAAGAGTTGGATACATGTAAAAGGTTTAATGTCTGTGGGTGGCTAGGAGAGCGTGGGTCAGCTGTAATAACATTGTGACAGCTGAAATACTCAACACATGAAGTATTTACTATCAGCGACCTGGTGTGAAAAGCTGGCCCCATTGAAGTTAATAGCAAAACTCCCATTGATTTCAGCAGGGACAGGATTTCACCCCTGCAATACAGCAATATCCCATTCCCAACTAAGGAGATACTCTGGGTACGTCTACGCTACAGGATTATACCGATTTTACATAAACCGGTTTTGTAAAACAGATTGTATAAAGTCGAGTGCACGCGGCCACACAAAGCACAATAATTTAGTGGTGTGTGTCCATGTACCAAGGCTAGAATCGATTTCTGGATTGCCCTGGCAGACGCCATAGCATGGCAACCCTGGAGCCTGTTTTGCCTTTTGTCGCTGTCACCGTATGTGTACTGGATGCTGCTGACAGAGGCAGTACTGCAGTGCTACACAACAGCATTCATTTGCCTTTGCAAGGTAGCAGAGACAGTTACCAGTCATGCTGTACCGTCTGCCTTGCCATTGTAAATTGGCGATGAGATGATGGTTATCAGTCATTCTGTACCATCTGCTGCTGTCATGGGTGCTCCTGGCTGACCTTCGCTCAGGTCGGCCGGGTGTGCAAAGACAAAAATGGGAATGACTCCCCAGGTCATTCCCTCCTTTATGCTGTATCTAAAAATAGAGTCAGTCCTGCCTACAATATGGGGCAAGTGTACTAGAGAACCAGAGTACCAGAGAGCACAGCTGCTCCATGTCAGATCCTGCAGAAATGATGAGCTGCATGCCATTCTAGGGGGTGCCCCTGCAACAACCCCACCCATTGCTTCCCTCCTCCCCCAACCCTCCTGGGCTACAGTTGCAGGGTCCCCCATTTGTGTGATGAAGTAATAAAGAATGCAGGAATAAGAAACACTGCCTTTTTAGTGAGATAAAATGATGGGGAGGCAGCCTCCAGCTGCTATGATAGTCTAGGCAGGACATTAAACGGTGGTGGGGAGAAGAGCCCAGCATCCCACTGCTATGATAGTCCAGGCAGTACAGAATCTTTTCTTTAGACATGAAAGGTGTGGGAGCTGATGGAGCTCAGCCCCCAGTTGCTATGATGAGGACGGTTACCAGCCATTCTGCACCATCTGCTGGGAAGAACAGGGAGTCATTCCTATTTTTACCTAGGTGCCCCCGGCTGACCTCATCTGAGGCCAGCGAGGAGCACTCATGGGATGATAACAAGGACGGCTACCAATCCTTCTGCACTGTACCGTCTGCCACCAGGGATGGGAGGGGAAAGGATGCTGCTGTTCAGTGCCGCAGCACCCCATATACCAGCAGCATGCAGTAGACATAGGGTGACATTGAAAAAAGTCAAGAAACTATTTTTTTCCCTTTTATTTCACGGGGGGAGGGGGAGTAAATTGAGATATACCCTGAAACATCCCGGACAGTGTGTTTGATCCTACAGGCATTGGGAGATCAGCCAAGGATGCAAATACTTTTCGGGGACTGTGGGATAGCTGGAGTCCTCAGTACCCCCCCCCTTCCTCCTTGAGCGTCCATTTGATTCTTTGGCTTTCCGTTATGCTTGTCACACAGCACTGTGCTGTGGACTCTGTATCATAGCCTGGAGATTTTTTTCAAATGCTTTGGCATTTTGTCTTCTGTAACGGAGCTCTGATAGAACAGATTTGTCTCCCCATACAGCGATCAGATCCAGTATCTCCCGTACGGTCCATGCTGGAGCTCTTTTTGGATTTGGGAGTGCATTGCCACCCGTGCTGATCAGAGCTCCAAGCTGGGCAAACATGAAATGCAATTCAAAAGTTCATGGGGCTTTTCCTGTCTACCTGGCCAGTGCATCTGAGTTCAGATTGCTTTCCAGAGCGGTCACAGTGGTGCACTCTGGGATACTGCCCAGAGGCCAATACGGTAGATTTGCGGCCACACTAATCCTTATCCGACATGGCAGTACCAATTTCAGCGCTACTCCTCTCGTTGGGGTGGAGTACAGAAACTGGTTTTAAGATCTCTTTATATTGATATAAAGGGCCTCATTGTGTGGACAGGTGCAGGGTTAAATCGGTTTAACGCTACTAAAATCGGTTTAAACTCGTAGTGTAGACCAGGCCACTATCTAGAAGGCTCATATTTGTTTTCCTGACTGTTTTTGATCCCTAGTGTTCAAGAAGCTACAGAACGAAGCAGACTTTCAGAGGCAAGAGTGGTTCAGGAAACAAGGTAATGAACAGTATAATCATATGCAAATGAAAGTTCAGGCATTTTTTGGCTGATTAAATGTAGGAGCAGGTTTAAATGTGGTATTTTGAAATACAAATGCCTAGTCAATTCTAATTAATTCCTTACCTCATTTTTTACATAAAGAATAAAGAATAAAAGCCTATATTTCTGACACTATAAAAATAACAGTATATCTAGCAAGAAAAGTTTATTTGACTTGTCTTTTGTATTGTGATTATTGCTCATATGATTTGTAAAAACTCATTTTAAACAGGTCCTCATTTTATTGAGTATCTGGGATGGGAAGTTACCGCTGATTGCAATGTGTTGTTGAAATGCAAGGTAAGAGTTGGTTGGTTTTCAACACTGTTCAGATAGTTATAAAAGCAAGAGATATACTGGACCAGATTGTGGCCAGTCACTGCACAAGCATGCAAGGTGGGGAAGAATGCAAAGAGGTTTTCTTTCCCTTTGTATTCCCCCAATGACATCTGGACACAATCAAAGATTCTGTGCTGTCTTGAGCACAAACTGCTTTCTTCTTAATGCTCCCAAAGGGTGATCTGTGGGGAAGAGGCAAGGCCCTTCTAAGCAGAGCAGGTCAGAAGAAGGGAACACATACTACATGCCATTAAGGGGTGTCACAAACAGGCATGCTTCATCTGCGTATTGGATCGTGCCATGAGGAACTGAGCCTCTGACCGTTGGACTTGGGTGATTTGGAATTTAAGGTTGACTTCGTCACTGTACTCCCCTCCTTCTGTTTTGGGCTCCATAGGCTCCCACTGGGATGTTTTAACTCCATACCTCCCTTTCCTCAGGGATGTGCCTAGCAGGCGCTATCACTATAACTGATATGGTCAAACCACTGTTTCTTTTAGCAGGAATAGCTTCTCAAGCTAACAGTAAAGTCTTAGTCTTTGAGTATGGGAGAGAAAGCAATCAGGAGGGAGAATTAGCTCCTCAGGGCAGGGACTCTGCTTTCATTGAAGTTTGTACAGGGCTTAGCACAATGATACCCTGAACCTCACTGGAGGCCTCTTGGTCTTATTGTGCTATAAACATTAAATAGTAAGGAGAACCAGGGAGCAGGGGTGAGAGAGAGGAAGGAGACTATGTTCTAAAGGGATACCAAGCATTTCATCTCTAGGTCATAATGTTATAATTTGGCAGCTTTCTTGTGTCCTTTCTGAAATGCATCGGTGATATCAGTCCAATCCCTAGTGCATATATGTATATGCCACAAAAACAGTATGCTCTTGTGTGCTGTCTCAGAAGAAAGGCCAAGTATATAATGAACAAGGAGACTGAACAACCCATTCCTCAATCCAGGTGTGGATAAAAAGGCTTTGTTCTCCAGCACTGTCAACCATCCTTCAGTCCAGGAGGAGCAAGCAAGATGTGTGTGTGGGGGTATCTCTCTCAGAATGCTCTGAAGCCTTTTTTTGGTTCCTATTCTTTGCTCTGATTTGGGCAGAGTTCCTCTGGGTGGTGTCTGCTGACTCCTTCTCAGAGCAGTGGAGATTGTTCAGGGTTCCCTGCTCTGTGTTTCCCCTGGATCTCTCATTTGACCCTTGGACCTGCAGCACTTGCCCTGTTTTTCACTTTTTGTCCCTTGTAACCCTTCTGCCCATCAGAGTTGGCAGGAACAAGGGTTAGGTTCAGTATCTAAGGGTTCTGTTTCAATAACACAATGCAAAACTGGCTCGAGCCCCCACCCAGTGACCTGGGACAATTACATACCACCCGCCCTGGGTGCCTCTGAGAGGCAATACTTACCCCCTCGCAAGCACGGAGTCTGAGTATAGCAAAAGCCTTTTCATAAAGGAGGGAAACAATGTGGCATTATGTTGAGGAAACACCACAAACAGGATTCATAACACAAACCATGAGCAAAAGACCCACCCCCAAGTAAGTTTGGCAGTGTCCTTTTCCCCTCAGGGTCTTAAGTCCAGCAACACAACAGTCACCCCACCCACAGTTTCAGACCTTGGTCGGTGCAGCTGCAGATTGGTTCTTGAGTCCAGCAACCCAACAGTCATCCCTCCCTCAGTTTCTGTCTTTGGTCTGTGCAGCCCCATCCCAGAGATCAGAAGTTCATCTGCAGAGTTTATCTCCCAGCCTGGGTGGAAGTGGGGGAGGTATAGGGGGATCTTACATGCTCTGCTACTTGGGTTGACTGCCGATTGCCACGCCTCTCCATGGGGTTCTGCTGCAGTATTCACTGCCAGCTGCACCACTCACCACTCTCCACTCTGCTAGCTGCTTGCCAACTTGTCTTCTGCCCCACCTCCCCACACTTAACACAGCTCTCTGTGATTTTAGCTGGCAGCAAGGGAGCCTCAGTGCTGATGTACCACTAGCCCAAAGTAGATCAAATGCTTTAGCCCAGGTATTAATGATTTCAACTCTGTATATAACAAAACTCCTAATAAAATCAAAATTTGCTCTGTTATTGTACAGTGGAGAAAGGAAGAATAAGAGCAGTCTTTCAGGCTCTTGGAAAGGGCTCACACTCCTGGATACACATACATATTTCCAGCATTTCTCAATTAACTGGGCGTTAGGACCCATGTCCCTTGCCTAGCAAGTGCTACTAAGCTGAGGGCAAGTCCCTCCATCATAAAATGTTAAGAACAGTTCTACTGTCCTTGTTTTACATAATGAGGATAACAACTCTTTATTACTCCTGCCCCAATAACAAAGAGACTGGGGATCCCACAGCAGCCAAAGTGACCATTTGGGCAAGCAGTCCTATCATGCTAGGCAGAATGGGTGTGCCTATGCAAATAAGATCAGCCCCTGAAGTCCCTTTCCACAGCTCACCACAAGATGTCAGGGAATAGCCCATTCTGACTCTGCTTACACCTGTAATCAGTTAAATTCTGGATTCTGTGTCCCCTTTCTCATCTGAGGGGGTTGCGTCTTCCACTGTTCTGGTGGATGATCCCAGAATTTACATAGGCTGATACACCTAGCACTCAATTCACTATATTAAAATAATAGGATAATACTGATGTGCTTTTCATACATTTTAGGTGGCTAATATTAAGAAGGAAACACACATTGTTTGGTACAAAGATGGGAGAGAGATAATGGTGGATGAGGAGCATGACTTTAAGGATGGCGTATGTACTCTGCTGATATCAGAGGTGAGTGACTCTTGGTTTTTTGATGTACAGATCCACTGTAGTCAGTTCAGTTCATAGATATGATCTAATCTTATATTCCAACGTATCCATTATAGGTGGGAACTGGGATACAGTTTATAAAGAAAAGGCTTACCTTGCATTTATTTTTTGGCTACAGCAAATTTCTCTTTAAATCCTTGTGAATTCAGATTTTCAGGAAACTCTGAGAAAGAGCTAAAGAGCTTCACTTTTTCCTGTTATATCAGTTTAAAGAGCTGGAGGATTACATCAGACTGCAGTGCTGATTATACATTAGAAATAGACTGACCAGATGTCCTGATTTTATAGGGACAGTCCCGATTTTTGGGTATTTTTTTATATAGGCTCCTATTACCCCCACTCCCACCCCCATCCTGATTTTTCACATTTGCTGTCTGGTCACCCTAATTAGAAAAGGGTTAAACACTCAAGTGTGCTCCTATCAATTGGCGAGAGGAACCTTGGTCTTGTGCTTAAGGCACTACCCTAAAATTAATAAGATATTGGTTCAGTTCCTAGATCTGCTGCAGGTTTCATGTGTGCTCTAGAACAAGTCACTTAGTGTCTCTGTGCCTCAGTTCCCAAACTGTAAAAGGAACAACGTTAATTTTATACCTAGTGAGGATGAGTATATAGATAGAAGGTTAAATTTGATGTCCATATATTTTTTTGCCAGCCACATAAATCACCAGTTTTGAATGCTACTGTTTGTTGTTATTACTTTACAGTTTTCCAAGAAAGATGCTGGTATTTATGAAGTAATACTGAAGGATGACAGAGGAAAGGACAAAAGCAAACTGAAGCTTGTGGAAGCAGGTCAGGAGAACATTCTGAATGATTTATCCCATACTGGGTCATAAGTACCTGAAGTGACAGTGTTTCTTTGTCTGCACAAGAGTTTTGCATAAGCAAATTTCAGTATCTTTTTCAAGTGGTTTTTGCTTCTCCTGCATATTAAACAGTTTCCTAAACCAAAAGTTATCACAGATGCCATGAGACCATCCTGATGGTGACTTTTCAGTAACAGAGCATTCCAATGTACTTTTGTTAATTAGATTATTTGTAATATTTCCTCAGGATACCCCTGTCATAAACAGATAGTTAAGGGTTAATGTCTCTTTTACCTGTAAAGGGTTAACAAGCTCAGTGAACCTGGCTGACACCTGACCAAAGGACAAATCGGGGGACAAGATACTTTCAAATCTTGGTGGAGGGAAGTCTTTGTTTGTGCTTTTTGGGTTGTTCTTTGTTCTCTCTTGGGATTAAGAGGAGCCAGACATGCAACTAGGTTTCTCCAATCTTTCTGAAACAGTCTCTCATGTTCTAACTAGTAAGTACTAGATAGAAGGCGAATTGGTCTTTATATTTGTTTTCTTAATTTGTAAATGTGTATTTTCCTGGAAGGATATTTTACCTCTGTTTGCTGTAACTTATATTTAGGCTAGGGGGGAGGGAGTCCCTCTGGTCTATGTAAAGCTGAGACCCTGTAAACATTTTTCCATCTTGATTTTACAGAGATAATTTTTATTTTTTCTTTCTTTAATTAAAAGCTTTTCTTTTTAAGAACCTGATTGATTTTTTTTATTCTTGTGTAAGACCCAAGGGGAGTGGGTCTGAACTCACCAGGGAAAGTCTGGGAGAGGGAAGAGGGAGGAAAAGGTTAATTCCTCTCTGTTTTAGGATCCAAGGAGTTTGGATCAGTGTCTCTCTCAGGGAAAGTCTGGGAGTGGGTAGGGGGAGGGAAAGGTTAATTCCTCTCTGTTTTAGGATCCAAGGAGTTTGGATCAGTGTCTCTCTCAAGGAAAGTCTGGGAGGGGGAGAGAAAAGGGGAAAATGTTAGTTCCTCTCTGTTTTAGGATCCAAGGAGTTTGGATCAGTGTATATCTCAGGGTTCCCCAGGGATGGTTTTGGGGGGACAGAAAGTGTACGAAACACTATATTTTGGTTGATGGCAGCATTATCAGATCTAAGTTAGTAATTAAGTTTAGAGGGGTACATGCAGGTCCCCACTTTCTGGATGCTAAAGTTCAAAGTGGGAAGGAGACCTTGACAATCCTAGTTGAGGGTATTCACAATTATAACAGTTTTCAAATTGGGTGCTCACTATACTAAAAGCAATTCCATTAATGTAGAAGAATGTTGTGGATCTAGGCCATTTTATGAATATGATATATTTTAGGTTCCTATGGGGATGCACTTTCAGACTTCTTTAATTAATCTGTTTTGCCAGTAATTTATTTAAGGGTACTTCTAGTCATAGAACTCTGTATATTTTAAAGATTTCATGCTACTTACTATGCCCAGTACATGGAGCAAAATTCATACTCGGTATCTAATATATTGATATGGAAGGGCCAAAATTCCAGTTGAATACTGTCACCTTTAGAAAAAAGAATGTTGCCCTGTTCAGTAGTGAAGGATTTAAACATGGTGCTGAAACCATGGACTAGACAGGCAAGCTCCCTGAAAACACTCCTTAACTTTGTTGTGCTTGAAACTGAGGAATATAAGGGTCTGATACATTTTAAAATGCAAATCAGATTTCTGTTAGGAACTCTTTAGAGGGAATGCATTAGAGCAGGGGTAAGTAACCTATGGCACAGGTGCCGAAGGTGGCACGCGAGCTGATTTTCAGTGGCACTTACACTGCCGGGGTCCTGGCTACCAGTCTGGGGGCTCTGCATTTTAATTTAATTTTAAATGAAGCTTCGTAAACATTTTGAAACCTTATTAACTTTACCTACAACAAAAGTTTAGTTATATATTATAGACTTATAGAAAGAGACCTTCTAAAAACATTAAAATGTATTACCGGCACGCAAAACCTTAAATTACAGTGAATAAATGAAGACTCAGCACATCACTTCTGAAAGGTTACCAACCCCCGTGTTAGAGTCATAACACTGCATGCCAAATTTTCAACCTATTAGTGAGTATGTTTGAGCTGTGGTCACTGAGTCTCAGCCTATGGATTTTGTTTCAACAGCTTTTGCAGATCTGATGAATGAAGTGTGCAGAAAGATTGGTAAGTATTTATTTAATTCCCCTGTCAGACAAATGACTCATGCTTCTTCATGAGTGGCAGTAGGGTTGCATAAAACATGTGCTCTTCTTTCAGCTGTATCTGCAACAGAACTGAAAATCAAGAGCACGGCAGAGGGTATCAGATTATTCTCTTTTGTTAATTATTACTTGGAAGATCTGCGAGTGAGCTGGTTACACAAGTAAGTGTATGAAAGCTTACTAGCAGTCTCAAAATTCTTTGGTTTTACACATTCAACAGGAAGTGATATGTTAAAATCCTGGGCCCTGTTCTCCTTTCATTTACTCACAAGTAATCATGCGTAGCTCCATTGAAGTCCATGGAATTATATAAGTCTGTCAGAGGGGAATTGGACCCATTAATTTTTAGCAGTCTGGAGGAAGAACATGAGTAAAGTATTTATGACCAGAAGGTCCATGAAACTGAAGAACATTTGGAGTTCAGAAATGTTTAGCTCGAGGTCAGCCAGTCTGTCTCCCTGAACTGCACCTTTTTACAAAATTGCAGGTGCAGTACAGTTACAGAACTAACAGGTGCAATATATATCTCTGGTTTCATCCTTATAAGACCCCTTATCTATTGAACTCCAACATGTGCCTGAGGCAGTAAAAAGAAAACAACCCACAAAACACAGACAGTCTCTACCTTGGAGAGCTTACAATCAAAACAAGACAGAAAATGAGATTTTTCAAACCTCATTTAAATTAATGTCAAGTATCAGAGGGTAGCCGTGTTAGTCTGGATCTGTAAAAGCAGCAAAGAATCCTGTGGCACCTTATAGACTAACAGACGTTTTGGAGCATGAGCTTTCGTGGGTGAATACCCACTTCCTCAGATGCATGTAAGGAAGTGGGTATTCACCCACGAAAGCTCATGCTCCAAAACGTCTGTTAGTCTATAAGGTGCCACAGGATTCTTTGCTGCATTTAAATTAATGGCACTTGGGCATCAGAATCCCTTGGACAGCTTTGAAATCTCAGCCAGAGTAGACAGGGTGCACTGGGAAATCCAAAGAACTGGCTGATTAGGATTATTTTATATCTGCTTAGTACCATCTTTACTTTCAGCTTTGCATTGCCAGGAGTCCCTACACATTTGAAAACTGGAAGCTAATATCAAATGCTGCAGATTTGTTGCTTGCTCTCACTCTCATGTTTTATTTTTTAGAAACTAATTTTATGTTAGAATGATCACATTAATTCACCAAGGGTTAGTAAATTTCTCCCTGGCCCTCTGTTACATTCCAGAGCATTAGTTTAAGGATAAAAAGAAATTGAGCGACTGACTTGACAAAGAGCTTCCTCCCTTGTCTAGGGTAATTAATGCTTCAATTAGAAAGCTGGGAAATGGATACTTTTGTGGAAAGAGATATACTAATGTATGCATGTATTTACCTAAAGAACCAATTTCTGGCACTGTGCCAAATTGCCCCCTAAATGGAAATATACTGTTGCTACAAAAGCAGCTTTGTTGTCTATTCATGTCCTTGCCATTCATAGCCCCTTGTACATACCCCCTTTTCACCTCATTCAGAAGCAACATGTGATGAGATAGAGATATGAATGTGGGATGCATTCTTGGGTTACATTCTGGAACGCATGGACCTCTCCCACCGATCCTTGAGTCTTGAGTTCTGCAGCTCTGGTCATGGAGGGCATATGTCACAGCCTCTTGGTGGGCTGTGAGGACAGCTAGAATTGGAACAGAAAAATTCCCTCTTGTGCCCCACTTTGGTCCTCAGCTTTCCTAGTATTACACAGTCTCCAGCCAGAATTTGATCTAAAAAGTTTGAAATTTTGAATTCATAGCATAGCACCACAGGAACCATTTGCAAAAATTCTCTAGTGCAGACTTGGCCAGTGAGACCACAAAGGTCATTCACATTTATAATATGATAAAAAGGAAGGGATGATGTTGCTTTTTATTTTTCAGTGATGCCAAGATTAAGTATACAGACAGAGTTAAGACTGGTGTTACTGGGGAGCAGATCTGGTTACAGATCAGTGAGCCAACTCCACAGGACAAGGGCAAATATATAATGGAGCTCTTTGATGGTAAAACTACACATACGAGGAAGCTGGATCTCTCTGGACAAGGTAAAGGAGTCACACTATAAATACCTAATTCTTCAGAGTTGTCAGTGCTGATATCTTTCACCAGCATTCAGAACAGGGGTTAAAGGTGTAGAGGGAAAGCTAATGGTGCTTGGATTAATTCTGGGATAGATTTCCACCCTGAAGGCTCTTGAGTCCTAAGGAGAACATGTGCTAGAAACAGGCTGCACCCAAGGTCCAACCTTTCCGTCCACAGCCATTTCTACCCACATTGTGTTTGTGGGCTCTAGGTGATGGGGGAATAATTTAGCAGGGACAGATTAACCTTTTGTCGGCCTGGCTCCAAACAGATTTATAGGGCCCCATCGGGGCATTGGAACATGGCACAGGTGGGTTGGTGTCAATCCCCGGAGCAAGGGGCCAGCCAGGGTCAATGGGGCATGACATGGAGAGGGCAGCCCCACTCTGCCCAGCCCAGTGAGAGGGCACTGTTTACAAACTGGCAGTTGCCAGACGCACAGTGGCCCACCTGGCCCTGTGCTTCCAGCATACCCCTTCCCCTTGGGAGGAGGCCCATGCCATGCCACACATCCCCCCAACACCAGAACATCCCCCCCCATTCCCAATGGCCAGAGCCAACCCCTGGATCCGCTATGTCCAGCGTGCCCCCCTAGACCCTGCCACAAATGCACAGTGCCCTGCACAAAACCACCCCTGCCCAGCACCCCCTGCACATAACCCCACCACAACTGCCCAGCACCCCACACAGAACCCCCACTCCCTAGTGCCCCAACACATAGAGATTTTCCCCGCCCCCACCCAGCACCCCCCAAGACCCTCCAGAGACCCACTCCTCCATGCCCTGCCTCCTTGCCACACTCACTGGTCCTGCTGGGAGGCAACTGTGTCTGCCGGGCTCAGCAAGCAGTGCAGCCAGGGCTGGTTGCACGGCGGGGAATTGCTCCGGTTCCTCAGGAGTGGCACGATCAGCCAAGCCAGGGCCTGCTCTGCCCAGGCTCCCTTAGGACCCACTTGTCTGGAGGGGCCCAGCCAAGCCCCCGCCACCTGGCTGAGATTGGCCAGGCTTCTGCATCAGTCCCAGGCAGCTCAGCTCCAGGGAGACAGATGCTCCCAGGTAGTGGGAAGCAGAGACTGCCCGGAGCCAGAGGTGCACTGGGGTCTGGCTGGGAGTCAAGAGAGAAACCGGCGGGTGGGAGCAGGGGGTGGAGAGGAGCCCTTGGCCGGTGGGTGAGCAGGCCGAGAGAAGCAAGTGACTGGCGGGGTCTCAGGGCAAGCAGAGCAGGCCGGGGCCCCTTCTGAGCATGGGCCAGCTCCATGGCGCCACTAGTGCCATTGTAAACCCGGCACTGTCATTTAGTGAAATAATTGTTTTCCATTCTGTGCTCTTTGCCCAGTTTCTGGCAAAAATTTTGTCCCTTCTTCTCACTCAAGGGGAGAAAAGGTTACATCAAACAGCATACGGAGAAGCTACAACAGGAATAAATCTTGCTGTTCAATTGGTTACCTGAGCATCAAAGTGAAACTTTGCAGTGGGCATGAGAATATTTGTCAAAAATAGATTTTTTTTAAATCCTGAAAGCTATAATTAATTTGGAACACTGCAGTTTTGTTCCTGAGGTATCTTTAGTGAGATAATCTTAGCATCTCTTTGTGTATTAAAGACTGATGATTTTTTATTATTATCATCATCACATTCAGCCCTCAGTTACCTATAGATCACTTCATTTAATTAAACCTTTAGTCATTTTAAGTCTTGTATCAAAGCAAAGACTGCAAATGTTAATTTTTCTTACATTGATTACATTTTAATCTGCATCTTAAAATATAAATTACCTTCTTGTGATGACTAGTCTGTGAAAACTACCTTTAACATCAGTTTTTCTCTTTTAAAAGCTTTTGATGAAGCCTGTGCTGAATTCCAAAGATTAAAGTAAGTAAAGTATTATTTTGAATACAATATGCTGCTAATAAAGCAAGAAATCGTACTCATGTTCACTTTGTTTAACACTAAAAAAAATCCTTTGAGCCAAATCCTGGTCCCACTGAAGTCAGTAAGAGATTTGCCATTGACTTCTATTGGATGAGGATCTGAGTCTTTGTTTATAAGGAAAAAGTACTATCAAGTGATGTAGTGTGCAGAAAGATTATCCTTAGTGATTTAAAGCAGTCTCAAAGATTAGCCATTTGTTAGTCATCCTAAACTAATCACAACTAAAATTTAATTTTCTTTTTGTTTCCCTCAACTACAGACAAGCTGCTGTTGCAGAAAGAAGTAAGTGAGCTTTCTTTTACAATGTTCTCCATAAACCGGTTATGAAGTTTCTTTTATTCTCCTGGCTATGGTTATGTGCGTTTGATAAAACTAGTTTATCCTGAATCCAAGGAGAAACAGGAAAAGTGACCTGTTTGATAGCTAATATTATAACAATCAGCTAGTGACCATATAATTATGGTGTTAACTTTTTCCAGTCTTAGCTTCTGTTTTCACAGCCAAATAACTTTCCCTAAAAATTACCTTTTTTTGGAGCTGAAATTTCTCATACCTGCTTTCAACACAAAAATGACTTTATTTTTGAAAGTCTGAAGAAAATTATTTAGTTGTTTTTGAATTATCCTACATGGTAAATGGCTTCACATCACAAGCGCCGATGAAAAATTTTACATATGGATAACTGGGCCAAGTCACAGGTGCTCTGGGAACCAGAAGTTTGAGCTTCCTGACATCTGTGCATTTCAAAATCTCAATCACAGCATTATTCTGAAGACACAAAATTGTATCCGAAGAAGTGAGCTGTAGCCCACAAAAGCTTATGCTGAAATAAATTTGTTAGTCTCTAAGGTGCCACAAGTACTCCTGTTCTTTTTGCGGATACAGACTAACACGGCTGCTACTCTGAAACAAAATACAGAGTAATTTAAAAAGAGAAAAAAATTATTTAATCATTAGTTTAATTAACAAAGCCACTATAAATTAACTACAAAGCTTAAGCTCTACACACTTTCCCTTCTATTTAAAAGTGCATGAGGTGGGACAGATTAATGCAACATCTCAGCAAAGTCTCCCCTCTCTCTATGTGTTTGGGACCAGCATAGAGATAGTGTAGGCAAAGATGGAGTCTGAAAAGGCAGCGGAGAGGAATTGGTATACAGCATTCTGAGTCCCTAACCCTAAAGATCCTGGCCAGCTTCTTCAAACTCTGCTGCAGCCCTCACCATCATGCACACCTAAACCAGTATGACAGGACTAGTAAACGTGCTGCCCCTAGATGTTGTTCCTCAGCTGTACTTTGACTCTGACTTTGGGTGGTCATGGATAGTGGGGAGAAGGCACGCCCCTGGGTATAGGTTAGCTCCCCACTCCTGCTCCTGCTCCTTCCACCTCTGGCTTCAACACATTTCTCCACAAGGTCTCTATTTTACAGAGGGGGAAGAGCACCTATGTTGAAGGGGAGCATTCCATGTAGCCACTTTCTGCCTCTTTATAGCTCCCTCACTACTAACAAAGGTTGAATTTCACTTTCTGAATAGCTGCAGCAGAGAATGTGCATGCTAGGGTCACTTTATTTATATCGGATTGCAGTAGGGTTTTGAAACTAAAAGCAAATGGCTAGATTCTGATTTTGTTTACACCAGGATAAATCCAGAGGAATACCACTGAAGTCAATGGAATTATTGCAGATTTACACTGGTGGAATTGAGATCAGAATTTGTCTTTTTATTTAGATCTGAACCCTAAACTTCACTGGTTTCTGAGAGTCTCTTCTGTTGGCTGCAACTCATCTCTTTTCATAAACTCTGAATTGTCAGACTTTTACCTTGGAAACTTAGAAACATTGGGCCTGATTCTATATTCTTTGTGCACTCAAAACTCAAACTGAATTCAGTGGAGGTAAGGATAAGGCCCATACTTTAATTTCAGTGAGGAGGTGACTGACAGTAAGATATTAAGATGTCTGCTTTTTGCAGCACAGTGACATGATTTTACATGTATAAATGGTGTGCTAGGAATACTGAATAACTCTCTTCATTTGCATATACAGAGACTTGTACAAAAATAAGATAAAAGAACAGCGCTAGAGGGGAGATGAAATCTGGGACAGAGTTATTTTTGCAGACATTAAAGGAAACTTCATTCATGTATTTTCAGATCGTGCCCGGATACTTGGAGGTTTGCCCGATGTTGTCACCATCCAGGAAGGCAAGGTACAGTAAATGAACTATAGCTTTATACTGTAGCTGAGCAGCTTCTATATCTTGCAAAAAAGGGGAAAACAAGAATTATTTCAAAGGTTCCATTTAAAAAACATGTTGCATTATTTATTCATTCTCTATCATCTGTACATAATTTGAATTTCTTGGACAGATAAGTTTATGTATTTGGGGCAGTTTCATTTAAGCATAAGATAAAAGTGAGATGACAATGCCAGTCAGGACTAAAATGTGAACAGTGTACTTCTTAGGAAATTCAGATGCAACCATATCTTTAAAAATTTACATTATGCACAGAGACTTCACAGTTGCCTTTTTCTATGGGATATTGAGTAATGCTGAATTCCTTACACCCAAGACAGCCAATCAATCTGTATGGATGATGGTAGTCCCTCAAAGCATGGCACCAGTCAGATTTGAAGAGTTGGGGAGTAAAGTGTGGTAGAAACCTACACAACCTCCTACCTCACCATCCTAAGAGACAAAGGAGACATTATCTGTTATACTAGGGTAAATCTGAGATAAAACAAATGAAGTCAATCTAATTACTCTGGATTTATAGTGATGATGATGATGATGATAAATCTACTGTTGAGTTTGACAGATGAGCTACAGTCACTTATTGTGAGTCCTTAGATGAGACCAAAGACCAATTTCAGACCTGCAACCCTGTCTGCAGGTGCCATAGGTGAAGACAAGTGTAGATGAATGTGCACTGCTTTTAGCTTTATGCCTTGCACATCTCTCCTTGATTGCAGCAATCCATGAGCTCTCAAAGTCTTTCAGTCCAAGGTGGCAGAGCTGCTGCCATGGATCTTGTCATGGGCTAAGAGCTCCCAGGTGTTGAGGTCAACATTGCAAGATTGGATGTTGGCTTTGAGAATGTCATTTTAAGGGCAGATCAAGAGAACGTTACAAAGAGTTCCAGTCCGATTCTCCATAACAGTCAGCCTTTGTATCTTATTGTCAGACATACTGACCACATGACTGCACCATCTCAGCAACACTCTCACTAAAAAAGCTTTGATGCCTGTGATGTTGCAGCTCTCAAGCACTCAGTGTTTGGAACCAAATCAGGCCATTTAATTCCCACTGTCTGCCAGAGACATCATAGGTGGAACTGGTACAAATATTGTATGTGGTGTTGATTAGTAGTTGAAGGGAATGCTATAGTAATTAGATATTCTCACAGAGAATTCTTGCAACTGCAACAGAGTGGGGAAGAAGGCAGGAGGAAAGTGAGTGAATTTGCCAATTTTCAGCTGAAATAGGTGCTTTTGCTAAGAGATGAGTCTGATATGCGATTGCGGTGGGAAAACCTGGGTGATTATAGCAGTTGAGAATTCTCTGCCAGAGAAGATTTGAAATAAAACAATACAGATAAGTATGAGCTTTCAGAAGCAAAATGCAGTGATATATATAGAGATATTGGTTGGAATTATGCAAAGTGAGCTGTAAAGGCTTCCACATTCATTACTCAAAACCACAAGGATATTTGAGATGTTGTGAATAGAGGAAGGCTGGATGTTACTAAAAACTCAGAGCACTCAGGATGAGTATCTTTTGACCAACAACTATGGATTCAATAGGATGTTAAGAGACCTTGTTTTATTCACGAGAAATGTAGACAGAGTTATAAAGTCTTTTACAATTAATATAGTACTGGATTTGTGTATAGTCATCTAAGTTGGTGGACTGGGTCAAGAAACAAGAGAAAAGTCTCTGCTCAAGTCTTGTTCAAAAGTTTTGACATAAAACAAAGGCTCAGAAAAATCTCCGTTTGGGCTACAGCCCTCTAGCAAATGGGTGTCGTACTTTGCCTCCTCAGAAAACTCTCACCTTCTCTTGCCTAGGTAGCTGTGTTTATCATTTGCTGAGTTCAGACACCTGCCCTGCTTCATCACTTCACCCTATACACCTGCATGAGATCTACACAGGGAACACAGAAAGCTTGCTGGTCATGAACTGGAGCCTCTGTGCTCTGTCAGTGAAGGAAGGAATTGATGTTAGAGCAGGGCAGTGGGAGGTTCACCCAGAGATCAAGGGAACAATCCAGATTTTATGTAGTAACTAAACTTTTATTTATTCCTGTATTTCCTATTCTGCAGCAACTGCCAACTCTTAAGAGCTTTACTCTTACCCTTTATCCTGTTCCATCCACTACAATAAATGTCAGCATTGACTGATAGATGTCATTGCTGGGCTTTAAATCTGACACATAAACCATTAATAGGGGACAGAGGAGTTATCCTGATAACTCATTGTTTCAGGTTCTCTTTAGACTCAGGCAGACATGCCATTGGTTTATGTTTAGTTCACATTTGGAAGGTTATCTCTTCAGTCACAAGGGCTAGAAATTTACTCTTTTTTTTAAAATAGAAAACTTAGTTTCTGTACAATCGGAGTGTGTCATGAGGTCTGGATCCATCCCATGGCCCATTTGTTTGACACTGCTGTAGTGCAAGATATTCTTCCCCCTGTGTTAGATCAGTGCTGGCAGTTGATAACATAGTCCTGCTCTCAGCCCATCTCTACACAGTATCTACTAATATTATAGCTGCTAGAGTTTCCTGGTGCTTGTGAGCCATGAATACACAGACTAGGATTGATTCTGACCTCTGCAATAGGACAGAATAGGGGAGGCTCATGTCATTCTCTCACTTCAGCCTCCTCATACAGAGTAGCCATAATCTAGCCCTGTAGGCTCATGATCTTGCCCATATAATTCAGTGTGTCCCAGCACATACGTAATGGAACAATAGTCTCAATATTGTATGAATGGGTAATAAAAATTCATTCCAGGTTGAATCTTGGTATTCAAGATCACAGACAGGGATCTATTCTTCTTAAGAAAACACAATTATACAAATACACAATGTTCTGACCATTTTGAAATGAAGCTTGTTTAAAAAATAGCCTTTTACTAACACTTGATGTATAATTGTAATTATATAACTGAAATAAAGACTTGGTTAAAAATATAATTTTGCTAGTCACCATCCTATAACATGAGCCAGGAAGTTTTCAAAAAGAAAAATAAAATAAAACCCACCAAAATAAAATTGTATACATTGAAGGCATTCTAGTCTACCATATACAGTGAAGTTACAGTAACTGCTTACTTCCACATTGATAGAATTGTCTACTGAACAAATAGTACTTGTAGGGGTGGGAGTGGCCCATGTGTCCCCAGTGTGTGTTTGTATTCTGGAGAGATTGTAGCATCTGTTTACACCTGGTGTGTAATTCATGCAACTCTTATAATCCTCAATGACATTTTAAAATGTAGAGTGAGGTAATGCAGGGTGTGGCAGTTACAAGGAGCCTTATGATGTTCTTTTATCACAGTATACATAACAGCTGCTACATCTAGTGCAATCATATAAACTGAGGGGAGCAGATTTTTCATCCTTGACTTTGAATTTCCAGTAGTATGCAGATTTGGCCCTTTAATTTAAAAACATAACCATAATGTTATTTACATGCATTTTTGTATTGAATTGTGTGTAGTGGAATATATGAATTGATGTTTGTTTTAACAGCATATGATAATGTTCCAGATGGACAAAGATGTTTGCACTGATATACATAAATGGTTTCAGTCTTGTTATGTAATCTAAAAAGCCTAAATCTCAAATCACAGCATGTCAGGTGAGGATTTGAGTTGTCAGTGGATACTACTGTAATTTTGAAATTCTCATTCTGTTTTTACTCGGGCAAAACTTCCAGTGATTTTCATTGGTGTGTTAACTGAGTAAGAAGTGACTTTTTAAAAACAGAAGTTTTTATCCTGTTTTGTAATCTGAGTTTCTGTTAGGAGCTCTGCTAATTTGGAATATAGGTCACCTGGTCTCCTTGAGGGTGTGAAAAATCTCCTGCCAGCTATCCAGAGGGGGTTTCTAGTCCTTTCCTCCTTCCCCCTCATTGCGCCAAGCACGAGTGATGGAGAGTTCCCCTGAAGAAAGGGAATGATCCTTGCAGGGGGAAGCTGCCCTTCCCAACAGGAGCAGGACAGAATGTTTTGCAGCTGGTACTAGAAGAAAGACCTCAGGATTTGACCTGTTTTATAATCAATGATTTCTATAATGCCATAGGCCTGCATAGTGTTTTACCAACACATATGTTGATAAGGTCTCTGTCCCAAGGGTAAAAATGTCTAAAACAGATAGATGCAATGCTAGGTACAAAGGATCAGGCCTTGGTAGCAGGCCCACTGTAATGAAACTCCCACCCATAAGATTTTAAAATGACCAGGGAGCTTACTATCTTCATACTGAAATATAAGAATTATCTTTCCACATAAATAGGCAGAACACAAACAATAAAGTGGGTGCATCAGAGTGGGAATAAACAGCACCGGTGATCAGATCACTGACGTAAGGCTAAGCAAAAGGGGAAGTTATTTTAAGAAACAATTTGAAGGAGAAAAGTGTTATTGGTGCTGCCGTTTCTCTCAGTTAGGGAAAAACTGGCACAACTATAGACCGTTAGGGTTTGAGTGATGCATCCAATACAGCTCTCTGCGTCACTGACAGTAACTCATTAGGACCTTGCAGTGACAATAAGGACAATTCAATACTGATCCCTTATGTGTCAAAGAATGCGGACACAATATGGAACAGTGGTTTTCAAACTTTTTGTATTGGTGACCCCTTTCACACAGCAAGCCTCTGTGTGACCCCCCCCACCTTATAAATTAAAAATGGGGGGATTTAATGTAATGGGGGCTTGGGACTGTCAGCAGGGTCGGTGCTACCATTAGGGTGAACTAGGCGGTTGTCTAGGGCGCCAAGATTTGGGAGCACTAAAAAGCAGTGGCCCCAAATTTTTTTTACAGCGTTCCTCCCCGAGTGCGCTGTCGCTGTTCCACTTCTCCTGCCTCCCAGGCTTGCAGTGCCAACCAGCTGTTTGGCACAGCAAGCCTTGGAGGGGAGGAGAATTAGAGTGGGGGCAGCATGCTTGGAGAGGAGGCGGAGCAGAGGTAAGCTGGGGTGGGGAGGTGGCAGGAGCTCCCCCGGGGGGGGCGCTGCCACGGGGGGAAGGGCGCCTCAGGGCAGAGGGGGGTGCTGGGAGCTGCCGCAGGGCTGGGGAGAGGGGCTCAAGGTGGAAGTTTCGTCTAGGGCGCGTGTCATGGTATAATTCCCCACTCTGAACCTTAGCGTCCAAAAGATGGGGTACCAGCATGAATTCCTCTAAGCTCAATTACCAGCTTAGTACTTGTAGCGCTGCCACCAACCAGGAATTCCAGTGCCTGGTACACTCCGGTCCCCCCCCAAAACCTTGCCCGGGGACCCCCAAGACCCAGTCCCTCTGGATCTTAACACAAGGAAAGTAAACCCTTTCCCTCACCGTTGCCTCTCCCAGAGTTCCCCTCCCTGGGTTACCCTGGAAGATCACTGTGATTCAAACTCCTTGAATCTTAAAACAGAGAGAAAAATTCACCTTCCCCCCTCCTTCTCTCTCCCCCTCCCAGATTCTCCCTGAGAGAGAAAGTAATCCTAACACAGAGAGAAAATTAACCTTTCTCCCCACCAATTCCCTGGTGAATCCAGACCCCATCCCCTGGGGTCTCACCAGAATAAAAAAACAATCAAGTTCTTAAACAAGAAAAGCTTTTAATTAAAGAAAGAAAAAACAGTAAAAATTATCTTTGTAAATTTAAGATGGAATAGGTACAGGGTCTTTCAGCTATAGACACTGGGAATACCCTCCCAGCCTAAGTATACAAGTACAAATTAAAATCCTTCCAGCCAAATACACATTTGAACTCCTTCCAGCCAAATACACATTTGCAAATAAAGAAAACAAACATAAGCCTAACTTGCCTTATCTACCTAGTACTTACTATTCTGAACTTATAAGAGACTGTATCAGAGAGATTGGAGAGAAACCTGGTTGCACGTCTGGTCCCTCTGAGCCCCCAGAGTGAACAACAACCAAAAACTAACAGCACACACACAAACTTCCCTCCCTCAAGATTTGAAAGTATCCTGTCCCCTGGTTGGTCCTCTGGTCAGGTGACAGCCAGGCTCACTGAATTTGTTAACCCTTTACAGTCAAAAGAGACATGAAGTACTCCTGTTCTATTGACCCTTAACTATCTGTTTATGACAGCGCAAAACTTCCTTGCACTGGCCCTGGCTGTCAGCCCCAGGGAACTAACAGCTCATGACCCCCGTGTAACCACCTTGTGACCAGCTGAGGGGACACAAGCCCCCATTTGAGAACCCCTGATATAGAAGTACTGAATAGAGAATGAAACAATAGACTCTTCACTAGCTGCAGAGTCCAGGTGTGGCTGAGCTGTCCATATTCAGAGACCATGAATAGCCAGGAATAATTTGGGAGTTTTTCCCTTTTTCCTTCAGCTTTTTAAGCATCTCTGCAATCAAAAACATGTTTATTTAATGCCACAGGACTCCAAGAAAACAGGTTTAAGAGCCCCACTTACTCTCCAACCATCGCTGCTGCTGGAGACCAGATAGGGTCTCCATTTCAGCAGGCTTTGACCTCCTGGCACCCAGAGTCTACCTTTTTTCTGTTCTCACCAAGTTACATATTTTTTGGAGGAGGAGGGATATTTTTTTTCCCTCTTATTCCCTTTTTAATCTCTTGGAGTTTTGTTTATTGTTTCTGGGGATCTGCTGCAGTGAGGCCCACCATGAAGAAGTACTTTACGTTTGAGGAGATATTTTTTTCTATCTCCCCCTTTTCTTGATTTTATGGGTGGATCTCTTTCACCTTTCATCATTATTCCCGAGGCAGGAAGGGAAAGAGGGAAGTCTATTGGATATTTTTTACCATTGATCTTTCCATGACTCTAACTGGGGCTAACAACAGGGGTAGGAATATTTTAAGTCCCTTCCACAGTCACCTTTAGATGAATCTGCATTAGGAGCAGGTAATTTAGAGATGTGGTTCTCAGCCAGAGGTATGCAAAGGTCTTCCAGGGGTACATCAACTCATCTAGAATTTGCCTAGTTTTACAACTTGTTACATAAAAAGAACCAGCAAAATAAGTACAAACTAAAATTTTATACAGACAATGACTTGTTTATACTGCTCTATATAATAAACACTGAAATGTAAGTACAATATTTATATTCCAATTGATTTGTTTTATAATTATATGGTAAAAATGAGAAAGTAAGCAATTCTTCAGTAATAGGGTCCTGTGACATTTCTGTATTTTTTTTGCCTGATTTAGTAAACAAGTAGATTTTAAGTGAGGTGAAACTTGGGGGTACTCAAGACAAATCAGACTCCTGAAACAGGTACAGTAGTCTGAAAAGGTTGAGAGCCACTGAATTAGAGGAAGTTGGAACAGAAAGCTGATTCTGGTTTTTCACTACATTCCACTCCTATCGTCTCACAAGAGATGATTTTCTCTGGAATAAAACCCTTCAAACTACATTTGAAATGGACTGTTTTAAATAATATTTTACATTGCAAGCAATATATTACAGATGTAGGAAAAGAAACAGTGAGACTGATATTATGATCGATTTTTCTGTTCAGAATGTTAGGGCTGAAGCTCTGCCTGGAGGGCTCAGCATCATAGAGATGAAATTCCCCTCAGTGCAGAGTGCCAGCCTAAGACCCGCACACCATTCAAGTTCCACTTAAACGATACATCTCTACACTTGACTGTCTCTGAAGTGTTCATTTCTATGGACTTTTCAAATAAGATTTGATGGACCTTATTTTTATATTTTCTTATATGTGACCTATTATTGATTCCCGCATACTGTCTTTGAAAGAATTTGTACTGTAATTGTTTACAAGCTAATTATTTTAAAAAATGGGGTAAAGGAGAGGAGGAAATGTTAACCCCAGGAAACAGACATTACCCACTGCTTGACTCCCAGCTCAACACACACATCCAGGGTATTCAGAATTAAAGCTAACACTTCAGCTTGAGATGTTAGCTTTTGAAGTGACTATCTTGAACACAAGCACCAGTTAACTACTTTTCACAACATTTTAGTGAGCTGAATTCAATACGTTGACTCAAGAGAAGGGGCAATATTTGCACACAGTGGAAAACCTAAGCAAAAAAGAAAAAATTAGATACGTTCTGAATCCTAGACCCCAGCATACTCACCTGTGTCTGACTGGGGGGACCAGGGATGTAGAGAGAGAAGTCATTAATTCACACAGAATAATTGATTTGACTTATGTAGCCTTTCTTTTTGCTTGTGGAATGTTGGTCAGCAAAGGTACTCGTTATTTGAATTTACTGCCCATAATGCACCACTCCCAACACCGCTGCAAATGCTGCAAATGTGGCCACACTGCAGCACTGGTAGCTGTCAGTGTGGCCACACTGCAGCGCTTTCCCTACACAGCTGTATGAAGACAGCTTTAACTCCCAGCGCTGTACAGCTGCAAGTGTAGCCAAACCCTCAATGAGAGATAATTTTCTGAGTGTTTTTTTTACTATGAATTGATTCCCGACAATCTGCTGTGAATATTTATTGCTGTATTTAGTAGTCGCAGTCAGTCACATAAGTCATATGGCATTGTGATTGGAAGAGTGAAACTTACAAATAGGAGTAGGGCTTGAAAAAGCCACCAGGGTTTTGAATCTCTTGGGAGAAGTATCAGCTAACTTAAGCAGGATGACATTTTTAGGACACATTAAGCCTCCTTTCCAGGCAACTGCTCTTACTTAATGCAACATTCTGAGACAAATAAGGTTCCATTCCTGGAGATCCTATATGTCCCTAAAGGGAAGGGACAGGATATGCCCCAGCTGTGAGAGCCTTCATTCTTTAGTGATTGTATCCTAATTTTATTTTAACTTAGTACTTTCTTTAATAATTAAGGACCAGTTTCATCCTTTGTATTGAAGTGAATGGCATGCTACACATTTACATGTCTGAATATCTTCCCTGTGGGTATTTCTGGGTTGGCATTGAGAGAGAAAAATTAAAGGAGCTCTGACTACCGGTGCATGAGAGAGATTTGCAAACCTGCAGCAGTTATTGAACTGTCAAGGTGATCTTTCTAACAACTGGCCCTCTGCTAATGAAGATACTGCCTTAATGTTAGGACCAAATTCAGCACTCATGCAGACTTAGCTCCGATTAAGTTCAAAGAGAAATATGTGTGTGAGCATCCAAGGGCAGAAATTGGCCCTGAAAACTGTATTGATTTCAGATAAAAATAGTAGCAGTTAGATGTTATGCAGTTTTATGGGAGTCTGTAAAACAACTCGATCTGTTTGTGAAATTGTCAGGATATAATTTAGGGCATTCTTAAATTTGAGATTAATTCATGATCATTTAATGATTAAGCATTGATTATATTTAGGGAGATTTGCCTTTATTTTTGTGGAATACTTATAGAATTAACCTGAACAAATCCATCCAATTTGAAGATGGTTCTTCAAATTTTCATTTAAGGCCTAACATTCAGGTGCTGCTAATGTCTAATTTTTGCATTAAACAATGCAGAGGGGTTGCGGTAATGGTCATGAGGGAAGAGGTTTTTAATGGAGCTTTTTAATTAGTTGTGTTCATTCTCTTCCTTCCTGATGGATCAGACTACATCAGAAATTATTGATCTTGGATGCTTATGGGTATCCATTGTCTAATAGCAGAAAGCTAAGAGGGGACTTTGAGGGAATTATTCATCCAAATGGATGCAAAAAAATCAATTAACAATTGTTATTTGTAACCCATTTGTACATTTTTGTAGGCGCTTAATCTTACTTGCAATGTCTGGGGAGATCCTGTCCCAGAGGTCACATGGCTGAAGAATGAGAAACCGTTGACAGCAGATGCCCACTGCATCCTGAAATACGAATCTGGAAAAAGCGCCAGCTTCACTATGACTGGGGTCAACACAATCGACTCTGGGAGATACAGCATTTTGGTGAAAAACAAATACGGCACAGAAACAAGTGATTTCACTGTAAGTGTGTTCATACCTGAGGGAGAAGATGAAGTATCTCAGCCTGAGCCCAGTAAAGGAGATAAAAAGAAAGTGTGAATTTGAGACTAGGAAACAGAAGTTCGGGGGAGAGATTGAATATACTGGCATAATTCATGTGTGTAAATTGTTTTATGCATAGCAAATAGCCTTGGATCCTTCCACTCACTTCACTTGTGTTTTTACTACACTTATTTACACCAAGTAAAATAGTGCCTTTACTAATACATATTTAAACACCATTCTCTTATAGCTAACCACACAGAGCCTAACCCTGCAAATCTTAAATTCCTACTGAATGCAACATCAGGTCCAAGATTTAACCCTCTTCCTCCATACAACACAAACAAGAATAGTGAGGGAGAGTTTCAAGGGAGGCAATTAATGAGGTGGCTGAAAGGATTAAGAATGATCAAGGCTTAAAGGAGATGGTTTTCTGAGCAACAATTTAGATTTGGTCAGACTTTGGTAAAGTAGTGTATCTGGAGTGTACTATAGCTATTAGAAACAGAGGGCCTGATTCTTATTTACACGAAGGCCCTTTGACACAGTTTTGGCAGTATAAAGAAATGGGAGTAAATGTAATTTATAACCACTTTAAGGCTTGTTTATACTGTCTGAGTAGTGTAAGGGGCTGTAGTATAAATGAGAATGAGCCCCAGGATGCTAAATCAACAAATATGTCCTATGTTTTGCTATAATATTAATGTACACTCATGTCAACAACAGTGTATGATTCCTCCTCAATGGTTACAAATAAACGGAACACATTTCTTTCATCTCTACTTCCGCCTTGTTTCACTGTCTTGTCTTGTTGGTCACTGGTCTGGTAGTTGTTCACCACACCTTCCAGCTAACAACTTCTTCACCATTGCAACTTCCTGTAGTGGCCCTTTTGACTGTGGTAATCTTCACTTTGGTCTTTACTATAAATCACAGACTGAAATCACTGAAACCTCCACATGTTTCAATTCTGATCTTCACCAACTTCAGACTAGGGTGACCAGACAGCAAGTGTGAAAAATTGGGATGGGGATGGAGGGTTATAGGAGCCTATATAAGAAAAATACCCCAAAATACCCTAGTTCAACAAGGTACGTAAGCACATTCACAAGTTAAAGCACATGAGTAGTTCCATTGATTTTGACAGTCCTACTCATGTACTTAAAGTTAAGCATGTGCATAAGTATTTTGCTTAATTGAGGCCATAGAAAATCCCTTTCTTAAAGTTCAGCATATTAACATCTGTTATTGGACATTAGCACCACAGAAAACTAGCAATGAGTATTAGAAGTAATGTAAGCTGATAAATTGTACATTCAATATTGTCTTTTTATACATTTATTTCCAAGGGATATAAGCTGTGGTGACTGAAATTTTTCTCAGTTACACCATGTAGAGTAGAAGCAGCATCGTCTGGTGAACTAAGCATAGTGATAGGACCCAGAAACTCCTAAATTCTTAATCTCAGTTCTACCATTGATTCGTTGGCCAGATTTAACCCTATTGTGCCTCCAATGAAGTGGACTTAACCAAGTCTCTTAAATTCTCTGTTGTTTTGTTTTCCCCTATATAAAATTATGACAGTATTATTTACTTAACCAACAGGGACATTATGACTATTAATAATTTTTGTTTGAACATGAAATGTTATATAAGTGCCAAGCCCTGTTGTTGCTGCAGAGAACTTAATGACTTCTGAAGAGAGGCCACTGGCAGATACACCCTATCAGGTACAGAGAGGCATAGCTCTGTGACACACTGTGACAGCAAGGCCTGCTCCATTTCAGGAGGGGATTCACCCATGGAGAAAGGCATGTATTCTTTCCCTCACTGCCCTTCCTGAGGTTTGCCCTAGGAGAGATCAGCATAAGCTTCTGTTGGGGTCAGGATCAGAAGCTTGCCAGTGGACACTGCAGTGTGGGTATGCCAGATCACCTCAGCACATCACCCAGCTCTGCTGAACCACACATTTAAACCCCCATTCCACCTGTGTGAGATGCTCTGATGGTTCCTATGGGCCTCTGGTAGAAGGGAGATTGTGGCAGCCTAGCTCAACAACAATCTTCCTCCAGCAGTCTTTCTGCTCCCAAGAACTTTGTACCCTGTCTTTTACTGGCCATTGTGGGTGAAAACCAGGAATGAATTGGTAATGTATTCTTTGAAATTTATTGTTACCTACAGCTTTTGCTTATAATAAAGTAGACAAAGAATAGAAGCTGTAGAATATGAAGCTCCAATAAAGTCAGTTCACTTCTTAAAATTCAGCTAGTTACACTGAATGCCTCAGCCTTCACAGACATGAGCAATAACAGATTAACTCTACTTTTCTTAATTCATAGTCTCTGTAGTTTTTTCCCCATTGTTCTTACGAAGGTTACAAAGTAGGTATTCATCAAATCCTAGAAAAACTATTTTTTAGCTGAAAGCTTTATATAATCAGTAATCCAAATCTTTGATCCTTTGCAACAACTGCCTTCTGTGGTGGCAGTGGTAATACCGTATATTAGTCAGTAATTTACAAAAGTGCCTTTGCTCATTATTAAATGAGCTGGAACAATGGAATTCATATGTATTTCCAGTATCTTAAGTCATTATCAACTCAGTCTCTAATTTGAGAGCAAACTTATCTTAATAGGTGGAATACACCATGTTATGTATTTTTTTGCAGAATAGATCTCACAGCAGCATGATTTGTCACAACAAAATCTGTAGAACTAACATATTTACAGCATTTTATTTAAGCATGATATATGCTCACCTTTTCACACACTTTTATCCCCTATAACATCTCAACTATTGTGAACCCACAAATCCTGCAGTTTCCCTTGCTGTAGTAATGGCAGCTCTGTGAGGATCAAACAGGTAAGTGCTGATGGTAATTAAATCCTTGCCATTTGTGGTTTAGTGTGTAGCCCTTATTCATGTGAGGATTTCATTGGATGCAGGATTGACCTCTGAAGTCTAGTGTATGAAAGAGTAACAGGGTAATTCTGATACTTTTAGAAAAAGAAATCTCAAATTTTAAAGCTAAGAAGATTATAAAACATTCAGCATGAAACACAAAACCATGCAACATTTGCCCAGTTTGGGGTTTTTTGTTATAAATCTGAAGCTGACCTCAGGTTCTCTCCAAAAGATTCATGACCTTGACAGACAGACATTTTGAATTAACCTAGGCTGACTTCTGTTTGAAATCCTGAAGAACTTGCAGTTTCTAATAGATTGCTAAGAAATCAACAGAAAAGTGACACTCAAGTGGCACAAATCCCCTGTAGATCAAAACTGAAGAGAAGGGATTGTGCAAACCTTTGTGAACTGAAATTACTAAATTCTGTATGGCTCAGGTAACAGGACAAATTTTAATGCATTTATCAACATTGATGTAGGTCATTTTTGCACTGGATTAGTAACATTTTGACTAATTTCTGAGAAAGGTTGAAGATTTTGAATTTATCCATCCAAAGCAAAACCTGTCTATGTTTATGCAGTAACTGACTTCAATTGCAACACTTATATAAGTAAGGCAAGCAGGATTTGTCTGGTAGGTCTGGTCCACCAAAGCATTTAAGTATGTTCTTAACTTTAAGCACAAGTAGTCCCCTGGTTTCAATGGAACAACTAACAAGCTTAAAGTTTAAGCAGATGTGTAAATACTTTGGATGAAGGCTTAAGGAATTAAAAAGATCAACTGGAACTTTGTTTACACAGAATTTCTATATAGTAAACTAAGTAAATGTGCTCCTTACTTTTTATTTTCAAAATGAAAGCAGGGAAAAGTAGCCTCATTGTTTAACATGCCATGAATAACCTTTTTAAATACAAATGTTGCCAATGAATTTGATACTTTCACTTAGTATGACATGAAGCCAATTGAAAGCTGATAATTACATCATTCCATTTGGGGCCCAGAACTTACACTAGAATTATAAAGCACAATTGACTAAACGTGCTTCAAGTTACACTTTTGCATGATCAGTGAAATCAATAGGATTTCAGAGGTGAGGCTGAGAGCATAGTTTGGCCATTTCTCATTGGAGTAGTAGATGAACTAATCTCTTATTTCTTGCAAGTATATTTTTAATAGTTTAATTTTTCTTGCAGAATTTTGTTTTCTCTCTAGAAATCTGTCCCCATCACTCTTCCATATATTTGACAGAGCTACAGGGGAATATTCCCATTATGAATGGTGTAATGGAGAGCATTAATTAGATACACTGATCATCTACTAAATAAGGGCCAAAGTCTGTGTCTCTTCACTTCAACAGACATTGTATATGTATATCTGGATGAAGAATTTAGGCTGATACCCATTTCTGAATATACTGATTATAAGGGTTCTGTCACTGCTGTTTAAAAGGTAATTTCTGATGTGTCTGCATTTCTTGCTTGTGCATTCTTTGTTCTTGCTTTGGTATAGGTGATTGTGACTCCTGCGATGGCACAGATTGGCATGGTTATGCATGATGGTGATGTGCAGGGACCTAATCTAAATACAATGACTATAGCTAAAAGGAAAAAAGCAACTGCCACAAATAATTATCACAATGAAGGGGAAAAAGAAGGTAAGAGCTCCTTCATTTATACGGGTGCAGCTCCAAGAAGAAAAATAAGTCTGACATTCTGCTCTTAGAAGTCTATGCAGATCATTACTTCCTAGATGTGAGTTCTTAAACCACATATAATGGGCAAGATTTTCAAAAGTGACAAGTGTTTAGCATCCCTAACTTGAGATGCCTGGTTTTCAGAGGGCTGGGTGCTCCCCACTTTCAGAAAATCAGGCCCCTTTTGGTGTCTCAAGTTAAGCACCCAAAATGACGAGTCACTTTAGAAAATCTTGGCCAATTTTCTTCTGTGAGTAAATGTTTTCAGGTTCTGTCCCTTAGTATACAAACTCTTTAGGCATGGATCTGTTTACTTACATGTCTGTAAAAGGACAAGCTCACTTTAGGCTCTCTATATAAAATTACAACATGAGTTCTAGTGCAGAACCTCCTTAAATAGGTGTTGGAAGAGGGAAAGGAAGAGCAAAAGGTCATAAACAAAGTTAAAACAAATCAACACTCTACATGCCTTTCTGTTATGTCAAGCAGAGTAAATATGTGAGAATCTGTATTGCTTCTCCTAAATCAGATTTTGTTAAGCCACATGTAGAAGAGATTATTGCTACAGAAGAGACACCTGATCCAAATGAAATCCTGATTGTGGAAGAGGGAGATGATCGAGATGGTAGCGGGCAAGCAGCAAAGGAGGGTGATGTGAAGTCAACAGTACCAGAAATAATTCTTCATCCCCCAGGAAGCTTGATTAGACAGGGAGAGAAATCAGTAGAAACAAACACCTGAATAAAACTATGATGTTACTGTATGTGTGTAACAATGATTTTATTATGAAATAGATATCGATCTTGAGTTGAACTTTCATGGGATTTAGCATCTCCATAATATGTTTATAGAAAGACCTCCTAATTCTGCTTATTACCCTTGTAATGGCTTCACATGCAGTGGGTTGTAGGTTTTTTTTAAGAGTACATTCATATCTTAATATCATTGATTAAATACATTGCAGTTGCTTCTAAATATTCTTTAGAATGTATGTGGCTGGCCAGTGATTCAGGCTTTGATAAAATGATTCTATGCAATGGCACAATTACAGGCGTGATTAGAACACCTTATGATATATCCTGTCAAGAAGCATCATATCTACTACTCTGCAAAAGGCATGCATTGATATTGTATAGAGCTATGTAGAAGGGTTAGGCCAATGCATACTAATCATCATGATTTACAGCATTACAATATTCATACATCAGTCAGTGATTCAAATTTGTGCTAAGGAATCTCAGATCTTTGGCTACTTAGCTATCTTTGCATAAAAATTGCAGAAGTTGAAAAGTGGATGCCTAGAAGCAAGGTAAAAAGAACAATAATGCATTCAAAATGTCTTCTGTTGATTTGTAACACAAGCTTAACCATTTTTAACGTGTGTGTGTGTGTGTGTGTGTGTGTGTGTGTGTGTGTGTGTGTGTGTGTGTGTGTGTGTGTGTGTTACTGGTATTTGGATAACTCATACCTTTTGAATTTTGTACATTTCTATGGAATGTTTTAAAATTGATTTTAAGACCCTCAAGGCCAAATTTTAATTGCTTTACCTAGGGGAGTCCTCTGGGTTTTCCTCTGATAGTTCAGAGGATTATTATCCAATTAAAAGAATTAGGCTCATAACATATTTCCAGGGTATAAGCTCTATGACAAATTTTGGAATATGGAAAAGCCTAAATACCAGCCATTTTTAATGAAATTGTACAGAAATATATTCAAGAAAGAAAAGTTTAAAATGTTTAAATCATTTGCTGATACTTTGATGCTTCTTATTGAACGGGTATCCAATAGCCCCATGTAGCTCCCATTAAAAACAATGGAAAGACTCCCAGTGACTTAAATGGTAGTTAAATTGGACCCTGTTTTGGAGGCAATTTGAGTAAGTTTTCACTCTGGCAATGCTAACAACTTTCCTGTAAACAAGGAGGTTGTCACCAGACAAACCAGAACTTGAACAACTTAAGATGTGTGATACAGAGTGATTCACTCTGAGAGACAGCAAATTGCTAGTAGATGCTAAAGAGGGACGGCTCTAGGTATTTTGCCGCCCCAAGCACGGCAGGCAGGCTGCCATTGGCAACTTGCCAGCGGGAGGTCCCCGGTCCCACGGATTCGGCGGCATGCCTGTGGGAGGTCCACCGAAGCCGCAGGACCATCGGACCCTCCGCAGGCATGCCGCCGAAGGCAACCTGCCTGCCGCCCTCGCGGCAACCAGCAGAGCGCCCCCCGTGGCTTGCTGTCCCAGGCATGCCTTTGGCGTGCTGGTGCCTGGAGCCGCCCCAATGCTAAACAATACACAGCAAAGTATGGATTAAGCAAGAAATACAGAAAACAAAACAACCCCTAAGAATGCATACATCTCAGACTGAGCTATTGCTAAGACTGTTCCCACGAGCCACAGTTACTGTTTGACACCTGGGGCCTGGCTCACTACTGTATTACTTCTGTTTTACATCATTGTAACTCCATTCAAATCAATAGAAAACTGGAGTAGCACACAGGCAAATCAGGCTGACAAATCATATATGCTAGTGTACACTGGTTTGATACAGAAACACTGAAAGGAGTGGTTCTACAGTATGACATTTTTTTAATGGCGACTCAAATGATACAAACATCGTTAGGCATGTATTGGCTTTTGACTGCAGCAGAAACATTGTAACTAGTCCAGAGGAGAAATAATGACTATATTATTGAGTGAGAGAGGAGCAGCTAGAGAAACTCTGCCCTTTCAAAATGTCACTGCTATGCAAAAATTGGCATTTGCTGCTTGTTTTGTATGTGTCTTAACTCTTCTTTATTGTTGTGATTATTTGAAACTTGCATAATCTTATGAATCGGTCTTTAAAGCTCTTCAGAGCAGGGAATTTGTCTTTGCCTGTTTCAAAGTACCATGAATATCTGCGGTGCTATATAAGTGATAAATATAACAATAATGCAGGCTTTTGCCATTCAGTTAGGGTGACCAGACAGCAGGTGTGAAAAATCGGGACGGGGGTGGGAGGTAATAGGCTTCTATATAAGAAAAAGCCTCAAATATTGGGACTGTCCCTATAAAATCTGGACATCTAGTCACCCTACATTCAGTGCCTGATCCAGCTCTTATTCAACTCAGTAGGGGCTTTTCCATTGACTTGTTTCCATTGAATGTTCTTTGAAGGTTTGAACTGATGACCATTCTCAAGTAGAGGAAGCCTCAAAGTTAGGCTATGGATATCAATGACAGAATTCTTTATTAACTTAAATGAAGCAGGATTGGGCCTGTAAGTTTTGGTTTAAAACAAAATAGATTGTTGCTGTTTTTATCAAAGCCCACACTGAATAGAAAATGAGAGGGTTTTTTTGCTTTATCACTGAAAATACACCTCTACCTCGATATAACACTGTCCTCGGGAGCCAAAAAATCTTACCGCGTTATAGGTGAAACCGCATTATATCGAACTTGCTTTGATCCATCAGAGTGCGCAGCCCCTCCCCCCGGAGCTTTGCTTTACCATGTCATGTCCGAATTCGTGTTATATCAGGTCGCGTTATATCCAGGTAGAGGTGTAGATCAAGATTTCTGTTTTGTTTTGTTTTTAATTCCTCTACAAAGCTCAGAACACGGACACAACAATATTCTGTTAGGGCATACTCGCTAGCCGGTCTAGTGTCATTATCAGAGGTGAGTGAAAGGCAAAAGGTAAACATACAGCAAAAATGGTGATAATTAAATACAATCTTTAAAATTATTATTTAAATTACTAACTTAATGTCATTCACATAGGCAAGAAAGTGCTTTTAAAAATAAATTCTTTTTATCTTGTTTCTGTAAAACTGATTTCATGACCCTGAACTACTTACATAAAACTGAAATACAAACTGTTGAGTGTACTCAGTTTGCCATGGTATTGAATACATACTTTTCTTGTGTTTTGAATCTTTAATGTGAGAGCTCATTATATGTTCCATTATCCATGATAAAGCATGGAATTTTGTTCTTTTGTCTTCAGTCCATTATATGATGACAGAAGATGAAATATTTCTATATCCTGCAGTCAGATAGGTACAGACATTTGTGACTAGTGTTGCCACCTTTCTAATTGCTGGTAACCAGATCCCCGAGATCCCGCTCCCTGCCCCACCCCTTCCCCAAGGCCTCACCCCCTTCTCCTCCTCTTCCCCCCAAGGTCCCGATCCTGTCGCTTGCTCCTCTCCCCCTTCCCTCGCTGGATCGTCTCCACCACTCTCTGTGCCCCTGCCATCCTGCTGGGCTTCCTCTGCTTGGGGGATGTCACAGGAGCTGCTGCAGCCTGACAAGGAGCCTGTCTGTAGGTAGGAGTTGGCCCTGGCTGTACAGAAGCTGGCATGGATTAATTACCCGGCACCTATCCTCACCTCACGGTAACTGGACTTTTGGTGTCTGGTCAGTACATCTGACCGGAAACAGCCAGGTCCCCTTTTTTATCTGATTTTTTGGTCGAAAACTGGACACCTGGCAACCCTAAATGGCACCCAGACACAGAAGTCAAAAACCAAACTGTCTGGGTAAAACCTGTATGAGTG